>NW_019154097.1:18837555-19573111 GCF_002288905.1 Enhydra lutris kenyoni | reverse complement strand
GTTTTGTTTTGTTTTGTTTTGTTTTGTTTTGTTTTGTTTTGTTTTGTTTTGTTTTCTTTTGTTTTGTTTTGTTTTGAATGAAGTCTTTAAAACCAGACTTCTGCATCCACAACTCACACCTCTAGCCACAATCACCAATGACCTCCGTATTATTAAATACAACAGTCACTGTGGATCATGTTCCTTTTAAAAACATTTCTCTTGGCTTCCTCTACTTTCTTCCTCCTGCTACACTACCAGTCCTTCTGAGTCTCCTCTTCTGCTGGTTCCTCCTCCTAGGTAGGTCATAGGCCACTAAATATGGTCATGCCGTAGGTCATAGGCCACTAAATATGGTCACGCCTCTGAGCCAGTCCGGTCACCCGGATCTCCTCTCACTAGATGGTCCACTCCCCTCCCATGGAGTTAAACGCCGCCTATATGCAAACAACTCCCAAATTTCTATTCCCACTCAGAACTAAACTCATAACCAGTTGCCATGACAGCTCTACTTTAATGACCAGCAGGCATTTTTGAACTCAGTACAGCCAGAAAAACTGAATCCCAACTGCCCAACCTGTTCTGCCCCGAACTTCCCCATCCTAATGAAAGCAACCACTGTCCAGCCAGTTGCTGAAGCCAGAAACCCAGGAGTCATCACCAATCCCTCCTTTTCTGACTTCCCATTAATATGGCAGCAAGTCTGGCTGGCCCTTCATCCAAAATCTACCCTAATCCACCACTGCAGCCCAAGCTCTACCACACAGTTATCTGCCACGTGGCTCCCTGTGACGGTCTCCCTAAATGTCTCCCTGCCTCCACTCTCAAGCCCTGCGACCCATTCTCCACCTTGTTGTAGCACCAGCCGTCTTCTTAAAGTGAAAACTATATCTTGTCATTCCCCTACATAAACCTGAATGTCTTCCCTTTTGTGTTCCTAAGACTAAAACCCAGACTCTTACCAACCGTGTGGCCTTTAAGATGCTACTACTATGCTATGTCCACACCCCTACCTATCTCTCTGACCTCGCCTCTTCCAGTTTGCTCCTTTGCTTGCTGAACTCCACTCACACAGGCACCTTTCTTTATTTTTTATTTTTTATTAACATATATTATTAGCCCCACGGGTACAGGTCTGTGAATCCACAGGCACCTTTCTGATCTGCAAAGAAACCAAGCTCATTTCTGCTTTAGAACCTTGGCACCGGTGCTTCCCTATGCCTTGCTCTGATCCTTGCACAGATAACTCCTATATGTTTTTCAAGTCTCCAAGCCACCTCCTCTGTGTGGCTTCTCCTTACCACCCTCTTTTGACTCAACCCAGCCTTGTCATTCAGCAAAACCTCTGAGATAAGCATGCTCCTAGACTCGTAAGTAAACCCATCTCTTGAAAAATTACAAGATATGGGACATCCAGTAGTTATATTTCTGTTAATGTTTCAAATTGGCCACATGTCAAATTCAACTAAATATTTGCTAACCACCTTCTATGAATAAAGCAGTGTGGGAAATAAGGTGGTCCTACTCTAACCTTCTTAAAGCTTCTCCTACTGGTGTCCTGGTCATAATGATGTCAGTACCAAAAAGGCATTCCCTGAAATCTGTAAGGATTCTAAGATGTTCTCCCCCAGCCCATCACTATCTTAATTATTTTTTCCCCACACATAGTCTGTAGAATGTGAAATCCCATATAAGGGCTCACATGTACGTGTCTTCAGGGTGTTTAACTTGAGTTCTGGGCCTGAGGGTAACTTTGGTACCTCTCCCTGTCACACGCTGTTCACCCTCTCTCCTTGGCATCTTTGAAATACATGACCTCGATCATCTTTCTAGTACAAGCTGTCCTCATTTGTTCACCAAACACGGTCCATGTGTCCCACATGGCCTGATAACACTCTGCTTTTTCTGTGCTTTCTTTCTGCCTCCAAAGCGAACAGAGTGTACCCAGCCACAAGTGCATTTAAAGGGAGACAATCTGAGACTCAGCCTCGAAAAACAGGCACTGATCCGGTTTGCTCTTTAGCCAAGAGTAAAGACACAGGTACAAGGTGCCACTCATTCAAACTAGAGCCAACAGAGAAGAGATTTACTGATGGGGCTCTATTTCTTCATCTATGCAATGAACAAGACAGACATGATGATCTAGATCTAGGAGATGAAGTCACTGGCAAGACCTTTTCAAACTCAGAGAGGGCTTCGATGATCTCCAGCATTTTCTCCATACAGGGCTCCACTGACCCACAACTACTTCAAATTCCTAGGGCGCAGGCCTCTCGTTTCAAACAATGAGGATGAATACTCACTTTGGTCCACTCAAGGCCATCATAATGGAGTAAACTGATAAAACGTCACCACACCAAAACCTCCCCACCAAAACAAAACCAGAAGGACTGGCTCAGTTAGGAAGACCATACCATAGTTGATACCAAACATGTCACAGCCAGGCCTTCAGCAAGCTCTCTACCTTATATTTCGTTTTCATACTGAAGAGTAAAGTCAATCCCACCTATTCCCCAAAACAGAAAGGTATTTTGGAAATGGAACTGTACAACTCTCTCAGAAGAATAAAATTCAGCTAAGAATTCTTATAGAACAGCAATATCACAAGACAAAGGCAGGAGAGCCACTTAGACCCCCATCCCCTGGTGTCTTTAGACCTGGCCATGCAGACCTCAACCATCATTAGGGATTTGAAATAGCTGAACGTCAATCTAGCCTTGCATGGGGAAAATACTTGAGATCATGAACCCACGCGGTCCTGGCTTTGTCATCAAGTCACTCCTGTCTTACCCAGACCACTCTGCAGAGACACTTTCCCTTTGGAAAGAACGGGAGTGGGCAGACCTCGTTTCTTTCTAACCATGCTTAGCCCTGCACACCAATGGGGCAGGGCTAGGGTTTCAGAGACCGCCAGTCAACACTTCCTCCTCCCTATGCCCTTCCCAGAAGATACTGTATACACTCCCATTCTCCCAGCCTGATTAACCTGATTAATGTTTATTCAGGCTTAGTGAACAAGAAACTCAATACATACGCCTCACAAAGGGGGTGAAGAGAGAAAGCAAACAAGTGTTTCTATGATATAGAACTTCAGTTACTCACATAAGCTTATGCCTCACTGTAGAATAATATTTTAGTAAAGATGCCAGATAAACCTTAGCTAAACGACAATTTCAAATCCTGCTTCGAGTACAAATATATATTAAGTACTAATATACCTGCCACGTGTAAGAACAAAGTAATTATTCCGTAATATCCCAAGACTGTGTATGCATCAGATTTTCAGTCTGGCAATGTTAAGAAAGGATTTTGAATGAAAACTATGTCTGTATAAGAGATAAATTCGGGGCACCCGGGTAGCTCAGTGGGTTAAAGCCTCTGCTTTCTGCTCAGGTCGTGATCTCAGGGTCCTGGGATTGAGCCCCGCATCAGGCTCTCTGCTCAGCAGGGAGCCTGTTTCCTCCTCTCTCTCTGCCTGCCTCTCTGCCTACTTGTGGTCTCTGTCTGTCAAATAAATAAATAAAATCTTAAAAAAAAGAGAGACATAAATTCAAAGACACCCCAGGGATTGTAACATTTTATTTTTGTTTACAAAAATAGATACTATTAAAATAAGTAAACCAAAATATTCTGGCTCATTTTAAGCAAGTTAGGATGCCTTTTTTTTTAGATGTAATTGACAGACAACATTATATTAGCTTCAGGTATACAAAATAAAGATTTATATATATCTTGTGAAACGACCTCCGTAAGACTAGTTAACATCCATCACCACACATGCTTATAAATTTTTCTTTGATAAGAACTTTAAGATCTACTCTCCCAGCAACTTTAGAATATATAATGTAGTATTAACTATAGTCACCATGCTGTGCATGGCATCCCATGACTTACCTATTACTGATAACAGGAAGTTCATACCTTTCGACTCCCCTCACCCATTCCACCCACCCCCAACCCCAGAATGCCTTTCCACACTTGTTTCAGCCACAGAATTAAATATGCCATGTGTGGGTCTCATTAAAAAGCAAAACAAAACAAATAAACCCAATGTAATAGAGGAAAATGAGTAGGAAATTTGTGACAATCAGGAGCCATGGTTTTCAGCCTCAGTTCCAATAAACACCAATAAAACTGCCTCCAGCTAATGATGTCACCTGTGAGTTTTATCCTTATCATCACCATAACTACCATCATTTCCACCTTACAGATAAGGAAATTCATACCATTTCCCAGCCCATTGTGAGATACAGACCCAAGCCTGTCTTTGAAAGTGTTTTATTATCAGCTTTATAGAGTACACATGAGACAATGATTCATTCTAGCAGGAAAATTTTCCATTGTCCACAATTTAACATGTATCAAGAGCCTTAAAAGGTTCATACCCAGTGAAACAAAATGGAACACAGGTTCCATATATGGAATTGGTCATATTATTCTCTTTGCTTCTATTGTACGTTTGAAATTTTCCATAAGGGTTTTTTTTTTTCAATTTTTTTATAACTAGTTGATTCATTACTTTTTACTCCTTAAGGTGTAGAATATTTTCATATTGCCATGATTTTTCTGGTTTTCCATTTTTATAACCCCAAGTTCTCTGATGAGTTTCTCTCAAGAAATTCTTGTCAATCTTTACCCCGATCCTTCTTAAAGGAGTGCCTTAGATCTGCTCCCAAAATAGAACAATAAATCAGAGGTCTCCTTTGGGAAACAGGAAGAGGGGCTACTTGGGATGTTCAACACAGCGCAACATAATGTTTTCTGTTGGTCAGGAAGCCTGACACTTTTCTCTCACGGATGTCACACTGTAAGAGTCCCTGTAGCTGTCCTCTCAAACAGGTCTAAGGGCAGGCTCGGGTAGTTTCTAGTGCAGGCATTAAAGCATCTGATCCCATCCTTACTCTGCATTTAGAATGTGGGGTTGGAAATCATTTGTCCTCACAGCGCCTATCTTTTCTTGTCCACTGCTGCTAGATCAAAGCCATTCTGATTCTTATTCCATTGTACATCTCCTCCATCTCCCTCTTTCTTTAAAAGCTTTTAAAATCGTATAACTTTCATTCTAAAATTGTACAGTGATACGCGGTGGGTTGGCTCTCTTCATTACTTTTGCTGGGCAATCAGCATGTCTTTTCATTTCATTTTATTTTTAAAGGATTTTATTTATTTATTTGAAAGAGAGAGAATGAGAGACAGAGAGAGAGCATGAGAAGGGGGAGGGTCAGAGGGAGAAGCAGACTTGCTGCTGAGCAGGGAGCCCAATGCAGGACTTGATCCTGGGACTCCAGGATCGTGACCTGAGCCGAAGGCAGTCACTTAACCAAATGAGCCACCCAGAAGCCCAGCATGTCTTTTTAACTGAAAACTCACATCCTTCAGCTCTGGAAGATTTTTTTGTATTATCTCTTTCACAAGTTCCTTCCATCAGTCTTTTTTCTTCTCTCAGGAACTCTTATCAGACAGATGCTGAACCTTCAAGAGTAATCCTCTATATCTCTTACCATTCTTTCACATTTTCAGTATTTTTGCTTTTTTTTTTAAGATTTTATTTATTTATTTGACAGAGAGAGAGAGAGAGATCACAAGCAGGCAGGCAGAGAGAGAGGAGGAAGCAGGCTCCCTGCTGAGCAGAGAGCCCAATGCGGAGCTCGATCTCAGGACCCCAAGGATCATGACCTGAGCTGAAGGCAGAGGCTTTAACCCACTGAGCCACCCAGGCGCCCCAGTATTTTTGCATTTTTGTTCTACTTTCCAACTATTTGGTTTCCTTTTTTTACTTTCCAAGATTTCCTCAACCTCATCTTTCAACTTTCCTCTTCAATTTCATCTCAGCCAATCAGATTTTAACTTCCAAGAGCTCTAATTATCCAAATGTTCTTTTTTCACAGTATCCTGGTCTTGTTTAGTAGATGTTTTACCTCCATGAACTCTTAGCGAACATTAAGAGTTTCCTCCACACTATTTTTCTTCATTTAATTCTCATACTTGGTTCACTGTGTGCTCTATTTATATGCCTATGAGGTGAGTCCACATGTATGATCCTGCCCACCCTGGAAGAAGGAAACCTGTACCACGTGCCAATAGGCACCAATAAATTTTTTTCTGGAAGTGACTAAAACAAGGAACATACCTAAGTGCGCAAGAAGTGAGCCAGCTTACCTTCATAGAGTCAGAGTATAAAATATATTCCCTGAGCACAGGTAGGAAGTCTTCTGTCATGTCGTCTGTCAGCTCTTCCAAGGCTGTTGAGCAGTTGCCGATGCAAGCTGACACCCCCTCCAGGGGCTCGGCCAGCTCACCCTCTAATGCACTCCACGTGGAGTACACAGGCCCATATTCTCGCAGCTCTACAAGGTACTCTATAAAAGAAGAAGAGAAACCAATTAAGACTTGGTGGGTAATTAAGACAATCCCTGGTATTACTGACTCAGTAAGAACTGTAGCCAAGAGCTCTCTAGAGCAAGGTGTTATTTCCTTGGTCAGGCACTCACCAAAGCACGCTCTCCTTTAAACATAACATTGTTTATAATTTTTTTAAAATCTCTATAAACCCAGCATTTTCTGGTTTCTGATGTTATGAAACATCACCTGACTTCACCCCATAATGGGAATGCCATGCTTCTGGATAATGGGGACCACAGTACCTTCTGGGGGAAGTGGGAGGAGCTATATCCACTGCATGTCTTCAAAAATACCCACTCACCTACTCATACAGCACAGGGAACCAGGGCAAATGTTGATTTATTTCCCCTCCAAAGAAAATCTAGCCCACATTTGTCACCAGGATCTCTTTCTTTTTTTTTTTTTAAGATTTTATTTATTTGTCAAGAAAGAGAGAGATGGAGAGAGCACACAGGAGGAGTGGCAGGCAGAGGCAGAAGCAGGCTCCTTGCAGAGCAAGGAGCCCGATATGGAACCCGATCCCGGGACTCTGGGATCATGACCTGAGCTGAAGATAGATGCTTAGCCAACTGAGTCACCCAGGCGTCCCATCACCAGGATTCTTGCCATTACAAAAAACACGTTGTTGCCATTTTTTAGTAACCAATGGATGGCAACTATGGGAGAATCCCTTTCGGTGTGATTCACATCTTGTGCCAGCCAGCAGGATCATTGACATAGTTCCAGTTTCTCTGGCCTACATGTGTGTAAGAAGACGAAAGGCCCTAATGTTCTGGGATACAGAAAAGCAGGTGACCACAAGAGGGGTGGGGAGGGAGTGGTGGCAACAACCCTGAAGGTTCTAGAAAGGTTTCATAACTCCCCAGGTCAGGAAGAGTGGGCCTGACATGAAGCAGGGGTGGGGCAGGTGAGTCAATTGCAAGTTGAAGTCTCAAAAGAACCACCACTTTGGCAGACATGGGTCTCTACACTGTCCTTTTAAACCATCTTTCTGCCAGAAAAGGTACCAAAGTTTGTTTCTTAAATTATTGTTCCTACAAATGATGGGAAGTTGACTCAATGTCTTCACTTTTAAAGCTAAAGTTGAGAGAGAGAAGGGAAATGCTTCGGGGCTGAGAAGCGGCTGTATGCCATGGGGAAAGCAAACACAAGGCTGGCGAGCAGAGCGAAGGGGGGAGCACAAAATTATTATCCTCTGGTCACGACGAACCCCTCCCCCGCTTGCGCTCGTTTATTAGTTTTGTAAGCGTGGCCTCGTTCTGTCAGGCCAGTGTTTCTGCGGCTGGATTCTGCTGAGCCGAGGGGAATGCCATTCCCGCACACATGCTCCCTGGGCGTGATCAGTGTCTGCACGGAGGGCTCACCTATTTCTTCTTTGATGATCCTCTGAGCTATCCGGTCGATGGTTCCCAGTTTGAGCGCAAATGTATCTAAGTAGTCGCCGATGGCTGCGAACTCAAGAGGTCGACTCCTCAGCTTGTAGCCTCCGGTGACATGCTTGACGGACTCGCCCACTCTGGTCAGCAGGGCCATCCCCTGCTTCTTGTAGGCATTCAGGTCCTAAGGAGGACACACGAACAGACAGTCTCAAGGGGCTCCATCATGCCCACAGCCGGGACTCGGTCAAACCAACTGCTTTGGGTGGTTTCTTCTTGGAAGTGGTAGATTTTGAAAACAGGAGCTGAGTCAGAGGACTAACCATGTACACCACCGTCCTCTCCCCCTCGCCGTCGGAAACACCAAAAGCACACCCCTGAACACTTTCTCCAGAGCCGGACTCCTACCTTTATAATCTGGCTCACTCACCTGAGTGCATTCTCCTGCAAACTCAACACTAATTCTAACATGATGCTTTAAAGCCTCTGACTAGAAGAAAAAAAAGAAGAAGAAGAAGTCCCTTACTCTCATACAAAATATCCTAAGTTATCTTTAGGGGGAAAATTCTAGAGCTTTAGTTCATTCCATTCATTTATTTATATCCCAAGCAAAGCCATATAAAGAAAGGAGGGAGAAGAGGGCAGGAAGCAGGAAACCGTGACAGAAAAAGCAAGGCAAGAAAAGGCAAGGCAGGGAGAGGTGCTGTAAACAACACAGCACTTAATCCTGCACGTCTTGGTCAGGGCATGCTCAGGAAATCTGCTGAGCTACATGATCCATTGTACCTAAATTTAAAATGCGTATCAGTCTGCCAGGTCAAATGAACGTCCTCCTGTCCTCCAACTCCAGGAGGAATCTACGGCACCTTCACATTGTTCGACATCACCTCCTTAATGGGGCCTTCAAAAGTGGTTCTACAGAAGATCGGGCATCTGCTCCTTATATCCACCATCAACACACACAGAACAGGAATTCCTGGTCTGAGCAGAGCACGTTTACAGACAGATAAGGGAACAAGGCACAAGGCCATTGCTTTCTGGTCACCCTGTCTGGTTTAGGGATGGAGCTGAGAAGAGGGAATCACGCTTAACCCAGATGACTGGCAGCCCCCTCCCATTTGATGACCACAACCACAGGCTCTGGTCTCCACAAGTGTCTGAAGGGTAGACTACTCCTGATTTCACTTCCTCCTTCCTTAGGCAGCCGAGGCCTTCACTTTGACTTCTGATTCCACTCTTTCCTAGCTACACCTCGCTGACAAGCAAGGCCCCTGCCCATCAACTATTCCTTCTCCTGCCTGCATCTTCAACGTCTAATCCTTCAGTGGTGATACATACCCAGGGCTCGCCCAGCTTCACAACAGCAGCAATTTCCTCCGGCTCCCCTCCTCCATTTCTCTTCTTCCTTTCAAAGTCAGGCTACCTGGCCTGAGAGAATGTTCTAAAGATTCCATCTCCCCCTCTAGCCTCATGTACCCTAGACAAGCAAACGTCCCTGTAGACACCTGGCTTTTACAAGATGGTAACGGAAGCCTTGCCATTACTGGCATTGCTTCCACAGTGTTGTTTGGAGCACGGCTAGATCCAAATGGGCTCGCTGGACTGCGGAGGCTCTATTCCAAGTAGAGGCTGACAAGAGAACCCCCTGTTAACCAAGTCTATACACTGAATAGGGTTACTTGGTATGCCTCTCTCACTGCTGCACCCATTCTGCCAAAGATGAAAACACTGATCTGAACGCAGGCAGTACTGAGCGTCCCCCCACCTCTCCCAGCATTACTGGCTTCTTCCAAAGATACTCCTTGTTTGTGATAACATCAGGTTATCACGAGGAGGAATGCTTCTGCCTTCACTGTGGCAGAATATGTCAAGGCCTCACCTAAGAACAGGACCACGTTACTCAAGGGGTGTCAGAAGATGGGGAACCCAGGGAGGGGGAGATGGGGAGCTCCGGTGGTATCACAGAGCACAGGAGAGCACCACGTCTCAGTTTCACAAGATGAGAAAGTTCTGGAGATTAGTTGTGAATATACTGAATATTAGTTGTGAATATCTTAAAATGGTTAGGAAGGTAAGTTTTTTACGTATTTTACCACAATCTAAAGGAAAAAAGAAAAAGATGGGGTTATTTAGTACATTCAGTTGAGCAAGTAATACTGAACTAGGCTAGGATTTGTTCTGTTTTAGAGCCAACACCCCAGCACTCACTCACGGGAAGTTGGACTGTGCTTAAAACACTGAAGGGCTTTTTTTTTTTTTTTTTAATCATTTATATGGTCTACAGATAAATACCACACACACACACACTTTTCCTCTCTAACCTCCACATAGATTCCTAATGACCTGGGGCCTACCAGGTCTACAGCCTGAACCGTGCGTGAGGCTCGCTGGAAAATTGGATGGATTTTACTCTGTGTTAAGAACTGTATCTGAGGATCTGCTCACCAGGAAATACTTATTTTGAAACACAACACAAGTCTGATGTTGTTGGGGGGTGGGAATGGGCCTCTAGGAAAAAAGAGATGAATGGGAAGGTCATCGATGGGGCTTAAAAAAAATGTCAATGGTGGTTTAAAAAAAAATACTAAAGGACTTTGCCATGTGGTTTCCATTGTCTGGAGAACGACACCTTCCCTAAAATCTTTAACGTCAGCTGATAGTATCTGCAAATATTCCTCAATTTTGCCATTCTGAAAAAAGAAAACTGGGAGGTCCTTGAGCCTCAACACCCTTGCCAACATGGAATAGAGCACCCGAGGCCCGAGGATAGGAATGTGATTCACAAAGGTAAACAGACGTGGCTACAAGGAGCTGGCATGAGAGTCTGGGCCTGAGATCCCATTTCTGCAGACATTTAGGGCAGAGCGCCTCTGACTTCCTGCCCGTTCTGCCAAACCTGGAGTGCACACAGAAGCCAGGGAATGACCAACCTGGGTGTGAACACACAGAACCTGGCAACTGTGTGGGACCCAAACGTTTCTCTGGCAAATACTTGGAAAATGTCCACCCAATAGGAACGTGGCCGTGGGCAAGTAGCTGAGCTCGTCGTGGTGGGGCTGTCTAATACAGAGGGGAAGTGTGGCTTCCAAAGCCATACAGACCCAACCTCAAATCCTAGTGATGCCCCTTGAACATGTACCAAATCCTTGAACTTCAGTTTCCTCATCTGTAAAATGAGGTTACGAGTCAGCTCTCACAGGGTTCCTGTGAAGAACATCCTTACCAAACCACTCATTAGATGTTCTTTCGCTCTGTTCCTTCAGCCCACTGTTGGTCAGAGTGGTCTCAATGCGCCAAGTGTTTAAGGAAACACTTACCCCTCCTTCTGGTGTGTGGGAATACTCTGTCTCCCCCTGCTGCTGCAAAGGGGTGTTTCTCCTGAATGCTACACATGGAAACCATGCTGATGCAAATGGACTCCAAAACACAGAGCAATTCAATGACACCCACTGTAGTGGGCCATTCATGAAGGTGGTTTGTGAGAGATCAAAGTAGCTTCCGAGAAAGCCCAAAGAATCCTAATTTGGGGGAGGAATATGAACAATTCTGTTCTTACCTTAGCAGTAAGGAAAACATTGAAGTGTTCATTGAAAGAGAGCACGGGATGGTCTGTAATTCTTTTTAGGAATTTATCCAAAGCTTTTCTTCTGGTCTCCACAAACTCTTCTGAAAAACGATCTACAACACCTTTCACCACAAACTTCTCAGGAAGCGGCTACAAAGATAGGAAGAAAAACATTCAGAGTACTTGATACGACAGTGGAAAGAAAAGCCACAGGCTAGCAAACAATTCTGTCCAAGAACAGACTCCCTATTCAGTTGGAATTTTACTTAGTCATCAGTATAAACCATCCTGGAACATACAGGCGGAGTAAATCACAGCTACCCTTCTCAGCTTTATAATAACCCAAGAAGTAAAATGCTAGGGACCAGCCCCTGGTCAGGAAACAGTCAGTCAATGTGTTTCCAGTAAATCCAATACTGCTCCCTTTGGCAGCACATACACTAAAATTGGAACAATACAGAGATTAGCATGACCCCCACACAAGGACGAGTGTAAATCCTATGGTCCAGCTATCTATACATTGCTTAAGGCACACGTGGTATAATGAGAAAGTCAGGGCCAGAAAGACAGTCTAAGGAAAGAAGGCAGACAACATTAACCACACAAAAATGCATTTAATTAGATTCGCATTCCAACCCCAGCTCAAGGGGTGAAAGAACTTGGTGTATGGAGGATGAAGTACATTGGGCAAACCTACGTATCTAAAAAATACCTTTTCCAAGCCAATCTTTTGTCTAGGTTTACACTCAAAAGTTCTTAAAAATGTCATTTCCTTTGCTCCTCTCACTCAAACAAATGTCTCCATAATGTTGGCTTCAAGGCAATACTGCGGGCAATTTAAAACTACCTGGTTACTAAGGGATCTTTGAGCTTTGACCTATTTCCATAGTAGTTTCATTAAATGCTTGATTAAAAGGCCTTCCTCATTACTACCACCAGAGACAGAGAGAGAGATTATCTACTAGTGTGTAATTTGAACATGTTTGGTGATGAAATATTAAAAGAATATTTACATTAAAAATTGGGCAAACAATTGGTAGATATTTTTCCAAAGATCTACAAGTGGCCAACGAGCACCTGAAAAAGTGTTCAACATCATGAGTCATTAGGGAACTACAAACACAAACCACAGTGAGATACCAGTCCACACCCATGAGGATGGTCAGAATAAGGGGGGGAAGAAAGAAACAAAAGCAAAAACAAAGAACAGAACAAGTATAAGTGAGGATGAAACAAGGTTTAAGTCCACAACCTCCTTCAGCCCCATATTCTGGCAAGAAAGAGGTCTGTTTCTTTTATTTTTTTTTAATATTTTTATTCATTTATTTGAGAGAGAGAGAAAGAGAGAGAGAGCAGGGGCAGAGGGAGAGGGAGATCTGGCAGCCTGACGTGGGGCTCGATCCCAGGACCCTGGGATCATGACCTGAGCCAAATGTAGACCCGCAACTGAATGAGCCACCCAGGGGCCCTGATTCATTTCCTTTAAATTATAAGCCTTCAAGCGCACATACATGCACACGAAAACAGACACAGGGGCGTCACCAACCCGAAGAAGTGGAACCCTAAGGTATGTGGAGTGGAGAAATCAAGAAGCGATCCCAACCTAGCACCCATTCAAAGATTTGGAGACTGGCTCTATCAACAGCCCTGGAATGAAGCACTTGGAAGAGCTCTGGAAAGTCAGGATGTTTGCCATCTCCAGAAGAGAGACCGTGGGCTCACTCTTTCTCCTTCTGACAAGCTGTTTGTCTTCGGTCAAGTTCTACAATCTCCTGGTACCTCAGATTCTTCTTCGTTTGCAAAAAATAGGTAACAATAGTGCCAGCTTGTCAGGGTTGTCACGAGTATTAATTTAGCTACAAGGCTGAACATGCTTCACATAATTCCTGCCACAGAGAAGCACCAACAAAAGTTTGGGGAGGGGTCTTTGCTGTAGAAGGGGCAGCAGCTTCGGGAACTACTAATCTTTGGGGACAGCCATGTCCAGTTACATCTTGAGATGGTGGCAGGGCGCAGAGAAAAGGCTACACTGACAGGTTTCTTTTTACCAGATCGGGAGCTCCAGAGGGCGTGGTGGAAAGGTGTGGAAATGAAGAAAGAGATGGGAGCAGAGTCAGGAATAAGATTACAGAACCCCATGGAGACAACACATCCAACTTAAGGCGCCTGGCGGAGCTTATATCTGGGGAGAATATTAGAAATGGGTCCTCGGTCAGCTGCACAGGGCCATCCAGCCCAGTGTTCTGGCCCCATCAAAAGCACCAGGGAATCTGTCTTAATAGGGTATGGTTGTTCTTTAGGATGACTTCTTTGTTCTCATCAGTTCTCCCATTCCCTTAGGAATTCTTCTTAAACCCTACACTCAACCCCCAACCTTTCACGCGAAGCACAGCACCATTTCTCCGACAGAGGAACCAGGTGTAAGGTGTAAGGGCATCACATACACATTTCCTGACCATTTTGCTTCCTCCACAGAAACCCATCTCCTCTCCATTTCTCAGGTCCCTGTGGACAACATACTCCACCCCCAACACACCACAAGGCTAACTCTTCTGTGTCTTTGCCCCATTAGTTCACTAGCATGCACGTGCTCTCATCAATTAATCAGACCTTCTTTTCCCTGTATTTTCAACATTTCCTCCTCACCCGGCTCTGTTCCTGAGTCTACAAATACGTAGTTGGTTCTATTTCTACCCAAAAATAATAAACTCAAATATCCCTTGACCTTACATCTTCTTCACCACTCTCCTTTGGGGCTCACTCAACCTTCCTGAAAGAATCACTTATCTTAACTTCTACTCCTTCTATCGATGTCTCAACCCCCAACCTTCCTCCACCCCAAAACAAAGCTGTCTTTGGTTCTGCCTTCGAATGCTGCACTTCTCTGCCTTGTCCCTACCCACTGCAGACCACTCTTTTAAAGACGGCCGATGGCTTTCTAATGACCAAATCCAGTGGATGTTTTCCTGCTCTTTACTTCATGAGTCCTGGGGAGCATGCTCTGGTTTGCTTATGCTGAATAGGACTTGGGAGGAAAGCCTAATGAGCAAATAACTGGTGAGGTGTGCCTCATTTAACAGAACAGATAATCTCCTGAAATAGTTATTCATTCTTCAGGCTTAGTACATTGAACTTTAAGTTTAATGAATCAGGGAAGCTTGCTATTTAAAGGAACCCCGGGGTGAATCCTTCTGCAAACAGAATTTCCTTCTAAGCATTATTATGCCCAAATGTACATGGCTTCGGAAATTTGTTTCTTCCTATTTCGAGCCTTAAAGGGGACACGCCTCCTCTCAGTGTCACCTTTATAATTACCTTCTGGTTTCTTTATGCATAGGAATCTGGGTTGCTGATGAAATCAGGGCCTCTCTGGACTGTGACTGAGCTGTTGCAAGTGAAGGGCTTAGCACAGCTCCAAGTACATGGTAGACGCCACAGGCATGCCAGCTGTTTTTATGACCCTGTAAACACCGAGAACGAGAAGGGGAGTGGACCAAAGGGTAGAATTTCCATACATCTTTGAGGCCAAAATTTTTTTTAAGAACCCTCTGGGATACATACCTTTTCACACCCACTAGGATGTCTATAAAAGAAGAAGAAAAAAAAAAAGCAAGTACGTGGAGAAATTGGAAACCTCTTCCATGGTTGGTGAGAATGTAAAATGATGTGGCCTCTGTGGAAAACAGCTTGGCGGCTCCTTAAAAAATTAAGTGTACGGGGCGCCTGGGTGGCTCAGTGGGTTGAGCCTCTGCCTTTGGCCCAGGTCATGATCTCAGGGTCCTGGGATCGAGCCCCGCATCGGGCTCTCTGCTTGGCAGGGAGCCTGCTTCCCCCTCTCTCTCTGCCTGCCTCTCTGCCTACTTGTGATCTCTCTCTCTCTCAAATAAATAAATAAAATAAAATAAAAATTAGGTGTAAGATTAGCATAGGATCCAGAATTCCATTGCTTGGCATGCAGCCCAAGTAACTAAAAGCAAGTGTTCAAACAAAGACTCGTACAATCAACGTGCAAACAGCATGATTTATAATAGCTGGGTGGGGGAAAGGGGGAATGAGAAGTGACTGCTTCGTGAGTATGGGAGTCTTCTGTGAGGGATGAACATATTCTGGAATCACATAGGGGTGCTGACTGAAAAACATCGTGAATGCACCAAAAGCCACGGAGTTGTACACTTCTTAAAATGGCAAATTTTACGTTATTTGAATTTTACCTCAATTTAAAAAAAAAAAAAGCTGTGGTGACAGAAGCAAATGTCAGAGAGGAGAGAAGACTCTGTGCTGCCAGCTTTGAAGATGGTGGAAGGGGCCATGAGCCACGGGAAGCGGGAGCCTCTAGAAGCAGGAAAAGTCAAGGAACCACGTCCCCCCAGAGCTCCTATGAGGAATGCAGCGCGGGGATATTAATCCACCGAGACCAATTCTGGACTCCTGACCTCCAGAATATAAGGTGATAAACTTCTGTCTGGACTCCTGGCCTCCAGAATATAAGGTGATGAAAATCGCTTTTTAAAAAGAAAAAATCTTACCCGGTATGAGGGTGAGGGTGTGGATAAGGACAGAGATGAAACAAGACTGGCCACTGGGGATAAATGTTGGAACTGGGCGGTGAGTACATGGGGTGGGGGTGGGGGGCTCATTGCACTGAATCACTCTACTTCAGTATTTCTGACATTTTCCATTATGAAAAGATTTTTAAAAAAACTATACATGCATGTATATGTTGGAACCTACAAAAAATCCTATTTGTGGGGCACCTGGGTGGCTCAGCTAAGCACCTGCCTTCGGCTCAGGTCATAACCCTGGAGTCCCAGGATGGAGCCCCACGTCTGGCTCCCTGCTCAGTAGGGAGGCTGCGCCTCCCTCTCCCTCTGCCCCATCCCATTTGTGTTCTCTCTCTCTCTCTCTCAAATAAATGAATATAATCTTTAAAAAATATATTTGAAAAGAATCCTACTTGCAAAGCATACAATAACCCATTAAATATTTCAAGGTTTAACCTTACAAAATATTTACATTTTTATAGCACTTAATACTTTGGTATCATATGTATTATATTTATATGTATTTCATATGTATTATATTTCATAATAGTTTAAAAGAAAATATCTTACAATCTGTGAAACAAAAGCATACTTCCTGTAGATTGTCATGGAAAGCTACTATTTCGGAGTGTGAAATCTGCACAAAGATTTTCATTGCTCAATCTTGAAATGATCCAACTTCCTCTTGTCAGCATTTAAATTGCTGCTTTAACAAATATTAATTTGCAATTAATTGCAAATTCCAGTTAAACAAATATTCAGCAACATACCCACTACATGACAGAAAACTATTTTTCCTCTCCTTATCAAACAAACAGAGACTATGGCTCCTAAGAAAAAATAACAAATAAATAAAAGAGCATTACGCTTAAAAACCCCCTCTCCATGAAATCCACCATCAGGCCCAGTTTAATTTGAAGTACTTGAAAGTTCAACCAGTGTTCAACTACTTATTAACTTACCTACTGGTAAGCTAAAAGCATGTATATGCTTTTTTTTTTTAACAGTACAAAAAAAGGAGGAACCAACTAGAAAATGATGTTAGAGCTTTAACTGATTATTTCATATTAAGAAAAACAGCTGTTGCATTACAAATTTCTTATTAATTCCTATGAGCTTACCACTACCCAAAACAAACTGGGTAGATAGGAAATACAAATGCATCCTTCCAAAAAAGCTTCCTTCACAAAACCTGAAGCAAACAGTAAATTTCTAAGTGCAATTAAACACTGAAGAGTTTAATAAATGTATTTACTTCATCTCCAAAATCTACATGTGCCCATCAAATCACGAAGCATATCTATTGTTATAATGAGGTGTGCCCCAGTAAAAGAAATAGTGTTAAAACCAACCTCTGGGCCAAAAAATAAATGGGGAAAAAAAAAATCCACGTCATAATGAAGACTTGGCTCCAAGTATTCGAGGATGAAGTGATATGCGCATTTCTGCTTTTCAAATTACAGAGTGATGAAGCAATGTAAAAAGAAAAAATATATATATGCCTCAGCACCAGAAAACATCACAGTGCCGCAGCACACAGAAAATATCAAAGAGGCCAGAATCTGTTAAAGGTGCAAGGCAGAAAAGACTGAACTGAGAGAAAAGGCAAGCCATACTGACCATCTTGTGATTCTATTCAGGCAAAGGAAAGGGTGGTCTAGAAGTCAGGGGTTGGGTTTCCCCGGGACAGCCCCAGAAGCTGCCAAGTTCGGAGCCACAGGGGCTGGAAACAGGCCTCAGGACGGCCGATCAGGAGAGGAAAATGAAAGAATGTGGGTTCTTCCCGGAACCACAGTCTGGCTGACTGTTCACTTAGGACTTCACATGGTTCCACTGAAGCCCAGGTAAGAGGGGCACTTCATTCCACACTCCTAACACAGCAGCAGAATCTGAAAGCTCAGGAATCCTCACATACTTTTAACCACAGCTGACCTGAGTTGGCAAAAGCCCGACGATGGCTATTAAAGAGGGCACAGATTGCATGGAGCATTGGGTGTTATAATGCAAACAATGAATCACGGAACATGACATCAAAAACTAATGATACACTGTGTGGTGACTAACATAACATAAACAAACACAACGAAATAGGAATTCGTTCTCCCAAATGTTCCAACTAATTCAAAAGACTCTAAAGTTCATCTTGAAAAACAGAACATGTGCCAATAGCCAGAAAAGCTCTGGAAACAGAGTATATTGGCAGGTGGAGATGGAGACGGGGACCTTACAACCGGATGTTGAGATGTTCTGTGAAGTCACAGTCATTCAAATCATGTAGGAAGGGCCCCAGATTAGAAAGACGGACGCACCAAGGGTTCAGGGCAGTTCAGGAACACACAAGTCTAATGCATGTTTTGGCCTGATGCACAAACGATGGTGAGGATGACTGATCACACGTAAGTGGTTCCGTAGCAACTTACCACCTGAAAACACTATGGTCCCGTCTCACATCAGAACAAATGCTACATTTAAATATAAAAAATACAGGCCAACTTCCTTTGCAGATACGGAGTTTTTACAAGGCAAAACAAGACAAGACAAAACAAAAACAAGAGAAAACGAAGAGGCAAATCATAAAAGAAACACCAATGTCCCCTAAGTTCAGGGGACGACATTCAGCCTCCCTGGTTAAAGAAAGGAAAGCTTACTGTACAAAAATGAACTCAAAATGGATGAAAGGCTGAAATGTGTGGGCTAAAACTGTATAAAAATTTTAGAAGAGGGGCACCTGGCTGGTTCATTTGGTGGCACGAGCAACTCCAGATTCCAGGGTCATGAATTCAAGCCCCACGTTGGGTGTAGAGATTACTTGAAAACAAAATGTTAAAAAAAAAAAAAATTTAGGGGATGCTTGGGTGGCTCAGTGGGTTAAAGCCTCTGCCTTCGGCTCAGGTGATGATTCCAGGGTCCTGGGATCGAGCCCCACTTTGGGCTCTCTGCTCAGCAGCCCTGCCTCTCTGCCTACTTGTGATCTGTCTCTCTGTCAAATAAATAAATAAAATCTTTTTAAAAATTTAGAAGAAAGCACAGGTGTAAATCTTCATGACCTAGAACTAGGTGACGATTTATGAGATAGGACACCTTTAAGCACAAGCAGAGAAAGAAACAAAAGATAAACTGGAATTCATCAAAACTAAAAATCTTTGTACTTCCAAGAGACACCATCAAGAAAGTAATGAGACAGCTCATTAACTGGGAGGAAATTTTTTGCAAGTCGTATCTCTAGTAAGGGATTTACATTTAGATTATATAAAGATCTACTAACAAAAAGACAACCCAGCGTAAAGGATCTGAAGAGATAGTTCTCCAAGGAAGATGACAGACGGCCAACAAGTATGTAAAAAAATGCTCGTCATTATTAGCTGTCGGGGGATGCAAATCGAAACCACAGTGAGATACTACTTCACACCCACTGGGATGGTTATAATCAAAGATGTAGATAATCACAGTGTTGATAAAGACGTGGAGAAACTGGAACCCTCATACCCTGCCAGTGGGAAGGTAAAAGATGTGGCCACTTTGGAAAACAGCCTGGCAGTTTCTCACAAGGTTAAATAAACAGGTACATACAATCTGTCAATGATACTACTGGGTGTACACACTCAAGAAAAAATGAGAACAGAGGACCAAGCAAAAATTTGCATGTAGATGTTCATAGTCGCATTAGTCAGAACAGCCAGTAGGTGAAAACAATTCAAATGTCCATTAAATGCGAGCAGATAGACCAAAAAGGGGTACATCCATACAACGTGATATTATCTAACAAGAAAAAGGAACGAAAGTATTGACACGTGCCACAACACGGATTAACCTTGAAAACCTTGAACACACTGTGCCAAGTGAAAAAAACCCAATCACAAAAGACTATATAGTGTAGGACTCTACTTTATATGAAATGTCCAGAATAGGAAAATTTATAGAGACAGAAAGATCAGTGGTTGCCAGGCGCTGAAAAAGATAGAAGGTCTGGAAATGACAAGCAAAGAGTGGGAGGTTACTTTTGGGGGTGAGAAAAGGTTCTAAAATTGATTGTGCTGATGGTTGCACAACTCTCTATACTAAATATATTAAATACGTATATAAATATATATATATTAAATACTTACATACTAAATATATATATGGAAATAGTATATACTAATATACTAAATACTGACACTAAAGATACGAAAAGTCCTTGACTTGTGTATTTTAAATGGACAAACTGTGCGGTGAATGAATTATATCTTAACAAAGCTGTTTTTTTAATAAAGAAATGAAAATGTAAACAATAATTGTGTTGCATGTCTACTAGGTCTCCACCTGAAAATAAACTTTCCACACAGGGGTCCCTTGTCCATCACACGACCCCTGAGCTCCCCAAGAGTACACACCAAGCCTAGTATGAAGACTAACACAAAGTCACTGCTTACTAACAGATAGATACTTTCTAGCCAAGTTGTTGCAGAATAATTTCTAAAGGAGAAAAAAAGTTTTTTCCACTTTCACTTTCACACTGAGTTAGAGATGCTCTCCTATGTTAAATCTCTCTCCACCCCAGACACGTACCAATAATTTATTGAATAAGTTTATGTCTCCACTTGCTTCTAGAATACCTTCCTACTCACTGTTTCCATCCTGACTGTAGGAAACCATACTTAAAGCTACTCTGGATCACTCCCCGACATTCCGAAGCCTTCCATCCTCTTTCAGTTCTGGTTTCGGTGTCCATGCGTAAGTACAACCAGCAGGTGTCGCTGTCGAACCAAACTTCAAACACACTAGCCGCCAGCAGGTGGAGCGTAAACCCCCGCCTTGTGCACAGTGTGGGCTAATAAGCATAAACAACGACTTCCTTCCAAACAGTACAGCACGGAACAGGAGTGAAGAGTGACTGTACGGTGGAGAAACCCAACAAGCATTACATCAAATAAAGTGATCCAGGTTAACATCAACAGTAATAAATATTGTTGACAGCATGAACCTTTCTTATGATGTGATGAGAACGGCACTTTTCCTCCCAAAACACACGACTCCAGTTTAATAATGAGAAAAACATCAGACAAATCTCAACTGAGAGACATTCTACAAAATGCCTGACGAGTACTCCTCGAAACTGCCCGTCACCGAAAACGAGGAAAGGCTGAGAAACTATCACGACCAATAAGGAGACATGCAAGGTGACACCCTAGATGGGACCCTAGAACAGGAAGAGGACATTAGGCAAAACGGAGGAAATCTGAATAAAGGACGTGTAGTCAACAATAAGGAATCATTGCTGGTTCGTTAACTGTGACAAATGTGCCACACGAACGTAAAACGTCGAGCAAAACCAGGAGCAGGGTATACGAGCATTCACTGCACTACCTTCGCAGTAATTCTGGAAATCTAAAACTGTTCTCAAATAAAAAGCCTATTTAAAAAAAAAAAAGTTCACTAGCTGCCAATGTCGCCAAATTGCGATTCCATTTTAAGGAACCGTTCCAACTGTTTAAAGATGAGTTTCTTCCCTCCAGGAAAGAATGCCGTCGTAGGCAAACCCCATCATTTCTACCACAGTATATTCACCCTCTTCCAACCGTGGGAGAGAAGCACTGGGAGACGCATTCGTAACACAAAGACTGGCAAGTGCTAAGAAGTTATTCAGCCAAGGTTTTACTGAAAGATAGAGCCCCTCTGAAGAGTTTTATGGCCTAAACTGCACCAATGCCCCCAAAGCCCAAAGAAACAGCTGGGGTCTAAAATGGTTATTATTTCTACTGGGGGGAAAAAAAGTCTGAAAAGCATTCAATATGTATGTTGGTTTACGTAGTCTTTTAAATTTTATTTGCTCCAGTTCTGTTTTTGGTTGTTCTTTTTTTTTTAATGTGTAGATAGGAGCAATAGAAAAATATTATGCTGCTTCAATAAATGGAGTTAGATGGCTTTTGGTGTTTTAAGTGAAAAACTGGGGTTGGGTGGGTTGTGTGCTAGCTTCCTGCTTCCTGAATCAGCCATGTCTAAGGAAAGCCCCGCCAGCTGTAATCTGAGGCATCGCTGTTCACCTGGTGGCAGCCACCCAACCCTCAAGAACTGCGTCTAGAAGGGTGAAACAGTCTTTAAAGAGGCAGCAAATAAGAATTAGGACTCTCCCTACCTCAAAAAAACTGTCAAAATGAAAGTGAAAACCTACCCGCACACCGTTTAAGAAACCAGCATGATCAGAGCAAACCAGAAACCAAAACCCCAAGGGTCAGACAGGTTAGACACCATCCATGAGAATGTTTTACGTGCATTTGATGGGGAAATGCAGTATAAAGTGTCAGGCAGAGTCTGCCCCTCATGTAAGCGGCGAGAGCCCAGTGAACATCCTCAGGAGCGATGACACAGGTAAACAGAGGAACAAGCTGTCATGACTTAGTACCTACGGGAATGAGATGAGTAGGCTGGGACTCCTCCAGTTTGTTCCTCAGCCAGTCAAAATCCTGGTACCTTCGACGGACAGAATACTCCGGCAGGTCAAACTCCACCCGCGTACTCTGCAAATAAGAAGAATGGCACAAAATAAGCATAACGGAATAGTAGCATCTCTTGGCAGAAAGGAAAGAAAAACGCTCTCTTTGAGTAACCAAACTGGGCAAGAACACACTTTCCTTCCACCAAAACAGCAGCCAAAAGACTTCAATTACCAACACAAAATGGTGAGTCCAGGCCCCCAGGGCCCAGCTCCAAAGTCAAGGATGTAGAATGGAAATGTTGAGGGTTTTGTGGGGTTTTTTTTCTACCCTTAGGAAATGGAATTTAACTATCCCTCAGAATGTGTTTAGAAACATTTGATTCATTTCCTCCAGGCTTAACTTTGAGGATTTCTTTTAGCAGAAAAATTCCACTGAGGATATTGCTACTGAATCCCAATCCAGGTATCTTTTAAAAGAAATTAAGTCTCCACCTTCTGCCACATATGCTGCCAAGTTTCACCAAAAGGCAGAGGGAGACAAAAAGAGCTAAGAGAGCACCTGCTCGTTGAGGAGTCAGATTGATGAACACAGAAAAGGATTTGCCTCATCGGCCATATTCTGGCAGAACCATAATCCTGGAAGTACGGTTGTATTTCGGGTGACAAGAAAAAAAAACTAGAAGGAAATAATGCCAAAATGTTACTGTGCTACAGGAAAATATTAGTCTCTTCCCTTTTCCTCTTCTCCCCCATCTCTCATGCATTTAATATTTTCCATCAATCATCCCTTTTCTTGAATTAAAGTTTTCTGAAATGTGATTGTAGCACTTTGATAATGAAAACCAATGTTAAATCAAATGAAATTAATTTATGCCAAGACAAGATTTTTACATATTAATTTGCCCAAACTAAAAGTGTGTTTTAGCTAAACTGTTTTTTCCTGTAAGGGTAGAGACTGCATGACAGTCATAGCTCTTGGAAATGAAAGGTCAAAATAACAATGGTTCAAGCTACATTTTATGAATTTATTCTTTCAGGCCAAAAGTCCATTTTAATCCATGACACCAAGAAAATCTCAAAAACATATGAACAAGAGTCATTCATCAAGGAAAAGCTGTGAGCAGTTTTGGCATTGAAAATTACAATTTCATCTCCCCAAAACCTGAGCTCACAGAGTCCAAGCAAAATTTGGAAGTTAAAGGACTTGGTCTTAGACTGAACCTCAGTTAACTCCTCCTGCATCTCTTCTCCTTTATAGACAGATACAACTTTCCCCTATGATAGAGGGTATGAGTGGGAAGAAGTGAGGAAATTCATTCAACCTAAATATTTGTGATTTATGAGAAGAACCCCCCGCCAAAGGAATTAGCATTACAGAACTGGGGGGGGGGGTGGAGAAAGAATGTTTTAATTCAAAAAACAAATCATGGCAGATGAATTTTCATGCATGAGGGTGATGTAAATTTGAAGGGCACTCCTCCCAGGGCTGGGTGAGAAGCCCGTGCAGGATCAGTCCCAGCACCTACCAGATTCCTGAGACACTAAGCCTCCTAGAGCCTAGGTTTTCTCAGCAGCAAGAAGAGGGCTGGAAGGCACATTCTTCAAAACCACACAGAGCCCCCCAACAGGCTCTGGCTGAGGACCTGCCAGTGATGACGTGCCCAGTGATGACGTGTGATGAATGCATTCATTTTCACTGTAAATGCCCTGACCAAGGGCTCCCCTTTCTGCCTTCTTCATGTTACGTGTTATCTCTTTATTATGCTTTTGCAGATCCACTTCGTAAATTATAGTTCATGTAACATTTCTAGCTTGAAATCGGTATGTGTAACTACGAAGAGCGGGAGGATTAAATACAAGGTTTGTTTCTGCTGTAAGACACTTATTTTGGGGGAACTGGCTTTTCCTTCCCCCTTCGACTTATTCAGGTCAGACATACTTATTTTAAAACTTCAGGAAAGGTGCACCTGGGTGGCTCAGTTGGTTAAGAATGTGACTCTTGGTTTCAACAAAGGTCATGATCTCAGGGTCATGATCTCCGGGTCGTGGGATCTAGCCCTGCATGGGGCTCCAAGCTTGGTGCAGAGTCAGCTCCAGATTCTCCCTCTCCTTCTCCCTCTGCCCCGCCCACCCCCGACTGGTGCATGTGCTCTCCTTTCTCTCCAATAAATAAATCAGTAAAATCTTAAAAAAAAAAAAAAACCCTTCAGGAAAAATAAAGGAAGAAAAAATACAGATGAGTCATAATTCCTCTAAATAGGGAAAAAACACTATGAATACTATGTTTACACCTTTCCGTATTTTTTCTATGTATATCCATTCCTTCACTCATATTTTCTAAATCTTTAACAGCTCTTAAGTATCTTTCTGTCAGTAATTCATATCTACATGATCATTTTTAACACATATATAGTATTCCACCGGGTGGACAAACAACAAAACCAAATCCTCACTTAAGTTGTTGTCAATCTTTCAATCAATAAACAATGCTGTGTAAACATCATTGGGCATCTGTTTGATAAAAATCAAACTCCTAAAGATGGAATTACTGGATAAAAGATAAAAGTGTGTGTGTGTGAGTGTGTGTGTATGTTTTACAAAATTCCTGATCTTTATAATTTATTAATGGCTTTCATTTCTTCTTTTTGAGAGAGAGAGCACACACACACGTGAGTGGGGGGAGGTGGTGGCAAGAGGGAGAGAGAGAGAGATGAGAGAGAGAATCTCAAGCAGGCTCCATGCCCAGCACAGACCCCAACAGGTCTGAGCTCCATCCCACAACCCAAACCAAAATCAGGAGTCAGATGTCTAACTGACTGAGCCACCCAGGTGCTCAAGGATACATGTATTTTTAATTAACAGTCTGTTTCCAGAAATATATCAACTTATATTCTTATCACATATTCTCATCACCAGTGATTATCTTTGATGGACTTGTAACTGAAAAATAATATGTCATCTTTGTTTTGTTCCTACTGGGATTGACCATCCTTTAAAATATTCGTTAGCTATAGATTTTTCTTCTTTTGTGGTGGGTCTCTTTTTTAAATTGTCTTTTCATGGTCTTTAAAAGTCTTTTTCATTTGTGGAGGTTCTTTATAGCCATTTATCTATCATAATTTCCAAAGAGTTTTCCAGGTATATACTTTTTTAATTTAGCCATTCTCCAACCCCCCCCGCCGCCGCTTTTTTTTTTTTTTTTTTTTTTTTGGTGCCATGGATAAGAATGCTGTCCCCCTTGCAAACTTTTAAAAATATTCACCTGTGTTCTCTCCTTTATTTATCATTTGTTTGCTTATATCTTCAATTACTGCTCTTCTACTTCTAGGGATCTGCCATTAGAAAATACTTTTGAAACTGCGGCAAAGATATCTGTATAATGATGTTCGCTGCAATGCTATTTAAAATAGCAAAGGAATCAAAGCAATCTAAATCTTCAACAATAAAAACAGGTAACTTATGATATATTTATTCCATGGTTATCAGTAATCTTGTCATAAGACATCTTTTTTTTTTTAAAGATTTTTATTTATTTGACACAGAGAGAGAGAGAGAGAGAGCAAGTGTGCAAAAGCAGGTAGAGAGAGAAAGGAGGAGGAGACTACCCACCCAGCAAGAAACTGGACTCAGGGCCCCATCCCAGGACCCTGGGATCATGACCTGAGCTGAAGGCTGATGCTTAACTGACTGAGACACCCAGGAGCCCCATAAGGCATCTTTAATATCAAATATGCTTTGATATACTTTTAAGAGAAAACAGCAAGATTTGAAATTAATTGCACATATAATTTCATTAATGTTAAAAATGTAGATATAAAAGGTTAAGAAAAATCTAGAACTCATAATGAAAACTGTCCTCTTTAGACTTATGCTTATTTTCAAATTTTCTACCATTCTCATACAATACTCATAGTTACACAAAAAAAATATTTTTAAAAGCTCCTTTACAGACACAATGGATTAAATAAAAATTTGTTTGGAAAGCAATAAGGAAAAAAAAAAATCATGAACCATGAAGGATGCTCATACTCTTCGGCCCAACATTGGTTTCGTTTACTTTTACCACAATTTGTTCTAGAAGAGATATTGAGACACATGAAATAAGATTAAATGACATAAATTAGAAGTAGGTGAGAAAGATCAAGAAAAAACAAGGACAGAGAGAAAAAGCAGAGCCAGGAATGAGGCTAGCAAAAGACACTCACCATAGAATTCTGCACACTTGCTAAAACTGGGCCACAGACATTACCGTGAATTTCTGGAGAGAAACCCAGTCAGTTACAAGACTCACAGTACTCATAAAATACGCAGGCCAATAAAACTCCAACTATGAGTCTGTAGTAAATTTTTCCTCTGTGAAATTCAGGGTCTAACTGAGTAAGGAAAATAAAGCAAAGCTCTATTTTCTATTAACAATAAAAAGAGAAAAGTGCACACCCACAATTCCATAATCAGAGACAATCACTACACTGTCTTGTTCTGGGTCCTTCCACACCATGATCCATAATCCAGAATGCCCCACAAGATCACAAGGTCATGGGTACACACGAAGTCAGATCTACAAATTGGTAAATGAGCACAAGAGCCGTAACGAAGAATATCCATTTTTGCCATTGTTCCATATGAGTATCTCCACTGGGTAAATTCAACACTTCAGAAGACCTAGCACAGAGCCACAGGGCAATCAATCAGCCAGCAGTGCACCTGTCCATTGGGTCGCACCTTAACCACAGAAGAACCCTAATTCCCCAGAAGCTGATGTGCCTAACTACTGTGGCCTGGAGCCCTTCCAAGGAATTTCCATTCAATCTAAAATTTACGACCAGTGCACTCTAGAGAGATTTGGTCTTCATCAGAAGTGCCAACTGAATCCTATGAGTCGGAGTGACCACCCCTTTCTCTGCAAAGGGACCTCCTTTTCCCTTGTCAAATCTTAGCCAGCTATTCTCATTCTGCTTCAGAACACTGCTACCCTACGAGAACACCTGAGAATAATGACCAGGGAGGCTTCTGGTCTCTCCTCACGCCTCTGTAGGCTTCCTTTCTCGGAGCTTTACAACAAGCCTTCCAGAACACCCATTCTGTAATTAGTAAATTCCTGTAGTTCTTCGGATTCTGAATGCTTCCTCTCCCCTGGAGTCTTGAGCCTCTCCGCTGTCCCGGCAGGTGGAAAGCTGCTCCTTTTCTCACGTCTCACCAACTCCGCCCTGCCCTCCAAGACCAAGAGTCCCTGTTGGTACCCGGCTCACTCTGCACTGCTGCTCACCTCCACGCCTCCACGGCCCTGTGAAAACCCTTCTGAGGCTCATGCCATCAAGACACTTCTATCTCTGTCCCTCGCACACCTGTCATCTACTGACACCCCACCACCTTCCTGATTCCCAGAGGATTCCGGTGCCAAAGGGGGTTCCTCTCCAAAGTCCATCCATAGCCCGGGTGCCCTCGAGATCTATGCGTTCGCACCCACAACACCCACCTCCGAGCCATCGCTCCCACTGCCTCCCCTCAGACGGTCATCAGCAGAGAGTCAGACCTCCCTCTCTCCAACCAGCACCTCCTGTGTCTCAGACTCTCCCGCTTCCCAAGACCCCTGGTTTTTCAGCCTCTTGGGACCTACAGTTCCTTGGCATTCTGTCCAGTCCTATCTTTACTTCTTTCCTTATTCAGCATCAATTCCATAAGCCATCACTTCCACCTCGCGTTTGCCAACATCCTAAACGTCCCCTCCCCTGCCGTCCACACGACTGGCAGAAATGCAGTCGTGCACTTCCTGCTTTACCAGCCCCGGGTGTGTGAGCACACTCCTGGAGGAAAAACAAAACAGGCAAACACACTGACTGACACACCAAACTCTCCCACTGGACCTTCAACAGCGCCAGGCATCAACTCTCTCTGTCCTTTTCCACATCGGTTAATGCAGAACCTGAAGTTTTGAAAACCTCCCAGCTTTACTTTGAAACCTCCTGTTCGCTCTTAGCGGAAGACCTCATCATCGATTCCTAGAGAAAACTGCATCGAGAAGCACAGAACCCTCAACTTCCTGCCACAGAGAACAAAACAGAGCAAAACAAAACTTCCCCTCTTCCTCTAGAAACAATGGAAGAAGAGCACCTCCCCCTTCGGAGCCTCCTGCTCCCTCTCCGGCTCAGGCTGCTCCTTCCCCAGCTCAGCGGCTTCCATCCTCCTCTCCAGCCCCACCTCAATGTCTCCCTCTCTAGCAACACAGGCCTAACACGGGCCTCTGGGCATTCGCTCAAGTCCCGTCCATCCTTAAAACCAAACAAAATTGCCCCTCAACAACCCAAATCCCCACTTTCTCTAGCTCCTGTTCTCACTTCACTACCAAACCATCAACACTCATGCCTTGTCTTTCTGCCACAGCACACTGGCTTCTGCCCACCTCTCCAGGGAGAGTGTGCCCGCCAGCCACCCATAACCCTCTTGTCATCAAATCTAAACGTTCACTTTGTAACCCTTATGTATCCTTGACCTCTGAGTGGTCTTTTGCCTCTGTGGACCACGGAGGCAATCTAAAAAGGAGTTAGTTGGAGTGCTAAGACTTGGGATCACTAAGGAGATGGGGTAAGAGACAGGAAGGAGGACGGCTCCTAAAGGCTGGGTAGGAGACCGAGCTCAGTGCTGGGGCAAGTGGGGCAGAGCCATCCCTCTCTTGAAAATCATGCCTTATTGGAAGTACAGCACAGACAGATCTGGACTCAAGTCCTAGGTCTGCCACGTATCAGCAGCATATCCTGGAGTAACTTTCTCAGTTTCCTCATCTGCAAAGGAAAAGTGCCACCAGTACCCGCCTCACTGATTATGAGGATGAACTGACAATATGTTTAAAGCACTCGGCACAAAATAAACTGATGGTTCACCCACAGAGCAGGACACTGTTGTGGTCTTAGAAGACAAGAGCACAGATGGGCTCCGCGAGTCTGCTTGAGGTCCTCTCTCTCCCTCCTCCCCTCCCACCCCCCACTCTCTCTCAAGTAAATAAATCTTAAAAAAAAAAAAGAAAGAAAGAAAGAATAACATAATAGTGTGCTTGTGCTGGCATTTACCAGCCCAGAAAGACGCCCAACACATGAAGGGAATGGGCAGCATACAAAATACTCTTTTTTGTAAATGGACAGAGACAAACAGTTCAGAAATTTATAAATGATTATTTCTGGCTGGTGAGCTTATAGGTATTCTTTTATTGTTTCAGCTTCCTTGAGTTTTCCAGTTTCTCTGCAATAAGCACATATTACTTATATAAAGAAAAAAGTTTCTATGACCAAAAAGTACAAGCAGATGGTAAGTGGTCAGTAATTAGTTATTATGATGAAGACACTTCCTAGGAGCCTGCAGAGAAAGGAGCCAGGATCCACATGCACTGAGAAGGCCGGGCAGTTCCCGGCCGGGTTCCCCACCACTGCAGAGGAAAGGCACCCATGACTTAGATTTGGGTGGAGAATGCTTTAGGTTCATTTTAGTTCAGGGAAAAGCAGCTCTATACTTTGTCCAGCTTTGGTCATCAGAAATCTGAATTAGGACAGGGGAATCAGAGCTCAAAGTTATAAACTATTTGTACAACCTCGTCCTGTGACCATGAACTTCGCTAGAGAACCACAGCAGAAGTGGAGAACCCGGGGGAAGATTGGTGTGTGAGACCCTGCGTTCCTCTGTGTTCTCTCCCTCTCATCCCCAAACCCCACAGGCTGTGTTGTGACATGGGGCGTAGCTATGCTTTAATGCAGTGTTTAGAAAGAAGGTTCCAAATGCACCACCAAGATTTTAAACCTGGTGTTGCTACCTGCAACAGGAAAAGAAAGGGACTCTGGTTTGAGATAGAATTGACAGTAAGAAGTAAAACTTAATTCTGCAAAAAGTTCACCAAGAGGTGGTGGCATCATAGCCAAAGGAAACGTGGAACCAGAAGTTGGAAGAGTTCTGACTTACAGGATATCGACCCCAGAAAAAAGGGACAGAAACAAGAACACCAAGGGAAAAGAGTGAGGAAAGAAGGAAAGAGAGGCAGCACAGGAGAGCGCACGAGTCAGTCGGCCTGTGACTGGAGAACAGAGGTCCTGTAGGATTATCCTTGCGGGAGGTGGGGGAGGTCTGCTACAGGGCAGTGGAGTCAGGCAGGGGGGCAACATGTGTAGGAGAGCGAGCGCTGCTGTGCCAGGGACGCAGTGACCTTGTCCTTCAGCAGTTTAGAGCATAAGTTCAAGAAAAACACGTTTTCCATTTCGCTGACTACAGGGTAAAAAATAAGTTGACCCTGGGGCTGGGGTGACGGTGGAGGAGTGGAAATAGTTCATGGGAATACATATATCAACCTAGAACCTCTGAAGATTTAATATACCTCTAAGCACCTAGCCGAATGCCTGGGAAACAGCAGGCACCCAGCGGCCCGAGGGACGGGGGAAGACTACGTGCACGCACGTGCGTGTGCACACACACAGAGACAAGTTTTCAAATGTAAACCAGGTGCAGAAAGGACAGGGCAGGAATATCAAAGAAATATCTGAGAAAGGCTTACATGTCCACAGAGAAAAGATATTGTATATGGGACGCCTGGGTGGCTCAGTAAGTTAAGCTGTCATGTAAGATGAAAGCCATCATGCCTTAGCTCAGGTCATGATCCCAGGATCCTGGGATCGTGTCCTACATTGGGTTCCTGGCTCACCAGGAAACCTGCCTCTGCCTGCTGCTCCCCCTGCTTGTGCACTCGCTCTCTCTCTCTCTCATTCTCTGACAAATAACTAAATAAAATCTTTTTAAAAAAAAATCTTTAAAATCTTTAAAAAGGGGGCACCTGGGTGGCTCAGTGAGTTAAAGCCTCTGCCTTTGGCTCAGGTCATGATCCCAGGGTCCTGGGATCGAGCCCCACATCGGGCTCTCTGCTCAGCGGGGAACCTGCTTCCCCCTCTCTCTCTGCCTGCCTCTCTGCCTACTTGTGATCTCTGTCTGTCAAATAAATAAACAAAATCTTTAAAAAAAAAAACTTTAAAAAAATGGAATTAGGTTTAAGAGTATGGGTTTGAAAATAAAAATGTTGGATTGACAGTCCTAAAAATTAAAGTTAGAATCCTGGTTACCAACTCTGTAACCATGAACAAGTTACTTAAAGTTTCTGCTTCAGTTTCCTCATCTCTAAAATTGTAAGTACAAGATCTATCTTTGAGGGCTGCTGTGAACATTAAGCCGGTCAATCTCAGGCCCCTGCCCACTACCCACGTGGCCCATAGCAGAAAGACAACCAATCTTCATTCCCATCCTTCTCTTACGTCCCTCCCCTATAATCCACTCCAATTACACCAAATTACACCAAAATTACACCAAATTACAACCACGGTCCCACCAGACATTTAGGATGATACAAAGATTCATTCATAAATTTCAATAGTAAAGTGATACTAACAGCCTAAAAAGTATCATGACCAAAAATAAGTGAGGGTAGCAGGATTAAATGCTCTACTTGAAAGACTATAGTCACAACTTCTCTGTCATTTCAAAACAAAAAATTCACATCAAATCCTTTTCATCTGAATACATTTGATCTCTCAAAAAGCCACACCCACCATTGGAACGAAGGTGAACACAGTCCTACAAAGGGAGGGAGAAAGGAAGGCAGGAATCATGAAAGCAGGTCTCCAGTTCACCAAGACCATTCCACAGGGGCAGAAGATAATGAAGGGACCTACTTTGGTGGTGATCCTATAAGTAATGTAGGTCTCCATAGTACAGACATGCTTCTTGGGATCGTCAACGGTGACAAAGAGATCTCTGGTCTCACCATCAATGTCATCATCAAGCTGAAGTCTGTTGAGAAGGGAAGATGAAGAAGCGGGACTCGAAGTACCTGCAGGAGTGCCACCATTGGGCAAAATGAGATCCTGAAAGAAGAAGAGAGTCACCTTACAATTAAATGAAAACACATTATCGGGAGAACATCAGCAAAACATCAGCTCATGTAGCCAAACCAAGAAACACCTCTACATACAAAAGGCAACATCCAAAGAAATTGAGCCTCTCCTTGCTAAGTGTTTGAGTGAATAGGTCTTCTGGGACTGAGGGAAACAAACTCTAGGAGTGCTCTATGTCAAATGTACACCAACTCATCTTCCAGCGAGCACTGGAGGAACCCCAGCCCAGGGACACAGGACCTACCAGCCCCCGCCATCGTCAGACTTTGCCGGGAGCACACCACAAGGGCATTCTTTCTCCCCCTTTCTCAAGACCACCACCTGGGCCCAGGGAAACAGTAACAGATGTGAACCCTCTTAAATACTCGGCACATTTAAGAAGTCAATCAACCATCACAAAGAGACAAGTAAACGTTACGTGCCTCCTGAAAGAAGTTCACGCCGCCGCCTAAAAAGCATGCCTGCCAACAACTGGATCTGAATCCTGAACAAATCTCTAAGACACAACAAAAACACCACAGTCATAGGAAATACAGAGGAGGGAGGGAGATGTTAGACCACACTATAAGGGTGCAAATGGCAGAAGCCACACTGTGTGAAATTAAAGAGAACCACAGACCCAGTTTATTCAATAAGTGAACTGCAAGGAGAGAAAAAAAAAAAAAATGGAGGAGCACCTAGAGATGCAAAGCAATTTGGGGGACCTATCAACAACTGTAGTGGATTCCAATTAAAACAAAGTGTTAACAGGTTTTGTTATATTCAGGGAAATGTTAATATTGATCAGTTATTTGAGGATATTAAGGAATTATCAGGCATGATAACAGAAGTACTATGGTTTTACAAAGCCTTCATCTTTTTGGAATATATGCTAAAATATTCATGGATGATATGATAGGACGTGTGATATTTGCTTCAAAATAATGAAGGATAGGTAAACAGGGATAGAAATGATACAAGATATGCCTCAAAGTTGATTACTACTGAAGCTGGGACTTGCAGGTTCATGACACAGTTCCCTCCTCTTTCGTGTATGTGTAAATCTGTCTACAATATAAAAGCTTTAAGGCGGGGGGGAGGTACAAATGCCAGAAGAAAAAGAGAAGGAACATTTTTTAAAATTATGGAGCTCTTTCTGTCTAGGCCATAGGAGGAAGGCACTTGATTAAGTTATGTTCCTACAATATCCAAAAAAGGTTCAGTCTCATGTTTTTTGGTTTTTAGGTTTAATAACAGACAAAGCCTTGTCTAGCAGTAGATGTGAATGCATCTGAATGTCACCGTAGATTCATCAGGAGGCAAAGACAGGAATAAGGCAAGAAAGTGACATGACACCATGGAAAAGGACTTGGAAACATTCTTGACCTGTTGGTCAGCGGATCACAAGTTGGGGGCAGGGAGATGCTTTCCTTGAATTCTCTCTTCTTGTATGTAGGTTGGATTTGACTTAGCCCTCAGATAAGAGAACACAGAGGAACCGAGAAGTCAACCAGCAGTCCCATCCATGAGCTCTATGATCATGGGACATCTGGGAAAAGGGCAGTGACAAGGCAGCAGGAAGTATGGGCTGGAGTCAAGGGCAATGTCACCCAACTCGGTAGATGATGGTAAGTAAAAAGATAAGGCACCTTCCTTTGTCTCCATTTCTACTAACTAAAGAATTTAATCACATGCATATTTATACAACATAAAAATATTTCTGTAATTACTGAACAGATACCATTTTCACAGAAGATACTCGCGGGACTAGACCCCACTCTCCACCTCTCCTCAGCCCAGGAGCTTGTCAAAGCCCATGGCAGCGGCTCTCAGTGTGGACATGACTGTGGAGTCAAGCAGCTGCTGATCTGACCGCTCTGTTGGCAGACAGACGCCACCAGGCACGCACGGTCCCTACCCCCGTGTATGCGGATCCAAAAAGGACCTCTTCTCCGGAACTCTGTGATAACCATCGTATCTCGTTGTTTCAGTAAGTAATACTGAAACACTGACCTCGGGGGCAAGGCACCGCACGAGGAACCGCAGGGCCCCCCTCGCTGACATTTCATCAACACCCCCCGCCACAGAGAGACTCCAGCGATGGCAGCACATCGCACAAGAGAAAGAAAGAACTCAAAATCTTCAGTCAGATAAGCCACCATGGGCTCTGACAGCAGCTTTCCACCATCTGGCCTCAAAGGATCTTACCAGCCTTGTTTCTCATGGCATCAGTTCCAGAACCCACCATGCCATTTCAGAACCCTCACCTTTGCTGGCAAAATCACCCCTCTTGCTTACGTGGCAGTCTCCGAGCATCTCACTGGCATCTTTCAAATGCCCCCCCCTTGGAATACAGGTCTTTCCTTCATCTGCTCCCTGACAGAATTAGTCAATCTTCTCAAAACTTTGAAGATACTTCCCCTGAAGCAGCTTTCACAGTTTTAAATCATTTATTTACATATATAACATCCACAAACACCGCTGAGTCCCGAACAACTATGACTATTATGACTGTGCCTTGTTTACCTGTGTGTGTGGGTGGGTGGGTGTGCACCTGTCTGTGTGTGCCGTCTGTCTCTGCAGGTCTCCCTGTGACTCCAAGCTAATTCGCCTGACCTTTGCTCTGGGGCCCTCTGCCAACAACTTTCCAAAAACAGCTCACACAAAGGTCTGAGATGTCTCCGCCAGGCAGCGGGAAGTTAGCTTGTTCTCAAGTCAGTTCACGGGAGGTGAGGAGATGGGGGAGGGGACGGGAGGGGAGGGGAGAGTCAGTCAAACAGATCTTACCACAGTGAGGATTCTTTCCTCCTAGGACTGTGTGACCAGGCAAACATTCACACCCTTACTATTGGGTGTTTCATGGGCCAACATGTAAGCACGTACAAATAGTCAATGACCTACAAATGTCTGCAATTTCCTAAAACTGGATCCTGCCTGCTGGGCTTTCCATGGCACAAGTGTACACAATGCTTCCACGTTCTCTTTTCTTCGCAGCTCACGCAGCTCGTGAGGTTAGCAAGACACATTAACATCTCTACGGAGAAGGAGACAGATCAGAAGGTCAGGCATCGCGTCCCAGTGAAGCTTGGCATCGTTATGCTAAGAACTGAACCCAGGTTTCTAGTGCCGGGTTCAGGTTCTTAGCAAGCTGAATGCCTTTGGTGTGGCTTTTCCAACCCAACAGCGCCCCGTATCTCCAATATCTGGCCATAAATCCTTTTGGGTAAATATGAAGCTTCTGATTTTAAAGCCAATCAGGGAAAGCTAACATTTCCCTGAGGATCTTAATACAAGTTATGCCCCCAAGTGACTCCCCCCTCAAGATACAGGCCCCATGAGAAGTAAACATGGAGGGAAAATAGGAGAATCATAGGAGGAAAAGGACAGGGGTCCGAGTCCTCTAGCAGCAGGTGTGTGAAACGAAGAGACCTAAGTTCTCAAGCAGGTACTGTGGAAAGGCAGCACCTTTCTAACCAGCATGAATCACAGGATGCAAGAACTGAGAATCCTTGGCGCAACACAAAAGCCTCCTGCTTCATTTTCGCTGCCCTACAGTCAGGCTTCCACCCTGCAGCCAAAGAGCTCTTTGAAAAATCAAAGCATGCCACTCCCCTGCTCAAAACTCTCCAAGACATCCAATCACATTCGGAATGAAACCCAAACTCCCTCCCATAACCCGTAAGGGCCAACGGGGACCTCATATTCTCCCTGACCTCATCACTGCCATTCTCCCCTAGCTCATCCCGCTCCGGATGCAGGGCTTGGCCCTTTTAGACCTCAGGGCTCCCCTGTTTGCTGCCACTCTCCCTGGATCACTCCTCTCCCCTCACATTTCCATGTGGTTGGCTTCTCCTTTCTTTCTTTTTTTTTTTTTTTTAAGATTTTTATTTATTTTGAGAGAGAGAGACAGAGTGAGAGAGAGCATGAGAGGGGAGGTCAGAGGGAGAAGCAGACTCCCCATGGAGCTGGGAGCCCAATGTGGGACTTGATCCCAGGACTCTGGGACCATGACCTGAGCTGAAGGCAGTTGCTTAACCAACTGAGCCATCCAGGCGCCCTTGGCTTCTCTTTTCAAATAAGTTTCTGCTCAAATGACGCAGACTCAGGGAGGCCTTCTCAGCCCACAAAATCGAAAACGATCCCTGCACCCCTGTATCACTTTCCAGTCCCTTCCCTGACTTTATGTTAGTCACAGACTATCATTATCTAAAAACTTATTATGTGTTGACTGACGGTTGGACAAGAGCAGAGACTTTCATCTCATTCACTCCTCTATCCTCTGGCACATTGTAGGTACTCAGGAAGTACCTGATGAATTACCAAGTCTTAGGAATGATCCAGCTCAACCCCTTGCCAATAGAAGGGACCCTGTAAATGTCTGCTGAAGGACAAGGAAACTAAGCCTAGCAACGACTAGGCAATTCTGAAGCCCAGTTCCACTATTTACAAGCAGTGTGACTTCTGCAAGCTTCTTAATCTCTCCATGCCCTAGTTTCCTCATTTACAAAATGAGTATAATGGGATTGAGTTAGTTAGGGTATGGAAGCAATTGGAACAGTGCCTGGAACAGAGTGGGTGCTACACCACTATAATATACTTAAAAAAAAAAAGTGAGATCAACCTGTCTGCAAGTATGCATCCCCCTAGAGTCCATGCAGCTGATTCACAGTAGACACTTAATAAATGCTGCTGAAAATAAAAATTGTATCAAGAGTCACAGTTGGTGAGGTGCCTGGGTGGCTCAGTGGGTTAAGCCTCTGCCTTCGGCTCGGGTCATGATCTCAGGGTCCTGGAATCAAGAGTCCCACATTGGGCTCTCTGCTCGGCAGGGAGCCTGCTTCCTCCTCTCTCTCTCTGCCTGCCTCTCTGCCTATTTGTGATCTCTCTCTCTGTCAAATGAATAAACAAAATCTTTCAAATAAATAAATAAATAAAAATTTTAAAAAACATTACAAATCTAGACTCCTAGATAAACTCCGTGAGCTGGCCACATGCACTTTTGCTTCCTCCTTCTTTCCATTCTCCAGATACTAACTTAACAACCCAGAGAATGAAAAAGAGAGAGCAGTGGGGGAATAAAGAAAAAGCAAAGCAGTGTCTAAAATCGGACCAGACTGGAAACCAGGCAAGAATGCCATCCAAATGCCAAAACTTCCAAAGGTTTTCTACTGGATCTAATTGGGACACAAGTGAGGAAAGAACTAGGAGGTATCTTTTAACCCATGTCCCTGAGGTCACTTAAGGTTATCAAGGTTATCAAAGAAGCAGAAAACGCCCTGAAGCCCTCGCGTATACTCTTAACTTGAAAAGTGCTTCTTCCGGGGGGATGGGTAAGTGAAGGGTCAGCAGTGGGGCAGAGAAGGACCACTAGTGTGGCTGGCTGCTGCGGGCAAGGGGAAGCCCTGCACAGGCAGAGAGTCCACGTGAAGACCACCAGTAGAGCGAGGCCTACCCTCACGGCTTCCTCTCTCCATGAAGGGGAGAGACGCAAATGCAAGTCAAAGGTCAGAGGAACGTGAAGGCGGCTGGAGAGCTGCCCTGGGAGGGTCCACCAAGCACATGGCAGGCAAGACTACGAACTGAAGGAGACAGGATCTCCTGAGATGGGGAGAATACCAGAAACAAGAAGGAAGCCACGCTACACCCCATCCAGACCCAGAGGGAGATGAAGCCAAGTGTCCAGAGCAACTAACCAGGACCCTGGCTTTCTTCCCTCTCTTTTCCCCACTGACAGATCACTCAGTTTACCTGTCAGCTGATCACTTGACTCAATCTCTGATCCGAGAAGACAATTCTAACATCATGGAGAAAGAGAGGGGATCCAATGGTTCACTTGTTCTGATAGGAGGCAAATGGTAGACCTGCATTACCTCATCAGACACAAGAAAAGCTAAAAACACACCCAGCCTGTGTAAACTCACCATTCAGACCCAAGAAGACCAAAACACGAAGAAAGAAGCACAGTCCTCAGGAGCAGATAAATACATGTACTTGGAAAAGGCTTATCCCACGAAATAGAGCCCTTTGGGCCACATCTACTTTGTGTTCCCATTTAAAAAAAAAAAAGCCAAAACTAGAATAGGGAATAAAATAAAATCACTACAGTGATTACTCGGCGCTCATCACAGTTAGTGAGGGTCCCCAAAAATTAAAAATAGAATCACCATATGACCCAGTAATTCCACTACTGAATATTTACCCAAAGAATATGAAAACACTAATTCACAAAGTTATGTGCACCCCAATGTTTATAGCAGCATTATCTATAATAGCCCAGACATGGAAGCAACCCCAGGGTCCATCTATAGATGAATGGATACAGAAGATGAGGTAGACATATACAATGGAAATACTACTCAGCCATGAGAAAGAATGAGATCTTGCCATTTGCAACAACATGGATGGATTCAGAAGGTATAATACTGAATGAAATAAGTCAGTCAGAAAAAGACAACTACCATATGGTTGCACTCCTGTGTGGAATTTAAGAAACAAAACAAATGAACAAATAAGAGGAGAGACACACAAAAACCAGACTCTTAATTACAGAGAACAAACTGATGGTTACCAGAGGGAAAGGTGGGGGGGTGGGGGGTGATATAGATGAAGGGGATCAAAAGTGCACTAACTGTGATGAGCGCCGAGTAATCACTGTAGTGTACACCTGAAACTAACAAAACATTGTATGTTAACCACACTGGAATTTTAAAAAATTTTAAAAAACCAATACGACTCCCATAGCAGACTTTTCCAGGAACCAGGCTAGATATGATGAGACTTCTGAAGAGAATGTGGGGGGAGGGGCACACAACACACAAGTAAAGTTCCTAAACATTTTAAAGGGTTTACATCAGAAAACATCAACAGTGAACCTTGAAAACATTACGTGAAAGAAACCAGGCAGCACAGACCACACGTATCATTCCATTCATAGGAAATGTCCACAAGAGGCAAATCCAGAGACACAAAAGAGACTTTTGGTTGCCAGGGACTTGAGGTAAGGGAGAACAGGGAGTGACTGCTTAAGGGGTGTGGGGCTTCTTTCTGGGGTGACAAAAATATTCTGGAATGAGATAGTAATGATCTGTGCACGGTTATGTGACTATACTAAAACCACTCGACTGTATAGTTAAGATGTGTTTGAATAACTCTACAGGGGGGAAAAAGAAGATCAGTTTCTGTGGCTTAAAGTTTTCTATAAAATGGTGATTTTTAGGATAGGTGAATTAGATATCAATAGTTGTTTTTTTTTTTTTTTTAAGCAGCAAACAATGTGACACAGTAAATTCAGAAAGAAGATCCTGATACCTAATATCACCCCATCATTCAGACTGTGGAAGACTCCAGCTAATGCAAAGACACACATACAGCAGCACTCCCAGCACTGACATACTCAAGAACACTTGAAAACACACAGTGATGCACCACATCACTCCCTGGAGAGAGGTCAGTTGCCCTAATTATCCCCCCAAGTTATCTAAAATTGAAATACACATAATAGGGAGGAAATGTACTTAAAACATTTGAAAATGATCGGTCTGAACTGATGCAACTAAATAATGTTCAGTGACCAAGGAAAGGACACAAACTATATGGGGGATGGCATTATCATTTGCAGTTGCTAACTTCCTTCCTTTAAGAGGATTATACATTCTTACTATTGCCAAGTAACCGTGCACAGGGGGGCACACCCCCCCACCCCTCGGCCTTTTGGCTGGGCAATGTGACTTGCTCTGCCTAATGGCATGCGAGTGAATATGACACACACACCAGATGGGAGCAGACACTGCAACCTTGTCACCAGCTCTCCTGTTCCAACGGCGGCTGTCCCAACGGGGGCTGCGCCTTCAGAATGGAATCCTGGTGGACAAGAGCCGTAGCAACTGACTCACAGCCACTGACACGTACTGTGACCTAGAAATTAATTTCGTTGCAAACCTTTGAATTTTCAGAGCTATTACCACACAACGGCTGACAAAAACATGTAATTATAAAAATGTCTACATAATTTTTTAAATCGAGATAGGAAACAGTGATATCAACAATAGAAAACTTTAAGCCACAGAAATTGATCTTTTTTTTCCCCCTGTAGAGTTATTCAAACAGATCTTAACTATATTTCCTGAGTTCCAGGACCCTACTTGCTTATTAGTAGGAAGGCTCAATCCTCCTTCCCTCCTACCTTGGCCCTGGGATCCCTATCACAAATATTGTCCCAAGCCTCCAAGATTGCCTGCACAAGTATCTCCAAGCTCCCAAGGCCCACCAGCCCATGGTTTCTAGGTTAACATCCTCTCTGAACTTCTTACCTTTTCCTACACTGGATTCTGGACCATTTCTTATGAGGTAAAGAAACCATCTGTTTCTTTACCTCATAAAGAGGTAAAGACAAAGCTTTATTTGTAGACTAACAAAGTTGTTTAGAAACTGAAAATATGGGACGCCTGGGTGGCTCAGTTGGTTAAGCAGCTGCCTTCGGCTCAGGTCATGATCCCAGTGTCCTGGGATCGAGTCCCACATCGGGCTCCTTGCTCGTCAGGGAGCCTGCTTCTCCCTCTGCCTCTGCCTGCCATTCTGTCTGCCTGTGCTCGCTCTCTCTCCCTCTCTCTCTCGGACAAATAAATAAATAAAATTAAAAAAAAAAAAGAAACTGAAAATATTTCCCTAGAGTTTCTATTGGAAAACCTGTCCTTCAAGTAATATCCCCCTACGGACTTGATGCAAAAGAAGACCTCATCAGAGCACAAATGAAGTCAAAATGAAGGAGCCCAAGTTCACATTCTTTGGCTAAGATCCCAATGTCTGTTACTGGCTTTTTCTAAGACTCTCCAGACTAGCAATCACCTCTCCAGACATTCTTGTGATTCTTGGGAGCAAAGATTTTTCTCCCATTCTCAAATGAATTTAAACACGATCCCGTTCTCAGGATGATACTCTGTTTCAACCACATACTGAGCCCCTAATACACATTAGCCCCACGTGCTAATGTGGAGCTACTGAGCAGAACAGAGCTACCAAACGAAGTGCTACCAAACACTTGAAAATCGTGTTTAAGGGACTCAGTCTAGCTGGGCATATGGGCATGAAAACCTCTACAGGGCAATGCAATAGGAGTTGTAACAGAATTCCACACAGAATGAAGGAGGGGAGCAAAGGATGCTGGGACAACTTGAGAAGAATGACTGAATTTGCCAACAGGAGAAACAAGGCTGTGGGACAGCCTGGCACGTAAAGGAGGAGAGGTATTTTCAAAAACTTGTCCCTAACTGAATGATTCCTAAGACTTACAACACAAAGGTTCTGCCTCTGGGGCTAGTCAGGTCTGTGCAGGCCATCTGGAGGATTGAAAAGCTCAGGCAGACAGCTATCTAAAATACAGACTAAACTTCCCCAAAAAGCACATATTCAAAGAAAATGTGACCCTACCTAAAAACTTGCTCTTTTTTTGCCTCCCACCCCCGACCCACTGTGTCAATTGAAAAGTAAATAAAGGCATTCCTCCACTGATACTTCTGCACCAAAATCACAAGAGGGTCTGGGGCATAAAGCCTCTCAGAGACCACCCAAGTTGTCTGTGTCAGAAAGAAGGCTTAGAAGTGGCATGCATGGTCACTCAAGTGGAAATGTGCAGAATTCAGGTCTTCGGTTTCCATTATAAAGCCGTGTTACATAACCTTGGTGCTCCTCCTTGTGCATCCCATAAGAAGGTAAGTGATGGAGAAGACAAGCAGAAAAAAAGACCAGTTGAGAAAAAGCTTATATTATGATTGGTAATCAACAGAGGATAAGTGAAGTTTCATAAAGATCATGAAGTTAACCTGAGGACCCTCTACCGCAGGTCCTCCTCTCTATGCTCTTCCTACCCTAACCCACTCCACCCACTCTGATCTGTAACAGAACAGGCAAAGAAGGGAGATGTAGGCCTAGAGTCCAAATGACTGGGCTTGAGTTCTGGCTTTGCTCTTCTCCAGGCCTGGGGTTAGACACCCAATCTCTCTGAGCCCCCATTTTCCCATCTAGGACATGGAGGGCATACAGATGAAAGAAATACATAATGTACCTAGTACAATCCCTTAATAAATGTTAGTTCTTTCCCACCCTTCAACTAACACCTCCTAACTGTACCATTCATTCATCTTAAAACCTGGTTCTGGGGCAACTGGGTGGGTCAGTGGTTTAAAGCCTCTGCCTTCAGCTCGGGTCATGATCTCAGGGTCCTGGGATCGAGTCCCACATCGGACTCTCTGCTTGGCGGAGAGCCCGCTTCCTCCTCTATCTCTCTCTCTGCCTGCCTCTCTGCCTACTTGTGATCTCTCTCTGTGAAATAAATAAATAAAATTAAGAAAAAAAAAAAAAAACCTGGTTCTAAGGGCGCCTGGCTGGCTCAGTCGGTAGAGCATTGCGACTCTCCATCTGAAGGTTCTGGGATGGAATCCCACATTTGATGTAGGGATTACTTAAAAATAAAATCTTAAAATCAATGCACAAAAATCATTTGCATTTCTATACATCAACAGCAAGACAGAAGAAAGAGAAATTAAGGAGTCGATCCCATTTACAACTGCACCCAAACCCATAAGATACCTAGGAATAAACCTAACCAAAGAGGCAAAGACTCTGTACTCCAGAAAACTACAAAGTACTCATGAAAGAAATTGAGGAAGACACAAAGAAATGGAAAAATATTCCATGCTCATGGATTGGAAGAACAACTATTGTGAAAGTGTCTATGCTACTAAAAGCAATCTACACATTTAATGCAATCCCAATCAAAATACCATCAGTGTTTTTCAAAAAAATGGAACAAATAATCCTAAAATTTATATGGAACCAGAAAAGACCCCAAATAGTCAGAGGAATGTTGAAAAAGAAAACCAAAGCTGGTGGCATCACAATTCCAGACTTTAAGCTCTATTACAAAGCTATATTCATCAAGACAGTATGGTACTGGCACAAAAACAGACACATAGATCAATGGAACAGAATAGAGAGCCCAGAAATAGACCCTCAACTCTATGGTCAACTAATCTTCTACAAAGTAGGAAAGAATGTCCAATGGAAAAAAGGCAGTCTATTCAACAAATGGTGTTGGGAAAACTGGACAGCCACATGCAGAAGAATGAAACTAGACCATTTCCTTATACCACACACAAAAATAGACTCAAAATGGATGAAAGACCTCAATGTGAGGCAGGAATCCACCAAAATCCTTGAGGAGAACACAGGAGCAACCTCTTCAACCTCAGCTGCAGCAACTTCTTCCTAGAAACATTGCCAAAGGCAAGGGAAGCAAGGGCAAAAATGAACTACTGGGACTTCATCAAAATAAGAAGCTTTTGCACAGCAAAGGAAGCAGTCAGCAAAACCAAAAGACAACTGACAGAATGGGAGAAGATATTTGCAAACGACATATCAGATAAAGGGCTAGTATCCAAAATCTATAAAGAACTTATCAAACTCAACACCTAAAGAACAAATAATCCAATCAAGAAAGGGGAAGAGGACATAAACAGACATTTCTGCAAAGAAGACATCCAGACGGCCAACAGACATATGAAAAAGTGCTCAACATCACTCAGCATCAGGGAAATACAAATCAAAACCACAATGAGATACCTTGTCACACCAGTCAGAATGGCTAAAATTAACAAGTCAGGAAGCAACAGATGTTGGCGAGGATGCGGAGAAAGGGGAACCCTCCTACACTGTTGGTGGGAATGCAAGCTGGTGCAGTCACTCTGGAAAACAGCATGGAGTTTCCTCAAAAAGTTGAAAATAGAGCTACCTATGACCTAGCGATCACACTACTGGATATTTACCCTAAAAATACAAATGTAGTAATCCAAAGGGGCACGTGCACCCCAATGTTTATAGCAGCAATGTCCACAATAGCCAAAATATGGAAAGAACCTAGATGTCCATCAGCAGATGAATGGATAAAGAAGATGTGGTATATATACACAATGGAATACTATGCAGCCATCAAAAAACGAAATCTTGCCATTTGCAACGACGTGGAACTAGAGGGTATTATGCTAAGCAAAATAAATCAATCAGAGAAAGATAATTATCATATGATCTCTCTGATATGAGGAATTTAAGGGGGGATGGGGGTAAGTAGGCAAAAAATGAAACAAGATGGGATTGGGAGGGAGACAATCTTAAGAGACTCTTTTTTTTTTTTTTAAGATTTTATTTATTTATTTGACACAGAGAGAGAGAGATCACAAGCAGGAAGAAAGGCAGGCAGAGAGAGGAGGAAGCAGGCTCACCGCTGAGCAGAGAGCCCGATGCGGGGCTCGATCCCAGGATCCCAAGATCACGACCCGAGCCGAAGGCAGAGGCCCAACCCACCGAGCCACCCAGGCGCCCCTCTTAAGAGACTCTTAATCTCGGGAAACAAACTGATGGTTGCTGGGGGGTCATGGGGGAGGGATAGGGTGGTTGGGTGATGGACATTGGGGAGGGTATGTGCTATGGTGAGCACTGTGAATTATGTTAGACTGATGACTCACAGACCTGTCCCCCTGGGGCAAATAATATATTTAATTAATATAATTTAATATAATTAATTAATTAAATCAAATAAGATCTTTAAAAAAAAACCCTGGTTCTAATTTCCATGGTCTTGTGCACCATCTGACACAATACTGTGTATATGGAATGCACTCCATATTCAATAAAACAAGTTAAAGTTTAAAGAAGGGGCATTTCTGGTTTTCAGAACAAGGACCTGGAGGAAACAGTATACTATACAAAGCTGAATATTTACTAGGGGACCAAATACATGTTGATGAAACACCATCCCCAAGCAAAGGTTTTCAAGGACAACAACCTTTAAATGAGGAAAGAACAAGGCAGGACTCAACCACCAACGGCAAGTGCCAAGGGGCTATATGGGGTCCATGCCAACAGCCCACAGCATTCACCTGTGCTTAAGAAGCCTTGTACCTTGAGGCATCTGGCTGGCTCAGTCAGTGGAGCATGCAACTCTTGATTTTTGGATTGTAGAGTGGCTATAGAGATTACTTAAATAATAAAATCGTGGGCAACCCTCTCGGGTCCCTTCCGTCTTTGGGAGCTTTACACTATTGCACAATCAACTTTGCTTTGCTGCCTGCCAAAAAAATAATGATAAAAATTTTTTTTAAAAAGTCTTTAGGGGCACCTCAGTAACACAGTCAGTTAAGCACCCAATTCTTCATTTTGGCTCAGGTCATGATCTCAGGGTCATGAGATTAAGCCCCATATTGGGCTCTGCACTAAGCACAGAGCCTGCCTGAGATTCTCTCTTCTCCTCTCTCACCCCTCTCTGCCCCCGTTCTCTCCCCCGACTCCAATAAATAAATAAATAAATAAAATCTATTAAAAAAAAACCTTGCACATTTAATAAGACTAAAGGTGTCCTTGCCTCAAAAATTAAAGTTTGCCATTCCTCTGTAACAGGGACTCTTTCTCAGGAAACCACAAGACCCACGTGCCAAAAATCATGTGCAAATTTTGTGTGTGCACATGGGAATTTGAATCTTCCTTCAGAGAGAACCTACCATTTTTAGAGTCCCCAAAATACCCAAGGGGAAATAAGTTAAGCACTATAGATTCTAAACTCGCCAAATTAAAAAGAGGAAACAGAAGTACATTTCAATTTCCATGAGCTCCCCAAGTTCAAACCATCCTCTTACAGAGCATCCCCACAGGCCATGATGTGTGACGCATATACCCTCTGTTTGAGGGTTGAGATGTCCTTAAACCTTCAACCCAAACCTAAAACAAACCCAAGATGAGGAAATTTGTTAAATTAGGAAGAAAAATGTGACCATATTCAAAGAGGTCACACTTGCTCAAAAAAACTTTCTCCTTGGGGGAGCCTGGGTGGCTCAGTCATTAGGCGTCTCCCTTCGGCTCAGGTCATGATCCCAGGGTCCGGGGATCGAGCCCCACATCCAGCTCCTTGCTCAGCGGGAAGCCTGCTTCTTCCTCTCTCGCTCCCCCTGCTTGCGTCCCCTCTCTCGCTGTCTGTCTGTGTCAAATAAATAAAGGAGAGCTTCTCCTTGTAAGGGATGCATAGACAGTATTCTGTCAATACTACTCTTGTTGGCCTTACACTGTTGTGTTGGTTCAGGAATCCGTACCTTACCACAAAGGAGCTAAAAATGCCCCCCCCCAAAATTTTTTTCTGTAGAACTCTCCAAAACCTGAGATGAGGCTTCCCCTACAGCATCCTTCTGAGAAGGCCGCAGTGTACCCAGCTCTCACACCACAGTGCAGATGCATTTCCAGGCTTGACGGCCACCTGGCTACTGGGTTGCTCCAGAGCTGATTCCCACATTTCCACTGACGTGACTCAGACTGGATGCGGGGGATTTTATTCCCAAAGTTAATGGACTCACTGGCAAAGAAAAAGGCACTAGACAACCGAGATTCTGACCACAGCCTGAAGAGTAAAAGAAAAAGCAGGAATAGGACTTCCTAAACCAAAGCAGGTCAAAAGAGTTTTGCAACTAAGTAATCAGGCGAGGAAAGTAGGAAAAAAAGACAGCAAGGAGGGACACATGAGAAAAGAGCTCTGACACCGGTCAGTCTGGCCCTCCAGACATTCTGAGCTCAGAGGCAGACATGAGCCCTGTGAATAAAGCCAAGTGCAGGGATTTCAGACCAGGTTCAGGCAGCGGAGAGGCAGAGACAGAGGAAGGGAAAAAGTCAAGGAATGAGTGAGGAAAAAATCTTACAACCTTACCCGTCTGTCAACAAGAAGAAGGTATCCCCACGGCAGGCGCAGCAGTGGCTATGGGATATGGGCCTGCATGGGGAGGCACAGAGGCTTGTCTTGAAGCAGCCCATATACAAGAGATCGATAAATCTTTTTTATCGTGAAACTTATGCTTCACATATGCTAGAGAAGAACACCCACTGTCCAAAGTGAAGATCATTACTATGTTGTTGTTGTTGTTGTTGTTAAGGTTGCTGGGGGTTGCTCCCAGACCAAGGGAGGGCTCACCTATCTTCAAAGCCACTCCTAGGAATAGCTGTTGTCTGACAAAACTTAGCTAAAGATTATATTCCTCTTACATACATAATTAAATGTTTTAAGCGACTTTCTTCAAGTAGTAAAAAAACACGTGCTTGTCTCTATGAGATGGCAGGGGGAATGGGACAAAATAATTATCACTTTCTATTTTTTCTATAGACCAAAAGAGAGATGTTTTCCAACACACAGGAGAGTTAAGTAGCCTAATTACCAGGGTACTATCCTCCTCCAAACCACGAATTAGAAGTTGTCGAAAGAAAAATCCATTCATTCATGTATCTGCCCAAACAAACACGGAGCTCCCGGCCAGGTACGATCCTAGATGCAGGGGAAAGCGAGCCGGCAAGAGCCGACTTGAGGGATCGAGTGTTAGGGTGGAGTATGGGGTGTGGCACAGACCCAGGACAAACAGCAATATGATATAATGTGCGAAACACATGACAGAGCAGAAACCTGAAGTGCCTGAGTCCCAGGGAAAGTGAGAGTAACTGCCCGCTGAGGAAGGCTCCAGAAAGGACGGTCAGACGGGCTTTGTAGGACGGCAGAGCGCCTGGCTTGAAACTCCAGCTCTCCTCATAGCTATGTGGTTGCAAGGAAACCAGTTAAATTCACCCCCGGCATGCACTGGAAAACCAAGGACCACCTGTCCAGGTGGCCGGGCTGTACGGAGAGTACTGGGCATGGCTGTACAAACAGTGGGGAAGAGCCACTTAACGGAAGAGAAACACCTTCTGGAGTGGAACGCTGCGTCAGCAACCCTGCCCTGGGCTGAGGTGCACAGACACAGCTGCAGACCATCCTTGTGGACAGGACGTGGACATGAGCCGTCCGGGGGAGCCGTAGGTAGGAACCAGGGCCTGGAGGGCAGACTGGCCCCAGACTCTGCGGGATCATAAATCACGCGCTTAAGAATCTGACGGGAACCCCGTGGGCAGTGCCTAAGCTTTTAAGCAGGAAAGTGACAATCAAATGTTAAGTTTCACCAAAAAAGACCTCAGAAAAAGCACACAGAATAAATAAGGAGGGCAAGAAATAACAAACAGGGAGGAATCAGTTCGGGAGCTACTGTAATTGTCCAGGTACACTCTCCCTTCCGAATGGGACCTGAACCAGGTGGTAGATGCCTGGGAAAGGAAAGGGAAGCACAGATGAAAAGTGTCACCAACACTAAGGTCAGAGACATTCTGAGGAATGTTTCCTAGGCAGAAAATAACAGTGTGGCCACACCGGGTCATGTTTCAAACACAGGCAAATTACAGGGTATTAGAAACTGCTGCAGTTCCAGCAAAATCAAGTAAACCCAAGTTCAACAGCCCTGTGTGCTGTCTTTAAATCCACGGAGCCCATCCTTAGGACAAGAGGGCAGGTCCTATCAAAATGACTGTGTTCAGCCAAGACTCAGACCAAGGTCACCAGGTACCTGACATTCTCACCCACGTGGGAGCTGCTTCCCTGGGGAGATTCCTCCCACTCACCTTCAGTTACCTGCTTCGATGATACCTAACCCAAGTCAGTTTTCCACCGTCCCAAGCCAGCACCCCTCACTGTGGGGACTCCCCTGGGAACATTACACCACCATCCATTTAAGGAGGCCCAATGGACCAACAGCCCCCAGCTGTCATCACAGCCTGGCTCCGACACCTAGCCAGAGGGTGCTTCTCGGGTCACCGGAAGCCACTCCAGGCAGAGAGCAAAAGATGGCCAGCTGATCACCCTGCAGGCCTGGGCTGGGAGGTGACTCGGAAACACAATACAACCCCCTAACAGAAAGCAAACTCTTAGGACTGAGAAAGATTACAGGACTCGGAGACAAGAGCCGTGCTCCTCACAGCCATCTACACCTGTGTCTCTAAGTCAACAGGAGGGAAGGTAAACAAATAGAATGTCTTAAGCTCATACTCTCTGCCAGGCATTATGCAAGCCTATGTCTCATTTAACCCTTAAAATAATTTAGGGGTGGGGGCGGAGAAGGAGGTGAGCTTTGCTACCCCTGTTTTCCTACTAAGAGAACAGGCCCAGGGAGGTTAGAGGATGGGCCCAAGGTCCCTCAGCCAGCAACAAGCAGAGGCACAGCCCCAGGAGTCCAGAGCAGAGGCTAAGAGCCCTCCACTACCTGTCCCCTTGCCACAGAGTTCACTCAATAGGCACCTCCTGGACAAGAGACCCCCACGACCCCACACATGTCTGCATCTGCACCAGGATCTGAGGGTAAGCAATCCTTCCTGATCCTTCCTAAATCAAGCCACTTCTCTCAAAGGAGAGACCCAACATAAAGGAACAAAACCCATTAACAACAGCTCCATTTGGCTGTCATCAATCCCCCATGGACACTAGAAAAATAAAGCAAGACCCCACCATATTGTCTGCACTTAGAACGAGACCTGAGTGATTAGATACCATTGTGCATGGACACATCTGGCTTGAACTCTGAGGGCTAATGCAGGGAATAGGGGCTCCTCATCCCCAGAGAACTCTTGGATAACATACATCCTGCCCAAATAGGTTGGTGATTCATCCTGTCATTTCTGAAATTGACAGAATAGATCTGAGTTAATACACGGTAACTATGGAACTTCAAATAATGAGGAAAGAAGAGACTGTCCAGTTAGGGCTGGTGGAGAATTTGCTTAACCATCTAGAAAATAATTAAGATATAGGCTTCTCTACCATCACGTCCAAAAATAAATATCAAGAATAAATATCCAAAAAAGGTAATAATATAGGACAATTTATATCAGGTCCAGCAACTGTTTTTTGTAAAGAACCAGAGAGTAAACATTTCCGTCTCTGCAGGCCATTGTCTCTGCTGCAGTCTCTCAAGTTGGCTGTTGTAGGGAAAAAGCAGCCATGGGCAGGAGATAAATAAATGAATGCAGCTTCATTCCAGTAAAATTTTATTTGGATGTGGAAATTTGAATGTCATGAATTTTGAGGTATCAAGAAACATATAAATCTTCTCTTTCCCCCCAGCACTTAAAAATGTGAAAACAGGGGCACCTGGGTGGCTCAGTCATTAAGCATCTGCCTTTGGCTCAGGTCATGATCCCAGAGTCCTGGGATAGAACCCTGCATCAGGCTCTCTGCTCAGCAGGAAGCCTGCTTCTCCCTCCCCCACTCTCCTTGCTTGTGTTCCCTTTCTTGCTGTGTCTCTCTCTCTGTGTCAAATAAATAAATAAATCTTTTTTTTTTTTTTTTTAATGTAAAAAGAGAGGCACCTGGGTGGCTTCAGTGAGTTAAAGCCTTCTGTCTTCCGCTCAGGTTGTGATCCCAGGGTCCTGGGATTGAGCCCCACATTGGGCTTCCTGCTCAGTGAGGAGTCTGCTTCTCCCTCTCCCTGTGCAGCTCCCTTTGCTTGTGTTCTCTTGCTCTCTCTCTTTCTGTCAAATCAATATATAAAATCTTAAAAAAAAAAGACTGCTGGTGTCCGGGTGAGGGATGGCGGATGGGGTGGGTGTGGTATAAAAGGACAGCAGGAGGGAGCCTCCTAGTGATGAAACAGCCTGTCTTGACTGTGGTGGCACTGGTTACAAATATCTACACATGTGACAGAAGTGCACAGAATTGAATGCACACAGGCACCCACACACACACACGAGTGCACGTAACAGTGGTGAAATCTAAACGAGTTCTGTGGATTACACCAATGTTGATTTCCTGGTATTACTAAGATATTACCATTGGAGGAAACTGGGTAAAGGGCACCTGGGACCTCCTTATACATTTTTGGTAACTTTGCATGAGTCTATAATTTCAAATTTTCAAATTTTCAAAATAAAATGCAAAAAAAAATTCTTAATTCATGAACTGTACAAAAACAGGTGGATGGCCAGATTTTACCTCTTGGCCTTAGTTTGATAATTCCTGATTACATGAAGAGTACATATAATCCATGCTTGGGAAAAGATTTCTATACCCAAAACCAAAAGCAGAATCCATAAAAGAAAAGACTAAAAGATTTAACTTTTTTTTCTCTAGGCCAAAAACACACAATTAGTAAAAATGAAAAGATAATAGCAAACTGGGGAAAGAATTTGAACATATATGACCATAAGTTGTTCGCTTTAATATATTAAGGTTTTGAGAATCCATTTAAAAGAAGAGCCTGATACAAATGTGGACAAATGATGTAAATACACCCAATAACAATAATCGTTCAATATAAACAAACAAAATGAAAATGAAAACAAGGTGCTTTTCCCATCAAATTGGCAAAGATTAAAATTTTTCTGCCTCTGGAAAAAACAAGTAATCCAATTAAAAAATGGGTAGAGGACCTAAATAGACATTTTCCCAAAAAAGACATACAGATGGCCAACAGACACATGAAAAGATGGCCAACATCACTCATCATCAGGAAAATGCAAATCAAAACCACAATGAAATACCATCTCACACCTGTCACGATGGCTAGAATCAAAAAGACAGTAACAAATGCCGGCAGGGACGTAGCGAAAAAGGATCCCTATGCACTGTTGGTGGGAATGTAAACTGGCGCGGCCACTGTGAAAAACACTGTGAAGGTTCCTCAAAACATTGAAAATAGAAATACCATATGACCCAGTAATTCCACTACTGGATATTTACCCAAAGAATACAAAAACACTAATTCAAAAAGATACATGTACTCCTATGTTTGCTGCAACATCATTTACAATAGCTGAAATATAGAAGCCACCCAAATATCCACCCATAGATGAATGGATAAAGAAGATGTGGTTTACAGACACAGACAAACACACGCGCACGCGCACGCACAGGAATATTAGCCATAAAAAAGGATGAGATCTTGCTGTTTGTGACAACATGGATGGACCTAAAGAGAGTATTATGCTAAGTGAAACAAGTCAAAGACAGATACCATATGATTTCACTTTTATATGGAATCTAAACAAACAAATAAATGAACAAACAAAAAGCAGAAACAGATCCATAAATACAGAGAACAAACTGATGGTTACCAGAGGGGAAGGGTAGAGGCAGGCAAAACGAGTGAAGGGGATTGCAAGGGGTAGGCTTCCAGTTAAGGGATGAGTAAATCACCGGATGCAAGGTACAGGATGGGAAATATAGTCAGTGGTATGGTAATGGTGTTGTGTGGTGACACATGGTAGCTACACTTGTGGTGAGCTCGCATAAAGTAAAGAGATGTCCAATCACTATGTTGTACACCTGAAACTGATATAACATTGTGTATCAACTATACTTCAATAAAACAGGTGTGTGTGTGTGTGTGTGTGTGTGTGTGTGTGTGTGTAACAGCAAAAAAGAAAATCTAAAAAAAATCTTTTAAAAAGCCAAAGTTTCTCCTCTACCACACTAAAAATTACTCAGGACAACTACAAAATAAAAAGTCTTTGCAAAGTTCAGAGTCAAAAGAGTAAGGAAGGAGTTTTAAGAAGCGAGAATATGGGTTGGATGACAGTATACCCTGTTTAGGGGATTCCATGACAGGCTGAACTACCTTAGCTGAAGAGAAAATAGTGACAACAGAACTGATGTCCCCCTCTTTAATCTTTAGCCATGCGTGTCACTGATGCCCACACCAAGGGCAAAAATGCAGGAGACCACCCATGTCTATTCGTCTTCAACGACCCAAACACCTCTCCTCTGTCAGTTGTGACTATGGGCAGATGGTAATCTTTAGATCAGTGAATTTTATCTCACTATGAGATTCAAGCCCCAGAAAAGCACAGTCCTCAAAATCACCCATGGAAGCAAAGGACACTAATGGCAGTCAGCCAAATGCTGTGCTGAAAAGCGTCAAGAAACACTTAATTCTCTGCACATCTCAGATGGAGACATGGTGCAGATACGCCCTGGGATGCCTTCTTCCTTCTTGTTCATCCAGCCAATGCCCATTTGGGCTTCAAGACTCAGATACAAAAATATCCCTGGTAAGATGTCTTCTTTCTCAACCAACCTCTCCAACTCCAGCCCACCAGCACTTGCCCAGTATGGGGGTAGATATCCCCCACCAGGCCATCATCGGCCCCAGTGCCTAGCCTTTCATGACACGTAGCATGTGTACCACCACTGCCTACTTATCTAGCTGCTTCTGCCACTGAACCCTAAGGGGCAAGGAGCTATGGATCCGGTATCAGCTAAGGACCTGGTATTGGCTGTCTTTGTACCTCAGCATCGTGCCTGTGGCAATTCATGTCCCACATGCTTATCAGCAATGTCACCTGGCTACTTCCCCATCAAGGGCTGGAGTCTATCAACCCACCCTGTTGAATCAAGGTGGTTCTCTAACCAAAAGAACAGGGCAGAAGTGATGCCACATTTCCTGTCTCTTGGAACACTCACTCTTGAGACGTGTCTACCAGCAACCCATCTGCCATGCTTTGAGCGACCCAAGCCACACAGAGATGGCTCCAGACAACTGCCAGCCACCAGCATGGTCTCTTCGGCATCCAGCCTGCCTGAGCCCTCGAATGACCACAGGAGGGACCTCAAGCGAGAACCATGCAGCTGAGAACAGGCAAGTCACAGAAAAGCAAGAGGGAAGAACAAATGTGTGTTTGAACCTACTTCGTTTTGGGGTGGGTTTTTTTTTTTTTTAAGATTTTTTATTTATTTATTTATTTGACAGAGAGAGAGATCACAAGTAGGCAGAGAGGCAGGCAGAGAGTGAGGGGGAAGCAGTCTCCCTGCTGAGCAGAGAGCCCGATGTGGGGCTCGATCCCAGGATCGAGATCATGGCCTGGGCCAAAGGCAGAGGCTTAACCCATTGAGCCACCCAGGTGCCCCTGGGGTGGTTTTCTAAGCAGCGGTGCATAACCAGAACGCTATCTGCCTGGTACACAGGAGGTACAAAAATGGAAAAACAGACTCAGTCAGCGCTGACATGATGCATGACACACAGCAAACAATTTAGTAGCTGCTGCTATTATTAAAATGTGGATAGAGAGCACACAAGGAGGGAAACTCGTCAAAGAGGCTGTCGCATCCCTGCCAGGGAAACGGCACGAGGAACACTAAGTCCGAGACAGGGGTGAGCTGAGCCCTGTATCTGATGCCCGGCTCACTCAAATCCCAAGGAAATGACAAAAGAAACATAAAATCAGAGTAAGCCCATTTGAAAAGGCACAAAAGAGGGATAGAGGCCACCAGTCAAAAAAATTTTGAGGAATTTCTGGAAAAGGTACAGCAGACAGGATCAAACCAACAGAAAAAAAATCAAATTTAGCCAGAGTTGAAAAATCAAAATCAAAATGGGCCCCAGGGGGACATGGTGGATGTGATGAGAGATAGGATTAGCTGCACAGGCCCTGGGGAAGAAAACCCAAATCAGAAAGGACAGCGACTGAGAGCAGAAGCAGGCCCTGAGACAGTTACTGGGGTGATGAAGTGCGACTTGAATAAAGCAAAGAGGAAGCATATTTCGGGATCAACTAAGAAATCCTCCATCTGTACGGCAACTCTGTGCCTACTTCCTCAATTAAGAACAGTCCATCCAGCCTGTTGTCCTTTCTCAGCCACACACCCTGACAGGAAGCCCACCCAGAGTAATTCCAAGTATCTCTTCTCCATTCTCTCCTGACCTCCTTCCATCGCCAGCCCCATCGTTGCAGTCAGGACGAAGAACACAGTCTCCGAATACAGCTTCGCGTGCATACGTATGTGTTTATACAGACATGCATATATGATGACACATGTATGCACGTCGGCAGTGGCACAAGAACCGGTCTCCTTGCCTGAGGCCACAGCGTGTGCCTCTCCCAGAAGGTAGGAGCCACAGGGCCCCACATGAGCAGACTAGGAACGCAGCATGCTCTCAACCGCGGGAGGCCAATTCCTGCCCTAAGTCAATGTCATCGCCATGGACATCACATTCTGAGGACGGATCTAGACACAAGGGCTAACACAAAGAGAAGTGAGATTAATTTTAAATTAAACAGAAAAGTAGAAATATGGGAATGGAATGAAGGAAGAAAATAAAGCCATCATTCATAAGATTCAATCAAAGAAGTCTCCCATCAGAGTGAAAATATAGTGGGACAGAATGAGCCAAGGAAAACTGAAGTCCCAAAAAGGACAGTCTAAAATCCGTATAGTCCTTTCCACCTACAAAGGGGAATGAAGAACGAAAAGGATATGGACAAAGCAGTAAAATTGCAAGGGCTTCAAGGGGAAATACCTAAGAAAAATACACCTCTGAATACCAGCAGGCTACTGAAATTTCGAAATTTAAGAAGAAAAATCTAGAAACATGTGGAAGATTAGGTAAAAAAAAAAAAAAAAAAGAATCACCAGCATGGACTTATTTGGGAGTCTAAGTGCTAAACTCACTGAACCGGAACTCTATACAATCATTAAAAGAGGAGCAAGGAAGGAGAGAAAGAACTTTCTGCCCCAATATGGAAAAACCTCCAAGATCTATGGCTAAGGGTAAAGCAAGGTACAAGACACTGGTAAGGAACACTACCATCTGAGTTTTTGAAAAAGATGAGACATATGCACTTTTGTATTTATGCATAACATAGACCTCTAGAAAGTTTCTCCAGAAACTGGTAACATTAGTTGGGAAAGGAACTTCCGTCTGGGAAGGGAAACCTGCTGACAGAGTAAGGGAGGTGATGGGCAAAAGGAAGACTTTATCACCAGATAAAATTTTGTGTCTTCTGAATTTTCTGCCATTTGAATGTACTGCCTACACACAGAGAAAAATCTCAAGTTCGGTCTCTCTCTCTTTGCTCTCTCTCACACACACACACACACATAAATTTAAAGTAAAAAGACAAACCACAGGATGGAAGAAAATGCAATACATCTATCTGACAAGGACTCGTATCCAGATATATATAAAGAGCTCAGTAAGAATATATATGGTGTGTGTGTGTGTGTGTGTGTGTGTGTGTGTGTACGTGTAGGTGTACACATACACAGAGGAATAATAGCTTTAAAAATGGAAACCCTGCCATGTGCAACAACATGAGTAAGCTGGAAGGACATTATGCTAAGTGAATTAAGCCTGCTGCAGAAGAACAAATACTACATGATCCCACTTATATGAGAAATCCAAAATAGTTCATCTCATAGAAGCAAAGAGTGAAATGGTGATTGCCAGGGGATGGGGGAGGGGAAAAGAGGGAGGCGTTAGGTACAAAGGGTACAAAGCTACAATTATGCAACGTGAATAAATTCTAGAGAACTAGGGGTATCTGGGTGGCTCAGCTGGTTAAGCATTCAACTCTTGATCTTGGCTCAGTCATGATCTCAGGGTCCTGACATCAAGTCCCGTGACGGACTCCCTGCTCAGCACAGTCTGCTTGTCCTTCTCCCTCTGCTCCTCTCCCACCCCAACCTGCCCACACGTGCTCTCTCTCTCTCTCTCTCTCACAAATGAATAAAATCTCTTAAAAAAAGAATAAAGTACAGTATGGTTGCCTACAGTGAACAATACTGTATAATATACTTAAAAATCTACTAAGAGGGGCACTTGGGTGGCTCAGTGGATTAAAGCCTCTGCCTTCGGCTCAGGTGACGATCTCAGGGTCCTGGGATCAAGCCCCGCATCAGGCTCTCTGCTCAGCAGGGAGCCTGCTTCCCCCTCTCTCTCTGCCTATCTCTCTGCCTACTTGTGATCTCTATCTGCCAAAAATAAATAAAATCTTTAAAAAAAAAATCTGCTAAGAGGGTAGATCTTATGTTAAATGTTCTTACCATGAATAATAATAGTATTAGTAATAATAATACAAAGAGGTGGGAGGAAACTTGGAGGTGATGGATATGTTTGGGGCACAGATTCTGGTGATGGTCTCACAGGTGTATGCTTAACTCCAAACTCACTAAGTTGTATACATTTAGTATGCCCAGTTTTTCTAGGCCAATCATACCTCTATAAAGTGATTTTTAAAAAGAATATGTAAATAATTCTCTGTGTGTGTGTGTGTATGTAATCTCAATAATAAGGAAAACAGCCCAGTAAAAATAGGCACAAGCTTTGAAGATACCTCACAAAAGATCCATACATGGCCAATTATTGTTCATCAGGTAAAGACAAATTAGGGCCATAGTGAGACATCCTACACATTCACTAGAATTGATGTGAGGAAAAGGCTGACAAGACCAACTCTGGGGAGAGATGGGGAGCTACTGGAACTCTGCTATCAGGTATCGACCAAACAGAAATGAAAACACGCCAACCAAAGACGTGAGTGTTCACAGCAGTTTTGTTTGTGTCTTGTGTCCACTCCATCTAAGCTATAGAGGACACTGGCACAGAATTATTCACAGTATTCCTTTATGATCCTTTGTTATTTCTGTTAGTTCAGCAGGAATATCTACTCTTCCATTTCTGATTTTAATGATTTGAATCGTCTCTTTCCCTTGATCAATTCAGCTAAAGGTCTGTCAGTTTTGTCGATTTTTTTCTCGAAGAACCAAGACTTCAGTTCCATTAGTTTTCTTTACTGTTTTTCTATCCTCTAGTCATTCCATGGATTTCCCCTCTAATCTTTGTTACTTCCTTCCTCTGCTTACTTTAGGTTTATTTTGCTCTTCTTTTTCCAGTGTAGCAGCTTAATTTTTAAGAGCCCCAAACTAAAAAAAAAAAAAAGCCCCAAACTAGAAACAACCTACATGTCCACTGATGAATGAATAAATAAATTGTGGTATACTCATTCAATGGCATACTAACCAGTAATAAAAAAGAACAAGCTACAGATAGAACAATGTCATGAAGATCGTTGAGTGAAAGAAGGCGGACACAAAAGAGTATATATTTTACAGGGCACCTGGGTGGCTCAGTGAGTTGAGCCTCTGCCTTTGGCTCAGGTCATAATCCCAGACCCGCATCAGGCTCTCTGCTCAGCAGGGAGCTGGCTTCCCCCTCTCTGTCTGCCTACTTGTGATCTCTCTCTCTCTCTCTGTCAAATAAATAAAATCTTTAAAAAAAAAGAGTATATATTTTATGCTTCCAATTATACAGAATTCTAGACAATGCAAACTAACATAGTGACAGAAAGCGTATCAGTAGTCACCTAGGACCAAGAGTGGAGGAAGGGATGAAGTATAAATGGGCACAGGAAAACCTGTGGAGGTGATGTTCTATATCTTGATAGTGACAGTGGCTTGACAGGTACATATAACTGTCAAATCTAGTGAATCACACACTTAGATGACAATTATTTTATATAAATTATACCCTGGAAGTTAATTTTCAACTTAACCCTTTTTTTTTTTTTTAAGATTTTACTAACTTATTTGAGAGAGAGAGAAAGAGAAAGCACGACTCGGGGCAGGGGACAGAGGAAGAGGGAAAAGCAGGCTCCCTGCAGAGCGGGGAACCCAAGGCTGGGCTTAGTTCCAGGACCCTGGCCAGAATCATGACCTGAGCCAAAGGTTTAACTAAGCCACCCAGGCACCCCTAAACATGCCTTAATCTTCTTAAATGTTTTTAAAATTTAAAAAGAAGACAGTGGAGCAACTTCTATAAATATCTTAAGGGGAAAAATGCCAAATTACCAATCAGAAAAGAATAATGTATACCACTAAGGGGATGGTATATAATTCACGCCATCCAGGGTTTTTCAACTTAAGTCACTCTTAGACATAAAGCAGCACTCTGAAAAATAAATCAGAATAAAACTTTGTTCAAGAAAGAAGACACTCATTTAATGGGAAGCTGATGTCACTGCGAGGTTCAGTGCAATTAAGAAAATAATTAATAAAATAGAAGAGGCATTAATTTTAGAAAAGGATTGATCACAATCAAGAACTCAAATTCAGGATAATTTCTACCAAACCTAGAAAGGGAAGTAAAAGCAAGTCCAAAGTCTTTCCTTGTTCTGGAAAAAATCAGAGTTACTAATTAAATTGTGCCTACAGTAGAAAAATACAATTGTAAACATTAGTCAAATAGAAACAGGAAATAGAACTTGGAAGGAAAATAAAATTGAACAAAGCATACTTCATTGATCCAATGAAACTCACAAAATGGAGAAAAGGGAGAAAAAAAGGGTAGAATAAACAGAAAATATTAAACCTAAAATTCGATATAAAACATTAGCAAACTAGGGGCGCCTGGGTGGCTCAGTCAGTTAAGCATCTGCCTTTGGCTCAGGTCATGATCCCAGGGTCCCGGGATCGAGCCCATGTTTTGTCGGGCTCCCTGATCAGCTCAGGTTCCTTGCTCATCAGGAAGCCTGCTTCTCCCTCTCCCACTTCCCTTGCCTGTGTTCCCTTGTTTTTCTTCTTCTTTTTTTTTTTTAAAGATTTTATTTATTTATTTGACAGAGAGAGACACAGTGAGAAAGGGAACACAAGCGGGGGAGCGGGAAAGAGAGAAGCAGGCTTCCCGCTGAGCAGGGAGCCCCAACATGAAATGGGGCTCGATCCCAGGACCCTGGGATCGTGACCTGAGCTGAAGGCAGATGCCTAACAACTGAGCCATCCAGGTGCCCGTTTGTGTTCCCTTCTCTCACTGAGTCTCTCTCTGACAAATAAATAAAATCTTTAAAAAAAAAAAATTAGCAAACTAAATCCCAAATCAAGTAGAATTTACCCTAAGTATAAATGTCAATACGGTTCAGTATTACGAATCAACTAATTGTATTAATTAATGCAGAAAAATCAAATAATCATTTCTATAAATGCTAAGAAGGCATTTTATTAAATCCAAATTCCATTCCTGATTTTTTTAAATAGTAAGCTATGAATTTAAAAGTTTTCTTGATAAGAAACCAAGAGCAAACATTACATCTAGTGAAAAAAAATTATATCTAGTGAGAAAATACTCAATACATTCCTCCAATAAGTAACAACATAGGCATGCCCTCACTATTTAAGAATATCCATTGGTCCTGACCAATGCAATAAAATGAAAAAAAAAATTTTTTTTGAAAGGGAACAAGGAATTGCTAAATATATTAATCCCTTTTTTCCTAAGTACACAATGAACTGAAACATAATTTGAAATGTGTTAGGAATTCAGTAAGGTGGTTAGATGCAAGATAAAATTACAAAAATCAATAGCTTGCCTACATACTGGCAATAAGCTATAAGAGATCTGCAATAATTTTGATTTTAGACCTTTATCTTTTAAGCCTGGGATAAGGGAAGAGAAACAGGAACCTGGAAAGCCCTGAAGCACATTAGCCTGTCCAAAGAGGATTTGGCTACAAGCACCTAGAACGGTGCCAGGCACTAGATAAATATTTGATGAATAAGTGAATGGAATATAAACTTCCTGATTAAGTCTGGTTCTTCTCATCTATTTCCTCTGGGAGGGAATTCTGTTTTCTTACCAGCTGAAATAAACCTTTCTTCTCAAGGTATATAGCTCACGTACCAAAAAGATTTCTCTTTTGCTTCATGTTGAATGAGCCAAGAGTAATTCACTTAGGCCAAACAAAATGAAAATCAAATAAAAAGATGAAATGAAAATGCCTTCCATAATCAGTTCATGGTAATAATCGGATCAATGGTAATGTAAATGTAACATTGTGAATATGTATTGTGGGTTATTTATTTGTTAAAGGTTTCTACAGTTTGGCCTTGAACTCATACTTACAGAAAATAATCCTAGAGAGGGCTCAAGATTTTCTTTACTGCAATTTATGTACTCTTCTCAAGAATTAGGTCAACTTTCTCTTCCTTTTTTCTGTTGTTTTATAAAAATCCTTTACCATACAACCTTGCTGCTCTAGAAACTAGCATTTTTCCTCTCTGTCATCTTTTATTTTCTGGGTATTTATACCACAAGGTGCACCTATCCTTACTGTCAGTATCTATCAAAAACAGGCAAAGAATATTCTTTGTAGTCATCTAAAACATGTTGCCCATCTCAGTTATAAAAATTAGCTCTGAGAATAGCTTTTGAGGCCTACTATGCATAATCTCATTAAGTTATCAGAACAACGTTATGAGGTTGGTACTACTGTTATTCCCATTTATTGATAGGATAACAGATGTTCAGGGCAGGCGAGTGACTTGCCAACAATGAGTAACTACCAGGAGTCCCTTGACAGACTCCAAAGGCTCCATTCTTTCTACTCGGCTGCACCTGCGATGAGTCAACATTACTCTAATCTCTTCAACGAAAATTCTGAATGTCTTCACATGGTGTACCTCCTTGGTGTGGAAGCAGAGGTAGCAAATAAACTTTATTCACTTGGCTGCCAATAACACTATTTCTCAGGATTAACAGATCCTCTTTACCCATTTACTGCAAACTCATAAGCATATAAGACAGATGTTTCCTTGATTCATGTATAAATCAACAGCAAGACTTTTCTATCAGCCTCATCATAATTTAACCACAAAGAAAGCTTAAAATGGATAGTACTATGTTTTTGTTTTAAATTAGGTAACAAACACACCAAGGTCAAAACTTGAAAACATATTCACATACATGATGTCTGTAAAATGTAAACATTGCTTCTATAACTTATAATCATGGAACACCCCAATACGTCTTCAGTAAATGTGGCCCTTTCCATTCACACTCAGCAATGGACACGGCAAAGTCCAAGAGAATAAGAATGATTTAAGAAAAACAAAACAAACAATAATAACAACAAAAAACAGTGGCGACCCTGTTCTTCAGAAGCCCCTGAAAGTGGAGATGTGATCATTTTGCTCAAACCATGGCACTTGAGACATGCTTAGAAATCGCAGATATGCATGTTAGCCCCGAATTTGGCTCTCATTCTATTAAAAAGTCTACACAGTCTAGTCTATCATACTCTATAAGATACTTTCCAGGTTGCTCAGAAATTTTCAGAGAGCTAAAGTAATGTGTCAAGCCTCCCCAAGAGAAGCTGTTACACTAGGACAATCAAGTCAACTCAATTGCATCAACTTACCAAGAGGTGTCAGTCTCATCACTACCGTAACCACCTCCCGGTCCCACTTTTTCCATTTGCAATTGTTAGAAGTTGGCCACCCCTCTCTGTAAGAAGCTGCAATGAAGCCCAGGTAACCATGCACCAGGATAAAGACTGCGATCAGGCAAACGGGGAAGGAAAAGAACTAACGTCACTAGACTGAAAACACCCCCTCCTCTTTTACCAAGACAGGCAATGTCCAGGGCAGCCCGTTTGCCAAGGAAAATAGAGGCGGAAGCATGAATTGGGAGTCCTGGAAATCTGGACAACCAAACAATGGTTGACTTGGACCAGGAGAGAAAAGACTTGCTTATGAACCCAGAGGGGGGAAAAAAAAAATAGTTCAAAAAACTGAGGGAGGGACGCCTGGGTGGCTCAGTTGGTTAAGCGGCTGCCTTCGGCTCAGGTCATGATCCTGGGGTCCTGGGATCGAGTCCCACATCGGGCTCCTTGCTCGGCGGTGAGCCTGCTTCTTCCTCTGCCTCTGCCTGCCACTCTATCTGCCTGTGCTCACTCTCGCTCTCTCTCTCTCTGACAAATAAATAAATAAAATCTTTAAAAAAAAAAAAAAACTGAGGGAAAAATGGGTAAAGCTCACTCTGAGCCAATATTCACCTGTATTTGATCAGAACAGATTAAAAACTACCAGAAGAGCATTATCTCTTTTATCCCCTCAGTTAACAGCTTAGCTTTCTCCCTTTCAGGTTTCGAGCAGTTATGATTCAGTTTTCAAGCAGGGACAACATGCACGTCTACTCAACAGAACTATGAGGGAGAGCCTCTTTTTTTGTTTGTCTGAAATCCGATCAGGGTCAGTCAGGGGCTGGTTAGTCAGATTTTTCCTTTTTAATCAGTATCAACTATTATTAACCAAATTGGGAAGAGAGTAGGAGGGTGCTTTCGCATTTGGTCAAATAACCTCCAGGGGCAGAAGACTACACTCTCAAAGGGTCAGGAAATGACCCTTCAGAGAGGTAAAGTTGGATCCTTCCAAGGCTAGCGTACACATTTCCGCCTATGCTCTTAAAAACACAAAAATGATAGACTGCACACAGTTTGTATGTACCTTTTTTCTTTTTACCTAAAATATCCAGCCATTGTTGCATATCACTGTGTATAAGGCTGCCTATTCCCTTTAATACTGAATTTTGTAAATGACCACAGTTTACAACGAGCTCCCTACTGATGAATATTTGGACTCTTTCTTATCTATTGCTATTAGAAATAATATCACAACAAATACTCTTATATATACATCATTTAGCCCATGTCCATTTATTGAGTCAACAAATATCTGAGTACCTAACCCATCTGAGGCTTTGTTCATGCCTGAAATTACAGCAATAAGCAAAGCAGACTGAGTCCCTGCTCTACACTACGGCGCAGCGTAAGAGAGACATACGTGTGTGAAGGCAAACTCCTACCAGGTGAATCTGAGAATTCTTCTAAGGCAATTGATCTCAACCTTGGCTGCACATCAGAACTATCTACAAAAACCTTTTTTAAAAACACTAGTCTCAGGGCCATCCTAGATTCATTGGATCTAGGATCGAATTTCTTGAGGTGGGGCCCCGGCATTGGTATCATCTAGGAAGTCCTCCAATGATGTGAATGCTTAGTCAAGCCTGATAATCTTGTTTGAAGACAGTGCTTCTCAATTTTTAATGTGCACGCAAATGAGTTAGGGATAATGTCAAAATGCAGATTCTGAGTCAGTAGGTCTGGAATTCAGCCTGAGACTCCACCTTCCCAAAGAGCTCCCAGGCAATGTCAATGCCACTGTTCCACAGAACACACTCTGAGTAACAAAGTTCCACAGCCATAGTGGGAGACACTACGGTAACACAAACACATAAAAGGTGGGCAAGCAAAAACTCACACAACCTGCCATGTACCTTATGGGTAAAATCATTTGGGCAGGATAGAACTAACTCCCTAGGAGAGGACCAGAGAGGCAAATAGGTAGATGAATACAGAAGGCATGGGCCTGCACCATCACTGCATAAGCACTGGGAGGTCGCTGCAGGCCTCTGGAGATGGGAATGACACACAGACACATACAGGGGGGTGTTTTCAGGAAGGGGAACTCTGGCTACAGTGGTCAGAAAAGAGCAGACTGAGTAAAAGCTGGGAAACAAGACAGATCATCAGACACCTTCATTAGGGCAAGGACATGGACAATGGAAATGAAAAGAGGGGAAACAGCGATGTTGCCTGCAGGAATGAGATAGGAGGAGGAGAGGCCAAGAAAGCTATGATTTTAAATACTCTCCCCATAGAGTGATCTTAAGGATGCTAAAATCAAGTATCAGAGAAACACTTGGGAAGGTACATTTGAAGCCAGACCCTGAAAGTGTGGGAATCCTACACCTTGGGGCAGGTGTGAGTCCATCTGGGGATGGTGTGTAAGGAACTAGCCAAGGGTGAGGACCCTGGCTGGTGGGCCCACAGTTAGAGCTGGAAGGGAAAAGAGGCAGGTCCAGAGAGGCAGGGTGCAGAGACCAGGGGAGGATGCAGAGAGCACAGAATCCATTCATTCAGTAGGTATTGATTAAGCCTCTGCTTCATGCCAGGCACTGGGCTAGGGAAATACAGCAATGAATGGTAGGAGACCCTGAGAATAAAAAGAAAAGAGAGTGAAGAAAATCAAGGGGAGGCTGGTTAGTGTCACAAGTCACAGAAAATGAGCACCAGACCAAGTAGTCTGGAAACTTGGGTCCTAGGCTCAGCTCCACCAGGAGCTAGCTGGGTGACCTGGGTCTGACAAATTGCTTCTCTCACAGGGCCCCAGATGCAAGTGAAAACAAGAGGGTGTTAGGGTGGATGCCCTCCCAGGTCTCTGCAGCTCTAAAGGCCTGAGCTCCACGGTGCGAAAAGAGCCGTTGCAGGTCTCTGCAGTGGCGAGGGGTGGGGCAGAGCTGGACCGTGGACCCCGATGCCCAGGCGAGAGCAGGCAGATGGCGAGGCAGATGGAGGCCTCGCACAAAGACTGCTCCTCCGAGGAGCCTGGCGGGGCTGAGGAGAGTGAGCGGGCAGGAGCCAGCAAGCCTTGGGAAACTTCCTGACAAGGGAGACTGGTGTGGTGAGGACAAAGGCTGCAAAAATGGAGAAAAGAGACCTGAGCTAAGACACAGGAGAGATGGGCTTCATTCCCCCTCAGCATGCAGATGCACCTTGTAGTGGAAACCCGAGGTTCAGTGACTAAGGTGCGCAAGTGCTCAGAGATCGGGGAGGCTTGGGGAAGAAAGCCAGGTCTCGAGCAGTGGTGGCCGCGAGGAAGAGCAGGCTCTCAAGTCAGACAGACCCAAGTTCAAATCCCTGCCCCACTCTCCTCTAGCTCGGCAACTTGAACCAAGTTACTGCTCCCAGAGCCTACGTTTCCCCAGCTGTCAAAGGGGAACAAGACAGGAACTACACCATAGGGGAGTGCACGGAGAAGATCCAGCAAGGCTCCCAAACAGCTGGCGCTCTGCAGATGTCAGCAGCGATCGTGCCCACCCCCGCCTTTATCTCTGGGCGAAGGCAAGGATAACTGGGGGAGCACAGAGGCTGGGCACCCTCTGCGGGGGAGAGACCCGAACAAAAAGGGAAAGAAAGTAGAAGCAACGGTTGGGGAAATGAAAAGCAGTCCGAAGCACACATTAACCACGAAAAGCTGGGCAGGAGGGGAGTTTACGTTAAGTTCTTCTAAAAACAGGAAATGTTAGAATGTTGACAGGCGATGGAGTCGCAAGGACCACGGTCAACCCAGACCGGAGAAGCCAGCCCCAGGAAGCCGGACTCATCACAAGCACACCAAGGATCCAGCAGTCCTTACCTAGAACACCAAGAAGGACAAGAGGTGATTTTAACAGGACATGGCCACCAGTACCTCTAAAGAGTATACTCGGGGCCAGCTCTGTGGGTCTGTGATCCTGTGCTCAGAAGGTTTCCACACTGGGCTGAATGCTCTGCTGTCACCATCTTGGAATTCTTAATAAAATCTTTTTTTTTTTTTTCTTAATAAAATCTTAACAAGGGGACGAGCATTTCAATTTTGCACTGGGTCCCACATATTACAGTCAATCTTGGATACACTGGATTAACATGGGCATAATAAAATCTACAGGCTGAAAGACAGTAAAAAGAGTTCCCTATTATTATCAGACCAGAAAACAATTATTCAAATTCTCACTGAAATTCCAATGCTGACCATTAATATCAAGGACAAAACCTGTAAGAGGTAACTCAATGCCTCCTTGAAACGTGCTTTACTCTAGAATTTCTTTAACTCAAAAGAAATCACTCTAACTACCCTCCCAGCATTCTGTGCAACCCCTACTGCAATCCTTCACTGCACCTCCTCTGTCTCCTCTCCTGGGCCTTGACCGCCTAAAGGTAAGGTCATCTTGTCCATCCATGTATCCTCAAGGTATGGCACACAATAGGCCTGTATAAATCTTTGAGAAAAATGAACAAAAAGTCCACGTGCCTTCAAACTGCTGATGCAAGTCATGAAATAAACAAGGTTTGCTTGACTGGACGGCACAGAGAAAGGCTGCTATATTGCATTTTTTGCAGCATAAATGCTGACGCCAGCAGGATGACAACAAGCTCAGTTCCTTAGAACACATCTCTGCCCTCACTAGCCCTGGAGAAAGTCTGTCTTCCGTTTTTGCAGTAAAACAGCTATTCTACAAGCATGTCTATTCTAATTACGGACCCGTCCCAGGCTAATGTCATTTCCAGAATTTAGATATCTTGATTCCCAAGGACAGGCCTTACCCAGCACACAGAACAGAGAAGTCGCTCAAACATCTGCAGGATAAATTCATCTATGGCACTTCAACTATTAATATGATTTATTGATTTTAGTAAGAAATTAGCTTTAGAATTATATACGTCCTCAACAGGGAAAGGACAGTCTTTTCAACAAATGGTGTGCTGGGAAAACTAGAAATCCACATGCAGAAGAATGCAGTGGAAGTCTCATCTTACACCATATACAAAAGTTAACTCACAGGACACCTGGGTGGCTCAGTTGGTTAAGTGTCTGCCTTCAGCTCGGGTCATGATCCCAGGGTCCTGGGACTGAGTTCCGCGTTCTCCCTCTGCCTGCCACACCCCTGCGGGTGCTCCCCCTCCCCCTCTCCCCCTCTCTCTCTGACAAATAAATAAATAAAATCTTTTTTAAAAAAGTTAACTCAAAGTGGATTAAAGACCCAAACCTAAGACCCCCAAACTATAAAACTCCTAGAAGAAACATACGAGAAAATTTTCATGCCATTGACTTAGCAATGACTTCTCGGATATGACACTAAAAACACTGGCAACAAAAGCAAAAATAGATAAATGGGACTACTGCAAACTTTAAAAAATTGTGTAAAAGACACAAAGGCAACCTATGGAATGGGAGACAATACCTACAAATTGTGTATCTGATCAGGGTTAATATCCAGAATATAAAAATTAACTCCTACAACTGAGCAACAAAAAATCAAATAATCTGATAAAAAATTAGCAAAGGACTCAAATAGACATCTCTCCAAAAAATATATACAAATGGCCAGAAAGTGTAGGAAAAGACACTCAACAGCACCAGTCATCAAAGAAATATAAACCAAATGTTGTATCCATTAGGATGGCCACTTTTGTCAAAAGAACAGAAAATAGCTGGCACCTGGGGGGCCCAGTTGGTTAAGTGTCTGACTCTTGATTTCAGCTCTGGTCATGATCTCAGGGTTGTGAGATCGAGCCCCACCTTGGGTTCCACGCTGGGCATGGAGCCTGCTTAAGATTCTCTCTCTCTCTCCCTCTGCCTCCCCCCACACCCTCACTCTCCCTCTCTAAAAAAGATTAAATTAAAATAAAATTTAAATTAAAAAATTTAAAGCTTTTAAAAAAAGAATAGAAAATTTCAAGTATTGGTAAGAATGTGGAGAAATTAGAACCCTTGTGTACTTTTAGTGGGATTATAAAATGGTACATCCACTACAGAAAACAGGATGAAAGTACCTCAAAAATTAAAAACAGAATTACCATATGATCCAGCAATCCCACTTCTGGGTTTATACTTCAAAACAAAAACAACAAAAAAAATGAAAACAGGATCACAAAGAGGTATCTGTACATCCATGTCCACTGAAACATTATATACAATAACTAAAAGTTAGAAGCAAACTGAATGTCCACCAGAAGATGAATGGATAAAGAAAATATGATCTAACCGTACAATGGAATATTATTCAGTCTTTATTTTTTTTAAAAGATTTTATTTATTTATTTGACAGATCGCAAGTAGGCAGAGAGGCAGGCAGAGAGAGAGGAGGAAGCAGGCTCCCTGCTGAGCAGAGAGCCCGATGCAGGGCTCGATCCCAGGACCCTGGGATCATGACCTGAGCCGAAGGCAGAGGCTTTAACCCACTGAGCCACCCAGGCGCCCCTTATTCAGTCTTTAAAAAGAAGAAAATCCTCTCACATACTGCAACATGGATGAGCCCTGAGATCATTATCCTAAGGAAATAAGATAGTTACAGAGACAAATACTATATGATTCTATTTCCATAAGGTATCTAAAGGAGAGGTATCATATTTATAAAGACAGAAAATAGAATGGTGGTTACCAGGTGTTGGGGGGGGAGGGAGGGTCTGCTAATGGGTAGGATGAGTTATCTTTGGGGTGATGAACATTCTAGAACTGGAAACTGGTGACGGTTGCACAACCTTGTGAATAAATTAAAACCATACACACTACATGCTTTTAAAAAGTGGATTTGAGGGGCGCCTGGGTGGCTCAGTGGGTTAGGCCTCTGCCTTCAGCTCAGGTCATGATCTCAGGGTCCCGGGATCGAGTCCCGCGTTGGGCTCTCTGCTAAGCAGGGAGCCTGCTTCCCCCTCTTTCTCTGCCTGCTGTTCTACCTGGTTGTGATCTCTCTCTCTGTGTGTAAATAAATAAATAAAATCTTTAAAATTAAAAAATAGTGGATTTGATGGTATGTGATTTATATCTCAATTTTTCTTTTAAAAGGCAACTACGCCTGAGGCACCTGGGTGGCACAGTCGGCTAAGCATCGGACTCTTGGTTTTGGCCCAGGTTGTGATCTCAGGGTCGTGAGATCAAGCCCCAAGTCAGCTCTGTGCTCAGTGGGAGGGAGTCTGTTTGAGATTCTCTCTCTCCTTCTGCCCCTCCCTCCGCCTGCGTATTCTCTTTCTAAAATAAATAAATAATTTTAAAAAATAATAAAAATAAAATAAAAAATTAAAAGTCTTAAAAAATCTATAGTTTAATTTTTGACCTATTTCTCCCAAAATTTGTTTTATTCTTGCCATGATGATTCGGCCAGTCACTAAAACCCGTGACCCAAGAGTCTCCCTTGTAAGTAATCTCTTACTGTTTGCCTAACACACACAGCTCAGAGCTGCTCCAGAACCCTGAAGCTGGAAAGAGGGCTGACCTACTCTTTCAGACTCCCTCCCCAGCCACCCCCCAAGCCATGGTTGAACCTCTGGGTCCAGTTGATTGGTCTCAGGCAGGGTACAGGACCCGAGCCACAGCTCCCCGAGATTCCTCCCTGTGTAAGAGATTTACTCCCTCTCCAGAGGCACGGCTGTAAAATGGGAGGGCTGGGACCTGCCAGCTGCCCACTCCCTCCCTCACGGATAAAACTGCTCTGGAGCATGAAGCTGAACCGCAGGAACATTCAGAGCCCTGCTTCCAGCTCACTCCCGTGGTTCAAGTGAGACTGTTGATGGGTTCGCCCTTTTTTGCTTAAGTTAGTGAGAGCCTGATTTCCATCATTTGCAAACAGAACTCCAGAGCAATACACTCCCTGAAGTCAGGGAGTCAAAACTCCACTAAAGCTGCAGCCTTCTGCTCCAACCGTCTTCTGCCAGGACTCCCCACCTCTTGATTCCACCCACCTTATCCCAGCTAGGGGCTCAGTCTCCGTGACCTAACAAGTACGGCCCTGCACCTTCCCTGCTTAAAATCCAACTGGCCTCCCAGTCGTGTGGGACAGAGCCCTCGCCGTCTGCCGATCCAGACCTCCACCTGCCCACTAACTCCCTCTCCAGCTGCTAGACTCAGCCGCCCTCCCTGGGCCATTCCTGCGACCAGATACCGCCCAGCTTCGGCACGTGCTGGTTTTTCTGCTCCCCTTACTTTTCTTTGCTCTGTCCATTTGTAAAACGTCTACTTCTCCATTCTCCACCTCAAACATCATTTCCTTGGGAAAAGCCACCCTTCTCCTAAGCAGGGTCACTCCCTACTTCTATCCCTGTACCTCACTCTCATAATAACTGTGGCGGAGACAGCCGGGGCCCGCCCGTGTCCCCTCGCCCTGACCACCTCAGGGCCCACTGGCCTGACTTCCAGCTGCCAGCGCCTGCGCTTCTTGGCCTGACTGCTTCCCCCGCGGTGCCCACCCACGGGGCAGACCGGAAAATGCTCGCAGATTCAATGCCCAACACGCCATCCATGCAGTGCACAACCAGTGGCCGATAAAGGCTGCCTCGGAGACCCCCTGCCTCACCCCGGGTGTGGACAACCCAGGTGTGTGTTCTGCACGGGCTCCGAGGGGTGGAAACTGGTTCGGTGACTTATCTTTTTTGGGTGCCTTCCCTTGCCTGCCTCACGTCCCTTCATCCCTCCAGTAAACTCCTAGCGGTTAAACTCTCTCTCAGGGTCGGCTTCCCAGGCCATACAAACACCAGCATTTGCACAGCATTCACCGTCTCCAGACACTGTCACTGCAAACGTGCATTCCATCTTCGGAACAGCCCGTAAAGGTAACCCAGAATCTAGGTGGGGGACACTGAGGTTAGGAAACCTGCCCAAGGCCCCAGAGCTAGTAAATACGGTTCACATTTTTCACATTCCACTGGAACCATCTTTTTGCCATGTCTCCACGAGACCAAGGACCGCCTGAGGGGGTTCCTTTTTATTTCAATCTTCCTCAGTGCCCTCAGCATCCAGCAGAGCCAGGCCTACAAGTGCTTGCTCGGGACAGAAAGGTTTCCAAGGTGCCTGCTCTCTGCTCCCCGGACACGAGGTGTGTTTTTCTCGCCTCGGGGCCTTCGCTCCAGCAGAAGTCCTGAAACGGCGCCGCTCCTCACAGCCCTCCGGCCCTGGTCCGCACACCCTCCTGCCAGCCACACACACACTCAACAGCCGCGCAACTGCTGCTGTGGCGGCCAAAGGGAGGAATTCTGTGGGGTGAGCAACGCGAGACCACATGGAACCCCCCCATGCCTCATAAACAAACCAAGTCCCTCACACACGAGCCGGTGCGCCTCTGCCGAGCTGTCTTTCGTTTTCACACAAAACATCTGTCCGCTTCCCTGTAACCTCCACTAAAACTCAAGTCTCCCCGATGCTAAATGTCTTCCCTCAACCCCGTCTTCCCTCCGGCCACCACCCTTCCCGTGACCAGTGCCACACCCCTGCTTCCCACACGCTCTGTCAGCTCGCACCTCAGGGACCGCACCTCAGCGGCTGCCACTCCGGCCGCCCCCTCAGGCTGGAGCTCCGGGCTGCCACTCCGGCCGCCCCCTCAGGCTGGAGCTCCGGGTCTAGGCGTCCGTATGCTGAGGAAGAGCTTCCTGGGAGCGGCCTCTGGGCTAAGCCTTGAACTCTGAGGAGGCTTCCGAAGGTGGGGTTCAGACCCCTCCGTCCTGACTCCTGTCCTCAAACCGCACCCTAATGGTCTTCGTGCTCGCGCACGCTCCGTGAGGGCGGCCAGGTGTCCCCGCTCTACCAAAACGAGGCATCTTGACATTTTCTCATCTTCCGTCCTGCAGGCCACCGCTCCGGACGAAGCCAGGCCAACACCTGCCTATGGGCTCGTCACTGCCAGCGCAGACCGTGCCGTCCGCCACTCAAAACCCCTCGAGGGCCGACTCCTGCCTGAAGAACAAGAGCTGACCTCCACGTCAGTGCGCTCAAAGCAGTCTGGGGGCTGCCCGCTCCTCACTAATCCCCACCCCCAGCCCCTCAAAACCCATCCCAACACACGACTCCACTCGATCCCATTCCAGCGGGCACAGGCCTTTCCCATCTCCGGAGCTGTGCTCAGGCTTCTCCCTCAGCCCGTGGTGCTTTCCCCACCTCACACCTGAAAGGCCCCTCAGACTTCCAGGACCCGGTGAAAACACCCCCTCTGCCGCCTCAGCTGGCTGCAGACGTGCGCCCCGACAGTGGGGCTGACCGACAGGAACAAAGCCCCCCTCTTCAACAGTCCCAAAGTAAAACTCAACTCTCACTTCACATTTTAAGGTCAACCTATCTGTCAGTCAACATATATATATATATATATATATATATATATATATATATATATATATTTTTTTTTTTTTTTTAAAGTGTCAAGTGACAAAACCCAACTGAAAAGAGTGTCAGTAAAAGGGAATTCACAACCTCCTGGAACCAAGCAGCAGCGCTGGCTTCGCGCATCACCGGCACAGGCGGGTCCAGGATTCGAGGGAGCCACGGGGCCTGCCTCCCCCCTTTCTCTCCCAGCTCTCCTCTCCTCTCCAGCCTCTTCGTGAGCCCCTCTCCACATCGCAGCAAACACAGGTGCACAATCTTACAGGAAGAGACACCCTTCCCCCAGCGGCCATCCAAGCAAATCTAACGAAGACTGTTAGGCTCTCCTCGAGTCACACGTCCACCAAGGAAGCTATTTTGGCCAACGGAAGATGCTGATGAAAGACCAGAACACAGGATGAGAATAGAAGCCGGGGAGCTTCTGCCTCTGCCCAGAGTCTTCTGCTCTGGTTCAAAGAGCATCCCCAGCAACAGCTGCTTCCTCTCCGGGCCTCCCCTCCTCAGGGGACCCCACCCTTGTGGAGCCGCCCTGCCATGCTTCTAGTTCCCACGGAAGCTCAGAAGGGTTATAACATCACCTCCTCTCGCTGACCCTCCGGCCCTGAGGGTGACAGCAGTTTCCTGCTGTTGCTGCTCTGTTAATCTCACCATCTTCTGCTTGACTTCTCGTGCCTTCCAAGGCCTATGTAACTAACTCCCTGTATTACAGCCTTTCGGTTTGAGATACCTACAGAGGTTTTTCACCCTGACGGGCTCACGACTGATACCGACGCAGACAAAGAACAGGCAGAAATGCGAAAGGAGATACGGAGTGTACAGCCCCCAGGAGTAACCGCCGTCACCACCTCCCATTTATTAAAGGCTTCCCATGTATCAGGCACTACTCTAAGTGCAGACTCCCCAGAGCCTCACGTTGACCCCGTGCCAGAGCTCCTTCTGTTGTCCCCTCTTTACAGATGAGGAAACTGAGGCTCAGAGAGGTCAAATAATTTCCTGTTGCAAAGCCTGTAGGTAGGCAGCGCTGGGATTCAAACACAGCCAGCGTGCCTGGAAGCAGAAAGTGCTTCCAGAAGGAGGGTACTTGACAGCATCAAGGGCTGGAGGAAGAGGAGGTCAGGACAGCCGAGGACGGTGAAGCGGCTACTGGATTTTGCAAGAAGGAAGTCACGAGTAAAGTCAGAAACCAGACAGCAGCGGGCTGAGGAGTGAGCGAGGAAGACAAGAAGGGCAGACCGTGCCTTCAAAGAGTTCCACTGTGAGGAGGAGTCACAAAAGAGATCCTGAGACGGGGAAGAAGAAAGCCTCACAGCAGAGTTTTCTTCACTCCTCGTTTGTTTTACAAGTGAGGGGTGACCTGAGCGTGTTTCAGTACTGATGGAATGAGCCAGGCGAGAGGGAGCGTGAGGACACAGGAACGAATGAGGGTGACGAACAGAGCAAAGGTCTCAGAGGCCAGACAGGGCGGGCCGCGGTCGCAGAGAGGCCTAGAATCCCGACTGTCTTCTCATCAGCAGAACGGGAGGGCGGAGGAGAGGGGCGGAAGGTGTGAGCGACAGAGCCTCTGTGGAAAGGATCGAGTACCCAGCACCACTGAGGCCCCAGCTGGGGTTGGTTCCCGTGAACTGACCCGGGCAGTGATTCGCAGGCTGTGTTCGCACCCCAGGTGTAGGCAAAAGACCTGAACCCGCGGAATGATCCAGGCTGGGTGTAAAGGAAGGAGAGCAAGGGCATGGAGGCCGGGACCTGGCAGGAGGCGGAGGAGCGGTGCACGGTGAAGGAGGGAGGCGAGCAGAGGCAGTCAGCGAACAGGTGCAGTCGGTCCTTGCTGACTGGGAGCGGGGAAGGCAAGAGAAGATGGTATCTCACGGCACTGACTCAAAGCCCAAACCATTCTGGGTATTCGAACGCAAGGGTGTGGCCGGGAGAGGGCAGCTGAACTGAAAAAGAGGTCAAGGTGTGTGGAAATAAAGTCAAGAAACCAATAGTTTTGAAGGTTTGAACAGGGTTTTTTTTTTTTTAAGATTTTATTTATTTATTTGACAGGCAGAGATCACAAGTAGGCAGAGAGGCTGGTAGAGAGAGAGGAGGGGAAGCAGGCTCCCTGAACAGGGTTCTCTTGAGGGGAGGGTATGATTTGAGAAGACAGTGAGTTGAGGTCTAGGGATTTTTTTTTTTTTTTTTTTTTTTTTTTTTGAAAGAGAGGTGGAGCAGAAGCAGCCTCCCCATGGAGCAGGGAGCCTGACGCAGGGCTCAATCCCAGGACCCTGGGCGCGGAAGGCAGAGGCTTAACCGTCTGAGCCACCGAGGCTCCCCAAGGTCTAGAGATTTTAATGAGTTAGAAACAACAGGTAATGAAAAAGTCATGGAAGTCCTGTAAAATGGACATTTGTTTCTGCTTGTCCCCCATTCGTTCATTCCTTCTATTAGCAGCGTCCTGATTCTGCTTTGGAAACCACCTCCATCCTCCCCCAGCTCACACAGGGCTCCTAAGATACTAACAATATTCTCTTAAACTGGGGGATAGGAGGAACAGGAGTATTTTTTGTTCTTTAAACTGTATAGATACATTTTATCCTTTAAACATTTTATGTACTTTATATGTACATTTCACCATTCAAATGCACAGACCTACAAAACACTTCCTTTCTCCGTGCTCCAAAGATAAGGATCTGCTTCAGGTCTGGGCAATCAATTAACAAAGCTTGGTTCCAGTGCCTGACCCAATTGAGGCTCCCGAGACACCAGCCCAGGGCTTAGGCTGGGGCTATCAGGAAAGAGGTACGCTCTTTCTGCTGAAATTGTGAGGCTTATTTGTAGAACATATCCCTTTGCTAGCCTGAGAATAAAACTAACACAGAAGAAAGCAGAGCCAAGAGACGGAGAGTGACAGATTTCCGATATCATTTAAATACCTAGCTCCAGCCACTCCTGAAGCCAAACTATCTGGGGCTTTTCAAAGATTTTTTTTTTCCTTTGCCAGTCTGCATTTGGTTTATGGTCTTTTAACTAAAAGGAAATGAATTTCAGTGCAATAGCCAAATAAAGGGCTCTCAATTCAACAGCCTGCATGACCTTCTTCAATACGTAAGTCAGATCAAGTCCTCCTTCCACTCAAGACCCTAAATGGGGCCTCAAAGCAAAGGCCAACATTCTCAGGGTGGCCTATGAGACCCTCCATGGTCTGACCCTCCCCTCTCTGCTGTACGTCAACAACTCTCCATTGTCCATTCTGCCCCAGCCACGGTGGCCTCTGGGCTCTTCCACAACACACCAGGCAGATGCCTGTGAGCCTCCAGCTGGACACTCCTCCAGACATCCACTTGCTAACTCCCTCCCTCACCTCCTCCACGTCTCTAAAATCTCCAGTTCTCAGGAAGGCCTATCCAAATCTTCCTCCCACAGCCAGTGATCATGAACCCCCTCCCCAACCTACTTCTTCTCCCTCCCATAGCATGTATTACATAACATAGGACATACTCACTGAGAAGTACCCAGTGAGGGCAGGGGTCTTCAACTGGCTGACTCTGCTCAAGTTCCTGGAACAGTGCCTGTCTCCTGGTAGGCCCTCAAATAAGTGACTAACCAATAAAATGACATGGGCCTCCGGGGAGAAGAGCTTGGTTTGCAAAGGGCAGTGGGGAGAAGGGGACATCGACCCCCATCTCCTGATACTGATATAAGCGGAGTAGGGGACGGAAAGACACCTCCACTCTGAAGATTTTGGAAGAAGCCATCACTGAAAAGGGCAGAAAGTAGGCGGAAGAGTTGAGTGGAGAGGTTGAGGATGTGGGAAGGGGTGTTAACCACAGCTGGGCCTAGAGTGGGCTCAGTATATGAGTGTTGGGAGGGACACAGAAACTTGGAGGCTGAGCCAGGGGAGAAGTAGCCCAGAGTGGTTTGCAGATGAAAGACAGACAAGAGTCAGGCCATTTTAGGTGGAGATGAAGTTTGTAGTGATAGAAGGCCTGGTGAGGCATGGAAAGAATTAGTCCTAGCAACCCTTGGAAGATAGGAAGGATTCTCCCATGACTCCAAGGTTTGAATGATTTTAGAAGTTAGTGGATGAAAAGCCATCATATTTGGTTGTTGTTTCCATCTCCCGCAAGCATCACAGACACCACCCAGAAGTGTCTGCGGGGCCAAACCACGAGGCTTCCATTCTTGGCAACATCCTGGGTCCAGAGAAAGCAATTCTCCTCCGTATAATACAACAACCCTGTGCCATGAGCAGCCTGTCAAACCCTCATTCTCCAAGCCCAGAACAGACTCTGAACCAGGCATCCAGGGTCACAACTCCATTGTCCAAAAAGACGAGAAAACAGGTTTCTTTTCAAAGACAGATCACAGCACTCAGCTTTCCTCCCTGTCCTCCAATGACCCCCATGCTGCCGGGGCAAGAGAAAGAGGCCAAAGTGAAGGCTTCCTTCTCCTGACTCACCTCAGTTGAATGCTAGCTTCTCTCTACAGAAATTTCCCCACAGTCACTAGAACACACGTGCATGCCAAGATTCAAGGAAAATGTTACTTCCAGTCAGGGAAAGAAATTACATTACTTAACCTCTAAGGAAAAGTGGCTTACTATAAATCAGGCCCTTGGGAGTGATGTCATTTTGATGCTTCTTACAGCTGTAAGGAGACTTAATAAATATTCAATAATTAATAATAACAGCTTCAAGATAGTATTTCTCACAGAACTGTCCCTGTAAAGAAAGCCAGCAGTAATTAGACCTGGGCCTGACTTCCCGCCCACCAACAAGCTCTTAGTGGTACAAGGCATTTGTCCTGCCAGTATTTATTAGGAAAATGCCCATATTTCTGAGACAGGTATCTGCCAAGAGTGGATCATTAAGCCAATGTTTAAATCATTGGGGACACCTGGCTGGCTCAGTCAGAAGAGCATATGACTCCTGATCTCAGCATCATGACTTGAGCCCCACACTGGGTATAGCAATTACTAAAAATAAGGGTAACAGTAGCAATAATAATATTAATAGTAAATACAAATTTTTAAAAAATAAATAAAATAGCCATCAGCGGCAACCAGCATTCAAGATGGCTCCCATATTTATACCACCTGGTATTCATACCCTCTTCCCACTTTGTACTAGCATTGGTCTGTGTGACAAACAGAATATGGCAGAATTATGTCGCTTCCAAAATTAGCTTATACAAGAGTATAGCTTGAGTCCTGGGATCTCTTGCTCTCTTGGACCACTTGTTCTGGGGGAAAGCTAGTCGCCATGTCAAGCAGCCCAAAAAAGAGGAGCTAAAGCCTGCCAACAGCCGAGTAAGTGAGCTTGGAAGCAAATCCTCCCCAAAACCAGCCTTCAGATGACCCAAGCTCTGGTCAACACCTTGACTGCCACCTCAGTAGAGACCTGAGGACAGAACCACCCAGCCTAGCTGCTCCTAGATGACACTACTGACCCCCACACAGTATTTTCAGTACTAAGTTTTGGAGTAATTTGTTACACAGCCATAGATAATAAATTCACTATCCTGGGAAGGAAATCAGAAGGTTCAACTTCGGTCCCTGTCCTACATGCCTGTAGGAATAATTTCTCGGTCTAGGAGAAAGCAACAGATTATTTATCCAGTCACTCAACAATTGCTTATTGAATGCCAAATACACACAAGGTATTTCCAAGCAACACAACCCTTCATATAGTGTATCATCTATAAAATAAAGAGAAATAATCACAAATGCCAACACACCGACCTCAAACTGCTCAATCCATTGGTTTCATTCGCTTTTTAAGTCCTTTTGCTCCTAACCCTCTACTCTCCACTCCTGGCTTTCATAAACTCTTTAAGATACACCAAGTTCCCCTTCATATCTATCTTGAGTCCTCCGTGCCCTAATACACTCATTTTTACTGTACCACATGCCCTCCAATCTATGGGGTAAAGAATTAGGTCGTCCGATCCCATTTAACATTGGGATTAGGAGGAATTCATTTAGTATTTTACCAGGAAGAGGGAATCCTGATCACAAATGTTAAGACCAATTCTAATTTCTGCAATTAGTGAGAAGGTGGCTGCAGCAGGGCTGACAGAATCACAGCTCAAGCTCTGGTCACAGCCGAAATGGGGGGGGGGTGGATGCCGCCCCTTAACCCTTCGCGGGACTCTGTGGTCTCTCAAAGCAACACCAGAATTATGCTGCTCTAAGAAAATCAGGAGCCTCCTCCGGCACAAAGAAGGTCAAAGGGCGAGCTTTCTTCCCATCAACCACAAAACGGGCCTCTGCCAAAGCTAACCAGTGTGGAGGGCCGTCAGAGGTGAACCGAGCCCCAGACGGAAAACCACAGGGAGACTCTCCCCTCGCCCGCTGGGGTCTGAGTCAGGTGACTCCGCAGGGCACATAGCAAACCTAAACAAAGATCACTCCCCACATGACAGAGCGTGGGGAAAATGACTCTGGCAGTAACACCAAGGCTGCCAGTCCTACCACGGAAAACCATTAACTCTTGCTCCTTTGCAGTCCCAGGAAAGTGGGGAGCTACAAGTTACCCAGCAGCTCAGCCTTCGGGGATGCTCCTGGAGGAACCTGGGACCCCCCCCCCCCCCCCCCAGGACGCAGGCGCCGGGCACCGCACACCCGCCAGCGGCCCCAACATGCGGGCAGGACCCCTCCCCACCAGCTGTCACTGGCGCCCGCGCTCCGTCACAGCCGGGCATGCCCGCCCCCTCCGGCCGCTCTCCGCGCCGCTACGACCCCGCGGGGGCGGCAGGGAGGGACGCTTTTTCCAAAGGCTCTGGGGCCCAGGGCATGCCCGCCCCCGGGCAGGGGCGCCAGGGTGGGCGCGGCCCGGCGCCCAGAGGGAGCTACGGGTCCACCATCCCCCGCGAGAGCGAAATGCGCCTCCCGGTCCCCAGCCCCGTGCGCCCCACCTTGTCGCCGAAGCTGCGGGCCATCAGCAGGTCCGGGCTGGGCGTGCTGTCGCCGCCCACGGCCTCCTCGCTGCTGGAGCCGGCCAGCGGGTGCGGCATGTCGAGCAGGGAGTGGGGCCCGGTGGACGGCAGGCCCTTGGGGGGCCCGCCCGACATGGCGCGCACGGCTAGGGACGCGCCGCCGCCGCTTCCTCCTGTGCCCGCCGCGGCGGGCTCCCCCAGCGCCCGCGCCCAGGCCCCGCTCGGCCGCGGTCGGTCGGAGGCCCTGCACCGGCCGGGCGGGGAGCCGCCGCCGCTGCCGCCACCCGCCGGCTTGTCTCTGGCCGCGCGCGGCCAGGCCGGGCTGTGATGGCTGTGCGGGGCTGTGCGGGGCTGTGCGGGGCTGGGCTGCTCTGCACCGCTTAACCCCTCTCGGCGCCCGAGCCCGCCGCGGTTCGCTCGCACTTCGGCTGGGGTTGCCCAGCCAGCTCCGCCACGCCGCCCAGCCCGTTGGCGGCCCCGCCCCCGCGGCGCCTCGGCCGGCCCCCGAGGCGGGAGGAGGCGGGAGGGGAGGGGGACGGGGAGGTGCGCCCGAAGCCCCGCCCCGCCCGCCGCCCCGCAGGAAGTGCGCGCGGAGCCCTCCGCCGCTGTCCTCCGCGTGGCCGGCCTTGCCTGCGAGAGGCCACCCTGGGGGGCGCGGCGTGTCGTCCCCAGACAAATGTTTAACGGAAATCAGCGGTGGGAAAAGACGTTGGAGCATCCTGTTCCATTCCACCTGCGTTTACCGAGGCGTCCGCGGCCGCCACGCGCGGGGCTGGGGGCTTTGGGGCCCGCTCGTGAGTCGGGATCTTCTGGCCTCGAAGATAACCCAGAATGGAAGGAATTACGCCGCGTATTATAAGAATGGCATAAAAGGCTCTGGGGCGCAGAGGAGCTGGAGGACATGGGGTGGGGAACCTAGAAGGGAATTCAAGGAGGCAGTGGGAGGTTTCTTCCCAGGCGCGCCGAGATTCCCAGGCCATCTTGTTTCTGCAGTGGAGCCCGCTGTGTGTAAGGCTAACCTCAGTGAGCCTCAGAAAAGACAGGGAGCGCTAGGCATGATGTAGCCTGCTGCCCTTTGGGAGAACTGTATTTTTCCTGCGTTTGTGCTTCCTTTCCAGGCCTTTGGCTGAGCTGAATTCTCATATTTATTTGTTAGAGTGGAGAGAGTCAAGGCGTTACGTGAGCTCTTGGGGGTGGCATTTCACCTCCTTTTCTCACCTTACCTGGTTCTCCAGCTTCTTTTCTTAGGAACAGGTCAGTAGAGGGCATCAGTCCGCACAAGCAAGGATGGCTTCTAGCAAAATAGAGGGCAGGGTGGCTCACTGTGAGGGTGTACTTTTCCTGTCGATTTCCAACCTCTTTAGGTCTGTCCAGTTTCACCTGACAAATTTTGAAGTTGGAATTCACTGTGTTCTCCGCCTCACCTTTATGGCCAAACAAGTTATACTTCAGCAAGAGGAGAATGCAGAGCGTTGAACCTGATCCAAAATATCGCTCAGACACCCCCTGAGCTTCAAAGACAGTCCCTTATTTCCCCTGGTGTAATTCGCTGGGCTTTAGTCCTCAAGTGATCATCTTCTCTCTCTCTCCCCTACATGGGTCTGCCTTGGTAGGGGAGAACAGGATTCAGAGGGCACTAGCAACTATTTTAAATGCTGCCTCTGTCTACCTCACAAGAAGTCTGGTCCTCCTAGAGGTGGGTAAAATTAATACTTTTATATTCATGGGTTGCTTACGACTACTGCGGACCCTATGAACTGTTCTCATTAGCATCAAAATAAATAGCACGGCTATAAGGAGAATCAGTGTTCTATAGATGGATAACACAGGTGTCCCTTACTGGATAGTGTTATTTTAACAAGCCGGCCACTTTAACCTAACTGCTTACTTTATGAAGACTCCGCTCAGCTTTCTCCTCAGGTCACCAGGGAAGAGTGAAAAGAGAGCCACATTTGGACTCCTGCTAGTCACTACAAGTGTGTGACCATGAGCAAGTTACGTAACTAACCTTCACGAACCCGTTTCCTAACCTAGAAAGGAGGAGGGAACAGGTAATAACAGCTGCATTGGTGGTGGCTGTGGAACAGCATATTCGGTAAGTAACGAGCAAAATGCTCGTGTAGAAGAGACATTCCCTAAATGTTCATTCCCTTCCTCTCTGTCAGGTTTTCTCTGCTGTTGTTACAAAATGATAATCCTAGAGTTTTCATAACTGAACGTGCTGCACTCCAAACTCCTCTATTTGTTTGGGTCGGACTGCCATTTTTCTGTGCTCCTATCAAAAACAAACAGCCCCCAGAAAACCAGAGTTCCTAAAAGGCCATATGAAAGAGTTTATTCATTTATTTTTCCCGTTTCCTGGTTGGTCAGTGGCATCTGGCCACAACGATCCGGTGGGCAGTCATCAAAACTAAAGAAAGTGAACTTCTATGGAAAACATTTTGGTATGAAGTTTCCACCATTCAAATATAGCCCAGGACTGCCTACTCATACTCACCACTTCCTGTTGTATTTCAGTGTTCCTTGTGGTGGGAAATTGTCCCTGAAATAACGTTAAGTGTCCTAGAGTATGTAACTATGGCTCTACTGAAAGTTTTCAGAGCAACATGGTGGGAAGGAAGAAACGTGAAGTTTGTATATCTGAACAGAAGGTTGTAGTGTTTGTCGGAATTTCTGGAGGGAAGCTCGGATCTCTAGGGCTGAGCTGTGAGGAAGAATGAACTGGATGAGACGTGCCTGGGGATACCAGGGAGATGCCACCAGGACCTAAGAACGCAGGATGGGGTGGGCCTTCCACCACCCACAGGGAATCTTAGGCGCTTAGGCAGGCACCTTTCAGGAAACAGGGCCTCGAACCCCAGAATTCGGTAAGTTTGCCAAGCTGGAATCCTGTAAACCTCACTAGCAAGTCTGTCAGGGCTTTCCGTGAGCACCCAGACTGCGGACCTCAGAAACAAAGCAGAGTCCCAACAAAGCGTTCCCTCTTTCTCTCCCCTGGTACAGCATGTGCTTAGGCCTTATTCATGTTTGTGTTAGCTGCTTATCCTCTCCTGGTTTTTAATACAATCGTTGCTTTATTTTATATGGCATCCCAAAGCCTGCCTCAGAATAACACCACCACTTCTGAAGTGGACGGCTGAGGAGGACAAAGGAGGTTTTCAAAGAGTTTTCAGAGTGACATGTAGAAAGCCACAGAAGGCTGTCTCAAACAAGAGGGGCCACTGAGAAGACACCATCGCCAACACAGGCAAAATTGTGTGGACAGTTTAATAGCCAGTGATGTCCCAGGAAAAAGCGAGGGCCAGCAGGTCCACTTGAGGCCAGGATCTGAAGAGTTTTGCAAACAAGAAATTGGACCTTGCCCCAGAATAGGAGAGAGGCTTGTGGGTAGGGATAGGATCACTTTATACTTCCACATCAAAACTCCTGGCCTCAAAAGCATACAGACCCTCTGGCAGTGGATAATGCGACACAGACTGTGGAGTCGGTGCCCCAGATCCACCTGTGAATTTGTCAAAAGGCAAATTTTTGGACCCCACCCAAGAGATTCCAATTCCAGGCTGGGCCTGGAATCGACATTTTTCCACAAACCCTGAGGTAACACGGATACTGGTCTATACGCTGTACTCCCAGAGACACTCTCTGAGCTCCACCCCTCGCTCTAAACCGTAAGAGGACATTCCAAACCACCTTTGACAAACAGCATTCTTAAAGTGTTTGCTTTGGAGAAATTTCCTGTTTGCTGAAAAGTTTCTTAAAAGACAAATTTCTCTTAACAAAATGCTATCACAGGGAATTTCTGCCCTAACTGTCTATGGTTCCTTTTCTGGAGCATCTACCAGGCACTTAAAACCTGGGGAGAAGAGTGTAGATGAACAAAACCATCTATTGACAGATTCATTTCATAGCTCTGTGACATGCCTCCCCATGGAGTGGGTATTTTTCAGAGCCCCCCCACTCCAATGTTCTCTGAATGGCCCTGCAAACTCCGAGGAACTGGACTTCATCCAGCCCTAGCAATGTCATCCACCACCCTCACAAGTGGTACCTGCTACCCGGCCTTCTTCACAAGCAGGCTCTGGGGGGCGGGGGTGTGCGTAAGCTTCTATGGAGGCTACCGGTAGACAGTGTGACCTGGAGAAGAAACCGAGCTGACCAGTCCTGGCATTGAGTCTCATTAGCCGTGAAAGGAAGGAAAACCTATTTTCTGACTGTGTACTCCAGGATAGTTTTTGGTTTCATCACCGGGCGTGCCCCTTAAAAGGCCATCTAGAAGGTAAACACCCAGACATCCTATGACCCAGGAGTTCCACTCCCAGAACACAACAGAAATGCGTGTATTCATCAAAAGATGAGATTTGAGACTTTCCACAGCGGCGCTCTTTGGAAGAGCCCACACTAAAAACTGTCAGCAGTGGTATAGTCACTCAAGGGAATGTTAGAGGGCAAGGACAGCGGAGGAACAGAATGGTGAGTGAATCTCACGAACACAGGTTTTAAAAAAATACCTATGACGGGGTGCCTGGGTGGCTCAGTTGGTTAAGCGGCTGCCTTCGGCTCGGGTCCTGGGATCGAGCCCTGCACTGGGCTCCCTGCTCAGCGGAGAGCCTGCTTCTCTCTCTCCCTCTGCCTGCCGCTCTGCTTACTTGTGCTCTCTCTCTAGCTGTCTGTCAAATAAACAAATAAAATATTTTTTTAAAAATCCCTATGCCTTAGGGAGATGGAGAGGAGATGGGAGTTGAGGGAAATTGGAAGGGGAGGTGAACCATGAGAGACTATGGCCTCTGAAAAACAACCTGAGGGTTTTGAAGGGGCGGGGGGTGGGAGGTTGGGGGAGCCAGGTGGTGGGTATTAAGGAGGGCACGGATTGCATGGAGCACTGGGTGTGGTGCAAAAACAATGAATTCTGTTATGCTGAAAAGAAATTTTAAAAAATCCCCTATGCCTAAGGTGGGGAAGAGGGGGTGGCAGGGAGGAGCTTGGGGAGGGACTAAACTCATGACCCCGAGATCTAGAGCTAATGTTTTACTGACGGAGCCATCCAGGTGCCCCTCACGAACACAATGCTGAATGAAAGAAGCATATCTGTCCAATAAATAAATACAATCTTTAAAAAAAAAAAAAAAGCCAGATACAAAAGAGTGTCTACTCGGGGTGCCCGGGTGGCTCAGTCAGTCCAGCGTCCCACTCTTGATCTCAGCTCAGGTCTTGATCTCAGGCTCGTGAGTTCAAGCCCTGCGTTGGGTTCCACGCTGGCCACGGAGCCTACTTAAAGAAAGAGCATCAACTTTATGACTGCCAGTTGTCTGAAGCTCAAAACCAGGCACAACTGAAGTGCGGTCGTAGAAGTCAGAATAGCACGACCTTCGCGGGAGTTTCTGGAGGACTGATAACGTGGTTTCTTGACCTGGGAGCTGGTTCACACGATGCATGCAGGATTTGTAAGCCTTTATGTTAGGCTTCAGTCCAAGTATGTACTATTCAGTCCAAGTAATGTATTTAAAAAAGGCAACGAGTCTATGCCCCTCACTTCATAAATGAGGAAGTTGAGGCCCAGAGATATTAATAAGTAACCTGTTCAAGGGCAATCAGCCTGTCCTACTGTTAAGTGCTTCCGTCCATTTGGACGCCCAGTGCTTCACATGTGGGCTTGGGCAATGCTGGTTTAAGTAAAAGGTAAAGGAGCGAGGACTGAAGGAAGAAAAAAGAGTGTGGAGTCAGCAGCTGCTATTTACCGACCAGTTGCCTGCTCGGTGCCCTGTTTCCCTTCCTCCCTCTGCACGCAGGCTTGTGAGGGCGGCATGCCCGGAGCTGCTACAGCCATCTTGTGGCCGTGAGCGGGGACATCCCCACTACTCGGACATCCCTGAGCCCTGGCGCCTGGATCCAGACTTCGTCAGTAAAAAGTCAACCTCCCTCGGGTCGCAGACAGTTGAACTGGGATCCCTGGGACATGCAGCTGAACTCATGCGGAGGGATTCAGGAGAAGAGGCAGTCAAGCAGGCAGGAAAGGGTCTCAGAAGAGAGCCCCCTTCTGTGGGCAGCAACGTCCCTCCGTGGCATGCATTCTCAAAGGGGGCAATACTGTCCCCAAAGGGGGTAAAAATTGGTTCTTGGGGTCACAGTAGAGGAAACAAGTCTTAGAGATTACAATGGTTTATGGATCTATCTCCAAACCCAGCAACATTTTATTCCTTAATATATAATTTTTCGTGTTTAGGCAAATGGAAACGGACTTCATTTTTCTCACTTAAGGGCAGTGATGAGGAAAAAAGGTTGAGAAACACTGCTCTCTCAAGCAGGAAACACTGTAAAACAGAAGAGGAATAGAGAGTTTCTGGCTTCCAAAGGCAGAGGTCCTGGGCTTTCCCAAAGCCTCAGAATTCCACCAGCTCTTCCCAGACCCTTGGCCCAGGCTTGCCACTGTGGTAAGTCTAGCCAGGCCTGCTCCTCCCAGGCCCTCCTGTGCTTTGTAACCCAGGTGATAAAGGCACATGCAGGCCCACAGTCTCATCCTCGTTACACAGAGGAAGGAGTCTGCAGACAGGAGGCCTCATCTTTCTGCAGGACCTTTGGGCAGCATAGCAAGATGGTGTGGGGGACACAGCCAAGAAATTACACTCAGCACCCACACTGTTGGCCCAGGTGAGGTGACTTGCTAAAGGCAGGGCTTCCTCCACATGGCCATCGAGATAAGGTAATTGATCATGCGGATACGGCAGGTTTTCTGACCAGCAGAGCAGGAGGCGTGGTCTACCCATTTGCGGCCTCTTGTGATGGGGCAGGCAACCCCCTGTCACCACCGACTCATGAAGAAAACAGCAGATTCAGGAAGCCATGCTCACCACACACCCATTAGTCTGGTTCTCTCTGTTTACTGGGACAGTACCCTTTGAGTTGAGGCCAATACATGGAAACTTCTAGAAGTTTTATCTTGTTGACATGCTCACTTTTTCCAAAATCAAACCCAGACCCTTGAAAGATTTCTTAAACCACACTGTCCTACCCTAGGATGAAGGTTCATTCAACTTCCAATTTCCAGTGCGTGTGGTGTATCTTGTCTCCTCTAAGTCAGTATCCCTGTGAGGTCATCAGTCTTCCCGGTCCACTCATTCATTTGCGTCTCGTCAGCAAGTCAAAGCCAACCCAAGTTCTTCCCAGGTAAAACCACACATCCAGTCCCTCAGAGTTGCCTCTTAGGAGGTTATTGATGCTACAGGTAAAGTAATTTAACAGTGAAATGAGAGCAGAGCTGTAGCTTCACTTTGAACACGAGATTTCTGTACAGTCTGAGGGTAAAGGTCTGCTCTGGATTTCAGTCTCCCATCAGCACCAGCACTACCCAGAACACCCTAGAAAGTTAATATAGGGGTACGTGGCCAGTGCTGTCTGGGGATCAGGAAACTTTAAGGCAATACCAGAAACTAAATCACGCCTCTGCTCTCTTCATAAAAAAAAAAAAAAAAAATCTACACAATCATAATTTGATATATTAACATAATTACTAATAGAATAGTATTTTTTAAGCTACTCTCATCTGGACAGCTCCTATAATTTTCCTGGAGTAGAGAGGATGACTTTCATATTTGATAAAATCGCTGCTGATGGTTTTCTATCAAATGGGCAAGAGAGGCTACAGTGTCCACTCTTCCGGCTGACACCCAAGGGGCCTTCAGCTAGTTGGGCTGGGAAAGGTGGTAAAAGGACTATCTCTAACCCACAACTTCAGACAGAAGTCCTGAAACTGTGCTGAGTTGAGTAAAATGAGAAGCCAAGATAGAAAAACCAGGGTAAGGGGTCTGAATTGGTCACTACAGCAAGGCAGGTGGGTGGTAAAAGCAATTGTCAGTGGTGAAGAAGAGAACCAGGGTTCAAGAACCAAGAACAATAAGCCTCCTGGAGGTCTTGAGCAGCATCTTGGGGCAGGAGGGGATAAGGGATATCATTGTAACCCATTGAACTTGCTGGGATGGGAGGCCTGGAGGGGCCAGAGCAACCAGAATCAGCTGTCCTAGGAGGCTTCTCTGAGCTGGGTGGAGAGTTTGAACAAAAGAAATGACTTTTCAAAATTCGTTTCTGACCCACCCGCAAAATGTGTTCAAATTAAGCACTAGCTCCTAGAGGCACCAACTCTTTGGGAAAGCAGGATGCTTTCTAGGCCTAGATATACTCCTTCAGGAAGGATGTGGCTAGCAAAAATACTTGCCCCTCCATTTTAATTTTTTAAAAATTAGAATACTTTTAGATTTACAGAACAGTTGCAAAGACAGTAGGAGAGTTTTCACATACTCCTCACCCAGCGTCTTCTATTGTTAACACTTTATATCATTATGGTACATTTGTCGGAAGGAAGCAACCTTGGCACATTGCTATTAACTAAGTACTTGGTATACGTTATTGGATTGTGTTAGTTCTTTCCTTAGTGTTCTTTTTCTGTTACAGAATCTTAACCAGGACACCTCATTACATTTAATAGTCATGTCTCTTAGCCTCTTCTGGTCTGTGGCAGTTTCTCAGACTTTCCTTTTTTATGATGCCCTTGCTGGTTTTGAAAAATGTCAACCAGGCATTTTATAGAATGCCCCTCAATTTGGGTTTGTCTGTTGTTTTTCTCGTGGTTAGCCTGGGATGATTGGTTTTGGGGAGGAAGACCACAAAAGTAAAGTCCTGATCTCATCATAACATATCAAAGGTACACACTATCAACATGATTTGTCACCATGATGTTAACCTTGATGACCTGGCCCAAGTAGTGTTTGTCAGGTTTCTTCACCCTGATTACTCCTTCTTACCCACCACCCTCCCTCCCCCCGCCCTGCCGACCAATCCCGTACTCTCTGGAAACACACTGCTAAATGCAGTTTGGCTCCTTTCTGACCTTTGTGGTTAGGACCCCATTTTCAACTCTTTATTTGAAAGAGAAAGTTACGTGGTCCATCACGCGAGCGCCATGCTCTCCCCTAAGCAACCACACATGGGATGATCAAGACTCCGCCTCTTGGGAATGTTCTTTGTTCCTGGCCCTCAAGGATTTATCTTCCCCCCAAGCCTGTTGAAAGAGAAACTTCTCTCCCATTAGATACACTAATCCCTTCCCAAAAATCTAGTCAACAAGACAAGGAAAAGACTGAGAATACATTCCAGATGAAGTGAAGACATAAATGTAAAAATAAAATAGTAAAAAAAAATAAAATAAAATAAAGTAGCAGAATGTTTAAGAACCTTAGAGAGACTAGAGACCTTAAGCCACACAGGAAACTGGAAACTTGTGCATATCTGACTATAAGAAAATTAAGAAAATTTGATACTAAAAATACTGTATGTCAAAAGATAAATTGTGATGGAGAGCAGTAAAGAATACAGGATTTCTTTTGGGGGGGTGATTAAATGTTTTAAAATTGATTTTGGAGATGGTTGCACACCCCTGTGGACATGGAAAGAACCACTGAATTGTATACTTCAAATGGGTGAAGTCATGGATATGTTAATTAGCTTGACGGTGATAATCACAATGTATGCAGATATCAAAATATCACATTGTACACCTTAAGTATATACAAATTTTTTTAGATTTATTTACTTATTTTAGAGAGCACACACACATGAGATTCAGGGGAGGGGCAAAGGGCGAGAACCCTGAGCAGACACCCTGCTGTGTGCAGAGCCCAGTGCAATAGACCATGATCCAAGCCGAAACCAAGAGTCAGGCACTCAACTGACTGAGCCACCCAGGCACCCTTTAAATATATACAATTTTTGTCACTTATACCTCAGTAAAGCTGAAAAAAAGAGAATATTAATCAATCAATGGGTGAGGTGTATAGTATATGAATTAGATTTCTCTAAAGCTGTTACCAAAAAAAGACAAAGGATAATCTAGAGAAAATGATCTGTAACAAATATCCTTGAACGCAGCCCCTAGAAATTAATAAGAAACAATAAAAAAATGGACAAAAGAGGGGTGCATAGCTGGCTCAGTCTGTAGTGTGTGTGACTCTTGATCTTGGGGGTCATGAGTTCAAGCCTTATATTGGACATAGAGCTTACTTTTGGGGGGAGATAGGGTGGGAGAAGGGAAGGGTAGAGGGAGACAGGGATTGATAATCTTAAAACAGGCTCCATGATCAGCACAGAGCCGAAGGTGGAGGTGGGGCTCACTCTCAGGACCCTGAGATCATGACCTGAGCTGAAATCGAGAGTCAGATGCTCAACTGACTGAGCCACCCAGGTGCCCCTGGAGTACTTTAAAAATTTTTTTCTTTAATGGACAAAAGAATGTAGATAGTTAGGGATGCCTGGGTGGCTCAGTTGGTTGGACAACTGCCTTCGGCTCAGGTCATGATCCCGAGGTCATGACCTGAGCCAAAGTAAAGAATGGAAGCTAACTGACTAAGCCATCCAGGCACCCCTACAATACTATTTTTCATAGTCTTTGGATACATAATTCTTAAGCACTTTTTTGTAAGACAACTATTTTACAGCACTGTTTTCTACAGAACAGAAAGATATTGAAGCCTTTCCTCTAGCAGGGCTGTTTGAAATTTGCATTTTTATTACTGATAATTTAGAAAGGTTTCTTCAACCCCAAATTCATTGTTGATAATGTGCCAAGATCCAACGTGATACACTGACAGGTGTAAAATACATGGCTTACCACCAAACACACCTGCTGTTTGTAGTGCTGTTACAGAGTTTTAACCTACAGATAGGAATTACTGTGTTTCAGGTGAGTCCCAGGTGAGTTTATAATTGTACATACCGCGGGGCGCCTGGGTGGCTCAGTGGGTTAAAGCCTCTGCCTTCAGCTCAGGTCATGATCTCAGAGTCCTGGGATCGAGCCCCACATCGGGCTCTCTGCTCAGCAGGGAGCCTGCTTCCTCCTCTCTCTCTGCCTGCCTCTCTGCCTACTTGTAATCTCTGTCAAATAAATAAATAAAATCTTAAAAAATAATAATAATTGTACATACCGCTTTACCGAGGGTATCCCTGGTGGAAGAGAAACACTTGCTTAGAATTCTATAACTAGGATGAGGAGAAGAATTTTCTACAAGCTACTCCAAGGCCATACAACCCAAGGGAAAGTGTGAAGGGAGAGAAATTTGGAGTGAAAAGGCACAGTTGTCTTAAATGGTTGTGGATAAAGGAACCTACTTTTTCAAGTATCACAAAAATACAGACCCTGTGAGCACATTGCTAAGCTTCTCGCAAGGCCTGGGGCGGGTGGGGGGGGGGGGGTGTGGGAGGCTTGGTAGCAGTGTAGGGGCCCCTGTCGAAGCAGAGAGCCCTGAAACGAGCTTCGTGTGAAATCTGCCTCTGCGTCCACTGCTAGTAAGGGTACAGGGAGCCAACCAGGTGCCCTCAGTGTCGGCACAACCGGTTTCGCTACCAAAATAAAAGCACTAGTCCCAAAATAAAAGCACTAGTCCCTAAGGATATATGTGCAAAGATGTTTACTGCAGCACTGTTTGCTGAGACAAAGAGAGTGGAAGCAACCTACATATACATCAGTAGGGGAAAGGTTGAACGAATTACAATACAATCACACTATATTATGCAGCAATAAAAAATTAAAGTTTTATGTATCAGAAGGTCTATGATAGGGGCTCCTGGGTCGCTCAGTGAGTAAGCATCTGCCTTTGGCTCAGGTCACGATCCCAGGGTCCTGGGATCGAGTTCCGCAGTGGGATCCCTGCTAGGTGGGCAGTCTGCTTCTCCCTCTACTCCTCCCCATCTCCAGAAGCTCTCATGCTTCCTCTCTCAAATAAAATCTTTAAAAAAAGGTCTATGATACATTAAATTTTAAAAAGTAAGTGGTAAAATAACATGGATAGTGGGATCACTATATATGAATGTTATGTATATATACATATATGAATTATGTGTGTATAGGTTTATATGAGAATAACAAAAAAATATGAGAGGATATGCACCAGGCGGTTAAGGTTTTTATCATGCGGTGAGGGTACAGCAAAGCAAGAGAGACCAGGTTCACATTTTCTTTCTAGAACTTCATATTGTTTCCCTTTACAAATTACAAAAAGCATTTATTTCCTTTGTAATTTAAAAATAAAATTTAAAAATTGTTTTAATAAGGAACAATTTTTAAATCAAAGCATGAAATATCTGAGTTAAACATACTTAACAATACTTTCTACTTCTTTTCCAAGGCTAAGCAATATTCTCTGTATAAGTCAACCTTTTACTTAACCTTTCTCTACTCCTAAAGTGATATAATTACAAGAATTTTAAGATATCTCCACTATATCCCAATTAACAGCACTTAAAAAAAAATCTCTTATGACAGGTATCACTTTTTTTTTTAATTTTAAGTAATCTCCACACCCACCATGGGGCTCAAACTTACAACCCCAAGATCAAGAGTCACATGTTCTACCGACTCAGCCCGCCAGGTGCTGCAGGTATCACTTTTTTTTTTTTTAAAGTAAGCTGCATGCCCAGCATGGAGCCCAATGCGGAGCTTGAACTCATGACCCTTAGATCAAGACGTGAGCAGAGATCAAGAGTTGGATGCTTAACTGACTGAGCCACCCAGGCACCCCCAACCCAGTATCACTTTCTATTTCAAATTATATTTATATGCTACACAGCAGCAACAAAGATAAATTCAGGCACAGTCCCAGACCTCCACCTTATAGCTACGTCCCACCCCTCTCCTCCACTTTATGACGGACTCTGTTCTATCCTATCTCACTTTTAGCAGATGCATCTTGGGACATGTGTTAACCAGCAAGACTGAATCCATATCGTATAATCTGACGTACACTACAGAGGCATTTCCAATTTTAGAGAAAATTTTGATTTTACTTATTAGAATTTTTTTAAAGATTATTTATTTGACAGCGAAAGAGAGACCGCAAAAACACAAGCAAGGGGAGGGGGAGAGAGAGAAGCAGGCTTCCTGCTGAGCAGGGAGCCCAATGCAGGACTCGATCCCAGGACCCCAGGATCATGACCTGACCTAAAGGCAGATGCTCAACTGACTGAGCCACCCAAGCGCCCCTAGAATTTCTTTTAACACTTCAGACGTACGTGTCTCTTTGCTACTAATTGTATATATAATGTCAAATTTAACCGGAACTGGTATGTTCTCAGCATCTCATTTTGATGATCTTAAAAGTTTTTTTTTAATATCCTGAATCCTATATATGTATAAAATATAACAGCGTATTCTGAATTGTCTGGGTGACCATTGTTTAGCTGAGTAATGAAATAGATATCAGTTCCCACATTGATACTTAAGATCGAGAAACTACCAGATATTTCAACTTTAATCTCCTTATGTCAGTGACAAATGTAACACATGTAAATTTGTGCCTGGTCAGGCACATCTGAGCATTTGGGAGGCCCAGGGCCACGGCACAGATGCAGGCCCCATGTGTCTAAATATTTACAAGTCATAAATCAAGCTAATAAATGTGTATAAATCTATGGCTTTGAAATGACTGAAGGTTGGCTAAATATCAAAGACAACTAACTTTAGTAATTTTCACGTCTGGGTAGTCCGTGGATATTTGATATGAGCAATAAAATAGATACACACACAGCTCATAAACTTATCCTTGCCTTCATAGCAGCAAAATAATTATTTACATTATGAGATAAATAAGATTTTTTTTAAAGATTTTATTTATTTATTTGACAGAGATCACAAGTAGGCAGAGAAGCAAGGCAGAGAGAGAGGAGGAAGCAGGCTCCACACAGAGCATAGAGCCCGATGTGGGGCTCAATCCCAGGACCCTGGGATCATGACCTGAGCGGAAGGCAGAGGCTTTAACCCACTGAGCCACCCAGGTGCCCCGAGATAAATAAGATTTTTTACATGAATTGTGTACCATCTAGGGTTAATAGATAAACCCAGACATGCTTAAAAATTGAAGAGTTTGAGCAAAAAATTCAAATTGGGAACAGAGCCAAACTGCGACTCCACCAACAGGAGCTGAGGAGAAACTTTTGTAAAGGAAAGACAGAAGCCAAGCAGGGAAATTATTGACTGGCTATAGTTTAAAGTTGACGGTTCTTTGTGATTGGTTGTCTTGAGGTTTCAATTTCATTACCCTGAAGCATGCACAGGCTTAAATCACATTAGAGCTACCCCAGTCTAATGGCCTTCTTGTTTAATTAATTTAACAACAGTTGATGTCGAATTAGACAAACTAAATTTTCTCTAGTGATTGTAGTTCTTAGATAGTTTTTTTTTTTTTCTTAATTTCAGTGTGGAGGAAATATACTCTCTGGCAAGGAAACAACTGAAATTGCCAATTCTTTTTTTTTTTTTTAAGATTTTATTTATTTATCTGACAGAGATCACAAGTAGGCAGAGAGGCAGGCAGAGAGAGAGGGGGAAGCAGGCTCTCTGCTGACCAGAGAGCCCGACGTGGGGCTCGATCCCAGAACCCTGGGATCATGACCTGAGCCGAAGGCAGAGGCTCAACCCACTGACTTCCCAAGCACCCCTAAATTCTTAAAATATTTAGATACAGAAATGAATCACAAATTTTACATATCATTAAAACACTGAAATGGGGGTGCATGATAAATTATCACAGAATATTAGAATAATTTTAATCTTGTCACAATTATCACTCATATTGAAATGTTTGCCATCTCTTAAAGCAATCTCTAGAGTCATACAATAAATGAGTATTATGCTTCACTCAATATATGTAAACTGACATATACACAAACATAAGACGAATAGCAATTGTTTAATATTGCGTAAATGTTCTTCAGCCACCAGTATCGCTGTTGTGAACACTACAGTTAATTCATGAGCAACTCCAGAATCACAAATAAGAGCCAGAAGAAAAGCAAGAAAATGGAAAATTCAGCACCAAAGACAAATCAGTGTTGGTTATGCAAGAATTTATAGAATTCACATCTGATCTGAGACACAGTACTTGGAGTTTGGTGTTTGTCTTATCTAAGTACTTCTGCTGATCATTTTAGTCCCTGCACTAAAATGCTGCATTTTATCTCTCAAGTCTCCGCATTTCTGGCCTTGAGAGATAACAGAAAAAAATATACGTTGGTCTCTGCCCCCTCCCACCTTATTCTTGGCACAGAGCTCCTAAAACCCTTGTAAATTCCTAAATGATAAGAACACAAGGGCAACTTTGTTCTAAAATGTGGTCTTTGACCCTGGCTCCCAATACAAGCCTCCTAACCCCCTTGGAATTTCCTAGGTGACAGGAGTGTCTTTTGTTCTAATGAGATGACTGGGTGGGCTCGGATGGCTCTAGGAAAGGGGGCGGGGAGCTTGGAATTTTCTCCCGAGAAAGGAGAGGGCCTGGAAATGGAGTTAATGATCGATCATGCTTCAGGGAGGAAGCCTCCATAAAATGCCAATTATACAGGGTTTGGAAAACTTCCAGGTTGGTGAACACATCTACATAGTAGGAGGGTGACCCAACCCAGCTCCATGGGAAAGAAGCTCCTGAGCTTGGGACCCTCCCCGGAGTTCACGGTATGTATCTCCTCACCTGGTTGTTCATCTGTATCCTTTATCCTATCCTTTAATAAACCAGTAAGTGAAAGTAAGGGTTTCCCTGACCTCTGTGAGCTGTACTACCGAATAATCAAACCCAAGGGGGAGGAGCCTCCAATTTGTAGCCAAGTTGGACAGAAGTTGTGGGTAAGCTGAGGACCTTCTCCTTGCGACTGGCCTCTGAAGCAGGGGGGAGGGAGAGCAGTCCTGTGGGACGGAGCCCTTAATCTGTGGGACCTGTCGCTATCTCCAAAAAGACGGTATCAGAATTGGTTACACTGTGGACACCCAGCTGGTGTGAGAGCTGCGTGGTGTGGGAGACACACGCTCCCACCGGGTGTCAGAAGTGCTGTGGCAGTGGTGGCCGTGTGAGAGCACAGGAACCATGCAAGAAGACTGGGTTTGTCCCAACTCAGACCTGAAAGGGCATAACCCATAACTCTTCACAACTTTCTGCCTCTGCCACCTTTTGATTCAAGAGCATTGGGCAGGGGGCACCCAGCTGTCACAGTTGGAGAAGCCTGTGGCTCTTGATCTCAGGGCCATGAGTTTGAGCCCCACGTTGGGTGTAGAGATTCCTTAAATAAATTTTAAAAACTTCATTTTTAAAAAAATACGGCAAGAGATACGAAGTGTTTCCATGGGGCCTGAATAGTGTTAGCCATAGCGGCAGATGTCCGAAGTTCTAGGCTGTGACCAGCCAGTTATTGACCACCAGATCTCAGGGCACAGAGGTTTCCATCTGCTCTTGAATAGCTGTGTGCATGTTGTGTGTACACGTGTGTGTTACACAGAAACCTCTAAGACGTGGGGGCAGAAGCCCCTCCAGCTTGGGTCTGAAGGTAGGCCTGGGCTCAATGATAGCCAAATGACCTCACATTACGCTACAGAGGGGAAGAGTTCATGTCCTTTTGTTACCGAAACCCACGTTCGGCTGCTCACAGCTTGAAAGCCAGTACTCAAGGGACAAGTGCTGGTTGGAAAGGAAAGTTTGCTTCATTCAGGAAGCTGGCAACCTGAGAAGATGGTGGACTAATGTCCAAAGACCCTTTCCCAAAAGTCCCGGACCAAGCAAGTGCTTTTTAAGGGGGAGGCAGGAGGAATTGGGTAGGGTCAACATGCAGGGGAAGCATCCTCAACATGATCTCTTGCAGATTTGCTGGCATCAAGGAAGGCCATTCCCTAGTGTGGTCAAGCCTGATCTTCTGGGACCACCTGGTTCCTTGTTTCCCTAGGGTCAGGGCTCTGTTGAGGTCTCAAAGAAGCTATCATTAGTTGAGCTATAAGCTAGAAGGCACTGGTTAATGAGTTAGACATATGGAGCCTTTCAGCTGCTTGGAACACAGCTCCGTTTTGAATGAAGAAAACTGATGGGAGAGGTGAGCAAGCCCAGAGAAATGCACGCTGTTATTAAGAGCATCATCTTCACGCTGTCAGCAGAGATTCGAGTCTGCCAAAACATCCACTATCACATAAAAGGTAATGGATTGACTGGAGTGTATTGGTTTTGTAGTTTTGTTTGCATTGAAGTCATAAACCTGATTTCTAAATGATTCTTAATTTTTATTTTTTATTTTTTTAAAAGATTTTATTTATTTATTTGACAGAGATCACAAGTAGGCAGAGAGGCAGGCAGAGAGAGAGGGGGAAGCAGGCTCCCCGCTGAGCAGAGAGCCTGATTCGGGGCTCGATCCCAGGACTCTGGGAACATGACCTGAGCCGAAGGCAGAGGCCTTAACACACTGGGTCACCCAGGCGCCCCAATAATTCTTAATTTTTAGAAATATCATATTTACTTTGAAAGTCTTGCAAAGGCACAGGACTCTGACCGATTTATGGGTGTTAAGAGATTACTGAAAAATTATCATTCCTGTTGCCAATTAGGTATTAGATGGTAGATACTGAACAGGAAGCTTCCTTTAAAACAATGGGAAAACACCCGTAAGGGATGACACTTGTAACTCTTCTAACAGGCTCATGTCAGTGCAACATTGTCCTGTCTGATTGGTCTTGTATCATCCATACTGCCCAGCACGGTGATTTGCATGTAGAAAGCACTCAGTGAAACGTTCAGATACTTATGGAAAAAAGGCAAACTGCAAAAAGGTCATATGCACTTTTACCAAGTTGTAAAATAATGTCTTAGGGATACAATGTAGTAGATAAGATATGTCTTAGGGATACAATGTAGTAGAAACTTAAAGGTCTGTATTGGAGCAATGAAAACTACATTGAGGAGGTGCCTGCATGTGTCTGCATTCAGCTCAGGTCATGATCCCAGCGTCCCGGGATCAAGGCCCATATCAGGCTCCCTGCTTGGCAAGGAGTCTCCTTCTCCCTCTGCCCTTACCTCTACTTGTGCTCTCTCTCTCTCTCTATTTAATAAATGAATTAAATCTTTTAAAAAAGAAAGAAGGAAGGAAGGCTTACCTCAGAGGTAGCTTACCTCAGAGGTAGAGAGAGGAAAAGCAGTTTACCTCAGAGGTAGAGAGAGGAAAACAGGATGGGAATGGTGTCTGGGATGACTGAAAAGTATTTGAAGCATTTCATTTTCTAAGCTAAGTGGTATGTTCCAAGGTGTCTATTATATTATGAGCTACATATTTTTAGAAGCCTGAACACAGGTAATTAATATGTAACCCAGACATTATCAACAATAGCCAAACTATGGAAAGAGCCCAAGTGTCCATCAACTGACAAATGGATAAAGAAGATGAGGTACATTTATAGTACATTTATAGTAACTAAGTGTGTGTGTGTGTGTGTGTGTGTGTGTGTGTGTGTATGCCACACACACTGGCATGTTACTCAGCCATCAAAAAAAATATAAAATCTTGCCATTTGCAATTACATGGGTGTATTATGCTAAGCAAAATAAGTCAGTCAGAGAAAGACAAATACCATATGATCTCACTCATATGCAGAATTTAGGAAACAAAACACATGAACATGTGGGAAGAGGAAAAAAAGGAGAGAGGAGGAGGCAAACCATAAGAGACTCTTAATAAGAACAAACAGGGTTGATGGAGGGAGGTGGGTAGGGATGGGCTAGATGGGTGATGGGGATTAAGGAGGACACTTGTTATGAGGAGCCCTGAGTGTTGTAAGGGTAAGTGATGAATCACTGAATTCTACTCCTGAAACCAAAAGAAAAAAGCAAATGAAAGAAAGAAAGAAACTTAAGCTGAGATATCTTTTTCCTTTTATAAAGTTTTTATAAGGTGAAGGTGATATTTTCCTAACAAAACATGTGAAGATTCTCGTCTTATTCAGATACGCACTAAAATAATAATAGTAATAAATAATAAAATAAATAAATAAATAAAATGCAACCTAGATAAAAAAGGCTCTCCGGTATTTGTTCTCAGGGATCCTCACATATGCTTCAAGGGGCCAGGAATAACACTGTATTATCTTCCTGTGGGGGCTGTGACAAGTGACCACAAACATGGTGCCTTAAAAAAAAACCCAGAAATTTAGGGATGTCTGGGTGGCTGAGTCAGTGAAGCATCTGCCTTTGGCTCAGGATGTGACCCCAGTGTCCTGGGACTGAGCCCTATATCAGGCTCCTTGCTCAGCAGGGAGCCTACTTCTCCATCTCCCTCTGCTGCTGGCCATGCTTGTTCTCTCTCTCAATCTCTCTCTCCCTCTCTCTCTCTATCAAATAAATAAATAAAATCTTAAAAAAAAAAAAACAGAAATTGATCCTCTCACAGTTTTGGAGGCCAAAATTCAAAATCAGTTTGTGCTAAAATCAAGGCCACGCTCCATCCACAGGAGGGGAGAAGGTCCCTTGCTTCTGAAACTGGAGATGCCAGCCCCCGCAGACACCACGATGAGGACATACGGCTCCGGGCTGCCTCTGACCAGAGTCACAGAGCCCTGAGTTACTGAGAAAGGAACCTGTAGAACAGCCTCAAGAAATAACATAGAGTTGCCTCCCGAAAAGCCTGTGGGCTGCTGATCTGGCCAAGATAACAGACATAATGTGCTGTGCTTACAAGAAAAAAATAACAGCTTGCAGTTCAGTAACAGTCACAGGACATAGAACCTTCGCCTTAATAGTCTGGAGCGGACACTGCACACAGTCTGCGGCGAACGTCTGGCAGGGTCAGGCCCCTGATGCAGGACGACCGCCTTGCTACAGTCACACTGAAACCAGACAGGGGGTCAGCAGAGCTGACCAGAAGATCAAAAAAGGAATTATTACAGCCGGTCAAATTCCTAATTAATCAGCATGATCCACGACCTGATTCCCTAAGTCTGAAGTTCCACCCTTTGAAAACCATTGCTCAGAAGCCATCTGGGAATTCAGGACTCTGAGCAGCAGCTCCCCCTTCTGGGCGGTGCCACACCAGCACACAGTGCTGCTTGCATCGCTGCAAGGGCTCGGGGTCAGATTTTTCACTGGCTCGCCATGTCCTCCGCAGATGACCTCTTGTTTGGTTGGGTTATACTTCTTCTAGTGGACTGTCTTCTCTTCTGCTTATGTCAAAGCGTGCGCGCGCTCTCTCTGTCTCGTGGGCTCCAAGCCCAACATGGGGCTTGAATCATGACCCTGAGATCAAGAGTCCTATGCTCTACCAACTGAGCCAGCCAGACACCGCTCCCTGCCTCTCTCTTATAAGGACACTTGTGATTGCACTTAGGGGTCACCAGGATAATCCCGGAAAACCTCCCCATCTCAAAATTCTTTTTTTTTTTAAAGGTTTTATTTATTTATTTGACAGAGAGAGAGATCACAAGTAGGCAGAGAGGCAGGCAGAGAGAGAGGGGGAAGCAGGCTCCCTGCCGAGCAGAGAGCCTAATGCGGGGCTTGATCTCAGGACCCTGAGATCATGACCTGAGCCGAAGGCAGAGGCTTAACCCACTGAGCCACCCAGGAGCCCCTCAAAATTCTTAATCTCACCTGTAAAGTCCCCTTTTTCCATGTAAGGTAATACTGACAGGTTCCAGGGAGTAGGACCTGACCGCAAATAACTTTACCTTTAGTCACAGTAGGAATGCAATTCATTCCTAAAATTGGGTTTGAATAAAATTGGCCCAAGAATAGTAAATTAAAGGTACTAATTAATTAAAAAGGAATTTTAAGAACGCTGGGGGATTTGGAGCATACAGCACGGGGCTGGTATTTTATCATTAATGATCTCCAATCAGAGCCCCTCGGGCAATTTATTAAATTTTCAAAGGGCACCAAGCCTAGAGGAGCTGTTAATAATGCTACTGTAATAGTTTAAGACAAGCACACACCTTGAACTTTGATGGAAGAGTAAAGCTGAAGGTCACTAATTCTCATATTAGCTACATTCAGTAAGAGCCCACAAAGCATCCTTTAGGAATAGAATAGCTTTCAAAAAGTGAAAAAGCAAAAATGGGGTTCTGGCCTGCATTCTCATGTTAGAGAAAAGGAGAGATCATTCCATTTGTATCTTCATTAAATGTTTGTTGAATAAATGAACCAAAGCGCACATCTTGGCTTCTATAGGTCAACCGGTGGGTGTGTCTGCTTAGCACGCTGGCAGAAACTTGGAAGATACCACAAGGTACTGGAAACCTGGCCCCTTAGAGGTGACCAGGTTAGAAGTAGATGACACAAAGCCTTACTCTGCTCACGCTGCCATGCTCCGTGAGAAGCCAATGCAATTTTGCGACTGAAAACAACAGGGTTCAACTTAAGTAAAGGGACAGACCAGGGGTGCCTGGATGGTTCAGTCAGTTAAGCATCTGCCTTCGGCTCCATTCATGATCCCAGGATTCTGGGATCGAGTCCCACATTGGGCTCCTTGCTAAATGGGGAGTCTACTGCTCCCCCTGCTTGTGCTCTCTCTCTTTCTCTCAGACAACTAAACAAAATCTTTTTAAAAAATAAAATAAAGGGACAAAGCAGTGATAAAATAAAACTCTTACTTTTTAAAGTCAACAAATCTGTTAAAATATTCCCAAACTAATTGTGCCCGCTCTCGTGGTCCTCTTCTCCTTGCCCCACCTGAGGAGTTACCCCTTGACCTCCCTCCATGGGGAAGGAGGCAGAAAGACCTAACCCCTTGGTGTTTGCCCGAAAACTGTGGACTGGACCTGACTCCATGTGGGGCTACAATCTGCACCAGCCGGTGGCTGTGACCACACCACACACTATTATCCTTGGCTGTGGGTATAAACGCAAGGCGTGGCCTCACCTACTCGTTGACTTTGTTAAAAAGAAACAGACTCAAAATGGATTCACTTGGGCGCCTGGGTGGCTCAGTGGGTTAAGCCTCTGTCTCCGGCTCAGGTCATGGTCTCAGGGTCCTGGGATCGAGCCCCGCCCCCATCGGGCTCTCTGCTCAGTGGGGAGCCTGCTTCCCCCTCTCTCTCTGCCTGCCTTTCTGCCTACATGTGATCTCTCTCTGTCAAACAAATAAATAAAAATCTTTTTAAAAAAATGGATTCCCTTATGTTAAGTCTCACTGAGACTTAATACCTACACTAACTGCAGTGCCAGCTTCTCCCACGGGTGAAATTTTACACCAATCTGTCTGGAATTTTCCTGATCAGCACTGGGAAAGAGACCTGCAGGGTAAGGCCCCCACGCCCTTTCCCTCTAAGGGAAGGTGACCTTGCCTGAAACAATCCTTTCTTTTCTTTTGCTGATGACTTCCCTGTGCTGACCTGTTTCTGCCTATACCAGCCTCCCACTTCGGACAGGTCCTAAAGCAGCCTTCTATTCATCAGCCAATGAGAGGGTAGAGTGTTTGTCCTTTACCAGCTCATTATTGTAAACAGAAAGTGGTGGCATCTTGGAAAACTTATTTCATTTCTCAAAGCCTCAATGTCTCCACATCTTTATTTATTTTTTTTATTTACTTCTTTGAGAGAGAGAGAGCAAGAGTGGGCATGAGTGGGAGGAGGGGCAGAGAGAGAATCAAGCAGACTCCCTGCTGAGTGCGGAGCCCACCCAGGGCTCCATCCCAGGCCCAGAGATTATGATCCACGTGGGAATCAAGAGTTTGACACTTAACCAACTGAATCACCCAGGTGCCCCGTATCTTTACATCTTTAAAGCTGAAAGATGATCATTGTATCCTTCTCAAAGGTTAGTCTTGAGACAACACAAGTGAGTCCTAGCATTATAGTAAAGATCCCATAAAGGATACCAATTACTTCTAAAGTTTCTAGAGGTTTCATTTCATGGTATGTAAATTCCCCTTAAATCATCAGACTATCTGTCTACTTTTTAACTGAAACCCACTCTCCTTCAAGGGTAGCTTCTCCGAGATTCCTAAAAGGTGGAAAATGCTCAAGTCCAACCATACAGATCATGGTAGAAACTGCTATTATTACGCCTTTCCACAGATGAGGAAATTGAACAATTTGAAAAGTAATTGAAGAATGTTAACTCAGTAAGTGGCAGAGCCAGGATCTTAATCCAGAGTCTGGTTCTAGAGTCGCTCTCTCAATGAATGGGCAATTCTACCCCTTTTTTTGTAGCTTAGAATCTCCTGAAATAACTTTACCCCATTTTATGTTAAAGGTTCTGAAATAAGAATATTTTTTAAAAGCATATAGTTTTAGTAGCCAGCTTCTAGGATGGTCCCTGCTTTGGACTGAATGTTTGTGTCCCTAGAGCCCAAAATCCATCTGTTGAAATTCTTGTAGCCAGCATGCTGGTACATGGAGGTGGGGCTTTGTGGAGGCGTATAGGTCAGAAGGGCAAAGCCCTCATAAAGGGGATTAGTGTCCCTATAAAAGAGACCTCAAGAGAGCTCCTTTACTCCTACTGTTAGAGCAGACGGTTACTTAGGCTTTGACAGGATGCCTGGAGGACAGCAAAGAGGGAGTCAGGGCCCATTATCAGGAAAGCCAGAGACCTGTCTTGGCAGCATTCCAAAAACAAAGCCGCAGGGAGCTGGATTAAACCAGACAAGCCCAAAATAAAGGAGGCCAGAGACCCTGACCAAGTAAAGGCACAAAACCCTGGGAAATCCCTTCCCCAAGTAATAAATATTCCACCCTCCTAGTTAACAACCGTCCGTAAGAGACCCAAAGCCCTGGCGCAGCTCTCTCTTAAGCTCTCTGGCTCTCACATTTTGAGAGTGTACTCTTGCCCCCCCCCTTTTTAAAAAAGATTTATTTATTTATCTGAGAAAGAGAGAGAGTGAGCAGGGGGAGAAGCAGAGGGAGAGGGAGACAAGCAGACTTACCACTAAGTGAAGAGCCTGACTTGGGGCTCGATCCCAGGACCCTGAGATCATGAGCTGAGCTGAAATCAAGAGTCAGCTGCTTAACTGACTGAGCCACCCAGGCATCCCTTTTTTTTTTTTTTTTTTTAAAGATTTATTTACTTAAGAGCATACTTTCGCTTTAATAAACTCTTCACTTACACTACTCAACCACTGTGTCTGGTCGGTCCTTGAAAGTCTGGTCAGTCTCTTGCAGGAGACCAAGAGCCTCCAGTGACACCCGGGGGAATGGGCTGGGTGGAGGCCTCAGGGCCCAAGGTCTCCCCAGTCCACCGGGCAATGCCGCTACCATATAGGGATACTGCAAAAAGACAGCTGTCTATGGATGGGAAAGCAGGCCCTCACCAGAGCCAGATCATGCTGCTACCTTGATCTTGAACTTCCCGGCCTCCAAAACTGGGAGAAATAAAATCATCCTTTAGAAGCCACCTAGTCTATGGTATTCTGAGTCCCCAGTGATCCCATCTCCCTGTATGCTTTGCAGTCCCTTCTGCAATGGATCAGGGTCTGTCTGTGAGCAACAGTATATGACAGAAGAATGTTAGGTCACTCCTAAGATTGGGTGATAAAAGACGCTGTGGCTTCTGTCTTGGTCACTCACTCTCCCTCTTGTATCACGTGCTCCAGCTGTGAGTCGTCCATGTCATGAGCAACCCCACGGAAGGGCCCATAGGTTGAGGCACTGAAGCCTCTTGCCCTTAGCCACGTGAGTGAACTTGCAGGCAGACCCTTCTGTCCAACTGAGCTTTCAAATGATTATAATCCCAGGTAGGATCTTGGCTGCAACCTTACGAAAGACCATAAACCAGAATCACCCCGCCATGCTGCCTACATTCCAGTCCCTCAGAAACTGTAAGAGAATGTACATTTGTTGTTATAAACTGTCAAGTTTGGGGGCGCCTGGGTGGCTCAGTTGGCTAAGTGTCTGACTCTTTGTTTTGGCCCAGGTCATAATCTCAAGGTCCTGAGATCCAGCCCTGTGCTGGGTTCTGTGCTCAATGGGGAGTCTGCCTGGGGTTCTGTCTCTCCCTTTCCTTCTGCCTCACTGCCCCCCTCACATAAATAAATAAGTAAATAAATCTTTTTAAAAATTGCCAAGTTTGGAGGTAATTTGTTACAAGCAGTAGATTATTAACATGGCAATTGTCTCAAACTTCTACACACTTCATTTTAAAGGCTGTCTAGCCTAATGCATTTTCCATAAATATTTAATCACAAAATAGCGAAAGAGACTTAAGGTGGCTCCAACTGGAAACTGGGAGCTATTCTCAACTCTCTACTTCGATAGTAAAGGCCCATAATAAGCATAATGTCTTTGTAGACTGCTACAGGGCCTTTCCTTATCAATCAGCAGAGTCACAGGACTGCCATATGCCTTCCTTTGGTCTTGGACTTTTCCCTAGTTGATGTGGAGGATCTGTGTACTCATCAGCTGATCTATGACCACATACCAAGATGTGCAGGAAAATGTGGCCACAATCCCCACCAGCCATCTCCAGAACTCCTTTCATCTTGTCAAACTGAAACTCTATAACCCATTAAACAACAACTCTCCATTCTCCCTTTCTCCCCAGCCCTTGGCAAATGCCATTCTACTTTCTATGATTTTGGCTACTTTAAGTTCCTCAGATAAGTGGAATCACACAGTATTTGCCCTTTGCGACTAGTGTATTTCACTTGGCACAACATCCTTAAGGTTCATGCATGCTATATAGCATATATCAGAATTGCCTTCTATTTTAAGGCTGAATAATATTATAGTGTATGTATTTACCATATCTTGTTTATCTATTCATCTTATCCATGGTCTTGGGTTGCTTCCACCTCCTGGCTACTGTGAATAGTGCTGCTATGAATATAGGTGTGCAGATATGTCTTTGAGGCCTTGATTTCAATTATCTGGGTATACATCCAGAAATGGAATTGCTAAACCATATGGTAATTCTATTTTTAATTTTTTCGAGTAACCACCATGCTGTTTTCCACTATAGTTGTACCATTTTATATTCCCACCAACAGTGCACAAGAGTTTCGATTTCTCTGACATTTATTATTTTATTTTCTGTTTTTTTAATAGTAGCCATCCAATGGATGTGAAGTGGTTATTCATTTAATTTTTATTTCCTTTTTACAGATGACAGAACTGAAGCATTGAAAGGTTAAACAAGGGCTCACAACCATTAAGTGTTAGAGCCAGGATTTGAACCCAAGTAAACTGACCCACTATGAACCGATATGTCCAAATTCTATGAGGCAGAAGTTCCAAAACTCCCACGGAGAAGACAGAGGAAGTTCAAGGGCTAACACCCACCAAATAAAGGGCAAAAAAAAAAAATTAGAAGCAAATTAAATTTATCTTTCTCCTGATAATGTTCTCCCAATGCTTGGAGGCTGAATTTGCCAGGAAATTACAAAATACTGTTCTGGAGGTAGAACTCTTTTTTGTTGTTGTTGTTTTCACCATAAATGAGCTTCTTTCAGTATGTCCATTGGACGTAGACTGGTAACAGACACATGAAAAGACGCTCAACATCACTCGTCAGCGGGGAAATACAAATCAAAACTGGAACCTTATACCTGTCAGAATGGCTAAAATTAACACAGGAAACAACAGATGTTGGGAGAATGAGAAAGGAGAAACCTCTTGCACTGTTGGGGAGAATGCAAACTGGTGTAGCCACTCTGGACAACAGTATGGAGGTTCCTCAAGAAGTCAAAAATAGAACTCCCTACGACCTAGCAATCACACTACTAGGTATTTACCCAAAGGATACAAAAATAGTGATTCAAAGGGACCCGTGCACCCTGATGCTTACAACAGCATTATCAACACTAGCCAAATTATGGAAAGAGCCCAAATATCCACTGACTGATGAACAGACAAAGAAGTTGTGGTATATATACACAAAAGAATATCGGTCATAAAAAGGAATGAAACCCTGCCATTTGCAATAACATGGATGAAGCTACAGTTTACTATACTAAGCAAAATAATTCAGTCAGAGAAAGACAAATACCATATGATTTCATGCATATGTGAAATTTAAGAGACAGATGAACATGGGAGGGGGCAGGGAGAGAGGCAAACCAGAAAACAGTTCTTAACTACAGAGAACAAACTGAGGGCTGCTGGAGGGAGGTGAGTGGGGGATGGGCCAAATGGGGGACAGGCATTAAGGAGGGCACTTGTGATGAGCCCTGTGTGTTGTATGTAAGTGATGAATCACTAAATCCTACACTTGAAACTAATACTACCCTGTATGTTAACTGGAATTTAAATAAAAATTAAAAAAAAAAAAACAAAGAAATCAGACTTAGACTGGAGCTTTCTTATGCCTTGGCTTCTGTATTGTCTAGTCAGACCACCTTGAACCAAAATATAATTTCATTAAGGTTTTGTCAGCCATATACAGCCCAGTTGTCTTTTCAGTCAGCCCAGGATTCAAAAATACCTCCCCTTTTTTGTAAATATTTTATTTTATTTTATTTTTCTTTTTAAGTAATCTCTACACCCAACATGGGGCTCAAACTCATGACCTGGAGATCAAGAGTCACATGCTCTTTCAACTGAGTTGACCAGGCGCCCCTCAGGAAGGCCTCTTAATTGAAAAGCAGCCCTGGCCAATACTTTATATCTGTATTAAAGATGTCAACAAGACCTGGCCTCAAAGGAATTCCTTCCCGCAGAGTAGAGACAACGTGTGGGTTCCAAGAATGTGGGCCTTAGCATCCGGCAAACATTCACTCCTTTGAAACTCAGCTTGCCACTTGACCTAAAGTAACTCAACATTTCTGAGCTTCATAGGTGAATATGTGAATAAATCAGGAAATGACAGGACCGGAGCTGATGCACAAGAACCTAGCGTGCAGAAGCCACTCAATAAATGCTTGGTAGTGTTATGACTTCAGTCCTAGATCCGTGCACAACAAAATTGTGCATTACAAACATTTACCACTGAGCAAATACCGATTATTAAAAACATATGTTCAAATTCTAGAAAATGTGCGTAACCGGGGTTACCGACCACAGAACAGGTGACGCACATCAGTACACGGCTACCTTTCAATGTAAATAAGTCGATCCATTGCACGGCAATCACGCATCAGTGAACCCACTAGAAGGGTCTTCGTGTTCTGAGATGTGACACAGCCATTTCTTGAATACATTATCGCACAGTAGCAAACATTTCTGCACGTTTTGTGCTTTTCTTATGTATAATTACACGAACTATTAAAAAAACAACAACAAAACAAATCCCTGGGATTTGAAGATGTGTGTGGCGCACAACCCCAGATGGTTGTTCAATCTCGAAAGCCTGCCCAGCCTGTGAAGTTTGGCCCTCTCCTCATCCCAGGGGAAGTGCATTCCTATCGTCTCAGGCCCCGCCGAGCTGGAGACTTTTCTCTGAACCATAATGGCCTTGAAAAAAGGGTAACTAGCGGTGCTAGGGACCCGGCTAGTGTCGACCCCGCCCCTGCCCGCCTAGTCAGCGGCAAGCGTCTCCGCGCCCCGCCTGGGCCCGCCCCGCCTGGGCCTGCCCCACCCGGGCTCCGCCCCCAACAGCGCAGCCTGCATCTCCCATGCGCCTCTTCGGCTGCCACTCTTCGGAAAGGAAGTGGCCTTCTGCACGGGGCTGCAGTTAAAACACGGATCGCTGCGGGCAGCTGCCGCTGGACGCATGCGGGAGGCGGAACTTCCGCTCCCTCGGGTGTACGTCAGGCAGGAGGCGGAAGCGCAGCGGGGGCGGGAAGGTTGTAGAGCCGCACGTTGGGCTCTGTTTGCAGGTCTCTAAGTGGTCGCGCCCCCTTTGAGAGAGCGATCCGACGGCGAGGAGGGTCCTGGGTGCTCTCTTGGCCCTGGTAAGTAGGAGCGCCTGACGGCGGCGGGGGAGGGAAGTGTGTGGTTCCGACGCTGATCTGCTGCTGCTTTGTTGCCATAGGGTAGCCGCCTCCCCACCTTCCTCACTTCCCTTTCTCGGGATGCTGTCGGCCGCAGCCCCCACCCAGCCTGCGATCCACGCCCTCCTGCAAGGACCCTTTGAGAAGCAGGTGCAGCTCTGTCACATCCCTGCTTTACGTTTCCGTTCACTAGATGGCCCTCTTTCCTCTTCTGCCAACCGGCTTGGCTCGCCCTGTGCTTCTGCAGGAGCACCTAAGGATATTTTGTTCAAAACCGAAATCTGTTTGCCAGCCCTTGTACTTTTCCCGGGTTCCCCTAAAGGCATCCCTCATCACGCCAATAGAATCAGTTCCTCTATGCTTCCGGAGCACTGTTTGCGCCTTTTAAAGAGCGCGTATGTTAAACTCTTCAGTAGGATTGTTTGAATGAGAGTATATTTTCCCGCTGGAACTCTGTGTCCCTTGAGAGGTAGGGTCTTCCTCATTTGCGATCTCCCCAAGGCCTGATACAAAACCCACAAAGTTGGGAAACTAACAGCCCAAAGTATTCTTACTAGCTTTGTGGCTTTGGGCACGGATCTCCCCATCTATAAAGTGGTGATAAATAAAAGAATTTCAAGCATCTTACACAGTGTATGGTGCCGAGTATGTACTTGATGAATTCTAGGCGCGTTTTCCTTTTTAGCTTTCAGTATACATAGTAGTTGCTGGATATATTTTTTAAGTGAATAAAGAAAGACCATAGAGGGATGTTTTGTTTGTTCGTTTGTTTGTTTTCCTGTCTAGCACTGATTGTATTGATGCTATCAGTTGGTTGATACATTGGTGGTGTTTGGTAAATACAATGTTATGTAATACATTGTAATATTAAAGATAGCAATGCTAAATGTTGGTATCAACATTTGCAAGAATAAACATTGAACCTTAATGTTCTAATTAAATACTTGAGGGGCTTGCAGAATTTAAATTTGTGATTTAAGTCTGTACACTTTTCAGATGCATATTTCTGAAGAGATTAAAAAAAACTGAAAACGTTTCATTGTAGGGAGGCTAGCTGTTCCTGACAACTTTTAGTTTGTTACTAAAGTATGGTATATTTAATATATGTGTACACATATTTTTCTACAGGGGACTGTAAAGTGCTGACCAGTTGCCACTGAGCATAGCTGAAACAAAATAGGAAGATATGGCAGCAAACCCTTCCGGACAAGGTAATACATGCTGGAACTTGTTATTACCAGGAACTTTTCCCCCGTTTAATAAACATGTTTTAATAGAAAGTTAGGATAGGGCAGTTACTGTAGTCAGAATAAAAAATTAATAGCAAAGTAAAAACCCTGTATTTGAAGTAAGTTCAACATTGTATCAGACATATAACATTCTTAATAGCTATTAATCCTATTTTTTAACTTGTGTTAAAATTATTCACACTGGAGGATATGTGCTATATGGTGAGTGCTGCAAAGTGTGTAAGCCTGACGATTCACAGACTTGTACCCCTGGGGCAAATAATACATTATATGTTAATAAAAAATTGAAATTATTCACACCTGGGGCGCCTCAGTGGCTCAGATGGTTAAGCATCTGCCTTCAACTCAGGTGATGATTGCAGGGTTCCTAGGGTTGAACCCCACATCAGGCTCCCTGCTCAGCGGGGAGTCTGCTTCTCCCTCTCCTTCTGCCCCTTCCCCCTGCTTGTGCTGTCTCTCTCTCTTGCTCTACTCTCTTTCTCTCTCAGATAAATAAGTAAAATTCTTAAAAAAAAAAAAAAAAAAACAGAGCCCCCCCCCCCCCCCCAGGTGGCTCAGTTGGTTAAGCATCTGCTTTCAGCTCAGGTCATGATCCCGGGGTCCTGGGATGGAATCCCACTTCAGGCTCTTTGCTCAGCTCTGAGCCTGCTTCTCCCTCTGCCTCTCCCCCTACTCATGTGCACACCCTCTCTCTCTCTCTCACTCTCTGACAGATAAATAAAATATTAAAAATAATAAAATAAAATAAAAAGATTATTCACATTGTAAATCTTAGGTCCTCCTCTGACATCTGTGTTCTCTTCTACTTGAAATCAGAACCACTTTTAAAGAGGTTATATTGGGTGCCTGGGTGACTCAGTGGGTTAAAGCCTCTACTTTCGCCTCGGGTTGTGATCCCGGGGTCCTGGGATCGAGTCTCAAGTCGGGCTCTCTGCTCAGCGGGGAGACTGCTTCCCTTCCTCTCTCTCTTTCTGCCTGCCTCTCTGCCTACTTGTGATCTCTGTCTGTGAAATAAATAAATAACATCTTTTAAAAAATAAAATAAAGAGGTTATATTGTCACCAGGCAATATTCATGACTTTATCTTCATTTGCTCTAGAAACTTTGATACACATCACCTCTGTTTAGAAGCTCTTTAAAGCATATCAGGTCAGAAACATCCTAGAGAAGTTTTTATTTAAAAATAAGTTTTATGGGACACTGAAAAAATTAAATTAAAAAAATACGTTTTAAAAAGTAAAATTTAATCTCCAGAAAGTATTAAATCCCACTTGGTAAGTTACGTCCTGTTTCAAAACTTGAAGCAAACCTCTATTTCCTTTCCCTATCAATTCTAAACTCGTTTGACCCATGTTTTTTTATTACTTATCTCTGTCCTGATTTTTTTACCTTAGTTTTGTCTCACTTAAACTTCATATAAATGTAGTCATGAAGTGTGTACTTGTTTGTATCCAGCTTCTCACTAACCTATTAAACTGTGAGTTTCATCTGTGTTGTGCCATGTGTTGATAGTTTATTGTTTCTTGTGGAGTAGTGCTCTACTGTATGTATTCACCACCATTTTTTAAAAATTCATTCTCTGGTTGTCTCAGTGTTGGCCATTGTGAATACAGCTGCTTTGAATATTTGTTTATAAGTCTTTTTGTAGATATTTGGATTAATAGCTGAGTACATTGTTAATGTTTTGAAAAACTGCCAAACCTTGTCCCAAACTGGCTGTACCAATTTACATGCCCAATGGCAATGTGTGAAAACTCTGGGTGCTCTATATGTAGTGTTATAGGTCGTCTTAATTTTAGCCATTTCAGTGGCAAAGTGACATCTCATTATAGTATTAACTTGCATTTCCCTGATGACAAATGTTGAACTCTTTATTTGTACCTACTGGACATTGTAAATCTTTTTTCTATTTTTACTTAAGTCTTTTGCTCGTTTTAAAAAAAAAATGGTTTATTTTTATCATTAAGTTTTCCTTTTTTATAGAGTCTAGATACAGGTCTTTTGTCACCCCTAATTGCACCATCTGGATCATCTTGGAGTTGTTTTCTTTTTTTTTAAGATTATTTATTTATTTATTTAATTTGACAGATCACAGGTAGGCAGAGAGGCAGGCAGAGAGAGAGAGGAGGAAGCAGGCCCCCACTGAGCAGAGAACCCAATGCCAGCTCCACCCCAGGACCCTGGAATCATGACCTGAGCCGAAGAGGCTTTAACCCACTGAGCCACCCAGGCACCCCTTAGAGTTGTTTTCTGTTGACTGCATTTTATTTATTTATTTATTTATTTATTTATTTATTTATTTATTTTTTAGTGTGGGTCACCTTTTTCTTGCTATACTTAGTGTTTGGTTACTGGATAGTGGATATTACTAATATATTGTAGAAACTCTGGATTCTTTTGTATTGCTCTGAAATGGGGTTTTTGTTCTAGCAAATGCAAGCCTCAACTCACATTACAAACTCTTGTCTTCCTTGTTGGGCTCTAGCTGAAATCTCTGCTCAGTCTTTTCAGCTTCCGGTTGCTGCTTTATTGCTGGATCCCCCTGGGGTCTCCATGTGTAGTTTTAGCAGGAAACAGAAATGCTGGGTGGATTGTATAGGCACGTTTTGGACTTTACTCCTTCTGCCTTTCCCTTTTGGGTTCTCTGTCAGCCCTGAACTGTCCTCTGACAACTCAGAGCCAGTAAGGTGAGGCTATCCGAACTGTTTGTGGATCGAACAAAGTGTCGCAAATTCCCAAACTCAGGAATTGAGGTTTCTCCCTGATTTTGGTCAGTCTCTACTGCTTTCTAGTTATCTTATCTAGTTATCTTCTAGTTATCTAGTCTTTACTATTTTCTAGTTATCTTAATTCATAAGATGAATTTCTCATCTTTTGTCCAAAATTTATAATTATACTGTGACAGGGTTTTTCTAACCAAACTACTCTGCTACTACTGGAAGTTGGAAGTCTGCTGTTTCATTATATGTAAATCTATTTTAGTATATTAGTTGCATTTAGGGCACACTAAAGGTTCATGAGCTTTATAGAAGTATAGTATTATGAAAAGCGAGCTATGGTGATCGTTGTAACTAGCTAATACCATTCTGTTCTTTCAAATAACCCTGTGTGATTTGTGTGCTCTGTGGATTAATCACAGGTCAACATTCGCTTCTGATCTTTGACCCATTCTTTTCGTGAAGTTATCAGATGAAAAATAATTTAATTTGAACCAAAATGAAAACAAAGAGATGTCTATTTTAGAGTGAAAATATGCTGCTAAAAATCACACAATGCAGTCCAGATGAAAATAAATTTTAAATTATCTGTTTTAATAGCACAATAATTGAGATTTACAATTTGCTGGGTTGTTTTGTTTTTTTTTTTAGCATTTGCAATAAAACGCTATCTTTTTTAGGGTTGTCTTTGATTGGTCCAAAAATATATCTGCTGTGAAACATCCTCCAATCTAAATAGAAGTGAATTGAAATTAGCCTTTGGCTTCTGTTGTTCTTTTGTCAGTGATTTTTTTTTTTTTTTTTTTTTTTGGTGTCCTGAGCTGCTATTAGGCACCAGCAGAGGGAGACCGTATCATGCTCTATAGAGTCCCAGTGAAAAATTTTAAATTCTAATTTGTTTGGCTCTGTCGCATTTTGCTTTCTATATTAAATTATTTCTGTACTCTTCATATGTATAGGAACTACTTAATACAGAGATTGAATGCCAGGTGCCATAATTATCTTACAACAATAGCTGAAAGGACCATGACTTAAAAAAGAAATCCTGATCTGTACACTGCAGTTTGTTAAGTTCCCTGGTGTAGGAGACCGAATCCCATTGTGTTCACTGAGCCCCACTAGCAGATCTAACAGTCTGTCATACTGTGGTAGCAATCAGGACTGCTAAATTTCATAAGCTCTTGGCACAGTACTGAAGTCTCCTCCTTACCATCCATCGTAGTATGGAACATCTGGTTGGTTCTTAATAACTACCTGATTGATAAGTAACATTTTGAGAGTTTTAATATGTAGAGGCAGATTCTCAAACTGGAATTTGGCCAATGTACTATGTAAAGAATCTTTCATTACTTGTAAATATCAAGGTCCTATGATCGTGTGGTGGCACCTGATTTCAGACACAGAAACCTAGTGAAATACTGAGTAAGAAATGTGAATTATTTTCTTTGATTCTTTTATTTTCTAGTGATCTTAAAATGTTTGCAGGAATAACTCTAAGTCCTGCAGGTCAGGTGGTTGGAACTTTTGACTTGGGCCATTCTGGATGCTCTTAGGTGTGATTTCAGGGTACTGTGTAGGAGTGGGATGGCATAGCTCTTGGAGGTGTCTTGCTTGGCCTCAGGCCCAAATACTAAGTCTTACCCCAGGCCATCTATGGTGCAAAAGAAAAGCAAGGTATGCTACCTCTCAATTAAGATGTAAATTAAATGTAAATTAAAATTTATGCCGATGCGTAAAAATAATTTAAAATTCTTATATTTGTACTTTTTTTAAAGATTGTAAAGATGATGCAATTTGCAGTAGATTTTTTTTTAAAGATTTTATTAATTTATTTGACAGACAGAGATCACAAGTAGGCAGAGAGGCAGGCAGAGAGAGAGGAAGGGAAGCAGGCTCCCCGCTGAGCAGAGAACCCGATGCGGGGCTCGATCCCAGGACCCTGGGATCATGACCCGAGCCGAAGGCAGGGGCTTTAACCCACTGAGCCACCCAGTCGCCCCTGCAGTAGATTTTTTTTTTTTTTTAAGATTTTATTTATTTATTTGACAGAGAGAGATCCCAAGTAGGCAGAGAGGCAGGCAGAGAGAGAGGGAAGCAGGCTACTCGCAGAGCAGAGAGCCCGATGCGGGGCTCGATCCCAGGATCCCGAGATCACGACCCGAGCCGAAGGCAGAGGCTTTAACTGCAGTAGATTTTTAAAGCTAGATTTCCTTTTGTTTCATTTTTAGCTGTGGAGGCAGAGTGCAGTATTTTTCTGGTGTGCTAGGAATGATCTGTAGGCCCCAGGCTGAATTAGGAATGAAACTGAGTTGAGGCAGAATATGTTGTAAAGCACCTTCGGATCTTGTGTATCGTTGGGAGAGAGCTTGAGATCCCCGGGCCCACTGAGACTGGCCTGGGAGGCCGGTCATATGAGTGTAACCCTAGAAAGTTGCATGCTCATCAGCTGTATTCTTTGTGATGAAAAACTATTCACTGAAAGTGAGTTGGCACCATGGGGCTGAGAAGAGTCTAGTGATGTTAACTAACAGTGATAGTGAGGGCTAGTATTTATTAAGCACTTACCGCATGGCACACTGTATGCTAGATATTTTACTTTGATTTTCTGTACCTCATGTAACCACGCTTCGAAGTTGTTACTGTTGTCTCCACTGGTCCTGACTCCTGAGATAATTTCCCAATATGAAGTAGTAACTGGTAGTACTGATATGAGAAGTCAGATTGATTCTCTGCCCCAGTACCCTGTTCATTGCTTTTTCATACTGCACTTTAGCTGAGGGATTAGAACATTATAATTATGGGGCGCCTGGGTGGCTCAGTCATTAAACATCTGCCTTTGGCTCAGGTCATGACCCCAGGGTTCTGGGATCGACCCCTGTATCGGGCTCCGTGCTCTGCGGGAAGCCTGCTTCTCCCTAGCCCATTCCCCCTGCTTATGTTCCCTCTCTTGCTGTCTCTCTCTCTGTCAAATAAATATATAAACTTAAAAAAAACATTTTAATTATAGCATCTAAGAGAAAAATTGGGAGCTCCAGAATAGAGGCAAAAGACTTCTTAATCTTTATATTTCTTCTGCATCTGTTATTAAGCAGAAAATCCTTGCAATGAAATGGACCTGGGAGTTTATCTGTAAGAGGAAAAGAAGAATGAGTGATAAGGAAAGGTCGGTTCGAGCAGAAGATAACATCTTATTTAGCCAGTCCTGCAGAAGGGAAACCTTAAATGGGTAGAGAAAGTGGCAGCAGCTTGCACAAGGACTAAGTCCTTGAGGACTGAGAGAACTTGAAAACAGGGAGGTCACCTGACCAGACATTAGGGTTCATTCCTTTCCTTTGATATGTATTTTCAGTAAATTCCAAAAAGTAGCTAAGAGTTAAATAATTTTTTTTCAAGATTTTATTTATTTATTTATTTATTTATTTATTTATTTATTTGAGAGAGCATGAGCAGAGGGGCAGAGGGAGAAGCAGACTCCCTGCTGAGCAGGGAGCCCAACATGGAGCTTAGTCCCAGGACCCTGAGATCATGACCTGAGCTAAAGGCAGAGGCTTAACCCACTGAGCTACCCAGGGGCCCCAAGTTGAATAATTTTTCATTCTCTCCAGATACAAGAAGTGTTTGCCATTAACAAGATACCAGAAAGATTAATTAATTGGTACTATTCAACTCACATTAACTTAGTAATGTTATATGCTTTTATTCTGCTAAGACAGACATCAGACAGTCTCCCCTGAATGAGGTTTGAGCTTTAACCACTGAACACATTACATACATTGTTGGGAGTGTGGTAGGCAAAATGACACCCCCCCCCCCACCAAAGATGCTCACCTCATAATCCCCATGACTATGTTATACCTTCTCTGGCAGAAAGAACGTAACACATGTGACTAAGGTTAAGGGCCTTGAGATGGGAAGATTATCCTGGATTATCCAGGTGGGCCCATTTTAATCACAGGAGGCCTGAAAAGCAGCAAATTTTCTCCCTAGCTATGGTCAGAGAGATAATGTTGCTGGTTTGAAGGCAGAGAAAGGGTACCACGATCCAAGGAACTCAGGCAGCTTCTAGAAACTGGGAAAGGCAAGGAAACAGATTCTTCACCAGAAGCTCCAGAAGGAAATGCAGCCCCTTGATTTTAGCCAAGCAAGACCACTGAACTACAGAATTGTTAAGATAATAGATTTGTGTTGTTTTAAGAGACTAGTAAGTTTGTAGTAGTTTGTTACAGCAGCAATAGAGAAGTAGAAATAATTCACCATTTAACTATATGAGCCAAAAATCTAGGAGCCATCCACGACCCCTTCTTCACCACCCTTAACTTCATATTTACTTTTGTCCAGGTCTGTTGATTTAACTTCCTGAATAGCTCTTGGATCTGTTCCTATCTTTCCATTTCCCTGGTGGGTAACAACTTTTGTCATCTCTAGGTTGTTCTACTATCATAGTCTCCTGTTTCCTCTTGTCTAGCCTGTTCTCAACACTGTAGCTACAGTGCTCTTGTGATAGGGGAAAGTGTTATTTCCCTGCCCCAACGAACTTATTTATTTGTCCTTGTGATTTCAGTTCAGGCATTACTTTCTATGGAAGCCTTCACTGCTCCCCCTGCTCCTAGGTCAGATTTATTTAACGTTGATTCCTACAGTAGTGGATTGTTATAAGTGCTTATAGAATTTTCTTTCTTTATTTCAGACCACTCATCTTAGACTCTAAGTATACATTCATTGCAGTAATTATTTGATCATCTCTATCCTCAGTGGACTGTTTGAGAACCAGGAGAGCTAGAATCATGTCCAACTTTGGCTCATCATGTGTATCCTTAGAACCTATCTAGTGCCTGTATATGATGAATACACAATAAATATATGTTGATTCAGTAAATAACTTAAAACATGTTAAACTAATAGTGTCACAGTGACTTTTCTTTAATACTAAACAGGTATCTTAAGTATGACACGTTGAATTAATATATAGTTGTGACAAATATATAGCCTGTAAGATAACCACTTGAAAGGATTTGAATAATATTTTAGAACAATTTTCATTCTTTAGCTTTAGATTTTTTTCCAATAAAAAGAATTCCAGTTAGTGCTTATTTAAGTGTGGTAGAGCTATTCATGTAAAGTGATTTTCAGCTGTTAGGTTTTAAATGCAATTTGATGGGATGCCAGTTCCTCAGGAATCTTTTTAGTGACAAAAAAATGTGTGGGAGTTATATGTTTCTATGAATAGATGAAGAAACGAAAATATATATGATTGTGAATGGAGATAGGATTACAATTCTAAAAGTAGAAGTATTTTAGAGTGTGCTGCTTTATTCTAAGATAATCTTATTAGGAAAAAGGTTAACTATAAAGGAATATTAAGTACTGTACGTGAGATATATCTTTAACACCCTCATGCTTCTGAGAATGTAAAAGATGTGTAGCTATGATACATGTAAAAGAATATAAAAGTCAAATGTTAAATTATGGCAAGAGAGATTTAAAAAAAAAAACTTGTGTAGTGAGTGTAATAAAAAAAAATTAAATGTTATGTATTGATGTCCTAGTTAGAGTTCGTTTGTATAAACCCTGAAAGTGGGAGAATCTTACTGTAGAATATTACGCTTCGTATAACCAGATAGATTATCTAGTTTGTGCCTTAAGTTTCAAATTCGAAAGCTATTATTATTTCCTAAGTGCTATCTGTTGACTTTTATATACTTTTATAACGTAAACATTTTGTGCAAAACAGACATGTAAAATAATAATGTATTTTTTAAAAAATCAAGAGGGAAGCATAGATTTCAGGAGCATTAGACAAGATCAGAAAATAAACGCCCAGAAGACCTGACCATACCCTTTCTCTGTAAAGTAGTTTTTGTGGCTCTCAGCTGTCTGTAGATGTACATTTAAGGTCTGGAATATTATGCAAAAGATAATTTTGTGTGGTTAGACTGAGGAAAAGGAGTTGAGAAGGGAGGTTATTTTTGAGACATTCAGGACATGAAATTCATATGACTCGGTGATTGGGTAGATGTGGGTAGTAAGGGGGAGGGGTTATAAGGATAAAACTTGGGTTTCTGGGTGGGAGTATGGAGCAATAAGTGAGATACAGAGACAGGCGTCATCCCATCTTTACCAGGGAGGCAAGGCTATGGGCTAGTCCACTCCAGTGACCCCTTGTTTAAATACTTCAATGAGTTCTTTAAAGTCCAAGGGAATCTCATGCATGGAGAAAAATACTCATCACTGCTCATAATTTAATTACTGGTATATTAAACCTATACTCATCTAATAAAGTAACTTCTAAAATAAAAATTTTTAAACATTTAGAATTGATTATAAGCTTATTTTGTTAAATTCTCTGTAACAGTTTAAATTAGAATTATAATTAATGATTATGTAATACTTTGTAATGATTGCAAAATTAGTACACTTAAATCTATTTAAAATTATTAATCCATAGGCTTAATTAATTAATTTACTCTTTCTGTACTTGTTTTTTATGTCTTCTGGGGTTATAATAATCTTCCCAGATTCTTATTTTTGTACTTTCCCAGGATTATAGTAATCTTTCTATACCTTCCTAGGGTTACAGTAATCTTACCACTACCAAAACAAAACAAAATTTCAGGTAAGTCAAGATTTAGTGTTTTTTGATAAGTTTGATTCTCAGCCAAAACACGAGATTTGGCTATGCCTTTAAAGATGATTTAAAAGCTGTGCTGGTGTGCATTGGGTCCCTTCTATCATTAAACTTGACCTGCTGAGTTAATGGGATTTCTTTAAGCTCATGCCTACCTCATAGATTTTTAGTTTCTCACAACCTGGAGTTAGCCCCTAAATGAAATACTTCTGTGTTCTGTTTTCATTATGAATTGCCCTTTTCTGGTAGCTTTACTGCCAAGATTTAATGCATTTCATCTCCCAAGAGGTCAGGGAGCATTAGGTCTTACAGTTCGCTCTCTTTGGGAATTTCACGAACTCATCCAGTTAGAACTCACAGTCTCTGCTTGGTCTTTGTGTGACGTGGCTGCTCATCACCACTGGGGCTCCTTTTAAATGGTGTGTGTGTGCTTGTGTGTGTGCGAGCGCACGTGTGTGAGAACCTGTGCTGAATCCACCTCTCTCGTTCTTGGTCCCACACCTGCCTTTTCTGGAAGTGTTTGGCTTAGCCCCAGTTTCCTGTATCTACCCCTTCCTCCGTGTACCCAAACAAAAAAGTATACAGCTGTACTTTATAAACAGACATACACTTAATAGGAGAAATAAATCCCTAAATGTTAACACTAACCTAATTACTAATTGTAATTATTACAACTGACCTAATTATTAATGATAATCATTATTATTTTCATCCTTCTTTACAACTATATTTTTATGTTTTAACTTTCCCTTTTGTATCTTATTATGGAGTCATGGCTTATTATTGACTCAGTTTGTTCCACTGAGCTATAATTATTATTCTCTTTTTAATGTTCCAGTTGTGACAGCCTGGCTAACCTCAGATTCACTTCTTTATTCTTTTTTTTTTTAAGCATTTTATTTATTTATTGATAGGGAGGGAGAGGGTATGAACGGGGGGAATGGCAGAGGGAGAGGGAAAAACAGACTCCCCACTAAACAGGGAGCCCAATATGGGACTTGATCCCAGGACCCCGAGATCATGGACCTGAGCTGAAGGCAGACGCTTAACCGACTGAGCCACTCAGGTGCCTGACTTCTTCATTCTTTCAGCACTACCCTGGATATTTAAAAAAAACAAAATAAAACAAAAACTTCCATGCTTTCTGACAAGATGTTCCAGGCACATTTGTTTTCTTTTCTTTTCCTTTTTTTTTTTTTTTGCACTAAAACATGCAACTAGTACTTTCCCTACAAAGTTCCTTTTCACAGAAGATAGACATTAAAAAAAAAAAAATAGGAAAGCTTCAACGCATTGAAAAGCTCAGTTATGCTTGTATTCATCTGAACATTATTGATCAGATTATCTTCATGTAGTCTTTTTAATGATTTGTACATACAATTTCTATGTATATACATTTTTTTTACTGATAGTGACCCTAAAATATTATTTGCGAACAAATTAATCTTGAGAGAAATGCTTATTTCTGTAAACAGCACATCAGTACTTTTGAGTGTGGTTATGTATTTTGCTCATCACATAATTTAGACACTATCAGATTTCAAATCTACAGTACCTCTAAATTCCTACAAAGATGGAACTACATAATTATCTTCTAAGAACATATTAGCCTCTTCTGAGAAGTGGAAAAAAGTCTCGTCCTATAGTTAGGAATACACCTAGTGGTGTAACTTGCTTTATATACACGCATCTTCATATATACAAATGGGAGAGTGCTGCTTTCCCTTGGAAAGCATTCTTCACTTTACAGAGAACTCACTTTGGGTTTATTTCCCAGCCTTTTATCTTTCCATTTGCTTTCTTCTGAATTAGGGATCAAACTCAAATGCCCACAGGCGTATATACAAATTTCATAAGGACTATAATAAGGTAGAGAGTGCCCGGTGTCTTTTTAATGTGATAAAATAGTGATGATTATTTCTTTGTTCTGGTTAATTTTTACCATGGGGGTATCCAGATCCCTTGTTGCTGGTGCTTGAGATGTTTCAAGAGAAGCAAGAAATCTGAGGATTTTATTGACATTCTTTCAATGTTTACATGTTGGCATTTAATTTAGATTTTATTTAGTTAATTAATGTTAGAGAGAGCACATGGCGGGGGGCGGAGGGAGAGAATCTCAAGCAAACTCCCCACTGAGCGTGATGCCAGACATGTTGGGCTCAGTCTCATGACCCTGAGATCACGACCTGAGCTCCAGTCAAGAGGATGCTTAACCAGCGGAGCCACCCAGGTGCCCCTAATTCAGATTTTAAAACCTAGTTGGGGGGGCACCTGGGCCAGGACTTTGCACCCACTGCTCTAGACCTTATGAAATTTGAAGATCAAAATCAAGCCCAGTATTAAGTACTTGATAAAGAATACACATTTTTGTGTCCCATCTGTTACGTTCCATTTCTTTCTCAGAACTCCTGTGTAGTCAGTTGCACTTCTTTGACTTGTTCCTTAAAAGACTGTGTCATTTCTGAATGAAAGCAATTGAGAAAAAGAAATATTGTTTGGATCTGAGCATGTCTGTTGCTGTTTTCCTCCTGAAAACCTTGGTGGTTACAGTTCTGTGCTGGTAAAGTCGCTGGGAAGCAGTAGGAAAACGGTGTAACCATCTAGGGGAACTACTCACGAGTGGGTTCATTATCTTGTTAGAGAATAGAATTTGCTTGCTGGGTTTTTAGACGGCCTGGGTTTATAAAAATAGCTCTAAAATGTTTTTATCTCTCTCTCTCCTCCCCCACCCTTTTTTAGGTTTTCAAAACAAAAACAGAGTTGCAATCTTGGCAGAATTGGACAAAGAGAAGAGAAAATTACTAATGCAAAACCAATCGTCAACTAATCATCCTGGGGCGAGGTATTGAAGAAGAATGTGTTTTTTACATTCAGTGATATCAAAAAGATCTTGGACAAAATACTTCAAGTTGGTTGGCACATGTTTGTCTCTGTAACATTGCAATTTACATGTTATGCTTGTTTCTTAGATTTGAAAAAATTAGACAAATTGGTTAGATCGTAACTATTTCATTTCTAACTGGAATACTTATGGTCCCCAGAGTACTTTTTAAAAAAGAAAAGGTTTTGTATGGTTTTTGTTTGTTGCTGAAATTGTCAGCATCCCACTTCTTAAGCAGTCTGCAAAGCAGGTAAAATATAGGTGGCTTCATCTTTATTGAGTTCAGTTTCTGCCTTTTTCCATCGCATTTAGCCACTGCCCTTGCCTTGCCCCTCTTTTTCAGCCAGACCTCCTGGAAGTGCTGTCTGTCCTTATCTTTACTTTCTCACTTACTGACTCCACAGCATACTCCATTCTGACTTGAGAGCCCCTCTCTCCCTTCCTAAGAATAGGTGCCCGCCTCAGTCACTTGCAAGCTCATGGTACCTAAATCTGGTAGAATGAGGGCCTTCTCTTTTTAGACTTCTTAGCGTTGACACCACTGGTCTCTCCGTCCTTCTTAAAATACTTCATTTCCTCAGCTTCCACTGGCTCAGTGTCACATGGTCTTGGTTTCTTTTGCAAACATGTCTTCACTGCCTGTCTCATGAATGTCCATGCCCCTGAGTTCGGTCCTACAGCCAGTTTCCTGTCTCCGCAGAGCTTTTAACTGGGCAGGTGCCTCCACTTGCACACCCTGTTATTTATGTGCTGATAACTTTTGTCTAGTCTTTTCTCCCGACTCCCAGACTGCCCTTTGGGTAGCTCCACCCCGATGTCCCTTAGGCATTCCAAACTTCGTGTGTCCCAGGCTGAACTCCTCTTCCCTTCCTGTGCTCTCCCTAACCACTTATTGTTCTTGGGTTTCTTGTCTTGGCGAGTGGCACTGATCTACTAGTTCTCAGCGTCAGAAGTGTGGACTTCATTTATTATTCCCTTTCGTGTCCATCTCCAAGCAGTTGCCATTTTCTTACGTGAATAGTTTGAAACATGTCTCAGATCTGCCTGTTTTTCTTCATGGCTACTGATGCCACCCTCGTCCTCGCCCCTCTCATTTCTTGCCTCCATGGCGATGGCTGCTTCCTCCCTGAGTTTCCCGTCATCTTCAATCCTCCTGAATATATTTATCAGTTGTGTCAGAATGTTTTAATCTGGAAGTAACAGGAACCAAGAAAGTCAGCGTACACATGAGGATGTATGTTTCGCAGGAGCGTGAAGAGCTGGGGGTTCCAGATCGGCTCCGTGCAGCGGCTGACAGTGTGAGCCGTGCTCCAGCCTCTCCCCAGCCTTCCTTTCTGCCTTTCTCTGTGGGCCAGTAGCTCCCTAATGGTCCAGATATGACTGCCATAGTCTCAGCTTCACGTTATGCTGAGCCACCTATAGAGGCCAAAGCCAGAAAGATGCCTGTCCTACATTCCTTTTTAAGAGTCTCAGAAGCCTTCCTGCAGACTGCCCATCAAGTCTAGTTGCCCAGAATTGTGTATCTCTTTCCCTTACCTAAACCAGAAACCAACAAGGAGAATGGCATTGTCTTACACCTGTCAGAGTTCATTCCCTGAGGGATGAGCTTGGCCAGCCCTGAAGCATGGGACCACCAGTAACTGAAGGAAGTTTGGATTCCATTAGCAAGGAGATAGGGAGACCAACAGCTGTTGAGGAGGTGACCAGCACAGTCTGCTTAGCAGTGGTCTTTCGGAGTCGTTGTGTGGTACTTGTGATCATGTCACTCCTCTATATTAAACTCTCTGGTAGCCTCTCTTCACTGTGAGGATAAGGTCTACATTTCTTAATTTATTTCACAAGCCTTTTGATACCCTGGCACCTGCCTTTCTCTCCTGTGTCTGCCAACCCACTTCACCCCTTTTCAACCCTGACCTCCAGTGCTGTGGAGCTGTTCATTTCTTCAGACACGCCAAGGTCTTCGGCCTGGGCTTGTTCGCATGCTGTACCTTCTGCTTCACAGTGCTTCCCTCTTCATCATAAATGTAACCTGTGATAGACTGGAGTACCTCAAAGCAGTTTGAAAGTAGGGGACCTTAGATCATCCCAAAGAATAACCAAAAATAGAGGTAATTTGAAGCTCCAGTAAATAATGGGCTTTCTTCATATAAATTAATATAAACAGTGGGAGAAGGGGAAAAAAAAAGACTTATTCCAGAAGGCCTTTTTTTTTTTGATCGCTATAAAGAATGTATAATGAAAAATGTGATTCAGAAGTAGGAAGTACTTAAACGGCAGATAACTAAGATTCCCATTTTAGCATCGCACTCTCGAGACCCTCTCTTAATAAGGACTTCCGGGACCACGCCGAGCAGCAGCATATCGCAGCCCAGCAAAAGGCAGCTCTGCAGGTAAGCAAAGGGTGACTGACATTCATGTCTCATTGGGAATTCCTGGGTCTTGGAAGCCAGCACAGTTCCTATTTTGTATTTCGGTGGAGCGACATCAATAAAAACGTTCCACACATCACTGCAGTGGTTTTCTGATGATCAGTCATGCCCAAAGGATTTGAAGGACCAATACAGCAGTTATGAAAGTATCTTTTATGGTTCTGACATGGTCATGATTGATTCGGTGCTGTACCTGGCAAGGGGTGCTTGCCTACAGTTAGGATATTTGGATGGACAGAATGATCTTAAAGCTGAACTGGATAGTTTAATAGTACATACATTTTTTTTTTTTTTTTCAAATTTGTCATGCTGTTACACCCCTGGATAATCTTACCAGTTTATTGTTGTTTGGATTCTCTTGTTAATGGTCAGCATACCTGTTACTCAGGAAGTGCTTAAAGCCTAACTCTTACCATAGGAATGTGATCATCTATCAGTTTAAAAAAAAATACTGTTCTAGGAATAAACAGTTTTAGTATTACAGTGATCTTGGATAGTTTGACTAATGTTCCCAGAGAACTTGAACAAGCCATCATTACCTATGCTTTTAAACCTTAGAGCCTCAGAATTGGAAGAGACAAAAGATCATCTCACTTAAGGCAACCTAAAAACAGTTTTTCTTTCTCTAGCGACAGAGGGAGGTCCTGGTGGTCTTCTGTTACTTACATTTCAACGTTCTCTACAAAATGTTGGGATCTTAATCACCAGTAATCAGCTCCCTTGCCCACCCTCCTCTCTTTCTCAAAACCTACTTAGTTGATCAAAGGCAAATTTGGGGGATCTTCGTTGCAAGTTTTCCCCACTCCAAGGAACAAAGTAATTCATGTCTTTAACTCATTATTGACTTTAGAGAATCACGGGGGACAGAGTGGTCTGATAAATGAGTGCCTGGTGCAGCTTGTTAATAGAAATTCTTTATTACTGTCCATCTCCTGTGTATTTAAACAAAATTAGCAGCGGCAGAACTGATTTTTAAAATAAATTTGGTCTTAAACAGTCAGAAAGGACAAGTATTTTTAATGCCTTGCTTAGAAAATTGTGATTTCTAATAGTTTAACTGCCTTTCTTTTCTTTTCTTTTCTTTTCTTTTCTTTTTTTCTTTTTCTTTTTTTTTTTTTTTTTGGTAACTCTTCCCTAGCACGCACACGCACACTCATCTGGATACTTCATAACTCAAGACTCTGCCTTTGGGAACCTCATTCTTCCTGTCTTACCTCGCCTTGACCCAGAATGAAGAAAAGATTTGTCAAAATTGACTATAATATCAGATGCCAAAGCTACTATCATTTAGTGCTATACAAACTGTGACTTTCAGAATTTTGGTGAACTTCTATACTTTTTTGCTTCTTTAAAAGAAAGGCATGTGTATGTCGAAGCAGAAAAGGAGGGTCACCAGGAGGATGAGAGTTTTGGAAGCTGTATTATCTAAGGAACTGATGATGCTACTCGTGACTGTTTGGGAACACAGTTTGATTTTTGAACCCAAATCAGACTCTGAATTGGATGGTCACATAAATTCACCCCCCACCCCCCAACTAGGTGGATTGAATATATCATTGTCCGCAGTAGACTTTCATGAATAGTACTTAACTTTAAAGAAATGAGGGTGCTTTTAAAAATGTGAACCAGTAGGCTTAAATGATTTACATTCATATTTGCTGTTTATAGAATTGCTATCAGTGTACCTTTTGTGTTTATAGTCAACTTGTCATTCTTAAATATTCTTTAACTCATGACTAACTCCTTTATTCTCCATTTTCAAAGAAAATCTAAGAGTAAGTTACCAACCAGTCTTAAACATCTTTTATAAACCTATGCTACTATAAATTATGTGACTAAATGTGATTAAAAACAATGATAAGAAATGTGATTTAAAAATTTGTACGTCCTCTTATTATTTAGTGTTAGTACGTGTATGGTGTGTCCACATTTTATTGTCCATTTTTGTTCTAATTAAAAACAGATGTGGGGCACCTGGGTGGCTCAGTGGGTTAAAGCCTCTGCCTTCAGCCCGGGTCGTGGTCTCAGGGTCCTGGGATCGAGCCCCGCGCATCAGGCTCTCTGCTCAGCGGCGAGCCTGCTTCTCTCTCTCTCTCTCTCTCTCTCTGCCTGCCTCTCTACCTACTTGTGATCTTTGTCTGTCAAATAAATAAATAAAATCTTTAAAAAAAATATACAAATTGAGCCCCTTTTTAATTACTTTAAGGAGTTAGGTTAAGCAAGTTTCTCAATATGACACAGAATCTGGAGTGTTTATTTAAGTATGCGGTCCCTCCTACCTTACCCCAGTCCTAGAGAATTAGAATCTCTAATTCAAAACAAAGTCTGAAAAACCTGGGTAAGGAATTCAATTTTCCTTATATCTCTCTATCTATCTCACAGATATATAAACTCATAGATTTCTTTGTTCTAAAACTTAGCTAAAATTAGCTAAAATCTACATTTTTTGACCTTTAAAAGGGTTGAAATTATATTTTATACTATGTCACAGATATAGTACTTTAAAACTTAGCTAAAATTAGCTAAAATCTACATTTTTTGACCTTTAAAAGGGTTGAAATTATATTTTATACTATGTCACAGATATAGTACTTTATATAACTATTTGTAATTGACCTCATATTAGCCTTGAGTCCCCATCATCTCCAGTGGTAGGATAAAATTTAAACTTAAAATTCCAGTTTGGGTCAATATTTAATTGAAGTTCATCTCCCTTTTCAAAGAGTTTCTTTCCTTCCTTCCCTAGATATTTGCACCAACTGCACAGCCCGAGGTTAACCCAAACTAATTAGAGCAGGAGTGGAGAATTCTAGACTTGGCCGTGCCATTTACATTCTTTCTCTTGAGAATTTGAACTGATTTTCTGCATTTGGGTGAGGTGACAGCCATGGCCATTGTAAGAGTCACATCACAGCAAAGGTGTCCTTACTCCCTGGGGCTGAGGAGGTCCCCAGGGGCCTCTGGCTCCTGTCCTGCCTCAGGTCCCTCCAGTGTTTCCTTGGGCCTTCTACAGTGGCCCTCACTTTCTTGAATTATTTTGACAGTGTCTCTTCTATGCAACACATGGTTCTATATCTATCTTCTGATGCCGAGGAGATAAACCATTGGGATTGTATACTTTTTATACTGTTGAAACCTCTACCTAATGCGTGATGTTTATGACCTAGGTAAAGAGGTCTTTGTTTCCAGTGGTGTCTTTTCTCATCTCTTAGCCTTTTAAATAGATACTGTTAAATCCTGCAGTCCTGGCTCGGAAGCCCTTCCTCCCGCCCCTCTGCTGTGAGTCCCTTACAAATTCAGGTCAGTTCCATAAGTGTTTGTGCGTACGCACTCTGTAAAGCACCGGAGTATGGAGGGGGGCGAGGGAAGGTGAGAAAGAGGAGACCTGCTCTGAAGGAGGTCACGGTGGAGAGGAGCCTGTTGTGGGACAGCAGAAATGACAAAGGAAGACAGAGTGCAGCACGCCACAGAAGAGGCACCCAGACCATTCCCCAGTCTAGATGGGCCTGGAAGTATTGGTAGGGTTTCACCTGGAAGGGCAGGAGGAGCTGCTCCAGGCAAAGGTCATGGTCTCACAATCAAAGAAAAGGAGGGACTAAGACCGTTGGGAGGACTGCAGAGCCAACTGGAAAAGCAGCGCACTAGTCAGAAGCCCCGAGGGGAAGCTTCGGTGTTGCTGCCCCCTGACTGGAGGGGAATGGGGGGTAACTCATTTCACCTCTCTTGGCATGTCAGTCTGTCTCGCCTGTAAAGTAGGAGCAGCACACAGCCTGTTTTATAAATTGTCTAGACCAGTATTTCTCAAAGTGCACGCCTCAGCTCGTTACTGAAATGAGAAGCCAACCTAATGGTTTAATGGAGTGTGACCAGAATTTTTTTTTTTTTTTTTAAATAGGAAGCATGAGAGTTACATGGCATGTTGTAATGGGTTTTGTTTCATGAATTTTCTGTTTTTGTGTGTTTGTCTTTTACTTACTTTCTTTGTTGTGTGTTGTCCCAGTACATAAGGTCTTTGAGGCCATGATTTGTGTTTCTTCCCCCCTTCCTTTTTGTTCACGACTGTATCCTGCTTAGACTAGTATTTGGCATATGGAAGGTGAACCAGTACGTGCTTAGTGAAGGAATGAATGAGTATATATGACCTGGGTCATGATGGAAAGGGCATTTTTTTTTTTTTTTTACTGTGAGTCACGGCAAAACAAAGTTGTGACTCTGCTCAATAATATGATGGGGCGCCTGGGTGGCTCAGTTGGTGAAGCGTCCAACTTTTGGTTTCAGCTCAGGTCATGCTCTCAGGGTTGTGAGATCAAGCCCCGCGTCAGACTCTGCACTCAGCATGGAATCTGCTTGAGATTCTCTCTATTCCTCCAATATAATAATAATATATATTTTATATATATGTATATAATATATATATTATATAATAATAATAATAATAATACAGATGACAGTACTTTGTATGATTCTGGAATTGAAACTAAAATGACTCAGTAATTCCAAAGAGAGATTTTGTTTCCCCTGAGCAATCTATAAAATGTCTCATTAAGTTGTCTCAGATCTTTCCTTCACTTTAGCAGTGGAAACTCAGCCTTTCTATGAGTTTATGGCCCACTGAGGCAAGGGTTTTGCCAAATACAGTTACACCGAAAACAGAAGATCAACCTAGAGAACGTCAAGTCATCGGTAGAGCTTCACACCACTAACCAGCGTCCCACCAGCCGGCACGAGTCCCATTTGTACACCAGCTCAGCTAGTGCTTACTGCACTTGATCTTAGCCAAAAGGCCGAGAAGCGATCAGCTAGTGCTTACTGAACGCTGTTCTTCACCTCTGTATGCACAGTGGACACAGTTATTTTTGAAATGAGCAAATACAGAATGAGGAGGAGGAGGAAAACTGTCCTCAACCTGAGAATCTAGAATGGATAAGACAAGCCCGCTAGTAGGTAAGACTGGTTGCCCCTTATCAGTGAGAAGATGAGCCTGGATAGACCAGTGGAGCCTACAACAGAACAAGCATTTGAGGGGCACCTGGCTGGCTCAGTTGGGGGAGCATCTGACTCTTGATTTCAGGGTCATGAGTTCGAGCCCCACATTGGATGTACAGGTTACTGAAATAGAACTTTATTTTTAAAAAAAGAAGAAGCAAAAAAATTAAAAGAAGCAGCATTTGAACTTGGCTTCTGAGAGATCTCAGCCAGGAAAGCCAGTGAAGGCAAAGGAAAAGCCTGCACAAAGGCAGAGCACACTGGGGCCATCATGAAGCACAAAAAATCCATTTTGGCTGGACAGATTTGGGTAAGTGTGTATACTGTGATCATTAGAAATGAGGCCAAGGCACTGAGATGCTCGTCTTTCCAAAGAAGCTAAGGCCACTTCATCCACCCACTAGCACGGCAGCTCTTGCCCCCACCACGGCCTCAGTCTCAGAGCCCGCCTGCACATCCTGCACAGTGATAAGCTGACAGTCAGTGAGGAGAAGATCAATGCCTTCATTAAAGTGGGGTGTGTGTTGGGGGAGGGGGGTCAGTGTTAAACCTTTCTGGCCCAGTTTGCTTGCAAAGGTCCTGGCCAAAGTCTACATCAGGAGCCTCAACAGCAGTGCAGGGGAGGGACCCACCCCTCTGCCCCTGGAGAAGAAAGTGGGAGCAAGACTCTGCAGAGTCTGCTGATGACGTGGGCTTTGGTCTTTTTAACTACACTCTTCTGTAACCTGTTCAATAAAAAGCTGAATGCCCCCCTCCTTTTTTGGGATATATTTTTAAAATTCATTCATTCAGTCATTCATTAATTAAAGTGCTCTCTAGACCCAACGTGGGGCTCATTTTGTTTTGTTTTGGTTTGAAGGGGGGATGGGACATGGCGGTCCAGGTAGTTTTTGGCACAGCCAGTGTACAGAACATGGCATTTTTCAGACCACGGGAATGGGTTCAGGATTGGACATGTTAACCAAATTCAACCCAAATGAGACTCCAGGAGAGATTTGCTGGGCTTACGGCAAAGACATGTTCTCACCTTTGAGAATGCTAACAAGAGGGAGTCTTTCTGTATGGATGTATAAAAGGAAATACCAATGTTTATATGTAATTCGTATAGTGACCGTGAGATGAAACCAGTCTTAGAATGAAGCCACTAACATAAAAGGAGTAGGAGAGAAATAGAAAGAAACTGGGTCCTTGATGACATCATTGGGTTGCTGAGTCAAACAATCCCTAAAATATGCTACTTTTCTCCAGAATTTCCAGGTATGGGAGGTAATCCTTATTTTTGTTTAAGCCAATTTAAAGTAGGTTTTCTGTCACTTGCTACCTAAGTACCCTCAAGTGAGGTGCGCTGACTCGGTGACTCAGTCTTAGCCACACACCGCACAGGTAGGCAGTAGGGAAGCAGATCTCAAACCCACGTCTCCTCTCATCCACACGGTGCCGCCTCTGTTCCCTGCCTTATGCTCGTCTTCATCGTCACCAAAGCTAGTTGCCTGTGTGTGCCCACCTTTGCAGTTCAGTCTCCTGCCCTGTCCCTGCTGACCTTAACCCTTCCATGCCATGTCCCTTCTCTATTACCCTGCCGTGATCTGTGGAATTTGTCTCAACCACCAAAATATATCTATGCTTTCCATCTGTTTCTCGGTCCCTGCTTTGTCTCCCTCCCCACCTCACTGATACCTGGCTTTCTCTTGAGGTCTGCAGGCATCTTGTGCTTCAGGAGGAAGCAGCTCCTGGGTTCATACCTTTGTTGTATGCTGTAGGTCCAGCTAGTTTCTGGCTCACTCATTGCTAGAACTCCAGAATATTGCTTTAACTTCATTTTAAAATTCACTTCTTAAAACCAACAAAGAGACTGCTAACTATGGAGAACAAACTGCTGGTTACCAGAAGGGAGGTGGGTGGGGAGATGGGTTAGACAGGTGTTGGGGATTAAGGAGGGCCCTTGTGCGGAGCACCGGGTGACATATTCAAGTATTGAATCACTACACTGTACACCTGAAGCTAACGCTATACTGTATGTTAACTGGAATTTAAATAAAAACCTAAATTGACTTCTTAAAAATGCATGTCCCCTCCCCCCTTAAAAAAGTCATGCCAGGGGCTCCTGGGTGGCTCAGTGGGTTAAAGCCTCTGCCTTCAGCTCAGGTTATGATTCTGGGGTCTTGGGATCCAGCCCCACATCGGGCTCTCTGCTCAGCAGGGAGCCTACTTCCTCCTCTCTCTCTGCCTGCCTCTCTGCCTACTTGTGATCTCTGTTTGTCAAATAAATAAATAAAATCTTAAAAAAAAAAAAAAGTCATGCCATGCAAGGTCCTTGACAATATGTCTGGGCACTCCCTCACAGTCCTTAAGGACCTTGACTCCTTCTTCACAGTCTTCATCTCCTCTGCATTTCTTGGCTGTTACCCTGAGGACATCGACAGCCTCCTCAGGGTGAACTAACACCTGAGTCCACTTGGTCAAATCCAGCTGGCGGCCTCCATCCCTAGTCTTAGGTGAACTCTCAGCAGCATTTTCCACGCCAAGACACACCCTCATTCCTCAAATGCTAACTGCGTCTGTCTTCAGCCACACCTCACTCCCCTGGGTTTTCCTCCTGCTTATTAGTTGTTTATTCTCAGTCTCATCTACTGGCTTCTCCTTCCAAATGCAAAATGTTGGAATAGCTGGAGATCAGCCTTTCCATTTCTTTTCTACTGAGAGTCAGCCGTTCCCTGGGTAATCTTACCCAGTACCATGGCTTTAAGAGTGCTTATCTTCTGGTTACTTTCAAACTTCTCTCACCAGCCCTGGTCTCTCCCTTTGTGGTGGTCCATCTCCAAAGATGGCTGCCACCGATTCCTCCCACCCCCACAAGCATAGGCCACTGGTCTCATCAAAAGGGGGCGTCTGTTTGCTCTGGCCTGCTGACTTGTTTTGACAATTAGGATATGGCAGAAGAGAGGCTATGTCAGTTTGGACCTATCATTTAAGAGGCCTGGTAGCTGTACTCCAGAAACCAATGGTGTGCCGCATGTTAACTAAAATTAAAAAAAAAAAAAAAAAAAAAAAGGCCCGACAGCTTCTGCTCTAATAGTCTCTGGAGAAGCCAGCTTGTGTGTCACAAGGCAGTTCCCTGTGACCATCAGGCCGCAAGCTAACCTCACGGGGAGGCCACAAGGTGGAGCACTGCGGTGGCACACCCGTGAGCGGAATCACTTAGGACCTCCCTGTTCAGGCCAGCAGCCCGCTGAATCCAGCCAAGTGAGTGACCCCAGTTGAAGCCACATAGAGCAGGACTGTCCAGAGTGGCCCAGACAACCCAGGGAATTGTTAAGAAATAACAAATTGTTGCTGTTTCAAACTTAGGGGTATTTTATTAGGCAGCAAAAGAACTGAAACACCCTTGACCTCCAAACTCCTATATCCATTGTCAACATGAAATCTTCACTTGGAAGCCTAATAAGCGTCCAAACTTAACATGTCCAAAATTGGTCTCTTGACTTCTCACCTGCCCAACATACTCTTCCCCTAGCGTTCCCCATCTCAGTAAATGGCCATTTGCACAGCCACAAACATAGGGGACATTCTAGACTCCTTTTTCACACTCTTCTTGCAATCTTATCTACTCCAGCTTCAGAATCTATTCAGAATCCCATGAATTCTTAAGAGTTCCACTGCTATCATCCTGTTCCAAGCTGCCATTGTGATTTACCTAGACAACCACAATTGCCTTCCAACTGGTCTTCCTCTTTCCACATTTGCCCCCTGCCTTCCACCTCACCCCATAGCTGAGATCATTCTGTACAGCAGCCAGAGTGATGCTTGTGAAATGTAAGTGTGGCACTTGGGAAGATGCTCAGCATCTTTCCAAATGCTGGTCCAGCGATCATTAAGAAAATGCAAATCAAGGGGCGCCTGGATGGCTCAGTGGGTTAAAGCTTCTGCCTTCAGCTCAGGTCATGATCTCTCGGTCCTGGGATCGAGCCTTACATCCGGCTCTCTGCTCAGCGGTGAGCCTGCTTCCTCCTCTCTCCCTCTCTGCCTACTTGTGATCTCGGCCTGTCAAATAAATAAATAAATAAAATCTTTCAAAAAAAAAAAAAAAAGAGGGGCGCCTGGGTGGCTCAGTGGGTTAAGCCTCTGCCTTCGGCTCAGGTAATGATCTCAGGGTCCTGGGATCGAGCCCCGCATCGGGCTCTCTGCTCGGCGGTGAGCCTGCTTCCTCCTCTCTCTGCCTGCCTCTCTGCCTGCTTGTGATCTCTCTCTCTCTCTGTCAAATAAATAAAATCTTAAAAAAAAAAAAAGAGGGACACCTGGGTGGCTCAGTTGGTTGGGTGGCTGCCTTCAGCTCGGGTCATGATCCCGGAGTCCTGGGATCGAGTTCCACATCGGGCTCCTTGCTCAGCGGGGAGCCTGCTTCTCCCTCTGCCTCTGCCTGCCACTCTGTCTGCCTGTGCTCATGCTCTCTCTCTCTCTAACAAATAAATAAATAAAATCTTAAAAAAAAAAAAAAGAAAAGAAAAGAAAAAGTGCAAATCAAAAGCCACAGCAAGACCACACCACACCCACTAGGACTGCTGCCATCAAAAACAAAAGTAAGTGTTGGTGAGGATGTGGAGAAACTGGAACCCCTGCACGCTCTCGGTGAGAAAGTAAAATGGTGCAGCTGCCGTGGAAAATGGTGCGGCGGTTCTTCACAGTATCAAATACAGAATTGCCATTGGATAAGCAATTCCTCTTCTGGGCATAGACCCAAAAGAACTGAAATCAGGGACTCAAACTGATATTTGTACACCCGTGTTCACAGCAGCATTATTCACAACAGCCAAAAGGTGGAAATTACCCAAATATCCATCAGCAGGTGAGTGGATAAACAAAAAGTGATATAAACATATAAGGGTCTTTAAAAAGAATGAAATTCTGGTACATGCTACAGCACAGATGAATCTTGCAGCCATTATGCTAAGTGAAATAAGCCAGACACAAAAGGACAAATGTGTGATTCCACTAATATGAGGGAGCTAGAGTAGTCAAATTCATAGACACTGAAAGTAACAGTGGCTACCAGGGGCGGGGAGGGAGGGGGAAATGATGAGTTATTGTTTGATGGGTACAGGGTTATAGAACAGAGAATGAAAAAGCTCTGGAAATGGATAGCTGTGGTGGTTGTACAACCATGTGAATGTACTTCATGTCACCAAACTCTAACGCTTACAAATGTTTAAAATGGTTGACTTTATGTATATTTTATCACAATAAATTTTTAAAAATATAAGTAGGATCATGTCATTTTTCTTCTCTGATGAGTTTCCATTTCACTAAGAATAAAAGTCAAAATCTTTAATGGGTTACAAATACACAAAATATTGTCAAATGAGTCTAGTCATTAGAACAAGAAGTTAGCTGAAAACAAAGTGAAGTTTTCCCTCCTTTGATTCTTAATGTACTCTAGCTTTCCCCCTTGGAGTTATTAAGTACTTCTACTGAGAGGCCGTCTATTGAAAACGGCCAATGATCAAAATGACAATTGGAATTTGAGCCAAAATTATATGTGTTTCTGTTCCATTGGAGAACCAATAGGTCTGAATGATAATCAGTGTCAGTCCCTGATCCAGAGCCATACCCTTGTTCTGGGCATCTTTGGTTAGGCAAACCAGCCTGGTCCATCAAACAAAAAATAATTTGACCTGAGATGCTCAGCTGTTCCACTCTTCAGGAAGGTGATGATGTTTTCTTAGCCCCGGCTGTCTGCCTTAATGTCAAGCAAAAGCAACTTGGACAAGAGAGTCCTCTGGATACCTCTGGGACCTCAGGGCCTTTGCACTTGCTGCGCTCTCTTCCTGGCATGCCCTTCTTTCTTATACCCATGTAGATCTCTCCTTCAACAGCCTCTTGTCTTTACTTAAATGTCAGCTTTTCAAGATGCCTTCTTTGACCACTATTTAAAATTTTATTTCCCTCTCCAGTACAACCTTGCTTAATTCTTCTCTGTGGCTCTTAGCACCTTATAAAATAGAATGTAATTTACTTCTCTATTTTGTTGATTGTCTGCCTGTCCTACTAGAACATAAGGGTGATGAGGGCAGATGCTTTTATGTGTTTCTTTTTCCCCACTATCCCTAGTGCTTAGAACACTGCCTGACACATTATGGCAAGTGTTCAAATATTTTATTTTATTTTAAATATTTGTTTATTTGAGAAAGAGAGAGCCTGGGGGAGGGAGGGAGACAGAGAGAATCTCAAGCAGACTCTAGACTGAGTGCAGAGCCCAACACAGGTCTGAATCTCATGATCCTGAGATCACAACCTGAGCCAAAACCAAGAGTCAGGTGCTCAGCTGAGTGAGCCACCCACAGGCCCCAAGTGTTCCAATATTTTAATGAATAAATAAGTCTGATCATCCGAAGGGAACAATGGCATCTTGGTCCTCAGCAGTGGAGCCTTTCTGCAAGTGAAGTGTACACAATACCATACACAAAAAACAGCACCTATAATTTGGGGGGTTTTTCTAGACTCCCAGAAGCCCAGCCATGAGTGCCAGGTTAAAACCCACTGATCAAAAGTAATTTAGCTGGGACGCCTGGGTGGCGTAGTCAGGCCAGTTGGTTTCTGCTTCAGTTGTGATCTCAGAGTCGTGATCTCTGGGTCATGATCTTGGGGTCATGAGATGGGGCCCACGTTGGGGACCACACTGAGGATGCGGGCTGCTTGAGACTCTGCCCAACCCCCTCATTCGCTCTCTCTCTAAATAAACAGAATCTTTAAAAAAATAATAATAATTTAGCTGTTATCCGTCTTTGGATGCCTCTCCAGTGCAGCCTTTTGGAAACATCAATGCCACAGATGTGATTACTCCTGGGAGTCTCCCAGGAGACTCAGAGCCTTGCAATATTGTGGCAAATACAGCAAAGCTGGCAGCCGCAGTTCTGCTAAGAAAACAAGAGTGTGTGCCAGCTCGTCCTTTTTCATAACTGAGCTATTAATTCAAGTTATCTTAGGAAAACATCCAACAGGAGAAGTACAGGCTCTGAGCAGCCACAGACTGAGGTGCTACCCTCTGTCTCTGGAGGCATAGACCTTCGTTTGAAAACTTATCTCCCAGCTTCATCGCCCTGTAAGTCAAATGCTCACAGAAGCAAAGCTGCTCCCTTGGGAGTCCACTTGGCTCCTTGGGAACAGGAGATGGCGCAGAGTGACACTGATGGGCTTGTAGGTTCTGTTCAATGTTGCCAACTTCTGAGACAGCAGAAGCCGAGAGGACTGATGGCTCCTCAGAGGAGGCGCTCACATGTACAGCATGCCAGATGAAAACTGGTAAGTAAGAATTTTCCAGAAGACCGGGTGATGACAGAGGAGTGGGTAAAAGGCAGATCCCCCCACCCCCCGCCAACCCAAGCAGAAAGTGAGCAGCGAGTAGGCACAGTGGCAGAGGGAGGGAGGGAATGGTGTAAAAGCACAAGCCAGCAATCCAGTTGGAGGGTTTGGAGCTTATCAGGAAGGCTTTGGAGAGCCATTAAAGGAGCAGAGATAGAATAAGATTTATATTTAGTGAAATTTTCCCAGGAAGCAGTGGAAGGTAGACTGGAGGGAGCAAGGAGACCATGGTTGCTTTTAAATAATCATGGGGCAAAAAAATCTGGGCATCTTTGGTTAGGCAAAGACTTGGTATGGATGACCAAGCTAGTGGCAGTGAGGAGAGTGGGAAGGGAAGAGATTCAGAGGATCTTAAGATAGATGGAATTATCCATTAATGGAATTATCCCTAATGTCCTAAACCCTCCATTGTCTGGCATAAATTCACGCCTCTCCCCTGCACCTAGAACTTGTTTCTTAGGAATGATTTTAGCTGTTGTCTATATAGAGCAGAGTACTAGTTAGGTATTGAGTCATTGTCTGCATTCTGTGGTTCAGAGGAAGGACCGCAGGTGAGAAAGGTTTGGGTAATGTATGCCTCCTTATGCTAAGCCCATGGGAGTGGATGAGATTACCCTGAGAAAGCATAAATGACTGTGTAATGACTAGTCATAAATGACTAGTGTAAATGAGAGAGTCAAGGCATGAGGAGCCTGGGAGAGAGTCTAAAGACACACTGGGAAAACCAGGAGACCATGACACCTTAAATTCTCACAGAAGCCAGTGAAAGATAATCTTAAAATGGATGGCGGGGGGTAGTCATGCTCTTTCCTAAAGTGTGGTTATTGTGTCACTGGTGATGATAGAGATGATTCTTGGAGTTTATATGGGCAAACATCTTAAACTGCAATGGTGGTGTGTGTATTTCAAGTAATACTGCACTTATGTTATAAATAATAAGCATATCTGTTACTTATTTTTTATGGTTACTTTGTAGGAAGCATTGTTCTGAGTGCTTCATATGTATTAATATTCTTACTTTATCCTCACCACAACCTTCTAAGATCAATATTGTTGACCCCTTTTAAAAATGAAGAAATGGGGGCACCTGGGTGGCTCAGTGGGTTAAAGCCTCTGCCTTCGGCTCAGGTCATGGTCCCAGAGTCCTGGAATCGAGCCCCGCATCGGGCTCTCTGCTCAGTGCAGAGCCTGCTTCTCTCTCTCTCTCTCTGCCTGCCTCTCTGCCTACTTGCGTTCTCTGTCAAATAAGTAAATAAAATCTTTAAAAAAATAAAAAATAAAAATAAAAATGAAGAAATGGAAGCCCAGAGAGGTCAAATAACTTGCCCACATTCACAGAACTAGTAAGAAGCAGAGCTGGAGTTTGAACCCGAGTGGTCTGATTTGAGAAACTCTGTTTAAAAGAAAGTTACTATTATTATTTTTTTTTTGCTTTGAAATAGATTCCAGTAAAAAAACGAATTAATTTAAAGAAAGCATCAAGTAAAATAATAGACTAAGTGAGCTCAGCTCTCACAATAGTTGTGGATGAGGTAGAAGAATGATGGACACTTGAGGAACTGTGCCCTGGCTGGAGACTCACACTGAGCAATCATGAGTGACATGAGCAAGCGAGAGAAATACGTGACAGTGGCCCAAACACAGTCGACACACGTCCTGAGACCACAGCACAAAAGGAAACATCTGGATTATACTGTTCCCTGCCTAGGGGGGAGGTCAAACCGCATCCTTTCAATTCTGGGCCACAATCCTAGGGACAGACAGTAACAATAAACCACAAGTACGGTATTAACTATTACCTACCACAACTGCCCTTGTTCTTGTGAGGGTTAGATTCCTTAATAAGGTCTTAAAAGACTCACAGGGTTTTTAAAATTCGGCCAAACTCTTCAACGTTATGACCATAGTTAAGTGTGTTAGAAACATGCTAAATTACTTCCTTGATTGCATTTTGAGCATTTCAACAGCTGAGTACATTGTAAATACTCCAGCAGGAATTTTTATTTCTCGTCATTATTTCTTTGGGATCCCTCGAGAAATCAAGAATCTTGTTTATTGCTGAAATATATCTTGTTTAATATCTTTCATGTCTGTCCCTGGTGTCGTACCAGCAAAAACGGGAGTGGAAATGCTCCTAAGCAGAGGGAGAACTGATACAGGGAAACAGAAAGGAAGAAAAGGAAAAGGAGATGTACTGGGGAAGGGAGACAGGACGTACACCTCCTGGGACTCCAGGTCCTCATCTCAGAGAGGGCAAGAAAATGGAGATGGAACAGATTGAATAAGCCAAACATACTGGTCACGAGATACTCCTCCAGGCCCTAGAAGATAATGTCCTAACACCTAAGAGAGAGTTAGGGTGCACCAAGCCAGTGGTGCACGTACCCACACTCCACACCCCTTGCTGGTGCTCGCCTGAGCATTCTCTGGTCCTTTCAAGGTCTTGGTAGCACATAGTTTCCATGGCAACCCCTGGGAGTATTTGTCCCCGAGGCCTAGAAAGCCACGTGCTGTCCCAGGCCCTTGGACCTCCAGGCTCAGTGTGCAATCTTCATGGCAACTTTAGCACGATCGGATCCCATCTCAACCTGCACATCATGACTACACCTTTTGTACAGCTGCCAGAACCAGCCCTCCAAGATTTCCACAGAGCTACTTTTCTTCATTAAAGGGAGAAAACAACATGTATCCCATCTGGTAGGTTGCATTACTAGGAACATTCGAATGTCATTGGTTCTTGCCAGTCCTGCTCCAACCCAGTATTCTGGACTGAAAATCACCCTCAGGTGTTGGGGGGGGGGTGTTGCTTACCTGGCTTTGTCAGCACACTTACTCTCATCTCTCCTCAGGTCCTTCCTCTCAGCCAGAAGATTCTCTGATTATAAGAGATCCATGAGGAGGGTTGCATTATCTCCAGGCACTTGTTGTTGGTTTAAACTCTTCCTTATAGAAAATTTCAAGCATATACAAAAGAACAGAGGAGAGTATAACAAACCCTCACGTACCCCTTGACTCGCTTTAACAGTGATCTTACTCTAGGACAATTTGCCTATCTTCTATGTTTCCACCGACTCTACCGGCCCTAGAGTACCTTGAAGAAAATCCTTAAATCTTTTAGACTGCATCTCAAAAAGGCAGCTCTTTAAAAAAAAAAATTGGATGTAGGCGTGTTTAAGCCTGGGTTCATGTGTGTAAAATGCTGCTGCATATATGCATTTTCCTGAGAAAATGGTTGGTAGCTTTCATTATATTTTTAAACTGGTCCAGAAGTCTAAAATTTAGAAATCATTGCTCTAAGTGGGACAATGAGAAGAGAGTCAGTCTGCCTGAGAGTCAATAATTCTCAATGAAAAACCTCATTTCACCATCATCGGCATGTGACCCATTTGGAAAGATTTTTCAGAAACTTGTTTTTTAGGAATGATTTAGAGCTGTAAATGTCTCTTTTAATGGTTTTCAGGATTAAATATACTCTCTCAAAACCAAAAATAATAATTTAGAGAGCAGAGAAACATTATTTAGAGGCACCTATATCGTGGACGATATAGTCACCTACAAGGGCTTTCCAAATGAGCTCCCAGCCGCCCAGTGAAGAAATCTGAGTCGGAGAACCAGAGGGAGGGTCAGACAGAACAATTTCACCCTGGGCATTAGCTCAGGAGCATAGCCTCTGGGCAAAGAACTGCTCAAAATGTCCTTACGTTGCAAACTACAAAGGAAAATGTTATTTCCAGAAATGTGATATGAAAATAAAAAAAATTCAGAAACCATACTTACTGCTGATTAAGTCTAAATAACTAAGTTATTTTAATAAAACAGACATAAAATAGACATTAACTTTTTTATTTTCAAAAATCTGGGTTAAACAGTCAAGCTGCACATACATAAACCAAACAACTTAAAAAAACAAAAACAAAAGCCCAGAACCTTGCAAATTGTTAACAGACGCTAAAAGACTACCAAATAGAGAGCTGGACTAGATGAACAAGAAAATCCCGTCCACCTCTGACGCTCTGTGATAGAAGACAGATGCCACCTGGGTTTTCCCACACGTGTGCTCCCACGTGCAGTCAGGGAAGAAAGAAAAAGCTGAAAATGGTACATTAAATGTGTTCAAATTACTGACCATTTCTTATATTATTTAGAACGATGTTTCCAGTGTTAAGAAATGATGGATATCCTCCTCTACACTAAAAAAACAAAACAAACAAAACAAACCAACCAACCCAACATACCCAGAACAGTGAAAACATTAGGACACATTTTTGTTGCCATCCTTTGGAACGTACAGCCACATAGAAAATATTTAAAATTTTAAAGAAAAGCACTGCGTTTCTCATCTAAGTTGTGTTAGTGAACAGACTTTTGTCAGTCACAGCCAAGCAACAGGGGACCCTGGAAAAGGTTACACTTGGAACCTCTCCAGAAGAGATTCTCTCCATCTGGAAGAGGTTTGCTGTGCTACAGAATGAAAAAGGAAGCAAATGCAAAGCAATCTATTAACCACTCTGTTGCTAAATTTAAAGCAAACATGCTGGTTGTGTTGAAAATTTAATTTAGAGCTTAAATTGCAAGGAAATTTGGGGGCACAGATAAACCTTTAGACTGCCAGGAAGGAACTGAGCATTAAGGCCAATGATACTCAACATTCCTGGGTCTTTTCAAGTCCTTCCAGTGCAAGCAAATGAAAAACCAAACAAAACAACCCAGCTTCAGTTCCAACGCTGACATGAGACTCCAGAAGTAATTAATTAGTTGGGCGGGTGGGGTGGTTAGCTGCTTCTATTCTCTTAATATCTGAATTTAAAACTTTGAGTCCAGCGAGGGAAAGCACGGTCACTGCCCCAGGCTAGCTTCCTGCTGTTGAAACAGAACCTTCCTTATTTTCTAAAACAAGGTTTGTTTTCCCTCGTTCTCTTTTTAAAACACAGATATAGATTCCGTGATTTTCTAACTTAATAGGTAATACGGCTGGAAACCACGTATCTAAAAGCTAGTTCTGGATTTGAGGAAAGGCGACCGGCACGAGGGATTAACCTTGGCGAGTTCTCATCCAGGCTCTCAGACCTTTTGCCTCTTCTCACTGGGAAGTAAGAGAATCTCTCAGAATAGCATTTTAGGTGGAAGCAGAGGAAATTGAGGGCCATTTAAATTTTATTTGTAAGGAATGTATCTGAATTTTCTATTTATGTGATCATGACAACACATCACTTCGGTAATAAAAATGAAGGAACACGACGCTGTGATATGACAATTATTTTCATGTACATTTTCTTGAGTTAGGGAAGCCCATTTGCGTGAGGACTTTGGGCACTTTTAGATACGTGGCTTCCAGCCATATTACCTATTTAAGAGCGTACATAGCCTTCTTCTCGTGGGTAAATGATCTGATGTTTAATGCCCCAGAGTGCCTTGAAATTATATTAAGCAAAAATTGTTTTTTTAAACCAAACTTTGTAGGTTACAGTATGGTTTATTAGAATAATCCATAGGTGGTTTATTTCCTGAATGCTTGTCATAACTAAAAATCCTTTTGTATTTAACATGGATCAAATTCCAGAATTCCACAATGTTTCCCTCCAGAATTCCCTATTGTTTCCTGGCATTTGGTACTACAGAGCAGAAGGTTGAAGCCAGAAAGCTCTTTTGTTTTCTGATAGGTGACCTGTTACTTTCTGACAGAATTTTTCATTCTCTATCCTCAGTAGTTAAAATTTTTGCCAGGAGGTGCCTGGGTACAGGTTTCTTTTCCATTTTTCGGGGGTGGGGGAGGGTGGGGGGCTGGAATGCAGCGAATCCTTTCACCCTACATACACAGATTTTTATTCTATTCAGTAAAGATTTCATTTTTGTAGTCTGATGATATATTTTTTCCTCAACAGTTTTTCCATCAGGAAAGCAAAACTCAGGAATATTACCTAATGATCCTAGTCTTCCAAATCCATTATCTTTCCCCATTGTTTCCATCTCTTAGTTCTTTTGAAAGAACATGAGGAAGAGAATCTCAAGTCTGTCCTTCACATTATTGATTTGAGTGTTTCTAAACTCAGTCCTGTTCTTTTCTGTTTCCAGTGTGGATTGTAATCTGTGCTTTTAGCTTCCTTGCAATCTTTCTTTCTAATCTCTCTTCTTTTTCATTTTATTCTAGAGCCTTTTTCTCTAAACCCACCCCCCGTCTGAGGTAACGATGGCCGAGCGGAAGCAATTCTTCTGTTCTTTCAGTTACAAGAAGAGTCCTACCATTTTCTTGTTTCTCGCAGTAGACAGCTTTCATTTCCAAATGCTCTTGGAAGCTGTTTGTTTTCCTTGGTTCAGTCATTTTTTTTTTTTTTTAATATACCCCCCCCCTTTTTTTCTCTCTGTATCCATCCTTAAATACAATCCTCTTCCCGATCCAGTATCTGCCCGTGGTTGTGCTGTCTCCATGTGAGTGTTTGTCAACTTTCTTTTGTGGGTATATGGTGCGGTGGATAAGGTAGTATGCATATCTCCAAGTCCAATTTCAAGTTTAATGCTTTGCTATTGAAGTGCCTTCCCAATCCTTCCTACTGTTTTCTAGATCTCTGAACTAATATCATACATGAAAAATCACAGTATTTGCATATTCTGCTACTTCTTTGTATCTGCCTTCACCTAAAGGACATTTTTCACAGAATGCACCATGACTCTAAGAAATCTTTCTGCTTTCTGCTCACATTTTAGCCCTAAGGTTTGGAGTCCTGGGCAGAATGAAGGGGGGGGTGGGGAGCAGGAAGGCAGAAGGGGTGGGATATAGAGAAATCTTCATGGTCTCTCCATCTGGTTAAGAGATAGGATCAGTCAGTTATTTCTCTGGCTTGGGAGATCTGATCCTGAGTAAGTAGGCAGACACTGTTGGTGAAGAAAACGAGTTACTAAATATCTTTCAAAGTTCTTATTTCTCAGCATGTCCATTTCATGACATGAAGCCGGAGAAAATCCCGAGTTACCCCCTGGGATATTTTGCCTCATTCCAGCACCGTATGCCTCATAACTTGTACCAATTCCGTCTAGATTCTAGAACAGAGATTTGACCTTCTTTGGAGGTTTTTATGAGTGTTTCTTTGGGACGTTAGGAGTTCAGTGGGGGCTTCTGCTAGCCACATGTCGTTCTGTGAGATGCAATTCAATAATTTGTTTTTAAAAATCCAAATCTTCCCAGTGATGGTATGGAGGAAAGAGTTTTGGATTAATGTTCTGGTCCCGAATCTATTTACTGTCTTGCTAACCTTGGACGGCCCCTCAGATATCTCTGGGCTTCCACTTCCTTATTGGTAAAATAAGGGAATTTGACTACATGATCTCAGAGTTACTTATAACCTATTGTTTTTTAAGTCTCAAAGCAGAAAGTAAACATGCCCAGATAAAGGAAAGAAGAATAGAAAACAAATGACTAAGTAAGTATATTTTGCTATGAGGGTGCTTTAGCCTAAAGATTATAAAAATTCTTTGACATCAAAATTTTAAAAAAAGAAAGTAAAAAACATGTGCATATAATTGTGACATAGGTTAGGAAGCCTTTTACATTTTAAGCAATGATACCATTGTCAAGACAGGTACAATTAGTAAAGTATTTGACTTTTATTAGAATAAATTGGCATGAACGTCTGCCCTTTAGGGTAGGTAATAGGTAATACAAGTTATTTATTGGATAAAGACAAAAAGTTTTCAATATGCAGAATGTTCACAGAAAATCATCAGGCTTTCCAGAACTACTGAAACATACCAAGTGACCAATCAGTTAGTAAGAGAGTACATAAGAGGTGTGTCACCGTATGACTGGAGAAATGGAAGTGTCTCTTAAACAGACAGAAATCGTGTTTACTTTTTTTAAGTTCTGTGATAAACGGACCCTCTGTAGCCCCAAAGAAGGCAGTTTTGTCTCACGGACTGAACACTGGATTTGGAGTCAGAAGACCTGGCTTCAGACTTAAGTTCTCCAATTTATAAGCTCGGTGAGACTTTGAGAAATTAACTTAACTTCTCTGAGCCTTGGGTTTCCCAGTAAGTAATATGGGAATACTTAGACCTACCTTGTAGAGCTGTTGTGAAATTAGATGAAAATATGAGGCAGCTATGAGAAAGTACTTACCACAGTGTTAGTCAAATGAGAACCTTCTAGAAACTTTTTTGAACTGTAACAATAACTGCAGTTAAATGTAAATTAATCAAATCAGTTATCTTGACCATAAAATATTTAGGAGCTCATTCTCCTCTCATTGTGGGGGAGGGATCTATCTAAATGCTTTTAATAGTAATGGAAGCAATATGCATCTAATATAACCCAGTGATCTTTTGTTTTGTTTTAACAAATATTTCCTGAAATTAAGTTCCATATCAGCTGCATTAGATTAATAAAGCACTTTAATTGAGCACAGAAATCTGATTCTGGTCAACCAACTAAACATGAGAGACATCTCGGGATTTCTTGGACTATGAAGAACTAGTAGTATATGAAATCATCATGGTAATAGGCAAACTTTGCCAGAAGGATGGGCAGCCTCCCTCAAAGGAGTTTTGGGAAATCCTGTGATGTCAGAATTCACGGACACGGAATATATAGGAATTCCCAGAGATAAGTCAGTCAAAAGCCTTTTCTTCTCTCAGGAAGGGAGCGTGTCCTTAGGTCGCCACCAAACTCCCCCTCTACTAAGGAGATTAATTCTCATGGGGTAAAAAAAAAAAAACAAAGATTTTTAAGAACACTCACTAAACCCTTGGATGTTTTTTTTTTTTAATACAGAGCATTAAAAACTCAACCCCAAAGCAAAAACATGTAAAGATATATGTGAACTTGAAAGTTTTAATATATTCTTCTGCTCAGGACTGTTAACTGTTTCTAAATGTGCAGGGGCCCTAACTTAGATAAAACTGGATCACATGTAGAGAAAATGAGGTGACTCTGAGGTTTCTGTCGTTTGCATTTATCAATGCCTAAAGGTAAACTGGTTACTAGGTCAAAAACCAGATTTCAGTAATGACAAAGAGATGCATTTTGATAAACATAATGTTTAAACATCCTGTTTACTTTATTGAAGTAGTTAAACTGTGGTCAGCATTAGTCTAAACTGAGAAAAGTAATCAACATGTTGCTGCCTAGAGATAGCAAAAAACAATTTTTTAAAATCTGTGAAACCTGACAATTCAAGAAAACTATTTTTTCAAAAGAAAGTGTCCCAGTAGAGTCAGAAGCTCTTAAAATTTAGGAGATCCACTATATGACCTTGTGGAATTAGGAATTTTGCTTCTGAGTTCTGCCACTTCCTAACAGTATGTGCTTCAGGAATTGTAACACTATTCAGGCTGGAAGTGATCCATCCAGTGATCCCACTCCATCACCGATGGAAGTGAGACCAGAACCGCAGAGGAGGGAAGGAGCTCCCAGTTCAGTTCTCTCTCTACTACTGCAAGAGGCTTCAGCTTCCACACGAATGTTATCTTGTCCAGATTCTCCCAATGACTGTCTGTGAACATGCTGGGATATAGTGCTTGATCCTTTAAATAAGGCCGAATTGAAATAAAAATCAAAGTAATAGAATTTCACATTTCTTCAAACACCATTTATCAGTCAGAGCAGGACTAATGCAGCACATAACCCAAGGAGAGCTGGAAAATGCCACGCGACCAAGGAGACCATTTCTTTCACAGCTTTGGTTAGGTTCTTCCATAATACTCCCCTTTGCAAACACACGAAACAATGCAAAAGCTTTTTCATAAAGCCTCTTAAGGCATCTCCATTCTTCACGTGTTTTTGCTTACAGCTGAGGTAACAGGGCTTGGCTGTGTTGGAGGTAGAATTTATGGGCATACATGTGACCAGATTATCAGGTTTGGTTTCCTCTTCAAGTTTAACGGTTTAAAGGAGGGAGAATCTCCGCAATGGAAGAAATAATTGATGTGACGCAGAGTCGTTGAATAATATTAATTATTACTATTACCAAAACTTGTAGCTGAAATAGCTAACATATATTGCATGCTTACTGTGCACCCAGTGCTGTGTTAACCTTTCACGTTTAATGGGATCACACCCTTCCAAGCTGACCCTCCATCATGTCTGCTAGAATACACTTCTGAGGGGAGACCTGTTAGATTCTGGAGGGGAGCTATCAAGCAAGCAGGGCTCGCGTTAGAGCAGACGCAGAAGGTGCTGTGGGCAAGAACTCGCCCAAAGCACCCCACAGGTCCTCCCTAACACCTGCAGCTCCACCGTTCCTGACGCCGAGCCAGAGGCAACTTGTGCTTCGGTGAGCTTGGGAGCTCCTGATATGCGTTCCCACTTTTGAGTAAAATAAATAAATAAATAAATAAAGGTAAGTGGAGAAAATGCCCTTAATCTTCCCCCACCCCCTTCCTTCTCTTGGGATTCTCCTTTCTCCTGGCTTAGGCAAGAGTGGAAAATCATGGTGTCCTCCAGCGGGCATGAGTGAGGGTGGCTGGAAGGGCTGACTGCCCGCTAGAACTAGCTACTCCGGACATGGCCATACAAAGAAGAGGGGCTCTGCCACCTTAGCAGGTTTACCAGGCGTCACCACATACACATTTGAAGCGTGTGTTGCATACATACACAGACATCTCACGCAAACACATAACAAAGTACCTCATTAACCGGTGGCACAGAGTAGCATCTGCTAAATCTAACTCCCAGTCCCCGAGGGGGGCACAAAATGCGTGGCATTAGGATGCTGAGATGCAACGTTCTCATTCCATCAGATATCACTGAAGTTTCCACCTCCTGGTTTTTTATTCAGTCATTCACCTCAGAACTCTGGGATTTATAGCACATCAAACAGTGAGAAGCAACAAATGTGAGACAGAGGTGGTTGTTCAGCTGAGGAAAAGGCCCTGTCAACAGAAGGATGACAACCTCTGGGTCAGTTACTGCTACTTATGGACATGTTGAAATCTGAAAAGATCAGGGATTCCTAAAGGCCATTTCCTCTTGCTTCTATTTAAAATAAAAAGGGAGGTTTTATTTAATTAGGCTGCAGGCTCTGTCTGCCCAAGAGTTCACTTGGGGTGTATTTCTGTTTAAGTGCAGAACTGACAGGAAAGATCACCACCTGCTTTCCACAAACAAAATATCCTTTGGGTATTTAGCAAACTAAGGAAAACTATACCTAATGCTTTGTGTCTCTTCTTTAAGCAAAACCCTAAAACCACTATAGGAAATCACAACAGAATAATATGCAGTATCAAGTCATAACACTGATTACTAAATCAGTGTTACTTACATATGCACGGAGACATACCAAAATGAACCCACACTCAGAAAAGATCAACTAGTAAACAAAATTATAAATGTTCAGTTTAACTAAAAAGGGAACAACATTAAACCTTAAGGCAGCATTGGCTGAGTCTTTTCTGGTAAAGGATGTATTACGTATTTCAACGACTGGTGAATGATTTTTAAGAACAATTAATTAAAATAAATACTACTTTGAAAAAGAACTTGAAAAAGAACTAGAACCGATTTTAGGACTCTTGCAACATGAATTTTATACTGGAATTTCAATTTTGGATTAGAAAGCATACGCAGGAACATAATCTTGTAGCAGTCCTTCCTCAAATACAACATAAAGACTCCTGGAAATTATTGTTATTATTGATTTGCACTCTTTGGGCTTCTTTTTCTCTTGTCATTCAGAGTAGTTACCAGAAAATTCTGCTCATGTTTCAATAACATATGGTCAGGCTGCAGTTTACCTGAGTGCATCAATGACCTACCATCACGCTCTGATTTTTATACGCGTGGCCTTAGTGCTGAGTCCGCTTACCTGGCAGGCTGTCTCCGTCATCATGGCCCATGCATGGGTGCCGGCCTAGAATGATGACATCTGTCGTTGCGGAAAAAAAGTCAAACTTTGATAAAACATATCCTAAGTACTTTCATAAACACGTTTGGGCATTTGCTTTCTTTGCAGCTTGCTTTGTTGGATTTTCCGGGCGAAGCCTGAAAATTACCTGTGGTCGTTTAACAAATCTGGGGGTAGATGCTGACGGCACAACTGTATGACACAAAGGACAGATTTTTAAAGATTCCAAAAAAAGGTTCAAATGAAAATAGCTTTCACGCGGTGCTGAGGAAGAACACGTAGGCACTTCTGCTTCAGGAGGTTTTCGTATTTTGATCACAGATCGCTATTTTCCAAGCCACTTCTGGAAATTCCCTCATGGTACAAACCACCCAGTTCACTGGAAACCTTGCTCTCCTAAATATCGTCTGGTGCATTCATCTTTTTCCATAAAATTAAAATTGTCCCCATTGACACAGGGATCAAGTTGCTCCCCATGCTGAGAGCAGTGGGGGCCGCCCCCATCTCCCCATCAGCACTCCCTAGTGCAGCCCCACCAGCTTCTAGCAGGCAAAGCTGCTTGCTCTGCAGAACTAAGCTATCCATCAACGAAACAGGCAGAGGAGTGTCAGGTGCAATTTTTCTCCTGGAAATAGTTAACGTGTCTGCCTCTCTCCTTCCAGTTCCTTATTGTGAGTGTAATTCAACAAAGTATATATAGTCTTCATAACATTCTAAAGCTACTAGGCTACTGGGAGTATTTTTTAATGACTACTTAAACAGTCTCCTTTATTCTTTTTTCTTTTTTTTTCTTTTTTTTAAGAAAATCTGTGCTAAAAAGGCACTAAATGAACTTCCTCACTCTTGTTTATGGAGCAGTTATACATGGTGTTAGATTCTATAATTTAACAAAGGTGACACACGTTTGGATAAAATACCCTAACCATTCAGACTCCTCTACTTTCAGTTACAAAAACACACCCAAAGTTGAAGAAATAGCAGGTCACCCTGCCAGAGACCAGCCTGACCTTGAGGTCGCCGTCACTGGCTGCCACCTCAGAGCTCTGGCCCAGCTTACCTGAGGGAACTCTTGCCCCTCGGGGTGAGCAGGGCAGTGGCCTGGGCCCAGGGGAGACTCACTGACAGCAACTGTGGGAGCCGAGCCTCCTGGAGACCTGAGTAAATGAGACAAAGGTGAAGTTCTCACAGTTTTCCAGCTTGACCTTCTTGGCTAAGTTGGGAACGATCCCCCGAAGAGACCGCAGGCCCATCCTCTGCTCCTCGTACCACACACTGCCCGTGTCTGTGGCCTCCTTTCTGGCCGTAAGGTAGAACGGGGACTTGGCCTCCATTTGCGTGGGCGGCCGGTGGATGTACATGTACTTGTAGAGGAGGCAGTAAGGGCACTGCTTGTGGCCCCTGGAATGCTCGTGGTAGATTTTCCCGTGGCATACTCTGGTGGAACCACTCCGGCTCTCCCGTTTGACACTGTCTGTCCGGGCAAAATAGGGCTGGTTCTGGGGGTCTTTGAGCAGCTCAATGTCACCGTACATCAGATCTGCATGTTCCTGCAGCGTCCGCATGTTCAGGTACTGGCTGTTGTACTTGACCACGGTGGACAGCAGAGTGATAGGGCTGTCATCCCCCAGACACCCTGCCTGCCACATCTCCTCCTCATCGGAAAGAGAGAAGTAGACAATATTGCGAGAACGAGCACCTGACATCCCTGCCTTACTCAGCACCCACAGCTTCTCCTTGAGTTTCTTGGTGGAAGAACTGAAGGTGCTGCTGGTGATGGAGAAGCCCACGCCTGCATTCTTCAGGATGCGGTCCAGGCCGCGGCGAATGGCGTGCAGCGAGGTGGCCAGGAAGTCGGAGCCGTCACTCTTCTTAACGGTGACATAGAAATTCTCGAGCAGCTCATTCAACTTCACCGCAGGGATCTCAAATGAGACAAACACTGAGGTTACACATTGGAGGACACCCAAAGAGCCAGACCCCTTCCTTCTCCTCGTCCTCCCAGGGGCTGTATTGTGGACGGGACATTTTGTGGCCTCTATAGGGTTGATTCCTAGCCTGATACAGTGAAAGAACTTCATATGGAAGATCTCGGTTCCATACTTGGAACCACAGTGTTTCACGCAGCAAAATGGGACAAAATAAAGACCTTCTCAAAGGATTACTGTGATGCCTAAATAAAGGAAGAGGCATGGAAGGGTTTTAAATAATGGAGAACACACACACATATGCATACATAAATATACATGTATTTAGTAATTATGATTATTGGCCTTTGTAACTTGCACAATTCTATTCCCCTCCAGAAAGCCTTCCTTTTCTTTTCTAGCAAATCATTTCCTTTTCTCTCCTTCACTAAAATCCAAACATTCTCTCTAAAGAATTTGTGAACCAAATTTACAAATTCTGAATTCTCCCAGCATCAATTTCCTCAAAATCTACCATACTATTGGGTCCTGCGGGCACTAAACATGGTGCTGTTGGGGAAAGACGATGGGTATGTCCGGGCTGCACAGCAAGTTCATGACCTTAATCCTTCACTTGAATGTATCTGAACAGGTCCTGAAATATAACTGGCTTAATGACCCACAGGGTTGCAATAACAATACTTTTTCAAAAAATATGAAAAGCTTAATGACTGCACTGACAATTAGAGAGAGCTCCTCACTTGGATATGTTGGGAGAAGGAAGCCCGGACATTAAAAGAGTTCTTTCTTTCTTTTTTTTAGCTTTTTAAAAGAAATATTTTATTTATTTTATTTGAGAGAGCAAGTGTGCTTGCACAGTGGGGTGGGCGAAGGGAAGGGGCAGAGGGAGAAGTAGACTCCCCGCTGAGCAGGGAGCCCAACTAGGGCTCCATTCCAGGACTCTGGGATGATGACCTGAGCTGAAGGCAGATGCTTAACTCACTGAGCCACCCAGATGTCCCGAGAGCTTTATTTTCAAGAAAGAGCTAGAGGGATGCCTTGGTGGCTCAGTCTGTTGAGAGGCTGCCTTCAGATCAGGTCACAATTTCAGGGTCCTGGAATCGTGTCCTGCATTGGGCTCCTTGCTTGGTGGGGGGGCCTGCTTCTCCCTTTCCCTCTGCCTGCTGCTCTCCCTTCTTGGGCTCTCTCTCGCGCTCTCTCTGACAAATAAATAAGTAAATAATTAAATTAAAAAAAAAAAAGAGGGAGCTAGAAAGAGAAAACCAGACTTTCCTCATAGTCCTTTCAGGCCAAGTACATGTTCTAGGACAAAAGAAAGTCTCAATAGGGGTGCCTGGGTGTCTCAGTTTGTTAACCGTCTGCCTTCAGCTCTGGTCATGATCTCAGGGTCCTGGGATTGAGCCCCGCATCAGCTCCCTGGAACTCAGTGGGGAGTCTGCTTCTCCCTCTGCCCTTCCCCCAGCTTGTGCTTGTGCTCTGTCTCTCAAAAATAAATAAAATCTTAAAAAAAAAAAAAAAGAAGTAAAAGAGCTGAAGAGCCCCAAAATAGAGTGACAAGATTGTCAGAGATGTGTATTACATCTAAGGGGATGGTTTTATGAAGTCTATTTAGCTTTTGTACTTAAACAGCTTTGGAGCACGAGAAAGAGAAAGGGTCTTCATTTTTCTTGAATTCGAATCTAACATACATGAAAAAAAGCATATGAATATAAATATAAACAAGCTATTTTCATTTAGCACAGTGCCCTGTTAAGTAAGACAGTTGCATGTTATAACATTGGAAAACGAGCACAAGGCTCTGATACACAGCTCTGATATGCACGAAGAGCAATTTACATGGTACCACACAAAACAAGGACGGCCTATGTTATCAAATCACATTCAGAACTGCAGGAAAGCAACACTACATCAAGACAAGTAAGGATTGTTGCAGAGTGTAAGGATGATTCAATCTTAATAAATATGTTAATATAATGGACTTACTCATAGAGAAAGTAATATGAACTTGCTAATTACTGAAAACTTACTTGAAAGTTTGATATCCATTTCAAATTTTTAAGAATTCAAATTAAATTTAGATTGGAAGAAAAAATACTTTTACTACGATGAGTATTTTACAGACAAGAACTATAAAAATTATACCTCAGATGGAAACATTAGAATGGTTTCTTTATAAAGTCAGGAATAGGATGAGCTTGCTGAATATCTGATACTGTATGTGTGTAACAGTAGTCTGGAGGTTCTAGCAAACCAGGCAAGACAAGAAAAAAAATTACACACATGCATACATACGTGTATTGTATATACTAAAGGAAAAAGATAAAATATAATTATGTTCTTTTTTTAAAAAAGATTTTATTGATTTATTTGACACAGAGAGAGATCACAAGTAGGCAGAGAAGCAGGTAGAGGGGGAGGGGGAAGCAGTCTCTCTGCTGAGCAGAGAGCCCGAAGTGGGGCTCAATCCCAGCACCCGGGATCATGATCTGAGCCGAAGGCAGAGGCTTAACCCACTGAGCCACCCAGGCACCCCAAAATATAATTGTTTTCTGGTCATCTGATTGTTGGTCTAGGAAACTCCAAGAGATTCAGCTAAAAAGTCATCAGTAGGGTAGCTACATACAGTATTTGAAAAGCAACAACTTTCTTAGACACCGGTAAAAACCTGTCAAAATAACCATGACTCTCAAACTCAACTGGTTTCAGATTTTTATGTTGTCACTTGTAGCTCCCTACTTGCAGGTGTTAACCTCTCTTCATATTAGGTGGGATTTGTGATCCCACCTAATGTGTGTGATCCCAAGAACTAAGCCACATTTGAACAAGCCTAGGCAAAGAGGGAAGTCAGATTTAGTGGACTCTGAGACCATCTAAGTCAGTGAGGCAGCAGCCTTGAGGGAGATGGGTCAGTGAGGATCCGATCACACTTGTGAAAAGAACCAGCAGGGAAAATACTAGGTGGAACTCACACACTAGCTACAGAGTGAGGCTGGCAGTGTGCACCCTGTTTATTTAGATGGCGTTCTGAAGTCTAGTTTGACTCCTTCCTTTCTCCCTTGAGCACGTGACTAATTTGAGGCTCACCAGGTGCCAAACCGTGATCAAGAGCTCTTACCCACCTTGTCTGCTGCCAGCTATATCTAACTTTCTTTTGTTAAAGTTAGCTCCACACCCAGTGTGGGACTTGAACTCATGAGATCAAGAGTTACATGCTCTACCAGCCAGGTGTCTCTTTTATCTCTCGTTAAAGACACATCTAGATTAAAAATATCTTGCATTGAGACCAAGAAAATGAGATTAAAGAATACGGGCTTTGATACCACAATTCATTCTTTTTACTAAATATTGGCTAATTCTCTAAGATACTGGCCTCTTTCTTAAGAATTTATTATTAAAAATGTTTAATTTGAGGGGCCCATGTGAATAGATTACAGAAGACTAAAATCTATCTTCTTTCTCATCCAGGATTCCTCTAGGTAACACAGGAGAAACTAAGAAATACTAGTTCAATGATAAGGCACACTCTACGGGACAGATGGGACATTTTTTCCACCTGGAATGCAGAACTTCTCTAAACCTTGGAGAGCGTGGAGAAATTAGGCTCTTTTCAGGGATTCTTGCATGGGAACGTAAAGGCTCCCAGAAACAGACAACTTTAAAGTCTGAAAGACAAGATCCTCTGGCCTAGAAAAAATTAAGGTTAGTAGGGGGTGACGAAATGCTGATAAGGGTCTGTGAGAACAGGTGAATTTTAAAATTATTATTAATAAAGGTAAAATAGTTATATTTTTACTGATTTATTTGTATTTTTTTAAATTGTGGTAAAACATATATAACATTTACCATCTTAACCATTTGTTAGTATACAATTCCATGGTTTTAAGTACATTTAAAACATTGACCAACCCCCGCCACTATTCCTTTCCAGAACTTTAGCATCGTTCCAGGCAGAAACTGTACTCATTCAACAATAGCTGCATATTTCCTCCTCCTCTGAGCCTCTGGTAACCTCTCTCATACCTTCTGTCTTTATGACCCTACCTATTCTAGATATCTTACCTAAATGAAATAATATACATTTTTCTTTTGTTTCTGACTTATTTCACTTAGTATGTTTTCTGGGTTCATTTATATTGTAAACATTGATCAGTACTTCATTTCTCTTCATTGCTAAATAATATTCCATTGTATGGGTATGCCACATTTTATCTATTCATTTGCTCATGGGCATTTGGGTTGTTTTCGCTATTGTGAATAAAGCCACAACATATATTTAGGTATGACTTTTTGTACAGACACATCTTTTTAATTTTCTGGGTCTATATGTAGGAGCGGAATTGCCGGGCCAAAGAGTAACTCTATGTTTAACTTGTAGGGAAATGCAAGACTGTTTCCAAAACAGCTCCATCATTTTATATTCCCACCAGAAATGTACAAGTTCCAGTTACTCTACATTCTCATCAATACTTATTATTATCTTTGTAAAAAATTATCATTATTGTAGTCTTCCTGTTGGATATGAAGTAGAATCTCATGTAGTTTTGATTTGCATTTCCCTGACGTCTAAGGAAGTTGGCATCTTTTCATGTGCTCATCGGCTATTTGTTTATCTTCTTTATAATAACTTTTTAATATCTTGTCTGCTAATTCTAAAATCTTTGTTAGATCTGGGCTGGTTTTGACTGATTCATTATTTAAGGGACATATTCTTGCTTCTCTGCATGTCTGATAATTTTTTTTAGTTGCCAGACACTGTGAATTTTATTTCTTTGGTTCTGGATATTTTTATGTTTCTATAAATATTTTTAAGCTTTGCTCCAGACATAGGCTACTTGAAAAATCATTCAATCCTTCTGGGTCTTGCTTTTTTTTTTTTTTTTTAACTTGAAAGAATTGAGGTGTAATTGACATATAACAGTACATTAGTTTCAGGTGTACAACACAACAATTCAATATTTTTATGTACTGCAAAATGATTATTATCATAGTCTAGCTAATATCCATCATCACCCATAGTTAAATTTTTTTTTCTTGTGATGAGAACTTTTAAGATCTACTCTCTTAGCAAATTTCACATATACAATGCAGTATTATTAACTATAGCCATCAAGCTATACATCACATTGCCAGGACTTATTTACTTTATAACTGGGAGTTTGAACCTTTTGACCACCTTCACTCATTTTACTCTCCATTCCCTTCCCCTGACACACCTCAAGCAACCACTAATCTTTTCTCTTTTCCTATGAGTTTGGTTTAGTTTTTTGTTGTTCCCATTGTTTTATTTTTACATTCCACGTATAAGTTAGATCATATGGTATTTGCCTTTCTCTGACTTATTTCCCTTAGCATAATGCCCTCGAGGTCCATTCATTTTGTTGCAAATGGCAAGATTTCCTTCTTCTTATGGCTGAGTAATATTCCATTGTGTATATATGCACATTTTCTTTATCCATTCATCTATCAATGGACACTTAGGCTGCTTCCATGTCTTGGCTACTGTAAATAAGGGCACAATGAACATGGGGATACATAAATCTTTTCAAGTTAGTGTTTTTATTTCCTTCAGACAAATACCCAGAAGTGGAATTGCTGGATCATATGGAAGATCTATTTTTAGTTATTTGAGGAATTTCTATTCTGTTTCCCACAGTGTCTGCACTAATTTACACTCCCACCAACAGTGCACCAGGTTCCCTTTTCTCCACATTCCTTACTAACACCTGTTATTTCTTGTCTTTTTGACATTAACCATTCTGACAGGTGTGAAGTGGTATCTCGTGGTAGTTTTGATTTGCATTTCCCTGATGATTAGTGATGTTAGCACCTTTTCATGCACCTGGGCCTAGCTTTTAAGGTTTGTTGGGTGGGATTAGAGCAAAATTCAGTCTAAAGCTAACTATTCTCCACATTTGATGCAAAACCTTTCTCAGTACTTTCATCTGTTACCTTTCTCTAAGGGATCAAGTCCTGTGCTGTCTGTTCTGTCTGAAAACAGTTGTTGTACATATTGTGCTCAGTCTTTTTTTTTTAAATATTTTATTTATTTATTTGACAGAGAGAGACACAGCGAGAGAGGGAACACAAGCAGGGGGAGGGGGACTGGGAGAAGCAGGCTTCCCGCTGAGCAGGGAGCCAGATGTGGGGCTTGATCCCAGGACCCTGAGATCATGACCCAAGCTGAAGGCAGATGCTTAACGACTGAGCCATCAAGGCGCCCCCAGTCTTCTAATTTTGGACCCTTTTCTCCTATGGCCACGAGTGGAAATTTTTTTTTATTTTCAGTTCCAGTGGATTACTTTGATAACTATGTTGTTGCTTCCTCAATTTATAATTCTTTTCATTTCTATAAGATTTCATACATATTAGTCTATAATATATTATGTACGTCAGTGGTTTCCCTTTTGCCTAACCCTTTAGATCTTACAGTCAGAGCATTCTCCCTATTTTGACAGTCCCTCCCCTGTTACCACTGAAATAATTCTTCAGAGAAAGTCTCTCCTTACACAACACAACAAAACAAAACTTCAATGGCTTCCAATATTCACAAGATTTTAGTTTGGTATTTAATGGTTTATCAAAGTCTGGATTTAGATTTATAGATCTATAGATCTGCTATTCTCGTATCTGAAATCCCTGCTGCAGGCAAGTGAGTCTATCCCTCCAAATCTTATTTTTCCTCATGTCACTTGGCCTAGAGGACTCCCATCTTCATCCAGTCCTACCAAAATTCCTTTTTTTTTTTTTAAGATTTTATTTATTTATTTGAAAGAGAGAGAATGAGAGAGAATGAGAGAGAAAGAGAGAGCATGAGACGGGAAAGCGTCAGAGGGAGAGGCAGACTCCCTGCTGAGCAGGGAGCCTGGTGCAGGACTCGATCCTGGGACTCCAGGATCATGACCTGAGCTGAAGGCAGTTCCTTCACCAACTGAGCCACCCAGGTGCCCCAGTTCTACTAAAATCCCACTGTCCTTCAAAACACAGCTTTAGTATCAATTCCTTCACTAGTTTCACCAAACTGAAATTGACTTATCTATCTAAATTTTTTGGCATTTCTGATCTGTACATTCATAAAATGCTTATTAAATTCTGCTTTGTTCTGTGTATATTTTTTCTTTTGCTTTCAGGTTCTTTCAAAGTTTTCTCAAGCAAAAAGCAACTGTTCTGTGTTCCCCACAATGCTTAACAGAATGCCCAGGACTTAGAAGCTGTGAAAGTGGCTGAGAGAGTAAGTAGACTCAGACTTACCTTGGTGATGTCCGTGTGATCTTTGAGCCCGTTGGTCACGCACCAGTATCGCCACACGTTCAAGGCATACCGCGTGGCTTTGGTAGTGTTTGGGCTCACTGCACTGGTACACAGATCATTCAAGTCATCATTAATATTAAATACAGGAAATTTGTTGAGCTTAGTAGAATAGGCTGGAAACAAAAACAATAAAAAGCATTAAAATAATTTGCCATTCCCTTCTTTGGAAGATTACATCTTGGGATCATGTTAAATAACAGAAATCTCCTAAGAGATAACACTTTAAAAAATGAAATGTCTATCAAGGATACATATACTGGAATAAATAAAGTAGAGAACAATATTTCTAGCATGGAGTCAATGCGGTCACCTTGCATTTGATCCTAGTATTTTTGCTATACATAGCAAGTGACGCACTGATGCAGGCATTCCAATAACAGAAGGAAAAAAAGTGAATGCAGGAAAACAAAGAATGTTCTGTCTAAAACTTTCACTGGAAATAAAAGGCATTTATATGAACAATAACAACAAAAATAGAAGGAATGAGGGAAGACAAGTTACACATCCTTTTTCTTTACCCTCAGTGTATGCAGAGCTGTTAATTCTCTGTGTTATATAGTGTTATATAGTATAATTCTCTGTGTGATATAGTGTTTTCTGTGCCATCCCAGACAGCCTTGTACTAAATGGTGTTGGCATATTTCTTTAATTCTTTTCACAAATGAACAAAGAGGTATTTAAACCCTGATTCCCCAACATATCAGCTGGCTTAGAATCAGAATGGAAGGTAAAGCGAGAATAACTTTACAGAGAAGAAGGGAGAACATGCCATAGGGGCTCACATCATCTCAGAGAAGGAACAGATTTTTTTTTTTTTAAGATTTTATTTATTTATTTATTTGACAGAGAGAAAGAGAGAGAGAGATCACAAGTAGGCAGAGAGGCAGGCAGAGAGAGAGGGGGAACCAGGCTCCCTGCCTAGCAGAGAGCCTGACATGGGGCTTGATCCCAGGACCCGGAGACCATGACCTGAGCCAAATGTAGAGCCTCAACCCACTGAGCCACCTAGGCACCCCAAGGAATGGATTTTAAATTGCAATTGCCAAACTAAATCAGATGAAAACTGGTTTTCCCTCAAGGTGTCCACTTTAATTGTTGGATACCGAAGAGATAATCAAGTCCATAAGCATTAGGGCTTGCTTTATACTCTGTGATCTACTAAAACTAAACTTAAACTGTTTAAATTGTTGTCCTTGGGGTGCCTGGGTGGCTCAGTTGGTCAAGCAACTGCCCTCGGCTCAGGTCATGATTCTGGAATCCCGGGATCGAGTCACACATTGGGCTCTCTGCTCAGTGGGGTGTTTGCTTCTTCCTCTGACCTCTCCCCTCTCATGCTCTCTCTCTCTCTTTAAACAAATAAATCTTTAAAAATAAATACATAAATAAATTGTCATTGAATAAAAAACAACAACAACAAAGTGGACTACCTTAAAATGAAAACAATGCCAACCTCTAGTTTATCTAATAGTTCTGATCCTCTCTGGAATGTTTCTATGTTCAAACAAGGCACTAAGAGGCTGAGAAAGAGCAAAACAGAAAGTTGGTGCAATTATCAAGGTGATCTGCAAATTCCTTCCACTTTGCATAACTCATCTCACCTTCCACTGCCCCTCCCACGAAGAACTCCCAACCACAAGCTCCTGCTGTCCCCAGCATCCACTTGTGCCCAAGACACCACACCAACCTTCCCCGCCTGTAGTCTGAGAAATCTCCCCATAGTCTTTGTACCAAATAGTGTCTTTTTTCCCATTTCCAATTCCAAACTCACTTCTACACAACCTTCTCCACATGAACTGAACTCCCTTATTTTCTCCAGTATATGTCACACATTTGCTTTATTATTCCTTAGACCTGTGACGGAATTGTGTCCAGAAGATCTCCAGTTGGTTCGTATTGCTCCTTAAGACTCTGTCTTTACTCTTTAAGTTTGCTGTTGAACTGTTAAACACACAATCTGCTTCAATAATTGCTTGGAGCAAAAGAGAAATAAACAGTGCTAGAAAGGCTATCTGAAGGCGCTGTGTCACGTGAGTATATCCCTCTCACCACCCTCATAAGCTGAGATAACTCATATTATTTCTGGGACTTGCTTGATATTAATGAAAGGATTTTAGTATAAAATTTATTATCATTACATCTAGTGTTAATTGAATGCTTATTATATGCCAAGAGTTATCTGTAATCACTAAGCAACTGTGTTGTTCTACTTATTTTACAGATAAAGAAACTGAGCCTCATACATTTAGTAACTTCATACATCACTCATCCAATATTTACTGGTGTCCTCTCTGTGCCAGGCACTGGGCTGTCCCAAGTCATGGAGTTAGCAAGTGTTAGAGCTAGGGTTTGGACCTGGGTCCCACTGACTCTATGCCCTGACCATCACAGCAAAGGAATCGTACTACATGGATAAAGCTTCAGTATGGAATACAATTTAGATATTAGCCACTTATGAAAAGTATATTCTGGTCCCCAATATTTACTTGTATTAACCTTCAGTGAGGAGAACTAAGTCTGATTTCTTTATACAACCACTACAGTTCCACTGTCATGTGTTTTTGTTTTTAAACAACCACAACAAAAGATTTATTTGCAACACAGCCCAGTCCCCATCATTTCAGTATAGCATGGGAGTAGAAAAAAGGCACAGTGTAAGATAGGATGTTTAAGTTTAATTATTATATGAAACAATTATGTGGCCTTAAATAATTTCAAATTTAACAGAAGACAGAGACTGTACACTGAAAATGGAAAACAGAATCCTAGTACACAGAGAAACAGGTAAAAAATGCTTATATGCTTACATAAAAGAAATTGTGTGAAAATGATTAAATGACACATATGGTTCTTTTGGTATTTTGTTTGTTTGTTTTTAAAGATTTTATTTATTTATTTGACAGAGAGCGAGACAGGGACCGAAGGAACACAAGCAGGGGGAGTGGGAGAGGGAGAAGCAGGCTTCCTGCTGAGCAGGGAGCCAGATGCGGGCTCGATCCCAGTGGGATCATGACCTGAGCAGAAGGCAGATGCTTAACGAAAGCCACCCAGGCACTCCAGCACATATGGTTCTAGCATAATTATATTTAAAGAGTGAGTAAATTTACTCAATACATTACTTTTAAAAAATTCTGGTAGAAGCTGTAAAGCTATGTGTCAAGGAAATTTTTAGGAGGCTCTATTGATGGAGAAACAAACAAAAGTGAGGACTTCAAACTGAATACAGGAGAAAGAGGGACTACTTTAAGATTTGCATTTTTCTTCCACTAGAGAACACGCAAACTTCAAGGTCAAGGTTTGGAAGAGCTGGCCATGGGAGCAGGGCTGGACGGTGGGGTTGTGCACTTACTCTAAGGATGGCCAGATGGAAACAACTACCCTGCTCGCTATGCATGATGAACACCTACATCAATTACAGCATAAGCGTTGGCAAGCACAGCATAGAAAGTGAGGGAAATTGCTGTGAAAAGCCACCCTTAGAGTCAGAGAGAGAAAGGGCATTGCCTCAGGAAACTAGGCAGCCGCACCTGACACAGGGAAGGAAAAACAAAAAGCTGCTGCAAAAAGCAAAAAATGGCTGAATGCATGCCTCTGTCAGGTAACACTTCCCCTTTGTCTGCAATTGAGAGTTCCCAGTTCCCAGCTAGTTTTCAACTTACATACTCTGAAGAGAAGCCCATTTGTGGGGACTTCTTTGTCCACTCATTACAGCTGGCTGAAGTTCACTTGCAAAACCTGTTGGTCAACTATTACCTTCAAGAGGGAGCTGTGTCCAGATACATCAAACAAGAGCCTTTAATAATGTCTAAGGAAATCCCCGTAAGCTAGCGGTAATGATAAATCTAGACTTTCATTTTAAAATGTGAGCTCATGGGAGCGCCTGGGTGGCTCAGTCAGTTATTTGACGGACTCTTGATTTTGGCTCAGGTCATGATCTCAGGGTTGTGAGATCAAGCCCCGTGTTGGGCTCCAAACTCAGTGGGGAGTCTGCTTGAAACTCTCTCCCCCTTTCTTTCTGCCCTTTCCCCTGCCCTCACTCTCTCTCTCTCTCTCAAATAAATAACCTTTTAAAAAAATTGTGAGCATACAAACAAGCATCACTTGGACATGGGGAAAACCAATATCATGAAAGTTACCAAGTTACACAAGTAGGGCAACTAATTCCATATTCCACCCTCTCTTAAAAATTAATTCAATGTGAAAAAATTCGGACGATCACAAACAAATCATTACATAGATTTGAGAGCATAATTCATCCTTGAAACAAGAACAGCTTTCATTGGAAAAGGAAAAATAGGAGAACAAGACCCTGGAAATTTAAAATTGACAAAACATAATTTAAAAATACTTAATAGAAGAGCTGAGTATTAGAATGAACATGGCTAAAAGACAAATAAGTGAGATGGAAGGAATTTTCCCGGAAGGGCAAGCAAAGTCATAACAGTTTTTAGATTATGAGGACAAAGTTAAGAGGCAGAGAAGATTGAGGCAGAAAATTCAAAATATAGCTTATAAGAATTCAAAAGAAAAATTATGAGAGGATAGAATAAAATAAATAGTGAAAGAAATAATACAAGAAAATTTCCAAGAATCAAAGAGATTTTAATCTTTAGGGCGTTAAGTCTCATGAACTGTCAAATATACATACTGAAGACATATCTTCTTATAGAAGATATATATAAACATATCTTGGTGAAATTTCCAAGATCTAAGAACAAAAAGAAAATTTGATAATCTTTATCTGGTAAGAGAAAAGTCTTTAACATAGTAATAAGAATCAGATTTCTCATCTGTGACACCACATGCTAAAAAATAATGACTCTCATCTTCTCAGAGTTGTAAGGGGAAAAGACTATAAAATGAAGAATTCTATTACCTACTTAAGGTATCATTCAACTGCTAGGGCAAAATAAAGATATTTTCAACCATGAAAGGCACAGCATTGAAGAACAAGTTAATAAAAGAAATGAAAACTTAAAAATGATGGCAGGAGGACTTCCACTTAGGGCTATAATGGAGTAGCTGGTATTATACTATCTTCCCTGCTGAGAGTAAGGCTAGATAAAATGCACTGGAAAATAAAAGTAACTGGAACTCAAGGAGCAAAAATCCTGGAGCAATGGGAAATGCACAGAAGTGAGTCCTGCATTGATTACTATGTTTTCCTCTTCAGTCATTTGAAGAGCTGCAGTGCAGGTCATATAGAACCCAAACAGAAACAAGCAGCCTGAAGTCTACATTAGTCATCTCAGGGAAACAAGTATCAAATATCCAAATACGGGCCTAAAAAGCAGCCAGTACTTGAGAGTTGGACATCCTAGAGGAAGGGAACCATGGAAAAGTGAGCCAACATTTTGCATGCAATTTTCCTTCCAGGAATTGGTGATTCCTAAGCTAAACAGGCACAGGCAAGGTGCAGAGAAACCAAGTAGAAAGGAGAAATCACTAAGAGGAAACTGCATGGCACTGAGGAGTCAAGAATAGTAACAAGGCCTTCTAAGGAGAAGACTTGGTAACGATACAGGCTTTCATTTGAGACCCAGAAGGGATTAACTGTAAGAATAAGAAACACTGGAAATACAGATGGTCCCTGACTTATGATGGTTTGACTTATGATTTTTCAACTGTTTGATGATGTGAAAGTGATAGGCATTTAGTAGAAATCATAATTCAAAATTTGAATTTTGATCTTTTCCTGGGCTAGGCGATATGTGGTAGGATGCTCTTTTGTGATGCTGGGCAGAGACAGACAGCCACAACTTCTAGTCAAATTCATGATCACAAGGGTAAACCACCAGAGACTCAAAACCATTCTGTAACCACACGACCATTCTGTTTTTCATTTTCAGTACAGTATTCAATAAATTATGTGAGATATTCAACACTTCTGTATAAAATAGGCTTTGTGTTAGATGATTTTGCCCAACTAAAGGCTAACATCAGTATTCTGAGTACATGTAAGGTAGGCTAGGCTGAGATGTTTAGTAGGTTAGGCATAGTAAATGCATTTTCTACCAAAATATTTTAACTTATGATAGGTTTATCAAGATATAATCCCACTGTAAGTCAAGAAAGATCTGTAGAACAGTCTCAGATGGATTAAGGTGATCTGCCTACCTTATTTGCTAGCTAGCAGAAATTTAAATCCTCTCTGGAGGAAGGATAACATCTTCAACAAGTTTTCGTACACAATGGCCAGAATTCAATAACATTAACAGGCATACTATAAAATAAGACCAAATGAATGAAAAATAAGAGAAAAATCAGACAATATGATAATCCAGATTATTGAACTTGTCAGATGGATGTGGACTTTAAAATAATTTTAATATGTTCAAGGAAATAAGGAGAAGATAGAAAATTTTACCAGAGCATCAGAATCTATTAACAAAATGGAAATTATAGATTTTTCTCCCTTATTTCTCTTCTTCCTCTTCCCTTTCCTCTCCTTTTCCCATTTTCTTCCTGAACTTTTCAATTTCAAAGCTGCTGGTGGGGCAGAGCAAAGTAGGTATCTATTTTCCTGGAATATGTGTGTGTTGAAGGGGCTGCGACGGCTTAGAGTGAGGCATGAAGCCTGCTCAGCAGGGAGCATAGGAAATTGACTGGGGCAAGAAATATGTTTCAGTGGGAGGCAACAGAGCCTGAACTCAGAGAGAGAAACAAGCAAACATCCCATGCAGAGGTAGCCAGGCATGTGGTATGATTGCCTAAACAGGGTAAGGAGGACAGCCACACAACAGTGGGGGATATGGGAAGAAGCCTTATGTGAAAAGTCAGAGTCACTGGAGTGAATAGGGCTTCCCTGTATGGGAGTGGCCTGATGACCGTGTGGAATTCAAACTAAGCAAAGCATCCTTCAAAAATAAAGGTGAGGGGCGCCTGGATGGCTCAGTGGGTTAAAGCCTCTGCCTTTAGCTCAGGTCATGATCCCAGGGTCCTGGGATTGAGCCCCATATCAGGCTCTCTGCTCAGCAGGGAGCCTGCTTCCTCCTCTCTGTCTGCCTGCCTCTCTGCCTACTTATGATCTCTGTCAAATAAATAAATAAAATTAAAAAAAAAAATAAAAGTGAAATAGAGGGGAAGTCATATAAAATAATGAATATATTTGTTATTAGCAGTCAAGTATTAAGTGATAATAAAGGGAGTTTTTCAGGCAAAGGAAATAATCCAGGATGGAAACACATTGATACAGCAAAAAATAAAGAATACTGGAAAGATTGAATATGTAGGTGAATTTAAATGAACACAGCTGTTTAAAACAATACTAATGGTGTCTTATGGGGCTTTAAACGCATGTAGAATTAATATTCATTACTATAGCACAAAAGAGTGTAACTGGAGCTAGTTTTGAAAGGTCTTTGCATTATCTAGAAAATGATGAAAACACTAATTTAAAGTAGACTTTAACAGCGCAAGGATGCATATTTTAATCTCCATGGTAACGACTACAAGAATATTGAAAGAATATATAAGTTCATAGAGGAGGAAAATGGAATAAAAAAGACTAATCAAAAACAAGGCACAAAGAATAGATAGGACAAAGCAAAAAATGTAGGATTATAGACTTAAACCTAAATGTATCAATTATTCCAGGATCAATAATCCAATTAGAAGATAAGGGATGTCAGGGTGCCTTGATGGCCCAGTTGGTTGAGCGTCCGACTCTTGGATTCAGCTCAGGTCATGATCTCAGGATCATGAGACCCACTTTGGGCTCCACGCTCTTTCTCTCTGCCCCTCCCCCATTCATGCTTTCTCTCAAATAAATAAATTTTTAAAAAAAGATAAGTGATATCAGTCTCAATAAGAAAAAAAAAACTCAGCTATGTATGTCCTCCTTACACATAGGAATAAATAGGGTAGAAAAGCTGAGAGTAAAAGGAAGAAAAGAAGGTACACTACGTAAACAGTAAAGAAAAGAATGCTAGTATAGCTATATATCAGACAAAACGAACTTTAAGGCAAGATGTATTACTATAAAGAGAAATGTTTTAAAATTCAACAGAAAGATATAATAATCCAAATTTCTATCTAATCACATAGCCTCAAAATATAAAGAGCAAATGTGAGAATTTTTAAAAAGAAATAGGCAAATCTACAACTAAGATTTTAATATGTCCTTTTCTATAACTGACATAACAAGTACACACTGAAAATTGTATAAAGAAGATTGAAACAATGCAAATATCAAACTATACTTAATTGATACACAAAAAACAACATATCGAATAACTGCAGAAGACACATTCTTTTCAAAGATACATGGCCCTTTTACCAAAATAGAAATGCTAGACATAAAGCAAACTTCAACATTCCAAAGGATTAAATCATTCAGAATATCAGCAGAATTAAAATACAAATCAATTACAAGAGCATAACTTTAAAGCACTAAGCAATAATATGCTTCTAATAAACCCCCGATGAAGGGGAAAAAACCAATGGCAATTAGAAAATATTTCAGGGCCACCTGGGTGGCTCAGTGGTTTAAGTGCCTGCCTTTGGCTCAGATCATGATCCCAGATCCTGGGATCAAGACCCTTATCAGGCTCACTGCTCAGCAGGGAGTCTGTTTCTCCCTTTCCCTTTACCGCTCCTCCCTTCCTCCCTGCTCGTGCCCTCTCTCTCCCTCTCAAATAAAGAAAAAAATCTTTAAAAAAAAAAAAAAGAAAAGAAAATATTTCAAACCAAATGATAATATATATGTCAAAGTTGTGGGAGGCACTTATTGTAATATCTATAGAGAAAATTATAGCATTGGATGCAGAGATCAGGAAAGAAAGGTTGAATATCAACTGAACCAGGAAATGATAAAAAGAACAACATATGTACTCAGAAGAGTAGAAAGAAGGAAACATTACAGATAACAGAAATCAATGCAATAGGAAATTTATAATTAAAAAAGAAGTAGTGCCAAAAGATGGATTTAAAAAGACTAACTGCTTCCCCCCACCTCTCTCTGCCTACTTGTTATCTCTGTCAAGTAAATAAATAAAATTAAAAAAAAATAAAAAGACTAACAAAATTAATGAACTGGTAAGAAAAATGAGAGAAGGCACAAATTGCAACACAAAGAATGAAACAGGAGTTATCACTACAAATCCTACAGAAAGTAAAAAGATAGTAAAAAGATATTATGAACAACTTGATGCCAATAAATTTGAAAATTTTGATAAAATGGGCAAATACATAGGAAAGCCACAGCCTACTACAACTGAACAAGAAATATAAAATTTAAATAGTCCTACATCCATTAAAGAAACTGAATCTGTAATTTGAGATATCACACACACACACACCACACAAACACACACACACACACACACACACACACAACCCCTCCAGGGTGAGATGTATCTCACCAGCAAATTTTTTTAACATGTAAGGAACAAATAATGCCAAACCTAAAAACTCTGCTTATGAATAGAAAAAGAGAGAATAGTACCCATTTTCTTTTTAAGGACAGAATAACTTTTCTATAAAAAAATAAGAGCAATACAATAAAAGAAAATTACAGGCCAACACGCTCATAAACAGACACAAAAATCTTAACATGATATGAGCAAATTGAATGCTTACCTCACACCACAAACAAACAAAAAACAATTCCAAATGGATCATAATCTAAATGTGAATGGTAAAACAATAAAGCTTCTAGAGAAAAACACAGGAGACCATCTTTAGGACCTTAGGGTAGCAGCATATTATTAATGGAACATCAATATTATTACCTCAAAAGTAAAAGATTGATAAAAGAATTTCTTTAAAATTAAAAAGACATTTATTAAAATGCACCATTTAGAGGGTACAGAGGCAAGCCACATAGTGAGAGAAGATTTCTGAAGTACGTATATCTAACAAACCAATTAGAAGGCAGCGAGGCCAATTAAAAATGGGTAAACTTGGGGCACCTGGGTGGCTCAGTGGGTTAAGCCTCTGCCTTCAGCTCAGGTCATGATCCTGGGGTCCTGGGATCGAGCCCGCATTGGGCTCTCTGCTTGGCAGGGAGCCTGCTTCCCCCTCTCTCTCTGCCTGCCTCTCTGTCTACTTGTGATCTCTGTCTGTTAAATAAATAAATAAAATCTTTTTAAAAAAATGGGTAAACTTGAATGGGCACTGTATAAAATAAGAAATACCATTAATTTTTCAGGAAACATAAATTAAAATCCATCCACCAAAATGTCTAAAATAAAAACAAAATCTTCAAATATCAAGCAGTGATGAGGATGTGGAGCCATAGGAACACTCCTACTTGGCTGGTAGGAACGTCAATTTGCACACCCACTTTGGAAACTAATTGGTAGTATCTACTAAAGGTGAACATACAAATATTCTATGATCCAGCAATGCTACACTTGAGTATATACCTAACTGAAGCATCTACATGTTTACTGAAAGGCATGTAACATGAGAGTTCATGAAAGTAAACTCAATAATAGGAAGCCTTGAGCTGGAAATACTCATATGTTCAAAAACAACAGAATGCATATGAAATTGTAAAATTTTTTAAAAAGATTTTATTTATTTGTTTGACAGAGAGAGATCACAAGTAGGCAGAGAGAAAGAGAGAGAGGAGGAGGAAGCAGGCTCCCTGCCGAGCAGAGAGCCCAATGCGGAACTCGATCCCAGGAGCCTGAGATCATGACCTGAGCTGAAGGCAGAGGCTTAACCCATTGAGCCACCCAGGTGCCCGAAATTGTAAAATACTTATACAATATATTATTATACAATAATGACAAGGAATGGACTACTGGAATCAGCAAACAAAAAATGTGGATGAGGCCCACAAACACAATGTTAAACAAAAGAGGCCAGACGCAACACAGTGAGTTGAAAGGGCCCACTTACGCGTAATTCAGAAACAGATAAAATGACTCTTATGCTGAAATAACAAAGTGGTTGCCTGAGGGAGGTAACTAAAGGAGGGCACAGGAGGGGTTTCTGGGCTTCGGGTAATGTTCTATGTCTTCTTCTAGGTGGTGTTTTCAGCAAAACGCTTGCTTCAGAAAAATTAACCAAGCTGTACGTTATTTGTGGCCTTTTGTGTCTGTAAAATTTAGTAAGAAAACTTTCAAAAAATTCTTTTTTTTAAATTTAAGATTATTTACTTATTTATTTAGAAAAAGAGCACAAACAAGGGGAGGAGCAGAGGCGGAGGGAGAGAGAATCTCAAGCAGACTCCACGCTGAGTACAGAACCCAACTCAGAGCTTGATCTAAGACCCTGAGATCATGACCTGAGCTGTAACCAAGAGTCTAGATGCTTAACTGACTGAGCCAGCCAGGTGCCCCTAAAAAAATTCTTAAAATTAAAAATGTATATATAAACTTAATCAAAGAAGAGTTATATCATGTACCTGGATGGAAAGGCTCAATATTAAAAGGCTGTTTAATTTCTTCAAGTATTTTTTAATGTGGTGTAATTCTAATTAAAATCTCCCTTTTTGTAGTTTGTTACGTCAGGTTGTTACTGGTCAGGTTTATCTGGGAGAGTACATGCATGAGAAAAGGAAGGCAATTTTGAAAATAATATTTGGGAGGCTTTGCCCTGAAAGATATAAACATGTAGTGTAATACTGTAATAATTTAAAGTTTAAGTTCTGGAAAAGAGAGAAATAGATCACTGCAACAGAAGAAAGTCCAGAAAAGGCCTGTGTAAATATGCAAATTGAGTATATAATAAAGGTTCCAATTCAAATTGCTGGGGAAAGGATGGACTCTTCAATAAATGCTTTGAGATAATAAGCTATTGAGTTAGGAAAACAAAAACAAAAGCAAATTTCAATTCCTACTTCATACTACATACAACACATTTCCAAACAGATCTTTTTCAAAAGGCTATTGCTATAAAGATAATTCTCATGATTTGAGGAGTAAGAAAAGCCTTTCTCAGCATGATACAACCCAGAGCTAGAAAAAAGATTAACAACTCAGATGACATAAAAATTCAAAAGTTCTGCATTGAATAAATTCTAAAAGACAATAAACAGACCTGGAGAAAATACTTGTAACACATAAAGTGACAAAGTACATATGAAAATCTCCTTTAAATCAATTGGAAAAAGATTACTCACTAGAATATGGGCCCGGGATATGACAGGCAATTATTCATAGAAGAAATACAAATAACAAAAGCATTAATAATAATAAGACATTATAATCAAAAGAAGATGTATTTCATTTATCAGACTGCCAAAAATATAAAAAGGTCCATATCTAAGCATTGGCTAGGATAGGAGGAACTTGCACTAGTTTAGAAAAATATCTGGAAGGATGGTTAGTATTTACCTCTGTGAGACTTACAAGCTTTACAATATGAATATATTCTTTTTCAAAGTTATAAAAATAAGTAGGATTTTGGAAATGTATATGTAGGAAAAGTAAATGTTTTTTATTTGGCCCGGGAATTTCTCTTGTAGAAATTTATGCTAAACATTTAATCATAGATACATACAAAAATGTATGCTTAAGGATGTTTTTGAAGGCAAATTTAAAAAAGTGAAAATCCAATCCAACAAAAGCACTGTAAGACAGATTTTGGTACTACTATGCAACGGAAAACTGTGTAACTATATAATAATCACACTTTCAAAGTCTAAAGATCTTTTACAAATGTACAAAATAGTAAATGCAGATTGACTACAATTTTTGAAGACATCTATACATAAGAATTATAAAATAAAACACCAAAGTATTACTTGAATTGTTTTTATGGGTAGTAAAAATTCCTGTGATTTTTATTTCCTCCTTTATTATTAGTATGTGCCAAATTTTTCACAATGAATATTTATTTTTGCCTTAACAGTTTAAAAGCATTATAAATTTTAATCAAGAAAATGCTCTTTTAAGAAAACAATAGTTCGGTCTGAAAATGTTTGCCACCAATTCAATGTTTGCTTTTAACATAATCTTTTCAGATAATATATCCCAACATGAAGTATTTTGTACATATTAAGACATTTTAGTTGATATCTTCTCAGAAAAGATGATTATGAATAAATTAAATGAATAAAACTTTTATTTCACTTATTTTTAAAGATTTTATTTATTTGACAGAGAGAGAGAGATAGCAAGGGAAGGAACACAAGCAGGAAGAGTGGGAGAGGGAGAAGCAGGCTTGCCGCTGAGCAAGGAACTTGATACGAGGCTCGATCCCAGGACCTTGGGATCACGACCTGAGCTGAAGGCAGATGCTTAATGACTGAGCCACCCAGGCACCCCTAAAAAACTTTTTTTTTTAAAGAAAACATTTTCTGAGTTGTAGGCTAAATATTACTCAACTTGAATTCTAATATTCTTTCCCTATTGGGGAAATAAAATTTGACATATTTTATTTATTTATTAGTCATGTCTTAAATGTATAACTTGTAAGCAAATTTAAAGGTAGATTCCTTGTTACTTGAAGTACCAGGAAAACATAAAGTATAACTATTTATAAAGTAACTTTAAAATAATATCATACAAAAATACAGTTATTGCTTCCATTTGCAATATTCAGCTTTTTGTGAGTAAAGACTGGTGGATTATTCATAGATATGAAAGAAATACATTGGCATTTCTGCAAGACAAGTGACTGTGATAAAGAACATTATATTCTCTGGTGTTTTAATGTTTTCCTTTATTAAATAATTTTAGTGACACAACAAAAACGTCTGAAGTTAACAATTACAATCATTTTGAATAATCATTCTTATTCTGCCTAAAGAGTATCATCAAATATGCTAAATGCAACAAATTGCACATGGGGAATTATATCTGACCAAAAAGATTTGCCTAAAACTGAGGAAGTCTGGAAACTGACATCTACTTAACTTGGTATAATTTTGTACAATTGGCTGCAGAGGTCACAGACGGTGAGTTTGTAGCGGAGTCTCTTTCATTAATAGGATTGTTGGACCTGGGGCTCCAGGAAGCATATGATTAATTCAGCTGTCCGAAAGGGTCTTTCCTACCATATGGGCTACGTGTGAGCATACTCATGTAGAAACGCTTCTCCTTCCATGAATTCCCCCTCCTTAATGGTTAGAAACAATACCTGGGGCAACCCTCTCCGGTCCCCTCTCTTCAAGAGCTTTGTTCTATTGCTCAATAAACTTTGCTTTGCCATCTACCAAAAAAAAAAAAAAAAAAAAAAAGGAAAGAAAGAAAGAAAGAAAGAAAGAAAGAAGAAAAGAAAAGAAAAGAAAAGAAAAGAAAAGAAAAGAAAAGAAAAGAAACAACACCTGATATGGAATAGTCTGCTTAATGTTCATTGACTATATCCTGGGGTCTAATGCACAGTGACCAGGACAATTTTTTTTTTTCCAAAATGTGGCTTGTTTTAAAATTGTTTGTTGTGGCTTCAAAAATCAGCCAGCTTTTGCAGGAAACCACTTATTAAATGAAGGAAGACTGGTCATATCCAAATAGATACAAAATACTGTGATTAAAGCATGCTCTTATTATGGAGACATCACTGATGCTCACTAGCTGATTTTTATTAGCCTTTTTTTCTTTTCTTCTAAGCATGCATGTGCATGCGCACATGTGCGCGTACACACACACACACACACACACACACACACACACACACACGGGGGGGAGGGTGCAGAGGAAGAGGAAGAGAAAGAATCCCAAGCAGGCTCTATGCCTCACGTGGAACCTGACACTGGGCTCCATCTCAAGACCCTGAGATCATGACCTGAGCCGAAATCAAGAGTCAGATGCTTAACCAACTAAGCCACCCAGGTGTCCCTATTGAATTTTTCCATTACATCCTTAAATTTTAGGCTGTAACAACAAATACTGAAAACAATAGAAAAATACACGATGTTAGAGACAAATATTATACACACAATGGAATAAGCCACTGGGACATAAAACTAGAATTTTATTTAGAGCACAAGTACACAGACAAATATGAAGCAAAAACAGTGAGCTGAAAAAGATGAAAACATCTTAGTGTGAAAAGCAGTGAGCAGAAAAATAAAAATGAAGCCAAGAGTATATTCTTACTAACAAAAAAGTTCTACCATATTAATACAAATATCAACTGGCAGAGGATTAATTAGCCAAGAGCATCACAGTCACACATCTTAACATATTAACAGAAATTTCCCTCCACTTCAATACACCTTTCTCTTCTTTCACAAATTTGAATTGCAGCAGTTTAAAATAGAATTTTAAAATAGGATTAGAGTGAACATCAGGCACACATGTGCTTTTCTCACATAAATCAGTTAAAAGCCAAGTGGCCAGAAAATATATCCAAAATGTCAGTCTACCAAATAGGGGGGGGGAAGTAAATGCATCTCCAAAGAATAGTATCATTTTTCATAAAAATTTTTGAAGTACTAATTGTGATGGTTATATTTCTGCTTTAACAAAATGCCTGGCATTAAATTATACTGAATAAATTGACAAATCTGCCTTTTAAATCCCAATTAACTTCTAAAAGGTAGAGTAAAAGAAACCTTAAAATTATTCTTATAATTTATAAAATGGAAGACCTTATTTAAGTTGAATATAGCATTCTTTTTACTAAACAATCAAAGTTCTTCACTTTAACAGATAAAAGGGTCATTTAAGTGATTCTGTTGGATCCAAAATGCTTCGTCATTCCCTTACCAGGTCTCAGGCCTATGGGTTTACAGTTACATTTCCAGATTACAATGAAAAAGGTACAAGCTATTGCTCACAATGGGGCTAATCTGGGGCTAATCTATGTCTAATTTTAACAGTGAAAAAAAGCTTAAAGTCATGATGGAAACATACTCCATAAATTAGAAGCCTAATAAATATATATGCATTATTTAATTAAAAAGTTGCCCTGGGCATAAGGGCCTCAGGACAGACATTTAAAATGTACAGAAAACCCAAAGTGGGTAAAAAAAAATCCAAGAGCAGGATTCAAATAAACATGCCCAGCTATCTAATAGAAACCATTAATCATCAGGATACATCATGCCATAATCTTTGGTGTCCAAAATATAAAAAAGATTCTAAGTAGAAAGGCCTTGCCTGAAAGCCCCCAGTGCAGGAATCAAGAAATACTTTAGTGTTGCTCTGAAGGCCACTGGACAAGGGCGGAACTTCTTTAGAACATACATAATTGAATTTCCTGTTATTGCTTTATCACCTCTATTGAGGGGTAAATGTTTAAAGCATATTCTGGAGAAAAGGCTCACAATTAAAATCTGCCTTTCTTTTCCTTGAAGCGAAGAAGTGGCAGGGGCCTTGATGAATTAGTTTTAATATTCTTAGAATTAAATCAGCAATTTCAGCAGCAATGTTTCCAAATACAGCACTGGCTGTCGCCATGTATCTGACAGTCACACAAAAAGCCTCTATATAATTCAGGAGATTATCCCTTTGTTAAAGGAATCTCATAATTAGAAACCCATTGAACAGACAGAATGAAACTCTGCACTAAGCAAGGAGTTTTGGTGTGTTGGTATTAAAATGCTCTTAAGGAAGTAGCCTTCTTTTCTTAACATTTCATGACAGTTTCCCTTCCATTTTAAGAGTATAAATGTATAATGCTATTTCCCCCATGTGGAATTTTAACAAAATATAAAATTTATTCACCAAAATAATCTTCTCTCTACTTTCAGAGTGTGTTTGTAATTGCGGAGGCAAGATGAAAATACTAGGAACCAAACTAAAGACAGTTGGGCATGAAAAAATTCTGACGGTCATAAGGCAAATAAATACATTAAATAAGCCCATGTGAATGCTGAATATAGAAGTTAATACTTGGGAACGCTGAGGTTTCTACAGTCCCTAATAAATACATTTAAAAAGCTAAATATTCTTATCAAATGCATTTCAAACAATAAGCCATAAGCAACAAAAATAATGTCACTACCTCATAGTCTGGTATTAAATCATTTACCTGGATAGAAATAACCAGATAAAGGTAATTACGCTGCTACCTTGTCATTCTATTGGATTTCTTTGTAATGTGTTCAAGTAGCAGAAGAACAAAAAAAGATCTGAAGTAGGGGGAGTACTGGAAAAGTTAAGAATCCTTGCTTTTCCTTTTTGCAAACATTTCCTTTCTAAGAGTTGGGGCAAGTGTGGAAGAAAATCTGACCTGGAACTACACCTGTGAAACAAACTTCCGAAGTCGGCATCACTTGACAACTACAATATTTCCTTCTGTAGAGACCACTAAGTGCTGGCTCAAAATATTAAACAACTAAGTACATATTTTTACAAGTCACACGTACAAATGTTGACTGGCACAACCTCTTAGCACAGTTTTTCTGTTTAACTACAATAAGTGATAGCAGCAATGGTTAACAATTCCACATAAACACCACAAACACAGATATGAAAAAGCACCTACAACAACATGCAAATCTCAACAGTGACATCACTGAATATTACACAATGCATAGAAATTGTAATGGTTTTTGGCAAGATGGGGTTTTTTTTGTGTAACAAATACTTTATAAAACAGAAGTTCTGTTATAAATGTTATTTAAAAAGTTGTAATATAATGAATTGTAGATATAAAAATTCAGTTAAAGTTAATCTGAGTGGATTAATCCTAAAATGGACCTGCTACTTCATCCAGTATAAATAATCAATTATAAATTAATTTCTAGTGGTAGTATACTAAGGTATTTGATTTATAAAATGTAAGAATTACAGAAAGTAAATAGGCATAAAAATCACTTAAATACAGTATGCACAATTACTGTTAGGATTCCATATTGCTGATGTCTTCCTAATTCTACTTACCACAAATAAATAAATTGTGCCAAAGCATTTTTCAAAGCTCTTTGAAATGAATGGTAAAAATATTCTCTAATTCCAGTGTAATACAAAGAACATCAGAAGTCTAGCAAAATTCAACATTGCATTCAAAAGACAAATAATTCCACTGTACCTAAAGAAAAAAAATCCTAGAATTTCAGTTTTTTTCTCCCGCTATAATCTGGTAAATATAATTTATAAAATAAAAATTTGTGAAAATTTTTTATTTTTATGCTTGAATTCCTCTTTAGAAGGCCAAGCAGGAGAATAGGAGAATTTACAAATACTTTGTATTTCAACATCTTCCTGCTATAGGTCTTCCATTAGTTCCCATTTTTCCTCCCTACAACTAAATTCACTTCAGAAACATACTAATTCTGTTGACAGAAGTTCGGTCCTTTGGATTGAATGTATGTCCCAAACCTTTGAGATGACATTTTAACCTTTCCATAGAGTAAAAAAGGGTATTATAGACTGCATTCAAAACTAGTGATATAAATACTATGTAGTTGGATATACAAATGATTACCACAGTAAGCAAAAAGTTACTTTTCAGTTCATAATCTATAACTGGAAATCATACACTTGAAAACTGTAGTTTTCCCCTCTGTAAATGAAAACTATATATGAATGGGGTAAGTGGAAAGATGTTCGTTAAAAAAAGAAAATTTATGTTTAGAGATTATTCCATCAAATTTCAAAAAGAAAAAGTTGCTAAAATCAAGCTGTAACTGTATAAAATGAAAAGTGAGAATTCACATGCAAAAATAGACTACTTGGAAACTGGCAGCTTGACTGAGGGCTTAAAAAACTATTACAATTTTGAAAACAAGAAAAGATACCCTTTCCTACTCAGTGGAAATGTAGGGTTGTCTTACCACCCTCAACTCTTTTCTGTGAACTAGAAGTCAGGGTGCTTGGGTTCTAGTTCTAGTTCTGACTCTAACAAGGTGTGTACACCTGGGCACTCATTAATGTCTCTGGGGCTGTTTCTCTCTTCTATAAAAAAGAGGGGTGGGTTAGAGCAGATGTTTCCAATCTTTTTTCCAGTCTCCGCATGAAGGATGTGTCACAGAGGTAGTAGCTCATTCAGTCAGGTGAGTTTCAAAGTAGGAAGGTAGGGGCATAGGGAACATGAGAATTAATCAGCATTTGAGGATTCCCTTTGCAATCTCTTAACTCCTTGCTCTCCTTGCTCCCTACCCCTAAAAGGACATGGTGACTCCTGTTCTTCATAGCACTCAACAGCACTGGGCTAGAGGATCTCTTGGGTCCTTTCCAGGTCATCCTTTATGATTATAATTCAGCAAAGATGATGGTGTACATTAATATTCTGACCTAATTAATATTCTGATCAAATTAGTACTGACTTAATTAATACTGAGTGGAACTCAACAAAGTCCTAGTTTACATAACAACTCAAGTTAAATGTATTAAAATGCTGTCTTTAAAAAGTAATGCAATCTTTAATACCAAATCAGGTGTTTTCCTTCAGCTTTGGCAGGCCCAAATGATCAATTTACAGATAGGATGAAGCATGAGAAATTCTGATTATCTTTCTTTTCTCTAGTTAGAAGTGAAATCAGAGTTGTTGGCAGTTTGTCAATCATCCCCTTTTCTGTTTTTGTATAATTAGAAATACACCAATCACTAAAGGATGATATATGCAGTATATTTGTGTCCCAGTTATATTCAATAGCAAGGATCTCTTAAAATCATCCCATCTTCATTACTTTGTCTTATGAAAAGCTATCCATTCATTTCATCTCAGCTAGATCCAAGTGGGGAGGAGAAGCAATGCTGAATACTGTGCCTTAAGGGTAAAACAAAACAGAACTGAGGATGCCTTCGGCAATGGTGTGTTTCCTAATAAGCATCTCTCTCTCTGTACTTGTATATGATAATATGCCAAGATCTGATATAAAGGAAATCCATTTGACCAAAAAAAAAAAAAAAAAAATCTATTAAACTAATTGATAGAAAACTTAATTCTTTAGTATTTATAACTTTTTTTTTTCATAAAAGAACCACTTAAAAATTAGCTTACTGCAACAAATGATCATACACTCCCCTTGACTTCTCCTCTAGGCTTGGAAATTTATTTCCTTTATCACATAGTTGAGTTTTTATTTATAGATGTTAAATATTGCAGCTATATTTTGACCAGAGAAATATAGATCAAAATACTCCTTTGCTGTAGATAAAGAAATCCAGTCACAAGAAGCCTGATTAAAATCAGAAGTGTTCGTCTCTAATATATTGAACTGTGGAGATAGTCAAATAAAGAAAATCTGAACAGTTTCCGGTCTATCTCTAATTCTGAGAATCATAAGGATAGTATTTTTCCTCAAAAACTTCCTGTTAAGAACTATCTTTATTCATTCATTCATTCATTTACTCATTCATTCATTCATCTATTTAGGAGGCTCTGTGCCCAATGTGGGGCTTGAACTCACGACCCTGAGATCAAGTCACATGCTCTACCAACTGAGCCAGGTGGGTACCCCAGAAGCAATCTCAACAGATTAAAAAAAAAAAAATTAACAACAAATTCCTATATTAAATATTGCTAATTTGCTGGCACCAAATCTGCAGGCAAGATCAAACTCCCTTTGATCTTCCTATTGACTGCAAACTGGCAATCAATATCGTCTAAGATAGCAGTATTGGCTCTTGGGCTTAAGAGAGAGATTCCCTCTGCCTAGAACTCCCCCTTTCCTTGTCTGATTTATAAAAACAAATGACAACCACTTTTAAAAGTATAATTACTTCTGCACACACTCATCTCCAAGACAAAGCTAAACATCCTTTAAAAAGTGACACAAACTTTTGCTCTCTGCACATGGCCAGGGGAAAACAAAGTGCTGAATGTTCCATCTCAAAGTAACTAAAATAATGAGGCCTAAACAATGCTGTACTAACAAACATGCCAGGTGATGGCACTGCTCGCAGTCAATCTGGAGACAATGAATATTGATGATTTTATTACACCAGGGATTTCATTTATAATTTATCACTTCAGAGAGTCTACAAAAGCCAAGGAAATCACTTTGTGAACAAGCAGCTACAGCAGAAAAGGACAGACTTCATAGTATCTGGACTGGGTTTCAGATCCTGATGCTCTTATGTATTAGCTGTGATATGGGCAACCCATTAGACTCCTCTGGATTTCCTCATCTATAAAGGAGAAATAATCATACCCTCAGGGTAAGTGTGAGAGTTAGTGAAACAATTTACAGAAGCACTTAGTACTCTGGTGCATTGTAAGGACCCAGTAAATGACAGTCATTGAGGACAATCTACACCTTCTTATCCATGTGTGCACCTATGTGACACAATGGATGGTGCAGGAATGGCTTTGCCTTCATGCTGATTTTAAAACAGGCTCTAAGGAAGATTCTCCTCAAAATACTCAAAGCAGTATTAGGTATTCCACAGCAAACCAACATTTTCAATGGCTGAATAATAAACAAACTGCAAGAGTACAAAGTTTGGGAAATGATGCAAAACCGTATTGGCAGACTTTTTGGTGAGCTCTCAAAAAAATGAAATGACACTTTTATTACAGTATCTTTTATAAATTCTTTGAGGGCAGGGACTATTTTACACATCTTTGTACCCTTCCCAGTGTCTAGACAATAGGTGTTCAAGTATTTGTTGATAGGACTATAAATTCTCATCTCAGTGAAGTCATCTGATTTCATGACATCTAAAAGCTAAGCCTTATGACCTGGACAAATTAATGTGACGGAAGTATTAGTTAACAATGACCCAACTGAAAAACCAAAGAGATTTGATCTACCCTAGAAAAAATGCAGGCTATTCTTTGTGCATCAGGAAGTAAATTAACATAGGGAAAAGTGAATTAACACAGGGAAAATTTAACGCAGGGAAAAATATCTAAAAAATAAGTATTTTAAGTAGAGGGTATATTATAAATCATAGTCAGACCACCCCTACAACCCATGATGCGAACTGGAACTTTAAGAATAAGCTCTGTTGGATAAATATCCTGAATAGCTCTAATTTTTTCAGACATTATGGTTTTTTGGAGAAAAATTGCTACCATTCATGGTTTTCAACAGCCAGTCACTCACATAGAACAAAGATTGAATTTTGCAGGTATATCCCCTAAATGCTGATAGATGGGTTTGACATTTTTGTTGTGGACAGTGCAAAACTTCCGGAGTCATGTGAGGGGCACTGTCTCTTTTTTACATGACCTTACACTGACCTAAAAGTGTAAAATTTATAAATATGGTTTGTTATTGTATGAACCACAAGATTGCCTGGGAAGGCAGCACATTCAGTTGTAGTAAATACCCGCTGGACTGCTGAATTTTCACTAAAGAACATGTACAATATTTGGCATGTACCACTGCCACAGTATGAACATTAACTTTCTTTAAGCTAAAATAACAAAAATGGCATCTGGCAGTAGCATGTTTTCAGTATTGTTTATATAAAAACACAAAATTTAGAGGTAGTTGCTGATAACTTTTTGTTATTTCATTAACCCAAAGAGATACTACAGTTCAGCTAAACTTCTACCAAGTCATTCTTCAGAAAATTTTTCTAAATCTAGATCACAATGTTCCTATTTGGTTTGAGTTATAAAAGCAAAATATAATAAATAAAAAGTAACTCACATTCTCAATTTAACTGTGTTTTTCTGAATGAAAATGCATAAGATGAAATAGGAGAGACTTTCATTTTAGTAGTACCTCAATAAACACTTGGAGGGATGCAGTCTCCCACTTCAGCTTTCTCAGTACATACTGACTGCCCTTCTTCCTTACCAGAAACTTACTTTGCTATCAAAAACATATTAAGAATTTTTAAAGTATGTCAATGCAAAAATAAAATACACAATCACAATTTAAATGTTTCACAGAAAAAAAAAATTTAAACATGAGAGGTAACCCATTAAAAACAACCTTGTTTTTTAAAAACAGAATTCTTTTACAGTAAGCTGTCCTGTGCACTTACAAACCAGGCATAGATTAAGGAAAGTTTTGTAAAGAGAACTTGGGAGAAAGAGGCCTTGTGGTTCAAAATGAAGAGAAGAGGGGACATTAGGGAGCACAGTGTGCCATCATGAAAGATCACTCAAGCATTCCTTTTAATTAGATAGCCTTGAGAGATGGGAAGACACCTTGTCCCCACTTCTGGCTCAAATCACTGGAAACTGACTAGGAGCTGGAAATAAGGAAGATAAACAGAAAAAAACTTCGCAGTCAGATGACAGTTTACCATTTCCTTAACTATAAGCTAACTGATTTCTCTTGATCTCAACATAAAATGGAGATAACTAACCCTTTCAAGGATTGAAAGGATTAAAGATAATATATATAGAAATAAATATATATGTATTGAAATGTCTAAAGAAATATTTACCAAAATATTAACAGTGGTTATTTTGGCCAGCAGATTCAGGAGTATATATTTTGTTTTCTTATGCTTATCTGAATTTTCTAATTTTCATACAGTTAGTAACTATTATCTAAATAATGCATGTAGTAAGTCACTTCGCACAGTGCTGGTAAACACACCAGCTCAAAAAATGGTGGATATCATCATTGTTAGTGTAAAACAATAAAGCAAAAATATCTCCAACCCCCTCTTCTTGTTTTTGGATGCCTCCCTCTGGAGGAAAAGTTGCAAAGTAAAGTGGATTCCACCACACAAAGTCCACAGCAGAGTTTCTACTCTAGAGCCAAAGGAGAGGTCACAGCGTAAGAGGAATGGGTCTTTATGTGTTTATGAGCTAGTGTTGGAAAATGCTGCCTAGCCATGGCAGCTAATGTGATAATTTACATATCAGCTAATGTGATAATTTAACAAAGCAAATCAAAATGAAATTTGTTCTAGTCCATGATAAATTAATACATAAAATAACACCTACCCTCCTGCTAATGTGAATTATGAGTTTGCCTTGAAGAACAAATACTTCCCAATAGAATCCAGTAAAGCTCTTAAGACTTGGGTTTTTTATGTGTTCATGATTATACAGGATAGGAACCTAGCTCAACTTTATTGTCGTCCTAGTGTCTAAACTTACGTTGTTATTGAAGGATCTTAACTAAAAATATACCACAGGCTTCAAGACATGAAAAGAAAGACCTTGGAAAAACCACCACAATGGGTTGTTTAACCAAAATTATTATTATAATAATTGCAGGGTATCACAGATAAATTTATATTTACTGTAAAAGAAACTCTACACATTTTCAAGAATGCTTTGAATTTATCTAAATCTGGTAACAAAATGTTGTTACTCAAAATGAGTGTCAATATTCTTTTGATCTCAACTACAGAGTCAAGTAATCTCCTAGGGAAAAGAGACTGAAGTTTAATGCTTATAAATAAATAATTCAGGGGATCTGAGCTTTGAAGAGTAGGGCTCTTTTGTTGTCTTGACTAGTGCTTCTGGATTTTTAATAAGACTCTCTCATTCTCTACCTTCTCTTTATGTTTGATATACAATCTAACGCTTGGGAACATTTTCAAAGCTTTGGTAGTTTTGTAAATCTGAAAATCACACCTCATTTTAACGGATTTCTTAGGGAACAAAAAACATTCTATCCAAGTTCAAACACAACAGTAAAAATGAGCTATTAACAGTCTTTTTCGCCACAATATTGGACTTTGCATATTATTTAAAAATTATGTATCTTCCAAAGAGAATGGCAGCTTTATTGCCCCCAAAAGAAAAGATGTTAGCTAAACATCTAGATTTTCAGACATTACAAAAAATGAGGCACAGGAGCTAAAATTCTAATTCAGCTAAAAAAAGTATGTAGATAATTTGTTGAGCTTATATCAACACTTTCATATTCTTGATGTGACTGGATACAGTTATGTGTAAGCAGTAGAGTTAATATTGTCTCCTCCTGATAAGTATAAAATTTTAAAAATTAAAAAAATAAAGCCATTTATTAACTTTACTAAAATGAGAGGTGGGGTGGGAAGGAAAGCAGGAATTGAGGACACAAGTGTCTAGGATATCTTTCAGTTACTTTTCTGACAGTTCTTTAAAAACGGAATTCCTTCTCTACTTCGTGTTGCCTGAGAACCACTATGGTTTTGTCATCTGTAACAGCAATTACAATTAATCACCCACAAGTACATTTGTGTTAAGCCTATAAATACTATGTTAGCAATACTAAACTATCTCCATTGGCTTATTTGTAAAAAGAAAAATATATTATATGTTTATATTTTTATAAAGTTAATACTGAGGGCGGAGGAAAGGGAATGAGAAGCAGTGTATAATCACAGTTTCTCTGGACACAGTAACCAAATTGGGGTCTTGCTCAAGCCACCTGGTCAAGCAGTGTCTGAGGAAGAGTCATAGGAAGCAGAGACGATGAAATTGCCACTGTTGGAGTGTCCAGCCACCGACTGGGCAGCCTGCTGGCTCAGATTGTTACAGATGAGCACCAGCTGGTTGCTCTGGGCCTCGGACAAGGTGCTACAGCTCTGATACACACTGAAGTTGGTTTTTCTGCCAGGGATGTTACCCTTCTCACACATGGTCTTCACCATCTTGGCCAGCTTGTTCTTCCCAAGGGCTTGGCAGTTGTACCAATGCAGAGCTGCCAAGTTCACGACTGGCTTGATGGACAGGTAGAAAGGAGCATCCTCATAGCGCATGGCAGGAGGCCGGCGCTGGGCATACTCCTTATAGTCCTGTACAGGGCAGGTCTGTGGAGCGTGCTGGGTGGCATACACACGAGAGTCTGTCCCCCCTCTCTTGGTTTTGGCATTCAGGTCACCAGTGTCTTGACCCATCCACTCTAAGTACTCCAGCCCTGTTTCTGTTACCCGGAGCCGGATATCACCCCACTTCAAGGTAGATCCATGGAAGCCTGTGCAGTGCCCAAAAGCTTTCGTGTTGTTGAGCCAGACAAGGTTGAGAAGACCCTCAGGATTATAGCGGCTTAGTAGTCCCCTTTTCCGCAGAATGAGCTCATCAGCAAAGGTGAGCTTCATGGACTTGTGTGGCTTATTTCCTTTTCCTTTGCAGCGGAGTTCAATCTGCTTCTGTTTCAGGGCCTCCTGGGAACGCTTGAATTCCTTATCCCTGGTGATACTGTAGCCATACCTATGTTCTTTTAGGTACCGTTCAAGTCCACACTGGTAATTGGCCAAGCTGTTAGGTTCATATTCGGACCCATCCTTCTGCCTGGCATCCACAAAGAAAGAGGCCAGGTAGGCATCCAACTCCTTGCAAGGGATGACATAAATCTCTCTTGTTTCAGAAGGATACTTGGAGATGAGGAACTCTCGGAAATTGCGGAGCGCGGTCTGCGTGCTCCGGATGGTTTTCTCATTCTGCTCCCTGCTGAGCTCAGCTGCTCTTTCATCCTGGTCTGCAACAAATTGGGGAGGGGAGGGATAGAGAGGGTGTTGATGAGTTCAGACAATGCACTTTCTACTCTGCAATAAAGTTTCCTCTTATAATGAAAAGGGAAAGAAGGAATCCATTTCATAGAGATCACTCATAAATGTTATTTACAAACCTGCTGCATTATAATAGCCAACTTGAGTTTCACAAATGATGTACTAGACAAGAATATGGCCCATTACAATCAAAATGAACTTGTCGTGTCACTGACACACAAGTTTTGTGCATGAAGGTTTGTGGGAAGAGTGAGATCAGAGCCAGCCTTTGCTTTATAGGAGGAACGTGAGACAGAAATGTGCTATTCACCCTACTGCAGTGTGCTTGGTCCCCAAGCTGACACACTCATTTCAGATCACTTCATTTGTGAAATCAGAGCTTTTACTGGTTCCATTTTACTGAACTAAAATATTCAAATTTGTTATTTAGCACACCACTAGGGATCTCTATTTAAAAGTTAGTAAATAGGGGCACCTGGGTGGCTAAGTAGGTTAAAGCCTCTGCCTTCGGCTCAGGTCATGATCTCAGGGTCCTGGGATCGAGCCCCGCATCAGGCTCTCTGCTCAGCGGGGAGCCTGCTTCCCCCTCTCTCTCTGCCTGCCTCTCTGCCTACTTGTGATCTCTGTCTAATAAATAAAATCTTTTAAAAAAATAAAATAAAAATTAGTAAATATAAATTATTTATAGTAGTTTATTCAACACTCTATGGCAATTTAGGTAAATAGTTTATAAATATTCTGTATGAATTGCAGGCAGTTTGTAATAAGCAATAAAAATATTTGATATTTTGTAAAGCAATGAGGATAAAACTTCATAGTGTAGGGCGCCTGGGTGGCTCAGTTGGTTGGGCAACTGCCTTCAGCTCGGGTCATGATTCTGGAGTCCCGGGATCGAGTCCCACATCGGGCTCCCTGCTCAGCAGGGAGTCTGCTTCTCCCACTGACCTCTCTCCTCTCATCCTCTCTCTCATGCTCTCTCTCTCAAATGATTAAATAAAATCTTTAAAAAAAAAAAACTTCATAGTGTAAAGACAGGACAGTGAAACTTGAATCAGGCTACTATAATTCAGATGTAAGGAAAGGGGTATATCTCTTGGACAAATCATTTTATGTTGTTAATTTATTATTTACAGTCTTCCACCAAGGACTAGGGTTGCCTCTTTCCATCATGGATTATGCACAGTTAAGTAATGTTGCTCTGGATTAGCAATTCTCACACTTCAGTGTACTTGTGAATTACTTAGGATGCTTATCAGTATGAGATTCCTCTGTGGCAGAAATCCACGCTCAGGAAGAGGTTTGAGAGAAACTTCTTTGAGAAACAAAGTTCTAGTGCTTATGCCTTTTATGAAGGAAACCCTATTTTTTTTAAAGTTCAATGAGATCATTTAAATGGTTTCCCTTTTAGTAATACATAATTTAAGTTTGGACTCTTTAACATTAACAATAAAGATGTTTTGTCGAAATTCACCACTGTTATGTCAGACATGGGTGTGACTCAGAGAAATTCTAAAAATGAAAGTACACCAATAGAAAACTGGGTTATCCGATTATTGAGAGGCAAGTATAAAGCTTAATTTAAAACAACATAAAAATGTAATTTCAGATTCTATAGTATAAGGTAAAATATTTTGTTTATCCTGATTATCTTAAAAAAATTTTAATTTATAAAGTTGCTCAGTGGAAGTCTTTGTGATAACCGTATATAATTATAAAAATAAAGTTTGTAATGGAATTTTATTCATAAAAGACACTAGCTTTTGTATTACTACACACATTTATGAATGTTATTTTTAAATGACAGCTCTAATGTATAATTTCCCAAATCCTCCTAACCTTATAAAATGAAATGAACTGAAATTTACTAAACTAGCTAATTAGATATTTTTATGGGCATATTTTTGAAAGATTATATATTAAAATTCAATATATAAAAGTATATTTTATGCTGCATTCTATTACGCCATTTTCTTCCTGTTAAAAGTGTTTATATATCAACAATAAAGATGTGTATCTTTCCATCAAAAAGATGGAAGGCACACTATGCATGTAACCTTCTACCAGGTTGGCTTCCTTGGCTATTTACATGTAAATCCAAGGGGGCCAGAACATGTGTTCATTTTGGCTAATTGTTTAAATATCCACCACAGCGGACTTCAAACTTCAAAGACTTTCTAAGAAATAAATATTCATAGAAAACTTTAGGGAAAAAACTTCTAATTTCTCAAGTTTCACACAGAATCTTTTACAAAACTTTTTTGTCTGAGATGAAGACTGAGTTTGCATGTGCTACCATCCCAAATCTACTACAGTATATATTCTGGGGTGTAAAAGACTTTGAGGAGGCAAAGAAAATTTTAAATCAGTGACTAAATCCATAGCATTTGTCTTGTCTTGTCCTTCTTTGTTCTTATACATATTCTGATATAGGTGAAATATGCCTTCAGAAGGAGGGTATTTGGGCCTGAATTGGGGTGAATTTTGGGCTTCTGAGAGAATTATAGGTTAGTAAAGTTGGTTTTTCCCATTAGAAATAGAATATGCCGCAGGACTATCAGGATGTTCAAGACAGAGGCTTAAAACTATTCCGTTCTTTCAGATTCAGCACGCTTTTGTTCATAAGATGCTTAATAACTATCATCAAATACATGAAATATTCTACTTACAGTCAATCCTCATCTTCACTTTATAAAATATTCAATATTTTCTACTTCCTTTTTACAAAAATAAACTGTTGAACACCTTTGGGTGTCCATTTAAATATCAGGGAGCGGTTATTATTTTTTTCTTAAGTTCTTTTGAGGGGTATGTGAATAAAAGACTTTAAGTCTGTTGGACATCATTACCCAGCCTTAGGATGTACACTGTAAGAGGAACTGGTGAAGTAGACTATGGAAGGGTCTGGAGTCATTCATCTGCAAATCTCCTGTGTAAGGCAGCCTGTTCTCTCACATCTGCATCTCTTCCATTCATATTTGGAGAGTCTGCTAACACTTAGAGTTGACCAACATATTAGCACTGCTTCAATATCCTCAGAAAAATAAAACTAAAAAATTCTTTTCCTAAGACCCTGGAATGTGCCACAAAAGGAGGTAGGAGAGTAGAGAAACCCTCATTCATTTTCCATGAACAGGTGGAAGTAAATGGCTTTAAGGTCAAGTAATACTTTTTCAGCTAATTACACAATCAAATAAGACCAGGGAAGATTGTAATAAAATGTAAAACTGTTACATTTACCTTGCTTTTATCTCTAGTTTTAGAAAAACTTCTGATCCACTTCCTTTTAAAAACTTTTTATTAGGTATAGCAAACATACAATAAAGTAGACCAGTCATTAAGTGCATGTAATTAATTTTCACAAGTTGAATGCAGGAACCAGATCAAGAAAAAGAACACCACTAGCATGCCCAGAGTCTCTCTCATGTCCCCTTCTCCCAGTTATTCCCCCCATCAAGAGTAATAGCTATCCCGATGAAACCTAACACAATTGTCTGGTCTATTATTATAACTAACATCAATGGAATCTAAGAGGATGACTCTCTTGGGCCTGGCTTCTTCATTTAAACATTATGCTTGTGAGTTTCATCCATTTTGTTTTGTAGCTGTGATCATTTACCCTCATTATTTTGTAACATTCCACTGTGTAACTATATCACAATTTATGTATCCATTCTATCAGGCATTTGGGTAGCTTTCACTTTGGGGCTGTTTCCAATGAAATTGTTATGAACATTCTATGAAATGATCAAGTTGGGTGTTAACTTGGAAGTGGAATTATTGGGCCAGAGGAAATCATAGGTTTCAGTAGCTTTGACAGATACTGACAAACAATTTTCCAAAGTGCTTGTACCAATTTACTTTCAGAAACAAGAGTATGTGAGAGTTCAGTTTGCTCCATATCTTCAGCAACACTAAGTAGTCTTTTTTCTTTCTTTTTAAGCCATTCTGCTGGGTGTGGGGTGGTACTGCACTGTAGTTTTAATTTTCATTTCCCTGATGACTAAAAAAGTCAAACACCTCTTTATCTGTTTACTGGCCATTTGAATATTCTCTATGTGAAGTACCTGTTCAAGACATTTTTCTGTTGGATTGTCTGCTCTTTTCTTACTCTGTGTAGAAGGTCTTAACATATTCTGTTTGAGTCTTTATCAGAAATACATATTGCAATTATCTTCTTCCAATCTGGGGCTTGCCTTTTCACTTTCCTAATGGTGTTTTTAATAAATAAGAGCTCTTAATCCTAATATCCCCCAATTATCAATTTCTTTCCTTTACTGGTTCAAGCTTTCTGAATCTTGCTTAAGAAATCTTGCTTACCTCAAGGTAATGGAAGAGCTATTTCTTCCAAGAGCTTTACAGTTTTAGTTTTCACATTTCAATCTGTCATCCACTAAAACATCTACCTGGATGACCTGAGATAAAAATTATGATTAACTCTTTTTATTATGACCCACGATCCATTTGATTTTAATAAATTAATAAACTTTCAATAGGCAATACAGCATATAGTACCGTATCTGAAAGTTACAAATGGATATAGTGAAAGTAAGTCACCCTCCCAGCCCATCTCCTTGTTGCCATATTTCCCTCTGCATATCAACCAATACTGACAATTTATGGGGTACAATTTTTTATTTTTCTATGCACATGCACTTACTTTCTGCCTTTGAAAAAGGGCATTGAAACATACTACACATTCTATTCCACACTCTGCTTTTTACCATTACAGTGTAACTCCATATCATCATATGTATTGTACAATATATATTGTACTTATAATGGATACACCATAACACATTACCTAACCCCTAATTCTCTACTGAAAGACATTTGCACTATTTCCATCCCTTTGCTATTATAAACAATGCTGCAGTGAGGATCCCTGTACACATGGTATTCCCCACATATGGGCGTGTATATACACAGAGGTAATTTCCAAAGTGGAATCCCTCTGTTTCTATTTCCCTGTATGTATATATGTTGTATCAAGATATGAGTGATTGTTTAATCAAAACTTCCTAGATATAATGTATTATCCATCTTCTTAATCTTTGCTTATTTAATTGGCAAAATATATTGTTGTGGTTTTATTTATTTTGCATTTATGATAAATGAGATTTAATATTTTTTTAAATACTTATTAGCTCCTTATATTTTCTCATTTTCTTTCTGAATTCTTTGGCCTCTGTCCATTTTCTTTTTTTATATTGATTTAGGAGCTACAGATACATTTAGGAATTTTTCATTTATATTTAGTCTTAATATTATGTCCATACTATTTAGTCTTATTATTATATTTAGCCCTTTGTGATATATTTGATGTCTGCATATAAATAGATAATTCTTTTTAGTTTACCTTTTATATTTGTGACTGTTACACATTTATGGGATTGAATTTATCCCTTAAATTTTTTTTATATTTTGTGGTATACTTAGAGATATTGTCCCCATTATGAAACCATAAAACAATTCTCTTATGTTTTCTTCTAAAACATTTTTATTTCATTTTCCATTTTCACTTTATTTCATTAAAATTTCATTTTTACTCATTAAACATTTAAGTTACATATTTAATTATCTAATTTATTTTGGTGTAAAAAGGTAGGCACCAATTTGACATTTTTCTATATAATCATTCTTATTAGAATTAGTTTGGTTGGTTAGTGATCTGAGTACAAAGTTACACAGGCTTTGCATTGTCGGACCCAAAAGCTCTGTCATTTTTTTAGTGTGGCATTTGCAAAAGGGTTTTCAGAAATCCATTTATTCTTTGATGAAAGTAACACCGAATAGGAGATCACTTGGTTTCGGATTGTGATCCATTTTTTAGAGTCAATGCTGAGTTTATCTCATTTCTTTGTTTTAGTATTAGTTGTTACTTTGCACACTACACACATTAATGTATAGACTTTTCCCAGTTTTATTAAGAAATAATTGACATCTATCACTGTGTAAGTTTATACATTACAGCATAATGGTCTGAATTACATATATTGTGAAATGATTACTGTAATAGGTTTAGTTAAAATCCATCATCTCATATAGATACAATAAAAAAAAAAAAGAAAACTTCTCATGGTGAGAACTTTTAGGATATATTTGACAACTTTCTCATTTCTATTTGTTTCATTTAATCTTAGTTCTTGTGATCATAATACACGCCAGGCTCTGTTTTTATGGTAGTATTAGGGCTCTTGCTCAGCACCTCTTTCTTTTGGCTGAACCCTCTTTCTTGTGTTGGCTTCAACCACAAGCAGGATAATAGCCAGAGGCTGAAAAGGGACAGTAATCTACCTTTAGGACTAAAAAGACATCTTTTTTTTTTTTTTTTTAAGACATCTTTTAGTTTATGTTCTTTTGCTAATTTTTCTAGTGGTTATCATTACTTTGATAACTTTGCTTATCTATTTTTATATAACATATATTGATACCTTACTACAAGCAATGCCAAAATTAATATACCATACACTTACATTTCTTCAACTAATCATTTTCAATTTTATTTTTTTCTTGGTCCTTATACTTATTATCTTTTCTTTTACTGTTTGGTTTAGTTCTTCTAATAGTACCTGTATACCTTCAAGTATCTGAATAGCCTGTAACTCGAATTGTTTGCTTTAAGTGATATCTTCTGAATCTTGTTTATACAGTTTCCCATATTCTCTCTCCTGTGCCCTCCCAACTTTTTAAAAATTATACATTCCCAGGGCACCTGGGTGCCTCAGTCAGTTAAGTGTCTGCCTTGGGCTCAGGTTATAATCTCAGGGTCTTTGGGATTGAGCCCCACAATCAGCAGGGGATCAGCCCCTGCTCAGCAGGGAGATTGCTTCTCCCTCTCTCTCTGCCCCTCGCCTTACTTGTGCTCTCTCTAAGATAACTAAATTTTTTTAAAAAATCTTAAAAGTTATACATTTCCACGTTGTTGTAGCTTGTGATATTTATTATAAATATTTATAAAATAATTTATAATATTCTGTTTTCAATCGTAATTTCCACATTCTGGTCTCAGTCTTAAAATTAAATAGATAAAATCAATGCTTACCACCAGTGTGTTGCCGGTCTCCTCTCAGCTCAAGTTTGTCCTCCAATAGCTTATTCAGAAAGTATTTATGAAAACTATGTTTTCCTGAGGTCTTGAATTTTTGAGCATGTCTTTAACTTTTTATTGTCTTTATAACTGAATAACACTTTGACTAGGTACAAGACTCTCCACTCACACTCCCCATTCTGAGCCCTTCCCACACACCCTGGACAATAGCAGCACTGCTCAAGTATCTTCTAGAATTCAATGCTGGTGTAGGAAAGTCAATGTCAGCATAGTCTTTATCCCTTAGAAATCTCTTTACTGTTCTTAGGGCAGGGGCCTGCATGTCTAAATGATTATTTCTTTATCTGTGAAGAGCAGTTAGGCTCCTAGGCATTACCTCAGTGCTGATCACTATGTACGCATCTTTTTTCTGGTACACGGTGTGCCCTTTCAAGCCACAAATTCAAGTATATCTTCATTGGTTTATGATACCGGCAAACCACCTTTCACAAAGATGTCAAGATGCGTATGTGTTTCTTGCCTCAGGCCTGCCTCCTCTGCTATTCTCTGCTGTCAAACCGGCCCAGGGAAGTTCTCAAGACCAACCCAGTAGCCCCTGTTCCAATTCTTCAAAAGTGACTGTTAATTTTACTGCTCAGCATGTACCATCCTCAATGGAAAACTGAGTTCTTACACCTCCATCTGAGATCTACAGTCACGTCTCTTGGTGTCATATCTGAATTCCCAACTATCCAGCAGACTTTCTTTATATACTGTAGTTTATACTGTAGTTGTAGCATTAGACTTCTAGTTTAATTTAAGAGAATGTTTGTTTCCATTTCTCTTTCTTACTTTGAATTGATTTTAAAGAGAAGCCAAAATTCAGATCCAGTTCTTTGCATATGAATGAGATTACAACAACTTCTAGTCCCTAACCTGGTGCCTTGCACTTAACAGGGATACCATAAATGTTCACTGAATGCTTTTCCATCACATGAAGTCTATGAAGAAGAGTTACATTCCTCAAGATTTTGTCATTCATCAAAAATTCAGTGCCAACTTTCATTAAATTTTGTTTGAAAGTTAAGTCGTAAGAAATAGAACTCAGATTCTAAGTAGTTCTACTGTTTATCTAATGCTGATCATAAACAAAATTGTTTTCAATACAAACAAAAGATATTCTACAAAGATCACCTTCAGTTTTCTTAAGAGAAGTATGTATATCACTCAGCAAACCAAATAAGTCACTGTTATTGATGAAAAAAAAAAACACATGTGTTGAGATAAGCAAAATGGTCATAGTATATATATGGGTAGTTGTGATTAAGTAACAGCTCTAAAAAATTGAATATGGATAAAATCCCAAAGGCCTAGAAAACTGAATGGAGAAGACAAGGTAGCAGCCAAAAATACAGAAGTACAAATTATTGTTTTCTAACAGATCAGGTATTTAACAACAGAAATACAATTTCGCTTATGGTGAATGAGTAGGCATCAGAAACATGTCTCTATGGCTCCCACGAACCTAACGCACCTAATCAATAAATGTGCCCAGACCTAAAACGTAACTTTGGCTCTGTTCCCCCAAACCTGCTCTTCCTCCTAGTCAGTGCCTCCACTACCTACCCAGTTGCCCAAGGTTGAAACCTAAGCACCTCCTTCGACACTGTGCACCCGCTCCTCTGCAGCTAATCCTTCAATCCCTGCTGAGCCACCTCACTCATTCAAGCACACTCATGAGTGACTAACACATATTAGGAATTAAGCAGGCTGATTCTACAGTTTAATGAAACAGTCTGAGTATAATGGAAACAGTCCTTGGTTTTGTGGAAGTTACCACAGAGTGAGTGAAGGTGACACAACTACGGAAATCCTATACAAACTGACACAAATACTATGAAGAGAACAGAGGACTGTGAGAAAGAATAAGGGACCTACTTGAGAATGGATGTCCTAGGAAGGACTCTAAGAAGACCTTTTAGTTGAGACCTAAAAACGAGAAGCCAATCATGTAAACTGTAGAAGCAGGAAGAGCAGAGGGAACCACACATGAGAATCCTACAGTGGAATCTAAGTTTGAGAAACTGAGAGTCCCGGCGTGAGTCCTGGCGTGCTTGGAGCCATCAAAAGGCACAAGGAGAGGTATGAAAGCCCACCAGGCTCAGATCACACCAGGTCTTGCAGGCCTTATTGATGACTGTATTTTATCCTAAGAAAACTACTTAGTTAGAAAACTACACGGTCAAGTTCGCTCTGTACTTTTTATCATATAAACCTATCTATAGGTTTGCAGACGTATGTCTTCCCATGCTAAGAAAATCTTCAATAAACTTCACCTTGTATAAGGAAGGCTAAGTTCACATCTGAAGCACGTGGTGCAAAACATTCCTAGACAGTGAAATGAGGCATATACTACCTTCATGGAAGAAGCCAGAGAAAACAAGAGACTATTCAAGCCAGCCACTACCTCCCCTTTCCCTTCCACCCACCCGCCAAAAGAAGGAAGGGTATTAGAGTTTGTAAACATTGTAGGATAGAGCTAAGAGATGAGAGTTAATCTTATTGAGATCTTAGAGGACCAGGAGACACCAACTGATAAGTGGATTATGCTTCCATTATCTTGCCCTATTTATTTCATTCCATCTCATATCTCCCTGTTAGGTTGTGACCTCCTTGAGAAGAAGGAATGCTTAGAGACAGTCTTAGGAAAATCTTTTTTTAAAAAAAAGGATTTTAGGGGACACCTGGGTGGCTCAGTGGGTTAAAGCCTCTGCCTTCGCCTCAGGTCATGATCCCAGGGTTCTGGAATCGAGCCCCGCATCAGGCTCTCTGCTTGGCAGGGAGCCTGCTCCCCTGCCCACCCTCTGACTACTTGTGATCTGTCTGTCAAATAAATAAATAAAATCTTTAAAAAAAAAAAAAAAAGGATTTTAGGGGCACCTGGGTGGCTCAGTGGGTTAAGCCCCTGCCTTCAGCTCAGGTCATGGTCTCAGGGTCCTGGGATCCAGCCCTGTATCAGGCTTTCTGCTCAGCAGGAAGCCTGCCTCCCCCCCTCTCTCTGCCTGCCTCTCTGCCTACTTGTGATCTCTCTCTCTCTCTCTGTCAAATAAATAAATAAAATCTTAAAAAAAAAAAAAAGGATTTTATTTTTAAGTAATCTCTATAGCCAATGTGGAGCTTGAACCTACAACCCCAAGATCAAGTGTTGCACACTTCACCGACTGGGCCAGCCGGGTACCCCAGTCTTAGTAAAATTGTTAAGCAACAACTTATTTATACTTATTTATATAGTCTCCATGCCCCACCAATTACATTATTTTTCATGTATTCATCATCTATGAATCCTGAGTACCCAGCATATATTCCAGCACTCCAGAGTTACCCAAAGTATGAAGACTGAATAAATAAATATGTGGACTGTTAAAAGAATTTTATTTATTTAAAGATTTTATTTTTAAGTAATCTCCACACCCAGTATGGGGTTTGAACTCACAACCCCCATATCAAGAGTTGCACGCTCCACTGCAAATCCTACACATATTTTTTTTAAATAAGATTTTATTTATTTATTTGACAGAGAGAGAGAGAGATCACAAGTAGGCAGAGAGGCAGGCAGAGAGAGGAGGAAGCAGGCTCACTGCTGAGCAGAGAGCCGGATGCGGGGCTTGATCCCAGGACCCTGAGATCATGACCTGAGCCGAAGGCAGAGGCTTAACCCACTGAGCCACCCAGGCGCCCCCCTACACATATTTCTAAGATTGAACATCTCAAGCTTTGACCTGAGGATGATAAGAAAGGGAGAACTTCTAGACATGTATGACTTTCAAAAATGCATTTTTAAAATGTCTGCCTTTCTGGGGTGCTTGTGTGGCTCAGTTGTTAAGCATCTGCCTTTGGCTCAGGTCATGATACCAGCGTCCTGGGTTCAAGCCCCGCACCTGGCTCCCTGCTTGATAGGGTGCCTGCTTCTCCCTCTCCAGCTTCCCCTGCTTGTGTTTCCTCTCTTGCTGAGTCTCTCTCTGTCAAATACATAAAATCTTTAAGCAATAATAATAATAATAAAAATAAAATGTCTGCCTTTCTTCCAGACTTTTAATTTGTATTAGCTCCCTTCTACCCACACTATAACTGCTGGACTACTATTTTAGGGGGTCCTTGCTGTCAGCAGTATGCATCACTAGTAAGGTTCTGGTTTTAAGCAGGGAGGGGGAATAAACTCTTCAGGTAGAAGGCATGAGTGACCTTGGTTCTTTGAATGAACAGTCACTACTTGTCTGTACCATATACAAGGATCACTTAAATTTACTCTCAAAAGGAGAAGCCATACCATAAAACCTAGTACTGTGAAATGGGTCTTCTACAAAGGTAGCCAAGAGATGGAAAAGTTTTAGGTTACTGTTTTCCAAGAGATCTGTGACCTGAACAGGGCCAAACGGAGACCTCAGCATTGGCACAGGAACTCTAACCAAGAGCCTGAGTAAAGTTTTTATACACACAGCTTTTCTGTACTTATTTACATAGTCTTCATGCCCCATTAATCCAATTATTTCCTCCTTGTTAGGAGATGGCATGGAAAAACACATAATTAGTGCAGTATCTTGTGTTCTCATTTAATTTAAGGAGATTTATGTTCAGTTTAAATTCAGATCCATTTCCTTCTATTGCTGTAGCACTCGATATAACAAAAAATAAGCCTAGCTATCACATTCCTTTTGTGATTTTATTAAAACAATACATCTGAAGCAATAAGAAACATTTCTTGATATTTAACTTGTTATTTTTACTTGAATATTTTGTCTTTTCACTTGACAAAAATGATGTCCAAATTCTTTCAATGAAAGAATTCTTTCCACAAGTTTATTAAATAAGAATGTATTTTTAAGTTTGAAAAGTAAAAAAGAAGGGCGCCTGGGTGGCTCAATTGGTTAAGCATCTGCCTTCGGCTCTGGTCATGATCCCAGGGTCCTGGGATCAAGTCCTACATCGGGCTCCTTGCTCAGCAGGGAGCCTGCTTCTCTCTCTCCCTCTGTCTGCTGTTCCCCCCTGCTTGTGTTCTCTCCCTCTTTCTCTGTCAAATAAATAAATAAAATCTTTTAGAAAAAAGTAAAAAAGAAAAAATAAATCTGGTGAGTAGATTTATATTTATGAGACTGCAGTTGGGATTAATATTTAATCTACATTTGTGAGAACCCACACTGCCCCCAGCATTTCAAGAAGCCCTGTGAGGTGTAGTCAAAGGCAAGTCCCTGATGGTTATGTAGATTACATCATAGCTAGAAGAGATGACTAACACACATACAATTAATTAAAATGACCATACATGGCACTATGCAATTAGGCACTGTGTTTGTGGCATGACCTTTATTTAGGTCTTATAGGAATTCAAAAACAAAAGAGAGAGGAGTCAAAGAGAGCTTGAGATGTGTTGGAGCTCTGTTCCATGAGGGAATGGGTACCATTTTGTAAAGAAAAACAGGAAGGTAAAGATTCCAGGAAGAAATAGCATGTGCAAAGGGAATGAGATGGGAGGGAGGCTGGCTTCTGATCATAAGGACTTTTTTTTTTTTTTTTAAAGATTATTTATTTATTTATTTGACACACAGAGAGAGAGAGAGAGATCACAAGTAAGCAGAGAGGCAGAGAGATAGAGAGGAGGAACCAGGCTCCTTGCTAAGCAGAGAACCCGATGTGGGGCTCGATCCCAGGACCCTGAGATTGTAACCTGAGCCTAAGGCTGAGACACAACCCACTGAGCCACCCAGGTGCCCCATGAGGACTTTAAAACACTGATCCTGGGGGCGGGAGAAAGGTTGGAATGGGGAATAAAGCTAGGACAGTGGGAGAGCCACATGCAGCATTTTATACAGTAATTATAAATATATACACCAGGAGAGGAAACTGAATATGTTAACTGCAAAGAACCTCCAAATGCCAAACATTTGAAGAAACAGCTTTTTTAAAAATAAATCAACAACCCATTTCTCTACTTCTGATATTCTTTATTTCCCTTATGCTGTTATTTTCTTCTGTACATCTGTCACCGTCTGACATACTACCTATTTTTTTGATACCTTGCTTTTCTGTCTCTTTCCTGTGAGCTGTGAGCTCTCTAAGAGCCAGGACTTTGCTACTCTACTCACAGGGTCTGGAAGAGCACCTGAGAAGTAGAAGCATTCAATAAACATTTGTTGACTGAATTAACACCAAAGCTAAACGGCAAGTTACTGAGACAATAGTGTGTGTAATTACATAATCACTTTAGACCAACCATACTGACTGTATTTAAAAACAAAAGTCGATGGCATAAAATTAAATTTTGGGGCTCACAATCAGAATCTCACAGTCACCTCTCCTTCATTAAGCCTCTTCAGAGAGTCTGTTGTGGTTGGCAGGTGCTTTGGACAACTGTAATAACTTTATGAAATGACTCATAAGGCCACTGGAAGCTTTTCCAGGGCTAATTCCTTAGGATAAAAGGAGGTATCACACAAGGGGTGGGGGATTGGCTGGCTCAGTTGATAGAGCATGTGACTCGATCTCTAAGTCTCAGGGTTGTGAGTTCAAGACCCATGTAGGGCATAGAGCTTACTAAAACAACAACAACAATAACAACAACAACAAAAGACCTATCACACAAATTCTACAAGACAATATCTTTATCTTATTGTCAGTATAAGGGAAAAAACAAACAATACTTTAACAAAGTCCATAACAGAATTAGCATGTCGGTAAAATCAAGGGCTAGTTCCCCCTCCCCTCCCCTCTCCCCAGTCCTGACCTTCACTTTAAAAAAAGATTATACTGACATGATGCTGTTTTCTATTAGGTACTTAATTCTTCCATAAATGTATTCCTTTGAAATAAATTAAATTTTCTTAGGACTCTTTCATACGTTCAAGGAAAATAATCTTGGTATTTAAAAAAAAAGTCCTGGTTGGTAATCTTAGGAAATAGACCAATTTTATTTGTCAAGGGTTATAAAAATCATTTTGCCAACATTCATGTCTCATTTTTAAAAATAGCAATAGCTCCTCACTCCTGCAATTTACTGAGAAAAAAAGTGAGCTGTCTTTACTTTAGAAGTGGAAACTAGGGGCACCTGCCTGGCTTAGTCAGTTGAGCCTCAGACACTTGGTTTTGGCTCAGGTCATAATCTCATGGGTCATAGGATGGAGCCCTATGTAGGGCTCCGCGCTGCACAGGGCATCTGACTGAAGATTCTCTCTCTCTCTCTCTCTGGTCTTCCCCCCACTCGCACACACTTGCTCGCTCTCTCTCTCTCTCTCAAATAAATAAATAAAATTTTAAATAAATCTTTAAATAAATCAATAAAAGCAGAAGATAGGGGCAACCCCGCTGGCTCAGTAGGTGCAGCACGCAACTCTTCATCTCGGGTTGTGAGTTAGAGCCCCACCCTGGGTGCAGAGATTACTTAAAAATAAAATCTCTAAAAAAAAAAGTGGAAAATAAATTGAGATAACCTTGTAACTACCATAAAACGTATTAAAAAGTAGTGTCTTCTTTCTCCTTTAAACACCCGACTCCTTGTACATTTTTTAAAAAGACTGTATTTATCTACCTATTTCAAAGAGAGAGAGAGAGAGAGAGCACGAGCAGGGGGAGGAGCAGAGAAAGAGGGACAAGCAGACTCTGCAGTAAGCACAGAGCCTGATGCAGGGCTCAATCCCAGGATCCAAGAACATGACCTGAGCCAAAATCAAAAGTCGATGCTCAACTCACTGAGCCACGCAGGCATCTGTCCTTGCACATTTATACGCTTTCTCCTAGAACTTTAAAACACAGGGTATTTTGTAGGATTGTGGTTTTTTTTTTTTTTCAAAGATTATTTATTTATTTGACACAGAGAGACACAGTGAAAGAGGGAACACAAGCAGAGAGAGTGGAAGAGGGAGAAGCAGGCTCCCCGCTGAGCAGGGAGCCGGATATGGGGCTCGATCCCAGGACCCTGGGATCATGACCTGAGCTGAAGGCAGACACTTAATGACTGAGCCACCCAGGCGCCCTTATTGTGTAGGATTGTTAACACCACTAATTGAAGCCAGATTTGTATGTTATTATAGCTATCTGACCAGCAAATTATTTTAATGCTTAGTTTATCTGTTAAAATAGTGAGAGTAAAACACATTTCTTACATACATATTCAGAAGCACGAAAATTTAGAACAACAGTACCAGTCAGTCCAATATGATTTTTTTTCTTAAAGATTTATTTAAGTAATCTCTATACCTAGTATGGAGGTTGAACTCAGAACCCTGATCAAGAATCACATGTTCTACCAACTAAGCCAGCCAGATGCCCTGATAAAGTATGATTTTTGATATTTTTCACTGAAGCAGAAATCACTTAAATAAACGTTAGTCATCTGTTCATTTCTCTTAGTTATATGTTATACAACTCCAGAGTCTCTCAAAATTTTTCTCCTTAATAAAAATTTAAAAGAATAGGGTTCCTGGGTGGCTTAGTCGGTTGAGTGTCCGACTCTTTATTTCACCTCAGGTCATGATCTCAGGGTTGTGAAATTGAGCCCCACATTGGGCTCCATGCTCAGTGGGAGTCTGCTTGAGATTCTCTCTCTCCCTCTCCCTCCCCCTGCTTGCATGCTCTCTCTCAGTGTCTCTCTGAGAGAAAAAGAGAGAGAGAGAGAGAGGGAAGAAGGAGGAAAGGAAGGGAAGGAAAAGAAGGAAAGGAAGGAAGTGAGGGAGAGAGAGAGGAAGGAAGGGAGGGAAGGATAGAGAAAAGGAAGGAAGGGAGGGAGGAAGGGAGGGAGGGAGGGAAGTAGAAAGGGAGGGAAGTAGAAAGGGAGGGAGGGAAGTAGAAAGTAAGAAAGGGAGGGAGAAAGAAAGACAGGCAGGCTGGGTTCAAATCTCCAGCTCTACTGCTTAACTAGGTATGTGAATACGTGTTTTTTAAATTCAGTTTTTCAACTGTGAAACAGGTGTAATAATTATACCTATCCCTTAAAAGTTGTATAAAAATTGAGTAAGAAAGAAAAACAAACCACCCAGCTCAGTGTTGGGCATTTAAATCATCTAGTTCAACTCTTTAAAAACATCATTTCTTAGAAATGTGTTCCAACCCACTAAATCTTACTTCATTTGAGTTTCTTCTCTACTGAGGCTTTCTTTAATTTGTAGCAAATATTTGCTAATTCATCCAAGTTAATCTATAAAGGCCACCGGTGTTAAGCATTTGTGCATAGCTGAACATATCCTGTCACCAACATATGTAAGCAACCAGAATTAACTTCTGTATCTAAAACAGCTCTTAGGAGACCTTCCATTCTACACCACCTAGAATACTGTGATGTGACAAGCTTACTGTATCACTAAGAGAGAGACATTAGGTGACTATGAATTCAGTACAGTATTAAACAAGGGTAAAATTATGGAATTCTCTAAGAATTCTGTTTCTTTGCATGAAGAAAATTAGGATTTCTCCTCAATTGCTCCTTCCCTTCAAAAAGAGCTGAGTTATTACAGCTGTGACCTAGGAAGCCTTGAGGTCAGCACTGCTAGCTAGGGACAGCTGTAGGCTAGCCACATTTGCTCAGAAGGGAGTTAAACATGCTTCACATGGAGAGGACATGCAACATTCAGTGACAACTAAGATGGCACAAAGAGACAAAAAGGAGATCAGATGACAGAAGTGAATAAAAACTAGATGAAACTTCTCAAATCTCAAGCTTAATTTCAAGTCACAGAAAAGAAATTAAGCATTCCAAAGGCAAAAGAAGAGTAGAACAAGAGAATAAATATTGTACTATATTAATCACAATAAGAAGCTCTTTTGTCTTGGCCAAAATATATTCTTAAATCAACTGTAGAACGTGGCTGCATTTTCGGGCTTAGCAGCATGAAACCCACATGACTATAATTAATGTAATAAATCATGCTGTGGAATTTTCTACAGAATCTGACAGTACTCAGTGATATACTGCTTATTAGAGACTGCAGAGATTTCTCCTCCACTTTTTTTTTTATTATTATACTGCCATCGACACTGAATCAAGAGGACCTTCTGATAGTCTGATATATCTTCAGTTGGTGTAATAGATAGAATATAGAGTTGCTGCCATCAGACTTTCATATATAAAACATCATATACAATTTCCCAAAGGAACCTTGTTTTTTAGTTCTCACTTTAAGTTGTACAAGATACAGGTATTCATTACTGATGCGACATTCACATTTTCTAGCTTCGATCATGAAGTCACAGCTTTACACATGTGGCCTTCCTTTTCAGTTTATTCTATGGTGACTTCATTCGTACACAGCACAGAATACTGTTAAACAGGCATCATTTCATCAGCCTATATATGTTCTTCCATTGCTTTCAACATCCGAGTCTTAAGTAAAATTTCATTGGACATTAAATCATTTTCAAAAGTAAAAATCACTCCTTACACAGTTCAGGAATTCAGCCATGACTGCATTTTACTTCAGTGAACTCACATATCCTTAAATATGCTTTGCATAAATTAGAAATATCTGAGGTTTAAAAAACACATGGTTTAAAGAGTATTCACATGAGGAAAAGGTTATTTTATGTATATTTCCCCTAATAAAAATGAATTTATTAGTTTTAGCATGAAAGTAGTACATGTTCAAAATAAATTTTTTTTCCCAGAAAATAAAGGTATAAAGAAGAAAGAAAAACTGTCCATAAATCCATCATCCAAAGGCGGCCACTGCATATATTTTGATATATATCCTTCTGATTTAAAATTTTAATTAAAAGTCTGACTCTTTAATCACCAAGAGTCTAATCTGTTGCATCTTAACTGTATACTTCAGTTTTCTTTTGTGATGTATTTTTATTTTCTTTGGAAATACTGCTTTGTCTTATGTTCAAGAGGAAAACTACTATTAACACAGTAATGCCTGGTTAAGTTACTGTTTTCTGACATATTCCTGTTAATCATCCAAAATTACAGATTTTAAGAGTTAAATGAGAATTCGGCATTTGATTTATTATCCATTAATAACACACAGAACTGAAAATTCTTAAGAACTGAAAATTCCCTATGTCTATTTTTGCCCCTATCCAAACTGTTCTCCACATAGCAGCTTGAGTTTTCCCAAAAGAAAGCAGAAGAAATGAAATTATCTCTCTTTCTTTCTAGAAATTTTAGCAATTGCATATTTACTTTGACACTCAACAAAAACACATTTGTACCTCAACATGGCAGGCATTGTTTTGGGTATGTCTGTATATGTCTCCTCAACTGTTTAAATACTTTGATTTTCACCCCCTCCTTGTGGAGATGATTGGACAATAAAAGCAGATGCAGAGTGGGACTAGAAAAGGAAGAGTGAAAAAGGAGAAGTTTTGGCAATGAAGTTTTTAGAGAAATTAAAAAAACTGAGGGAAAGTTGGAGTAGGTCCTCAAAGGACTTCTCAGTGTTAAGAGGGAAGATAACAAAATGTGCAAGAGAAGCATCAGCATGGCCAGTGACCCTGGTGGTTAACAGCATGAACCTGGGAACCAGAATGACTGGGTCAGAATCCCGGCTCTCCCACCCTCTTACTGTGTGACCTCCAGCAATTTAAACCTTTCTTGACTTAGCTTCTTCATCTGTAAAATGGAGTTAATTATAGTCCTGACTTCATAGAGCTGTGAGAACTGAGTTATCATAAGCAGTTAGTGAAATAATAAGCACCCTATAAGTACTGGCTATTTTTATTGCTATTTCGCACATAGTAATCAAAGAGAGCTAACAGCATATGACCCTGCCTATGAAGAAAAATTATCATCACCATTTGTTAATAGCTCATCAGTATGTCAGTCAGAACTGAGTATTTGAAAAGCACTCTTCATGAGTTTGCTAAAATGCTATGGCTTCAGTGACTGAAAACAAATAAGTACATTATATTAGGTAACATCTGATGAATTTACAAAATGAAATGCTATACTACAACAGAAATAGTTATAAAAAATTGTGATTAGAAAAAAATTTTGATTAGAAACCAGGTCTTCCTTTAAATTTACATTCAATTTATAGAACTGCATATCTTAATTAGTAAGACTCAAAATGTGAAGGCATCTTTTACTGAAAATGAATACTAAAGTAAAAAACAAAGGGATTATTAATCAACTTGAAACAAAAGATATATGGCACATAATGCAAAGGAAAACAGATAACACATAAAAAGAGAAATGCAGAAAACTCTAATAAATTACCTCCTTTTTTCTGAGTTAGTCTATTAATATTCATTTAGTAATAACTTAATGGATAGGAGAATGCTAATTTCTCTACTTAGGTCAATGGGTAAAAACAAAACATATTTTTGAAAAATTCATTATAAAATAAAAATTAAAATATTTTTCTACATAAATCAGCTTTCTATTACCCACTTATAAATATAAGCAAAACAGAAAAATAAAGCTTTTTTTCTTAATGGTGAGATGGCTTTTCATTTCATAGAATAATTATTTAGCAGCAGTAATTATAATGTATAAAGTTGTTAAAAAGTTAGTGATCCCTAACATAAACCTTTTTTTTTTTTTAAGATTTTATTTTATTTTATTTGACAGATAGAGATCACAAGTAGGCAGAGAGGCAGGCAGAGAGAGAGAGGAGGAAGCAGGCTCCCTGCCGAGCAGAGAGCCCGATGCGGGGCTCGATCCCAGGACCCTGGGATCATGACCTGAGCCGAAGGCAGAGGCTTTAATCCACTGAGCCACCCAGGCACCCCCCTAACATAAATCTTAATGTACACTAGTAATTTTACACTAGTGTAAAATATAATTTCAGGCATTATTTTTAAGGAATATGTACCAAATCCTAAAGTCAAATTCATATCAACAGCATATTCTTGGATTGTAAGGATTCTTTATTTTTTCTGCTGAATGAAGTTAACAGGTGGAAAATTAAGTAATACTAAAGTTTTTTTTGTTTGTTTGTTTTGTTTTTTTTTTTAAGTTTCTAGGGGTGGGAGGGAGTGGTATCAGCAAGATACCTGAATATCACCCCAATCAACAATAATTTGGTATGCATGCATGGACAAAAGCACCTCTGTGGGAGCTCTGGACTAGGTGGGAGACTGTGAAACCCAAGAAGAGTCTAATACCACGGAGAGCCATTCTGAGAAGGCAAGTTCACACCCAGGTGTCTATCTCACCAACTATGGTCCTAACTACAGATCCTCAAACAGTTCCATAACCTGAGGACTCAGCTATAGCTCCATTTGGCTTTAGTTCTATGCCAAGGGACCCACAGGAGGATTCATGCCCACATGCACTAGGTAATAGGCATATAGACCCTGGTTCAGGGTGTGGACCCTCAAGTGGCCTGTAAAGCACATCCAGCCTCTTCTTGGCTGTGGGCGGGAGCCTCTGGAGGTGACCCCTCCAAACTCTGTCAGACTATAGTTTCGGAAAGGCCCTGTAACTCGGCTCCAGCTGCTTCTAGCCATAACCTGAGTACAGCCCAGCTGACACAGGAACCTGGAAGGAGACACTCTCATCTGTGCCTCCAGAAATTCCAAAAGGGTCTTATACTTGGCTCCAGTCCTCTTATAGCTGCAGTTTGCCAGGATTCCACAGGTCCAAGGACCCATCTGCAAACCCAGAGATTCAGAAAGGACCTGATACTCAGCTCCAGCCTCTCAGCCACACTCCATTAGTACTACTGCTGGTCCAGGGATCTGTAGAAGACACTCCTATCTGCACCCCCAAGAGATCCTGAAACAACCATATACTCAGCTCTAGCTCCTTTTGCCATAGACAGGGAGCATTGTAACCTACCCAGGGACCAGACAGGAGACACACCCATTTGTGCTCCCAGAGCCAGGTCTGCAGACCTTGACCATGGCTGTGGGACCAGAACCAGTGCTGGGGATCAGTTACAGCTTTCTAGGCCATGATACAAGGCCAGTCCTGCCAACCTAAGGACCTATCCAGTCACCAGGCAGGAGTCTTTCCAAGGACCCAGTGGGAGCTACAACTGTCCGTACACCCAGTTAATAGGGCCACTGTCTGAACTGTGGATTCTAAAGTGGACCTTTGTCCCAGCACTACTCTACCAAACAAGGTACTCAAGACAGTCCCATCTGCTCAGGGACCAGAAAAGATCCACACCACCCAAGCCACTGGTAACAAAAGTACCAACTACACCCGCCAACAGCCTCATAACTGTCCAGGCCAGCATGACTGTGATTCCAGAGGTAATCCTACCAGCAAGAAAAAGGAAAAGATCTCTACCTGCTGAAGTCAGTCTGTAAAAACTGGAAGAGGTGTTTGCTCCTTCAAATGTACAGGCAACGCAAGGCTACAGGATCAGAAGAATCAGGCAAATATGACAAAGATGATTAAAGGAACCAAAGGAAACTAATAAAGCTCCCCAAGTGATCTAAAAAAAAAAATGGAGATCTATAATTTACATGACAAAAAATGCAAAATAATCATCTTAAACTCAACAGAATGAAAGAGAACACAAACAACTAAACAAAACCAGGGAAACAAAGCATGAACAAAATGAAGTTTAATAAAGAAACAGAAACCATGAAAAAGAACCAATCAGAATCGAGGAGCTGAAGAATGTAGTAACAAAAGTGAAAAAGTTCAATAGGGAGCTTCAAACACACTTGATCATGCAGAAGAGTCAGTGACCTTGACAGATTATTTGATATTGGCCAGTTAGAAGAACAAAAAGAAAGCAATGAAAAAGAAAATAAAGAAAGCTACATGAATTATGGGCTAACCATCGAGAGAATGAATATTTGCATCCTGGGAGTTCCAGAAGAAAAGAGAAAGGAGGCAGGGGTGCGTGGGTGGCTCCAGTGGGTTGGGCCTCTGCCTTTGGCTCAGGTCGTTATCTCGGGTTACTGAGATCGAGCCCCACATCGGGCTCGCTGCTCAGCGGGGAGCCTGATTCCCCCTCTCTCTCTGCCTGCCTCTCTGCCTACTTGTGATCTCTGTCAAATGAATAAATAAAATCTTTAAAAAAAAAAAAAAAAGAAAAGAAAAAAGAAAAGAGAAGGGGGCAGAAAGCTTTTTAAAGAAATAGCTGAAATTTTACCACATCTTGGGAGAAATATGGACATCCAGGTATGGAAAGTTCAAAGGTCTCCAAGTAAGATTAACCCGAAAAGTACTTCAAGACCTATTATAATCAAAATGGTAAAAGTCAAATACAAGGCTGGGGCTCCTGACTGGCTCAGCTGATTTGGTTAAGTGTCTGACTCTTGATTTCAGCTCAGGTCATGATCTGAGGGTCAAAAGATGGAGCCCTGCTCTGTGCTAGGTGTGCAGCCTGCATAAGATTCTTTCTCCCTCTTCCTCCACCCCTCTCCTCACCTAAAAAATACATTTAAAAAAATTTTTTTTAAAGATTTTATTTATTTATTTGACAGAGAGAGAGATCATAAGTAGGCAGAGAGTCAGACAGAGAGAGAGGGGGAAGCAGGCTCTCCGCTCAGCAGGGATGCTGAGGCAGATGCGGGGCTCCATCCTAGAAACCTGAGATCATGACCTGAGCGGAAGGCAGTGGCCTAATCCGCTGAGCCACCCAGGCGCCCCATATACTTTTTTTAATTTAAAAAAAGACTAGGAGAATTTTTTAAAAGACAAGGATAATTTCAATTTTTTTTAAGAGATTGTATTTATTTATTTTGAAAGTAAGAGCATGCACCTGTGCAGGAGGCGGGGAGGAGCAGAGGGAGGGAGAGAATCTCAAGCAGACTCCACACTGAGTGTGGAGCCCTACTTGGGGCTCAATGCCATGACTGTGAGATCATGACCTGGGCTGAAATCAAGAGTGGGGCATGTAACTGACTAAGCCACCCAGGCACCCCAAGACAAACAGAATTTTTAAAGTGGCAAGAGAAAACCTATTTTTAACAGCTCCCAGGTGACCACATATGGAGTCAGGAGGGTCTAGAGCATTCAAGTCTAGTCTAAGAGGCCAGTCACTCTGCTGGAAACTCAGACAGGCTCTGGGCTTAGGGACAACTGGCAAGGGAGGGTGACAGTGAGAAGTGGAGAGGAAAACCAGTCTCCCTAACCTTCCCACTGCTCCACCCTCACCTTCTCAAAAAGAAGAAGAAGAAGAAGACAACGATGACAAAACTTTGCTAAGGAAATTGAATGCAATCACCCAAGAAGAAGAAGAAGAAGAAGACGACAAAACTTTGCTAAGGAAATTGAACCCAATCACCCAATCAATATGGTATAGCCATGACCTCTATTGTGGGTGCTGGTGCCTGAGACTTGTCTCTTTAAGACGTACTCTAGGAGCCTAAAATTTGGGTAAGTGATAGGAACAACCTGAAAAAGAAAAAAGGGGAAGAGGAAGCAATTGGAGGTTTAGGCTATTTCTATCCCAAGATAAGCAAAGGTAGGTGCATAGCAGTGACTCAATGCCTCTGAGTTAACAAGCAGGAATTCTAAGTAAGCAGTCACCTACTTTTTTTGTGCCTCATTTCCCATCAGTAAAATAACAGAAACAACCTTTTTCTTCATGGAACTCAGGTAGTGTTATTTTGGAAACAGAAAGTGCTAATAGATAATAGAGAACATTTGGAGGAGGGGGCTTGGTTGTTTTTTATTTATTCCACCAGAACTTGAAAAAATTCTGCAGGTCAGCATCCCATTAAAATCATGAGGAGGAGAGCCATAGTGTTGAAATTTATAAGAATAATCCCCAAATTCTTTATCTATAAACAAGTACACTAGAAGACAATGTTAGTCAAGTTTGCCTTCTTACAAAAAAAAGCCCTTCTAGATGTTCAGTAATAGCAATAATGTCATACTATCCTTACCTCATAAATACTCCACAATTTTTGTTTCATAATTTATATATATTTTTTAAAGATTTTATTTATTTATTTGAGAGAGAGAGAGGGAGAAGGCACATGAACACAAGCAGAGGTGAGGGGCAGAGTGACAGGTGAGTGAGGAGCCCGATGCAGGGCTTAATGCCAGGACTCTGGGATCATGACCTGAGCAGAAGTCAAACGCTTAACTGACTGAGCTACCCAGGCATCCCCATAATCTATATTTAAAAAGTAATCATGTTTTAAATATACAAAAGAGTATACAGAATAATACTAAAGTATGTTTACCATGACTCGGAGGGCTTAGTATGGATTAAAATAATCCTTATAATCAACCCTACAGAATAAATACATTATTTTCTTCATTTTACAGATGAAAAGGTGAAGCCACAGGGAAGTTAAGTAACTTGCCAAAGTCACCCAAAAAATAACTGGCAGAGGTGGGATATGAATCCAGGCAGTTGTGTGTCTGGATTTCCATAATTAAGCAGAGCACTTACGTTGTCTCTTATGTAACACAATTCATATTCCTGTCATTCAGATTTAATACACGCTATTATTTTGTTATATTTTTTTTACATCTTTTTGAAAGAAAATGTTACAGATACAGTTCAAATTTCCCGTGCACCCATTCCCATCCCCCTTCCTCCCCAAAGGCAACCACTATCATTTGTGGTATGTCCTTCCATGTTTCATAATTAATTACACATGGGGTGTGTGTGTGTGTATGTGCACATGCATGTGTAATAAGAATATACTGTTAATATTTGTTTCTTTTTTAAGACATGGACTCTATCATTCTGCAATTGTGTTTCCAAGATTTATCTACATTAAGAAATGCAGATCTGGCTGATGCATATATTCCACTGAAAAATCTATGAACTTATTTCTCTATTGATGGATACTGAGGTTGTCAATGTTTTGTTTCATTTTGTTTTTTAGAGATTTAATTTGTGAGAGAGAGAGCACAAACAGGGAGAACAGCAGGCAGAGGGAGAAGCAGTCTCTCTACTAATTAAGGAGCCTGATGTGGGATTTGATTCAAGGACCCCGGGATCATGACCTGAGTTGAAGGCAGCCCCTTAACCGACTGAGCCACCCAGGCCTCCTGTCGATGTTTTTTTTAACTTCTCATCACAAAGTTGTAGTGTACACTTCTATACATCCCTCCCCCACCCATGTATATATTTAGGGATGTTTCTCTAGGGCAAATGCCTAGAAACCAAATTCCTAGGTTGGATGATATGAATATCTTTAATTTTATTAAATATTGCAAATTTTTTTTGCAACCATTGCAAATGGTTGTACTAATTTATATTCCCGCAAGCATGTCCCCCTTTCCCCATACTTTCAACAACACTTGAGATAGTTAAAATTAATACTTTCTGCCTTTCTGAAGGTATCTCATTGTTGTCTTGTGTTCCTTTGATTACCAGCGAGGTTGAACATTTTTCTTTCTTTTTATTTATGTATTCATTTGAGAGCGAGAGAGAGAGAGAGGGAGAGAGAGAATGGGGAGGGGCAGAGGGAAAGGAAAAAAGAATCTGAAGCCAACCCCGCGCTGAGTGCAGAACCCAATGCAGGGCTTGATCCCATGATCTATGAACTGAAATCAAGAGTCCGACGTTTAACTGACTCAGTCACATCCAGGTGCTCCTAGGTTGAACATGTTTCATATTTACTAACTACATGGGTTTCCTCTTATTAGAAGTGCTTCTTCATTTCCTTTTCTCATTTCCCTAGTGGATTATCTGATCTTTATCCTGCTGATTTGTGGCAGTTTTTAATATATATTCTGTGTATGAATATTTTTGGTTATATGAATTAAAATCATCTCACAGATGATTATTTATCTTTTAACTTTATGATATCTCTTGTCCCAGCTAAGACTTTTACTTACAGTCTTTTACTTTAAGGTTGTCAGCATTTCCAGTCTTTTCCTTTATGGTTTGTGCCATGTTTTAAAAACTCTTCCTGACATCAAGGCTATTTTGCAAGATTTCCTCCAGATAGTTTTAAGCTTTATAATTCCACATTTAGATCTTTAAATGAGACTTATTTTCATGTCTGTTGTGAGATAAGGATCTAATTTTATTTTGTTCCACATGGGTGACCAAATGTCCAATACCATTCATTGACCAGTCCATCCTTTTTTTCCGAAGATATTGCTGACAGCAAGCGCTGAGTCCCAGAAACCCATGGTCCCAGGTATATAAAATTTCCCTAAGATATATTTTCATGGTCAAGAAATTACCAACAGGGGCACCTGAGTGGCTCAGTTGTTAAGTGTCTGCCTTTGGTTCAGGTCATGATCTCAGGGTCCTAGGATCCAGCCATGTATCGGGCTCCCTGCTCAGCAAGGAGCCTGTTTCTCTCTCTCCTCCCTGCTCCTGCTCCCTCTCACTATCTATCTCTCTCAAATAAACTAATAAAATTTAAAAGTTAAAAAATAAAGAAATTACCAACACAATGACCACACTCATACCATGTGCAAGGCACTGAAATCGAAGAAAAGGGTGCTGCGTAGTTCCATTAAAGCCTCCTTCAGCATTAAAAGAGAAGGGGAACACAATAAATTACGTAAGTATCTAGATCATTAAGTTTCTTCCAAGAGACCAAATGAAATAAAGCTCAATCCCCTTCAACAGATCTTACGGAACTCTTGACATTACCACCACTACCCATGGCAACTCAAGGGCAAAATTATACAAGGAGAGAAAGAAATAGAGGGTAATAAGGAAGGAAAGAAATGAAGAAAGAAAAAAAATGTCCAAGTCCAGATTTCCTAAAACTTCCTTATTTGGGCTATGTCCAGGTGATTTTGCTGTTCAATCCCTCTGTCAGAGGTATCAACTTAAGAAATGGTAAAGAAAATAGATTGTTTCAGGAAATAGTACCACGTGAATTCATGTGGAAAAAGGTATGCCTAAGGGAAAACTAATAATTCAAAATTAACTTTTAACAAATATTTAACATAGTGGTATAAGAAGTTCCAATTGGGATTTCTCTCATTTTCCAGAACTATCCTTTATGTAAAATCCATAGCTGAAAGCAAAGGTCCTAAGTACCTGCTTCCCCTATTCTAGGTTCAGGGAGGTATGTTAACCTGTGCTTCCAACCACTCCTCGCAAGGGACACATTTTAGCAAAAACTCCCCCTGGGAAGGGAGGGAAGATTTAGTGTGAGGAGAATCCACATCCTATGGATTGGTTGTGTAATATGTATAGCAAGATATCATTCAATATGGGGCATCTTGGTATCAGTGGTTAATGACCAAAGGGATGTCATTAATTTTAGCTGAAAACACAAACTTAGTGACAAAAAGAAAATTACTTTATTCTTCATGCAACACCTAGGAGAGGTCAACACCTTTCCTAGGTTTAGAGGTTATATTCCCCCAGATTCCTTACTTAAAACAAAAAGCCCAGTCTAGCCAGCTTAGGCAGAAAAGCATTAATAAAGGCCAAAGAAATTCCTAGAACACCAGTAAATGAGGTTTGGAGGTCTCCACAAATAATTCCCTGACCCAACACAGATTCAGTCTGGTAGAGGCAATAAAGCCACCAAACTCCAGCGACAGCCTCTACAGTTAGAACCACTGCAGGGATGCTGCTCCTGCTGCCTCTAGAAACTGCAAGATTTACAATTTGCAAAACAGATTCTTTTGATTAGGGTCTGATGTGAGTGCATCTGACTGGTAAAGCCTAAGTTCACAAGATTGTGCCATCTCTGAAATAAATACTTGGAATCCAAGTTTTTGGCTTCTCCAATAGGGAAACACAGATGCACAAAGGAGGGAATTCTCTCACACAGGAAGAGTGTTCAAAGTTACTGGGTAGCAGGATGGAAACAATGTGCCTCACAATATGGGTCTTGCATTCCCTCTATCACTGCTTCTCCAGCTTCAATGTCCATACAAGTTATGTGGAGATCTTATTAAACACAAATTCCGAGTCTTTGGGTCTGGGATAGGGACTGAGATTCTGTATTTTTACTAGATTCCCAGCTGATACCAGTGATACTGGTCCATGGAACATTTTCTAGTAGATGTAGGGATGTCATCGCATAAGATCAGAGTCTACTTCGCTACTTAAGAGTATTGAGCACAGCATAATAATGGCAACAATGGTGATGACAACGAAAAAATATTAATAATGGTAGAAACTATTATTTGCTGAATGTTTATTACATGTCAGGTACTCTCTTTACCTATATTTTTGCATTTGGCCCTCAAACAATCCTGAAAGACAGGCATTACTATTACTTTACAAATGAGAAAACAGTCTCAGGAAAATGAAATGACTTAACTAAGTTTACAAGGCTAGCAGGAGGTAGGGCTGGGAATCAACCTAGGCATGTCTGATTTCAAACTCTGAGTGACCAGTCTCTACTATCTCAATGGCCAGCGCTGCCTGACATATCAATCCTAAGATAAGCACCCAATTGATAAGGAAGGAAATGATGGTATAAACTGAGCCTGAATTTTTACTTTGCCTCTCTTTATTTGTCAGAATTTACATCTCAGGTCATCTTGCAGGAAGGTACAGGAAAGGGTACAGCTGCGAAAACAAATTTAATCAGGACGTCCGGGTGGCTCAGTCAGTTGGGCATTTGACTCTTGTTTCTGGCTCAGGTCGTGATCTTGGGGTCATGATCTTGGGGTTGTGGAACTGAGCCCTGCATGAGGTCTGCTTAAGATTCTTTCCCCCTCCCCCTCTGCTCCTCTTTCCACTCCTACATGCACTCTCTCTCTCTCAAATAAAAAAATAAGTAAAATCTTTAAAAAACAAATTTAGTCTTATTCTACCTTGGCAAGAAGAGGCATATATTTCTTGTGGAATAAGGAAATGTGTAAAATATAATGCATACATATACCACACATACGCATGCATATATATAAACAAGCATATATTCATGTTTCTACCCGGTATTAGAACACTGTTCTAGTATATGCTGACCTTGAATGACATATATAAACATCTCCCATCTGCCCACATTAAACAACAACAACAACAACAACACAAAAAACAAAAAACTTAAGTGCCCAAAACAAAAACAAAAGTATACACAAGTAGCATAGATAATTCTGGTTTGCTGTTCCTTTCAAGATGACAACCTAGAACATCCTTGGAAGAACACCCCCATCTAACCTCCACACCTAATTATGTGGTTTATGTAAACTGGTCTCAATACCATTTCCAGGCGGGGGTCTAATGCCCCAGAGACTGATTCAAGGGTTAATGGGAATGTTGTGACACAGGTTCTGTCTACTGCTAGACATGAATCCTAGCAGCACTTGGCAACCACCTTGGGGACCATACAGAAATCAAACATCTATAAGGAGAGCTAATACCAAGGAACCTAAGGTGAGAAATGGCAAGAAAGAAACCAGACATCGTTTAACATTTGGATAAAAACTTGTTTCAAGATATGTCCTCAGACATAAAGCAATTTATTCTTTTTAAACTTATTTTAACTCAGATTTTCTGTTTTTGACAAGAGAAACCATTGTTTATATATGACAACATATACCAAACAACTAGAATATAAGACTTAATTTTTAAAAGCTTACTAAATTCAATTTTACATGAGGTTTCAAAAGTACTCTATTAAATAAATTATACTCTTCCTTCCTTTTCTACAAATGCATTTTGTTTTGTGTAAGATATAATCCAATAGTGGGGTGCCAGGCTGGCTCAGTCAGTGGAGCATGCCACTCTTGATCACCGGGTGATCGAGTTCTCACCTGACGTTAGGTGTGGAGATTACTTCAAAAAAATAATAAAATCTTTTAAAAAGACATAATCAAATAATAAAAAAATTAGAAGAAAAGGAGATCAATAACAACAGACTTGAAAATCATAAATGGGGGACGCATAGGCGGCTCAGTTGGTTGAGCTGCTGCCTTTGGCTCAGGTCATGATCCCAGGGTCCTAGGATCGAGTCCTGTATCGGGCTCCTTGCTCAGCAGGGATCCTGCTTCTCTCTGCCTCTGCCTGCTGCTCTACCTGCTTGTGTTCTCCCTCTCTCTCTCTCTGACAAATAAATAAATTAAAAATTAAAAAAAAAAAAGAAAATCTATAAATGGACCCAATTATAAACAAAATTGTTACGCATAAATGTTACGCATAAATGGGAATTATTCAATAAATGAAGCTGGAACATTTGACTACTGCAAAAATAAGGAAGTGAGGATCCAATCCAAAATCTACTCTGACTTCAGAGTTAAATGTAAGAAAAGAAAGGAGAGGGGCACCTGGGTGGCTCAGTGGTTTAAGCCTCTGCCTTCAGCTCAGGTCATGGTCTCAGGGTCCTGGTTTCAGGACCCTGGTTTCAGGACCCCGCATCGGGCTCTCTGCTTGGTGGGGAGCCTGCTTCCCCCTCTCTCTCTGCCTGCCTCTCTGCCTACTGTGACCTCTCTCTCTCTCTCTGTCAAATAAATAAATAATTAAAAAAAAAAAAAAAAAGAAAAAAAAAGAAAGGAGACTCCGGGGGGCGGGGGCAGCTGCAGCAGGTGGAAAACCAAAAAAGAACCAGAGTAAAACACAGGTAAATAGTTATCAGATTCAAGGGAAGGAAAGGACTTCCTTAGCAAAATAACCAAACGTGGGAAAGATGATAGCTAAATAGAGGCTGAAAGGAATAACCTTCATAAAAATTAAGAAAATTCATCTCAAAAATATGCCATCAACAAAATTAATTACATCAAAATTACTTTAATGGTAAAGAGAGAAACGTATTTCCAATACACAAAATAAACTAGGAGTTAATATTTTTAATATATAATGAATACATATAATTTATTAGAACTAAAGATATGCATTTTTTTATCTTTTAAAGATGTGTATTTTCAAAAGAAAAACATATATATTTCAAATCTGATAAGCAAAAGTTGACTGCTTGCTACTATAAAATTTCTGGGGAAAAGCTGATTAATAAAATGGGTCCTTGCACAAAATCATAAAGGAAGTCACGTGTATGTGTGTATGTTTAAAAAAAATACACATAAAAACCCAACTCAGAATGCAATAGAAATTTAAATTTATGACAAATGCCCTAAATTTACATTTAATAACCTCAAAATGTAATGGAATCTAAGCCACTGGGGAAATAGTCATTAATTCTTCTAATAATATGTCCTCTTTACTCATTACTATTGGCTAAGATTTGGGATGAAAAGCATAAGAGAGCTGACATGAAAATTAATAATTTTATTCATACCTTGATTAACATTTTATCATTTTGTGAGTTTAGTTTTGAACATAAATAAGGATGACTTTCCACTAGGCGAACAGAATTTAAACAGCATCAGTAAAAACTAAACAAAATGAAAAAATTTGTTTCTGGTTTACTCAACAGTCATTTGTCAGAATATTTATTTAAAAAAAAATACTATTCAAAAATATGCAGTATTTCTATAATGATTTGATAAAGACCCGGCTTACACAACATCATTTTAAGAAGAGCACCTGATTTTGCTTTCAGTTAGTTCTTTCAAAAGGTTTCTTCCTGGCTTAGTCCCAAGTATATTTTCTATATTAACTGAGTAAGGACCATCTGTACATATTCATTCACATACATTTGGATGTGCTGTAATTCTAAATTTAAAAAAAAATCTATATTTAGAATGAAGACTATCTACAATAGTAAATACGCAAAACAAAACTGTTAAGAGCACAGAGGCTAATTTGAGCTCTACAGAACACAGGTAAATTTTAAGTTAACTTTGTCTAACTCCCATGAAAGAAAAATGTCAATGAGAGTTTTATTTGTTCCAGTGATGTTTCTAGTAAAGTAGTATTCTTTTAAAAAAGATTTTATTTATTTGACAGAGAGAGAGAGAGAGAGAGAGAGAGACAGTGAGAGAGGGAACACAAGCAGGGGAATAGGGAGAGGGAGAAGCAGGCTTCCTTCCTTTTTCCTGAGAGCCTGATGTGGGGCTCAATCCCAGGATGCTGGGATCATGACCTGAGCCAAAGGCAGATGCTTAATGACTGAGCCACCCAGACACCCCTAAAATAGTATTTCTTTAAAGCTAAAAATATTTTAGCAATATAATAAATATCCTTCCAAAGAACAATGGATCAAAACATTAGGATGATTCCTTAGGAACTTCTCATCAGTTCTTCATACTGTTTTTCCTTAAAAGTTCAACTCTAAGCCAGACCAATTCTCTTTGCAAGAGTACAGCTAAATCACAGTCTATGACTGTATTAACTATGTGCTGTACTTGGCCATACCTGCTTTTTATAGCTATCATAAAAAGTGCAATTTCAAAAAAAAAGAGTGTAATTTTATTAAGAAATAAAACCTAAGAGAATGTAATCTATACAAAAAATAAACAGTTTAAAATATTTTTCAAATAGGCTGAATTTCTTTTCCATAACAATTATATAATAAGATATTCATATTTTGTTTAGTAAAGAGTCTTGGTGTTTGATTCACCGACCACTAGGCAGACGCAAGGAAATCTGGGTTAAGTTAGTGGAAGAAGTAACGCAGCAGTATTACTAAGCTGCAGTAGGTTAGTAGAAGGATACTGAGGTAAGTTCATGGAAGGATGTGTGATACAACAGTCTTACTAAGCTGTTTTGGTATACTGAACCACTTTGCAAAATACAATTCTGTATTCTACCCTCTAATATAAAATAAATGAGAATATAGAAAACTGTCAGGCAAAGTCTTCTATTTTATTTTATTTTTTTAAATGGTGGGGGAGACACAAATAAACCAGATACAACTATCTATTTAAGTGAAAAGGTACCACTACTTTATTCTATATGTATTAAGAGTCAGATTTCCTACCTAGTACAAAGACCTTCACGAGCCTTCATGAGCCTAATGAAAATGTGTCTAAATTATGCTAGGATTAGCCAAAGACTATACTGTTAAAAAGTTCAACACCATTAATCACTAAGGTAGTGGAAATCAAAACCACAATAAGATACTACTTCATGCACCCAGGATAAATATCATTTTGTTAAATAGAAAACAACAAATACTGGTCAGCATGTTAAGAAACAGGAAACTTTTTTACATTGCTGGTGATTGTAAAATAGTGGAGTTACTTTGGAAAAGTCTGGCAGTTCCTCAAAGAGTTAGAGTTATCATACACCCAGCAATTCCACTTCTAGGTAGTTGCCCACGTGAAATGAAGTTATACCTCCACTTGTATAGGAGTGTTAGCAGCAGCATTACTCATGACAGCCAAAAAATAGAAACAACCTCAATGTCCATCAACTTACAAAAGGAAAAACAAACTATGATATATCCATACAGTGAAATATTATTTGGAAATAAAAAGAAATCCTGATACATTGCTACAATGTAAGAAAAAAATATGCTAAGTGCAAAAAGGTAGTCACATGCTATGATTCCACATATATGAAATGTGCAGAAAGGGCTAATCTATAGAAACATAAAATAGATCAGTGGTTGATGGTCTGGGAGGAAGAAAAGAGGGACTGCTGATGGGTATCGGGTTTCTTTCTGGGGTGGAAACAGTGCTTTGAATTAGATAGTGGTGATGATTGCACAACTCTGTAAATATACCAAAAACCACTGAACTGTGTATTTTTAAGAGTATATCTTATGGTATGTGAATTATATCTCAATGAAGCTATTATTTTAAAAAGAAAGAAAAATGAATAAACTGAAAAGCATTATTTTGAATCAGGATATGAATATTTTCCTTGTATAGTTTATTAATAATACCATGACTGTGTCAGCAAAATCATAAATTGGGTAAAGGCACAGGTACTGCAGGCTTCTAGGAAACTTTTTCCAAAATACATGACTTCCTTGAGAGGGATTAAAATGAAACAAACCAAAACGTGCCACAAATTTCTGCTTTCTATAAACTCCGTTCTGTATATCTGTTCACCTTTGTCCATGTCTACTTCTGGCTTATTATATTTGAATAATGAAGCCAAATGCATGACATCCAAACCCTTTTTATATAATAATAGCCCAGATTTAATAAATACTACATGTTAGAATCAGAGAACATTAGAATGTCAAAATTAGATAGAGGTCTCATACAATTATTTCCCTCTCCTCTCAGTCCATTCCAATTACGCCCATGTACTCCAGGAAAGCAAGTTATCAGACTCTTTTAAATTTTGAGATAAGGGGAGCCTGGGTGGCTCAGTGGGTTAATAAGGCCTCTGCCTTCCGCTCGGGTCATGATCTCAGGGTCCTGGGATCGAGCCCCACATCGGGCTCTCTGCTCAGCAGGGAGCCTGCTTCCCCCCACCTCTCTCTGCCTGCCTCTCTGACTACTTGTGATCTCTGTAAAATAAATAAATAAAATCTTTAAAAAATAAAAAAATAAATAAAATAAAAAATAAATAAATTTTGAGATAAAAGATAAAATACTTCTTTTAGAATTATTTGTTGCTTTTAAAATACTTGTTCTAAACTGCCACACCAACTAAATGAACAGAAAGACCAAGTTGGTTCAGACAAATAAATAATAATGGAAAAGCACCAGTTTTATTGTCATTACACACCCAACATCATGTCATTTTGGCTTCCAATAGCAACCAAATACCTTGGTACTGATAGGAGAGCATAAAAATTCTTTTCAAAGGTAACATTAATATGCCAAAATTATTCAGTTTGCAGCACCTGGGTGGCTCAGTGAGTTAAGTGTCTGACTTTGACTGAGGTCACGTCTCAGGGTCATGAGATCAAGCCCTGCGTCAGGTTCTGTGATTAGCACAGAGTCTGCTTGAGAGTCTCCCCTCTCCCTCTGCTCCCCACCCCTACTTACTTGCTCTCTCCCTAAAATGAATAAAATCTTTTTAAAAAATAATAAAAATAAAAATTATTCAGCTTAAGATCAAATATAAACCTTAAATCTAGCCATGCAATATTAACAGCACAATCCTACAGCTGTCCTCTCAGCCCTGAGGTACACTGACTGGACGGATGGCCTTAACTCAGATGAATGTCCTTCAGAATATTACCTGGATAGAATATATTTCATTATTTCTATATTTCTGAGAATAATAAAGGCCTGATTCCTAGCAAACTGAGCCAATGGTTTTGTAAGTGCTGACGGCGCAGAATTCTCTGATGTGCATGGATGAGGGACTCTCTGTCACCTCATGTGCCATACCTGGTATGCACTGTGCTGTGGCCTCAGTGGTTATGGTTGGAGCGACTGGGGGCTGCTGCTGACTGGAACTCACTTCTGGCTCTGTGTTAACTGAGGGAGAAAGAGCTACCTCACAGGAGGAAACCTGGCTGGGCAGATGGGGCAGGAACTCTTCAGAAGCAACTTGGTCATCCTGTCCAGGCAGTTGCAGTGCAGACAAAGGGATGCTGATCTGTTTGTTAGGATGGGATGTGCTCACAGGCATCTGCATGGGCACCTGCTGGCTGGTACCATGGGCACCAGGGGGTCCTCTGTTTGGTGAAGCCAGAGATACCCTGGCAGTCTTCTGGACGATTGGTCTGGACATAACAGAGGGGGATGCAGACACACCATGTGGGTCTAGCTCTGTGCCAATGGCAGATGTCACATGGGGAATCAGCTTAGCAGACCCTATGCAGGAGGGACCAGCATGAGTCTGAGGCTTGGGTTTTGCCATCTGTGTCAATGAAAGGGCTGGTCCATCTACCCCTCCAGTCAGCTCTGCATTCGCCACAATGTAATAATCTTCAGGAATCTCTTGTTTGATTTTCTTAATGATGACATCATTGCTGCATTCATCAACCATTTGAGCTTGAGAGCTGGAATGGAGAGAAGATGGGACTATTCCAGGCCTTTTTCGAGCAATGCTTTGAGGCCTTTGGGTTTGGGGTTCAAAGTCACTATCCTCGTCTGTAACAGAAGACTCACAAACCATGTCAAACAGGGTGTTTTCATCTTCATATTCTTCTACAGCTTCATCCAGTTCAGAGGGTTCACTGCAATAAGAGAAGTCACAAGAGTCTCTGGTCCGATTACAGTCTAGCTTCGCTTTCACGGGTCTCCCAGGATACCTTTCAACAGGGCTAGTTTGTGTCTCAGAGGGTACTCCAATTATACTGGGACTATCAGAGTTAAAACTTCTGTTATCCTGGAAACAGACCCTTTCTTGGGACCCAGCTCTGCAAGTAGCTGTCAGTGGCCAGTGATAAGCATGGCCAGCACTACAGCCCCACATTGCTGTGAGGTTCCCATGGGAACCTTCCGAAAGCAAGTGTTTCAGGTTTGGAATAAGGCTGCAAATGGTCCCATGGCTGTGGGCCCAGCTGACCAATTTGGACAGATTCTCAGATGAAGTATGAAGGCAATCCTCCATGTTACAGGATCAGCAGTGTCCTTCCTAAAGGGAAATAATCAAAATAAGAAGCCATTATTACCCAAGATATTCCCATATCTCTATTACTTCAATTTCCTTGAACTATGATCATGTGGCATAAAAAAGAAATGTACTTCAAAACTGTATCTAGTTGGGGCACCTGGGTGGCTCAGTGGGTTAAAGACTCTGCCTTTGGCTCAGGTCATGGTCCCAGGGTCCTTGGATCGAGGCATGCATCGGTCTCTCTGCTCAGCAGGGAGCCTGCTTCCTCCTCTCTCTCTGCCTGCCTCTCTGCCTACCTGTGATCTCTGTCTGTCAAATAAATAAATAAAATCTTAAAAAAAATTTTTTTAATGAAAAAAAAAACTAGTTAATATCACTGCACATGGGCAGACTGGAAGAGAATACAGGTAAAAGTAAAAAAAAAGTGATGCTTTATGGCTGTGAGAGAAGATTTTTGTTATTTTCCTTGATTGTTACAATAATATCTGCATAAAAAATATTTGCATGAATGAATGGATAAAGAAGATGTGGTATATATATACAATGGAATACTATGCAGCCATCAAAAGAAATGAAATCTTGCCATTTGCGACAACATGGATGGAACTAGAGAGTATTATGCTTAGCGAAATAAGTCAATCGGAGAAAAACAACTATCATATGATCTCCCTGATATGAGAAAGTGGAGATGCAATGTGGGGGGTTTGGGGAGTAGGAAGGGAGGGAGACAAACCATAAGAGACTCTTAATCTCACAAAACAAACTGAGGGTTGCCAGGGGGAGGGAGGTAGGGAGAGGGTGGTGGGATTATGGACATTGGGGAGGGTATGGGGTATGGTGAGTGCTGTGAAGTGTATAAACCTGGCGATTCACAGACCTGTACCCCTGGGGCTAATATATGTTTATAAAAAAATAAAAAAATTTTAAATATATATTAAAAATATTTGCATGAGAAAAAAAGTGGGAAAGAAAAAAAAACAAGCAATAAAAAAGAGGTGAGCCTACGGGCGCCTGGGTGGCTCAGGGGGTTAAATCCTCTGCCTTCAGCTCAGGTCATGATCCCAGGGTCCTGGGATAGAGCCCCACATTGTGGTCTCTGCTCAGTGGGGAGCCTGCTTCCCTTCCTCTCTCTGCCTGCCTCTCTGCCTACTTGTGATCTCTATCAAGTAAATAAATAATTAAAAAAAAAAAAAAGAGGTGAGCCTTTTCATGGTATGTTTTACTTCCAAAGTCACAAAGAGAGGTTTATTCAATTTCTTAATAATAAAATGTGTGGGGGTGCCTGGGTGGCTCAGTGGGTTAAAGCCTCTGCCTTTGGCTCAGGTCATGATCCCAGGGTCCTGGGATCGAGCCCCACATGGGGCTCTCTGCTCCGCAGGGAGCCTGCTTCCTTCTCTCTCTCTCTGCCTGCCTCTCTGCCTACTTGTGATTTCTGTGTGTCAAATAAATAAATAAAAATCTTTTAAAAAAATAATAAAATATGTGCATTATCTGTATTAACCAAGAGGATGCACTTCTGACTTTACCCTCTGCCATCAGAAACTTCATTACTGGGGCACCTGGGTGGCTCAGTGGGTTAAGCCGCTGCCTTCGGCTCAGGTCATGATCTCCGAGTCCTGGGATCGAGCCCCGCATCGGGCTCTCTGCTCTCTCGGGGAGCCTGCTTCCTCCTCTCTCTCTGCCTGCCTCTCTGCCTGCTTGTGATCTCTCTGTCAAAAAAAAAAAAAAAAAATTTTTAAAAAAAAAAAAAAAAAAAAAAGAAACTTCATTACTAAAGGCAGAACCAACAAAGGTTTAGGTCCATTCTAGGATGAGTCACAGAAAGGAAGTCAATCCTCTTCTGGGCAGTGGAAAACAAGTAACGTAACTCAGAGTCCAAGGAGAGAATTAAGAGCTACAGAAGGAAAGTCTTTAGCAGGGAAGGGAGACTGGACTGGGAGGAGAGCCACTAGGGGGTGCCTCCTGGGGTCAGGGGCAAAGGCAGTTTGCAGACCAGAAGCAAGGATGAGTGGGCCAGGTCAGGTGCCAGGACTGTAACCAAATCTTAGGAGCTGGCTATCTGTCTCCTGGCTGTCTGAAATTCCTGAAATACTGCCCTTCATTTCACCATTTGGAAGAAGAAAGATATGTCTGGTTTATTCCGCCATTTAAGCCTCCTGGGCACGTAAGGATAACCATCTACCAAACAGGAGTAAGCCATTCTTTATTGGTCAGAGGTCAAAAAGAATCACTTGTTATGGGTCCTTGGCTGGGTAACAGTGAGGAAAACATAATGGGCAAGAAAAGTAAACTGGGACATGAGGAGTCTGTATGTGATCAGAATGGTCAAGTGTGTTTTTGATAAAGGGGAGATCCTGGGGAAAACTGAGCAGGGGAGGAACAAGGATCTTGATGTATGGTTTAGTCTGTCCTGTTCATCTGTAGCTGTGAGTGAAAAGTGGTGCCTCACTGTAGGTGGGCTCCACACTAAGGTGCCAAGGTCTAACTGTAATGTCAGGTGGCCATACAAAAGGACACATCTGAACCTCCATGGCACCCCATCAATAGGTAAATTCAAAACCTTTCACATGTTATGAGGTCTCTGTGATATGGTCATGGCTACAGTCAACCCCTCAAGCCTCATTTCCTACTACTATGGGTTTTTCCCATATTTCTCGCAGTCTCCTCTTCTCTTAACAGTTTCTCATGCCCACTGGGCCTCTAAAAACTCATTCTCTGGGGTGGGGGGGAGGGGTCTGGGTGGCTCAGATGGTTAAGCATCTGCCTTTGGCTCAGGTCATGATCAAGCCCTGCATTGGGCTCCCTGCTCAGTGTATAGCCTGCTTCTCCCTGTCCTTATGCCATTCCCTCTGCTTATGTTCTCTGGCTCTGTCAAATAAATAAGCAAAATCCTTAAAAACAAACAAATAAACAAAAAACTTGTTCTTTGGTGTGATATGCAGCCCTCTTCTTTCTTCATCTGGAAAACCTTTCAAAACTGAACTTGGGACCACCTCCTGTTGAAGTCTTTATAGACCTCCTTTCAGTCTCAGATATTTATTTACTTGTTCACTCTTCACTTGTATTTCTATCATCTCTTATCTCTGTACTATTATCATTGCCATTTGTGTCTGTCTCTCAAACTTGACTGAGAATTCCTTGAGGACAGGAACCATAATTTTTTAAACTTTTTATTTATTTTTAAACTTTTAGTATAAGGGACTATAATTTTTCATTCTTCAATTAGGACCTAGTTGGGGACAGAGATATTAACATGATATGGCCCTGCTCTTATGACCTTATAAGCCATTGTTAATGATGAATAAATGAAGAATGAATTAATAGGGGTGCCTTGGTGGCTCAGTGGGTTAAAGCCTCTGCCTTCGGCTCAGGTCATGATCCCAAGGTCCTGGGATTTGAGCCCCGCACATCGGGCTCTTTGCTCAGCAGGGAGCCTGCCTCTTTGCCTACTTGTGATCTCTGTCTGTCAAATAAATAAATAAAATCTTTAAAAAACAATAAAAAAAAGAACTAATTAATAAACATATAAATACTGGCAGGGCCATCAACACTTACAAAATAAACATAACACCCTCATATAAGAACATGAAATTTCCTCCTATCAGTTTTATTGTAATCACTGAAGCGAACAGAGGAGTCTTCTCCCCAGTAGTCCCAAACCACAGCTGTCTTGTACACAGGAGAGTAGTAAGTGAGCTACCAGATTTTATGAAGCAGCCCAGTAAATGGGAAGACCAGTGACTGGTGTCAGAGTTAGGAACTTCAGTTCCAGCCTGGAACTGATGTCTGTGGCCTAAGACAAGTCACTAATTACCTCTAAGCTAAAATGTCAGGACTATATGATCTTTATGTTCCCTTCATACTTCAGGAAGTTAGGGACTTATTTTATTTATATTCCTTTTATGTAACTTTAAAGTAAAAATGCAGATAAAAGAGAAAGACTAGTACACTTATCCCAATGAGCACTGAGTAATGTACAGAACTGCTGAATCATTACACTGTACCTCTGAACCAAATGTACTGTATGCTAACTATACCGGAATTAAAATAAAAAGCTTGGTTAAAAAAAAAAAAAAAAAACTGAGGTTTTTGTTGTTTGTTTTTTAAGCTTTCTTTTTTCTTTTTTTTAAGATTTTATTTATTTATTTGACAGAGAGAGATCACAAGCAGGCAGAAAGGCAGGCAGAGAGAGAGGAGGAAGCAGGCTCCCTGCTGAGCAGAGAGCCCGATGCGGGGCTCGATCCCAGGACTCGGAGATCATGACCTGAGCCGAAGGCAGCGGCTTAACCCACTGAGCCACCCAGGCGCCCATGTTTTTTAAGCTTTCTTAATATACCTATTTAATTGGTATGGCAGAGATCATCTGCCTACCCGGTATCCATTCTTTTTCCTTACAGAGAGTCCCAGTTTATTGGGGCAGCAATATGGTCACCTAAAACACATTTCCCAGCTTTCTTTCAAATAGGAATTGTCATATGACACAGTTCCGGCCAATAACATATAAGTTATATATATAAAATAAATAAAAGTCACTGAGCGACATGTCTGATTTTGGCCTTTTTGCCTTTTTCCCTTTGTCCTTCCCTTTCTTTCTGCCTGGAATAAGGACAGGATGGCTGGAGCTCCTGAGGCCACAGTGGGAACATGAAGTAAGAACTTACGGATGGGAGAGAACACCCAGAAGGAGCTTGGGTCCCTGCTGACATTGTATGGCCACTACATCAACTCTGAACTATCTAGGATTCTTTGTTACATAAGGAAATATAAGGCCCTGATCTTGCTTAAGCCACTGAACTCAATTACTGATATACAAAAAATAATATTCATCTCTAGTTTTTTAATTTTTATTTTTTATAGATTTTATTTATTTATTTGACAGAGAAAGACACAGCAAGAGAGGGAGAAGCAGGCTTCCCGCTGAGCAAGCAGCCCAATGCGGGATTCAATCCTAAGACCCTGGGATCATGACCTGAGCCAAAGGCAGATGCTTAACAACTGAACCACCCAGGTGCCCCCATCCCTGGTTTTTATTTACTTATTTTTTAAAGATTTTATTTATTTATTTGACAGACATATCACAAGTAGGCAGAGAGGCAGTCAGAGAGGGGGGTGGGAAGCAGGCTCCCTGCTGAGCAGAGCCCGATGCGGGGCTCGATCCCAGGACCCTGAGATCACGACCTAAGCCAAAGGCAGAGGCTTTAACCCACTGAGCCACCCAGGCACCCCCATCCCTGGTTTTTAGAATCTCAGAGGAATCCTTCAATTTCTCTGCACCATCCCCCAAGTACAACTGTTTCTCAGACTGGACTCCACAAATAAACTATTGGGAGGTCTATAATTCTATTTCAAAATGTATATAACTGTTTCCATTTTGATTCTAGTAGAAATATGATTAATATAAGCATATGATGAATCATCTAAATAACCGCCTTAGGTCCGACTACCGCCTGCATGTCTGTACTCACATTATGGTCCGTAACCACCTAGTGACATGATTCAACTTTCAATTTGTTGGGAAGCCCGTTAATGCGGTTTCTTTTTTAGCAAATATAAATATAAAACTTGTCATTTGCATTAATAATTTGCAAATGAAAGCCATCATGATTTGACATCATGAAAATGGCATATGTGATACTGAAACAATACACCACTTTAAGTGTCACAGAGTAATGAGAAAATAAAAGGAGCTGAAATAAATATATATGTTCATAGAAAGAAAATAATATACATTATGACACAATATCTGAATGAAGATTTAACAGTTCAAATATGTAAAAATGTGGCAGATTCAAAACACAAAATTATATAAGCATGTGGAACTCCAAAGAACTTACTGTTCAGGTAAAAGCTACGATACAGTAGTAAAATAATACCTTTGCTGAAGGTACCACAAGCCAGAAAAAAAATTATAAGACAAAATAGATACAATTTTAAATTTTGTTAAAAGCTTATCCACTTAATTCTATAATAATCAGCAACCTTTAAGAATCAATAGATAGTAATCATAAGTCACTTTTATTACATTCTGAAATTTACTAGCAATCTCATGAAGAGGCTCTTAAACTTTTCTTGAGTATCATAAAATGAAAATATTTTCCAGTATCATTATTAATATATTTCAGCCAGGCAACCAATGTTAACCAATGTAGTTATGAGAGCATAATCTGCTGATATTTAGGGTAATTAAATGGATTGAGTCCAAGCCGACAAGGAATAGCTATCAATATATTGCAATACATTCTATATTTAATACAAAACTGTATCAGTAAGAAGACAATTAAGGTATTTCTGAACTGCTAAAAATAAGTTCTAGAACCTACTGATTTGCTTCAACAGTCTGATAATGAGGACTACACTGAAAAATAATGCCTTTTCTACATTTTCAAGAAATAAAAATAACTTCAGATAGTATTTCTCATATCTGATATGGGCAATGATTAGATTAGACATTCAGCTTTACAGAGTTATCATGTGACACTTGATTAAAAACAAATTCAAAGAGGGGCGCCTGGGTGGCTCAGTCAGTTGAATGTCCAATTCTTGTTTTGGCTCAGGTGGTGATCTCAGGGTCATAAGATCAAGCTCTGCATGCAGGCCCACATTAGTGGGGAGTCTGCTTGGGATTCTGTCTCTTCCACTCCCTCTACCCTCTTCTCCCTGCTCACTCACTCTAATAAATAAATAAATCTTAAAAACAAAACAAAACTCAGAGTCCTGACTAGCAGAGTTTAGGTTAAGTATGAAATTTGCTTATCCTAAATTAGCAAACAAAGCTGTGAAATTATTATTACCACACTGTATGTTAACTTAGGCAAGGCGACATTCTATATATTAGTATTTACATTACTGAAGTCAAAATCAGAAAGCCATTAAATATAGAGTCAGACATTCTACTACTAAACCCAACACTAGGGGCGCCTGGATGGCTCAGTCAGTTAAGCAACTGCCTTCAGCTCAGGTCATGATCCCAGGGTCCTGGGATCGAGCCCATGTCAGGCTCCCTGCTCAGCTCTCCCTCTCCCTCTCCCGCCCCCCCACTTGAGCTCTCTCTCTCAAATAAATAAATTTTTAAAAAAATAAACAAAAAATAAACCCTTACTAATCATTAAGGTTTCAGTAGAATAATATAAAACTAGTTATTATTACAGCTAGTATTTATTGAATAATTATTAATTGCCAAGCACTCTTCTAGGACTTGACATACCAATAATGCTAATTATAGCAATAATCCTAATAAGTTAAATAAATTATTATCCTCACTTTATAAATGAGTAACTAAGTCATTCGAACAAAGCAGTGGTGGAGCCAAAATTTGAACTTTGGTCATACTCCAGAGCTTATGCTTTTAACATAACATACTCTAGCACTGTGACAGTAGAAAAGATATTGTCTCAAATCTGGTTCCCCATCACATTCATGTTAATTTGAGTTTATGTTGGTTTTACAGTTTAATTTTGTTTGAATTGGTGGGACTGTTTTGGTTTACAGCTATCTCAGAACTATAATCATAAATTTTATGTTTATACCTACTTAAATAATATTATGACCAAAAATGACTTAAGGTAGCACTGGGTATAAGGAAGATCCATGAAAATGTTCTTCTTTCAAAAGACTGAGAAAAATTTTTTAGGAAAAAAAAAAAAAAGAATATGAAAAGATTGTCACTTTTCCAAAACCTGACAAAATGAGTTACTAGACAAATACCAGTGAATGTCTAGTTAGCTTTTATCTCACTTCAGTTACAACAATCTGACCCACAGCCCTTATAGTTCCTCTTTATAAAGTTCTGAACCTTTCAAAGGATTTGTGTTGCAGATGTTTTAATACCACTAAGTATCAATTGCTTATGGATGACAAAACTGACACAAGGGGAAAAAAAATCTTAGTAGCCATATATCTATAAAAGAAGTTGAATGTTTAAAAAAAAAAACAACCTCCAAAAGAAAGATTTCACTGCAGGGCACCTGGTGGCTCAGTCAAATGTCTGCCTTCAGCTCAAGTCATGGTTATGATCTCAGGGTCCTGGGACCCAGCTGGGTGTCAGGCTCCCTGCTCTGCTGAGAGTCTGCTTCTCCCTCTCCCTCTGCCCAGCCCCCACCCCCAACTGCCACCAGCTCATGCTTGCTCTGTCTCTCTCTCTTTCAAATAAATAAAAAAGTTCTTTAAAAAATAGAGAAAGAAAAAGAAATATTTCACTGGTAAACTCTATTACACTTTCAAGGAAGAAATAATACCAAAATTACACAAATATTTTCAAAAAATAGGAAGAGAAGGGAACATTATCCAACTTGTCTAAGGAGACCAGCATAACCCTACTACCAAAATCTGACAAAAATATTACCATAAAGAAAATTACAGATCAACATTCCTTATTTTATGTAAAAATCCTTTACAAAACATTAGCAAAATGAATCCAACAATATATAAAATGGGTAATACATCATGACCAAATAAGAGTTACCCTAGGAATGTAAAGTTGGCTGAACATTCAAAAATCAACCAATATAATTCAACATATTAAGTCCACAGGAGAAAAACCATGACATGATTATCTTAACAGATGCAGACAAAGCATCTGACAAAATTAAATATTCATTAACAATTAAAAACTCTTAGTAAGCTAATAATAGAATGTCCTCAAGCTGATAAAGGATATCTATAAAAAATCTACAGCTAATATTAAACTTAATATAAAAGACTGAATTGCTTTTTCTCAAGACCAGGAGTAAGATAAGAATGCTCTTGCAGGGGGCGCCTGGGTGGCTCAGTGGGTTAAGCCGCTGCCTTCAGCTCAGGTCATGATCCCAGGTCCTGGGTTCAAGCCCCACATCGGGCTTTCTGCTCAGCAGGGAGCCTGCTTCCTCCTCTCTCTCTGCCTGCCTCTCTGCCTACTTGTGATTTCTCTCTGTCAAATAAATAAATAAAATCTTTAAAAAAAAAAAAAAAAGAATGCTCTTGCATCACCTTTATTCAACACTGTAACACTGAAATAATGCCATAAAAAGAAATAAAAGAAAACTTAACCAGAAGTAAAACTGTTTTTACATGTAGATGATACTGCTGTTTATGTTGAAAATTCCAGAGGATTCATGAAACTGCTAGAACTCATAAATAAATTTATTAGTAATCAGGTACAAGATTAACATTCTTAAAAAATCAATTATTTTCTATGCACTAGCAATGAAACATTAGAAAATTAAATGTTTAAAAATTCTATTTAGAGTAGTATCAAAAATATTAAACACGTAAGAATAAGTCTAACAAACGTATCCAAGACTTCTATACTAAAAACTACAAAACATGCCTGAGAGAAATTAAATGTGACGTCAATAAAGAGATAAATACTATAGTTGTAGATCGGAAGATTCAATATAGTTAGGTTGCTATTATTCCGAACTGATCTATACATTCAGTACAATTCCCAACAAAATTCTACTTGGCTTTTTTAGAAGAAATAGATAAACTGATTTAAGATTTATATGGAAATGCAAAAGATCTGGAATAATCAAAGCAAAATCTTTAAATAAGGATAAAGTTGGAGACTCATTACACCTGATTTCAAAGCTTAGAGTAATTTCAACCAAACAGTAATCAAGATCATGGAGTACTATCAAAAGAAAAGATACATACATCAATGGAATAGAATGAGTGTGCAGAAACGGACCCACACATATTTGGTCAACTGATTTTCTTCAAAAGCCAAAGGCAATGCAATAGGAAAGGAAATTTTTTTCAACAAACAATGCTAAATCAATTGGACAGCCATTAAAAAACAATCTTCAGTGAAACTACACATAAAAATTAACTCAAAATGGATCACAGACCTAAATCTAAAACAGTGCCTCGATGGCTCAGTCAGCTGAGTGCCCAAATCTTCATCTCGGCTCAGGTCTTGATCTCACAGTTGTGAGTTCAAGCCCCACATTGGGCTCCACCCTGGATGTGGAGCCTACTTAAAAACAAACAAACAAACAAAACAAATCTAAAACCTAAAACTAGAAAAATTCCAGAAGAAATCATAGGATAGTATCTTTGTCACCTTGGGGCAGGCAAAGGTGTCTTAGGATGCAAAATGCACAAACCATAAAAAATTTGATAAACTGGACTCCATCAATTGCTAATGGAATATAAATAATCCAGGAATGGTGAAGCTATCCATCAAACTTAAACACACTCAACCATGCTACCTTCTTTCAGCAGATCCCCTATGTAACTTTCAACATTATCTAAGGAAATCTGGGGATGGTCTAAGAAGCACTGACAATGTCTCAACTAACAAATCAGTGACTAACAAAGCTAGAAACAAAAGAAAATAAAACAAACCATGGGAAGTATGGCTCCTTTGAAAAACTAGAAATAAGATTACTGTGTTTTTCTTATTTACTGAGAATAACATACACTTCCTATTTTATTTTTTCTATTAACTACAACTCTAAGCATCTAAAAAGTGTTTCATATAAGCCTACTTCCCCTATATTTTCATTTAAGGATGCAATTTACTATATATGCTAAATACAGAAAAATATTCAAAGAACTGGAAAATTCTACTAAAAAATGTCTAAAGAAAAAAGTTCCAACATAAATGCACAATAAAGTACAGAAAGAAGATGCTACTTTAAAAATACAGTTAAAGGGGCTCCTGGGTGACTCAGTCGGTTGGGTGTCTGACATCATCTTGGGTCATGATCCCAGGGTCCAAGGATCGAGCCCTGCTTCAGGCTCTCTGCTCAGCAGGGAGCCTCCTTCCCTTCCTCTCTCTCTGCCTGCCTCTCTAGCTACTTGTGATCTCTCTCTGTGTCAAATAAATAAATAAAATCTTTCATTTTTTATTATTTTTTAAAAGATTTTATTTATTTGACAGAGAGAGAGATCACAAGTAGGCAGAGAGGCAGGCAGAGAGAGAGAGAGAGGAGGAAGCAAGCTCCCTGGTAAGCAGAGAGCCCGATGTGGGGCTCGATCCCAGGACCCTGGGATCACGACCTGAGCCAAAGGCAGAGGCTTTAACCCACAGAGCCACCCAGGCGCCCCATAAACAAAATCTTTTTTAAAAATACAGTTAAAGGTCAGGGAAAGCATATTTATTCCTACTGAGGCCTAAAATGTGCTTTCCAGAATATAATACCCATCTTTTTTGGGGGGAAGGGGTGTGTGCAAAAAGGATGGTTTTAACTTTGGAAAACAGTGTAGAGATTCCTTAAGAAATTAAAAATAGAGCTTCCCCATGATCCTGCAAATGCACTATTGGGTATTTACCCCAAAGATACAGATGTAGTGAAAAGAAGGGCCATCTGTACCCCAATGTTCATAGCAGCAATGGCCACAGTCACCAAACTGTGGAAAGAACCAAGATGCCCTTCAACGGACGAATGGATAAGGAAGATGTGGTCCATATACACTATGGAGTATTATGCCTCCATCAGAAAGGATGAATACCCAACTTTTGTAGCAACATGGATGGGACTGACTGGAAGAGATTATGCTAAGTGAAATAAGTCAAGCAGAGAGAGTCAATTATCATATGGTTTCACTTATTTGTGGAGCATGAGAAATAACACAGAGGACATGGGGAGATGGAGAAGAGAAGTGAGTTGGGGGAAATTGGAGGGGGAGATGAACCATGAGAGACCATGGACTCTGAGAAACAAACTGAGGGTTTTGGAGGGGAGAAGGGTGGGGGTCTGGGTTAGCTTGGTGGGGGTATTATGGAGGGCACATACTGCATGGAGTACTGGGTGTGGTGCATAAACAATGAATTCTGGAACACTGAAAAGAAATAAAAATAAAGGGGCACCTGGGTGGCTCAGTGGGTTAAAGCCTCTGCTTTTGGCTCGGGTCATGGTCTCAGGGTCCTGGGATCGAGCCCAGCATTGGGCTCTCTGCTCAGCAGGGAGCCTGCTTCCTCCTCTCTCTCTCTGCCTGCCTCTCTGCCTACTTGTGATCTCTCTCTCTGTCAAATAAATAAATAAAATCTTTAGAAGAAAAAAAAAAGAAATAAAAAATTAAAAAATTAAAAAAAAAATTTTTAAAGGGTGGTTTTATTAAACTATGGGGACAGGACCCAAGGGCAGAAAGAGCTGTCAAAATCCATCTATTGTTTAAAAAATATATCTGTAAGTTATATAAATTAGTACAAGCATTGAAAGTGAGCTTACAAAGAAAGAATTCAGACTATATAGTATGTGCTTTTACTTTAAGATAATATATTTCTTAAATTTCAAATGTTATAAGTACTATATAGTCCATGATATAATTTTTGGAAACAGACAAATCTAAAAGATACTTTGTACCTAGCAAATTTAAAAATCATAATAAAAAAAGCTTTTAATTCTATGCCATGAATATATAATATATATTTCATTTATATTCCAATTCAGTAAATATCTATTAAGTACCTGGTATATGCTAAATACTGGGTTATAGACTGAACTGTTTCCTCCCCCTCCCCCAAAAGATACACTTTAGTCCTAAATCCAAGTACCTCAGAATATTACCTATTAGGACTTGTAATTGCAGATGTAATTGTAGTTAAGTTCCTATGAAGTCATAGAGGGGTAGAATGTACCCCTAATCCCTATGACTGGTGTCCTTGTGAGGAGACATCTCCCTGAAGACAGCGAGAAAGCCCTGTGAAACCAAAGACAGAGATTGGAATGGGTCCTGGGATTAAGCCCTGTATCAGGTTGTCTGTTCCACAGAGAGTTGGCTTCTCCCTCTGCCCCTCCCTCACTGCTCATCACAGTCTCCTCTCAAATAAATAAATAAAATATTTAAAAAATTATCTCTAGGGGCACCTGCGTGGCTCAGTGGATTAAAGCCTCTGCCTTCGGCTCAGGATCGGCGCTCTGCTCAGCGGGTAGCCTGCTTCCCCCTCTCTCTCTGCCTGCCTCTCTGCCTTCTTGTGATCTCTGTCAAATGAATAAATAAAATCTTTTAAAAAATAAAAAATAAAAAATTATCTCCATAATAAAGTCAAAAGTCTTTTACACATCCTATAAGACCATTATAATCAGGCCCTTGCCTACGTTTTCAGACATACCCCTGTTCTTCCATTCAGTGATACCAAACAACTTCCATTTCCTCAGTATCTTCTGGGCCTTCATACAGGTCTACTTTTCCTGCTTCTCCCCTGACTTTTATGCATCCTTTTGTTCTCAATTTGCACATCATTAGGTTTTTTAGGTAACTATCCTGGACTCATGCTGGTCGAAGTTAGATACCCCTGCCTTATGTTCCTGTAACACCTTATTCTATCTCTGTTGTAGCACTTGCCATGTTTTATTGAAATTATTTTTTCTCTTTTTTCTTAGAAGATAAGCTCTGTGATGATATAGAATGTGTCTTTGTCACCCTTCTCTTTCTAGGGGTCAGGTCAATGCTTCACAATGTCTAATACATATTTATTGATAGAATGGGTGACAGGTGACATTTTATGTTTGACTCAAGGAATAAGGTAGACCACTTGAAAATCTCTGAAGTCACGTATTTTATATTCTTTCTCAGAAAGCCTAGAATAACTAGAATGACTTTGACAGTCAACGGAATTGGTTTCCACTTGGGAGGAGAAAAAAAAATTCTTTCCTTTTTTTTTTTTTAAAGTAGTCTCCATGCCCAGGGTGAAGACCAATACAGGGCTTTGAGATCACGATCCTGAGATCAAGACCTGAGCTGAGATAAAGAGGCGGATGCTTACCCGACTGAGCCACCCAGGTGCCCCTAAAAAAATTATTTTATAATTATCTTAAGTGATTCTCCAAAGTCAGACAGGACATACTGTTCATAGAAAGGTGTACTTATGCTGGTCCATAGGTTGGGAGGTTTTTATATGTATGAGTATTCATGTTATACCTCAAAATCAGTGATTCCTGAGTTCACTGCCTTATTTTTTTTTTAAAGATTTTATTCATTTATTTGACAGACAGAGATCACAAGTAGGCAGAGAGGCAGGCAGAGAGAGAGAGGAGGAAGCAGGCTCCCTGCCGAGCAGAGAGCCCAATGCGGGGCTCGATCCCAGGACCCTGGGATCATGACCTGAGTGGAAGGCAGAGGCTTTAACTCACTGAGCCACCCAGGCGCCCCAGTTCACTGCCTTATTAAAGAAAATTGAGTAACTCATCACTTCTAATGTATATATTTGCTCTTCTTTTATGATGTTTATCTTGAGAACAAATCTATTATGGCTCCTGAGATAGAAACCTGGGAATTGGCCTAGTCTCTATTTGCCCTCATCCCTCAAAAGCAATTCATACCAATTTTTTTTTCTTTCTTTCTTTCTTTTTCTTTCTTTCTTTCTTTCTTTCTTTCTTTCTTTCTTTCTTTCTTTCTTTTTTAAATTCACACCAATTTGCCTGTTATTTTCTAACAGATCTGCCATCTTCCTTTCTTTTCCATTCCTGATCAGGGCTCAATCCCATGACCTGAGCCGAGGGCAGATGCTTAACCAACTGAGCCATCCGGGTGCCCCTGACTTTACTATAGAGATAATTTAAAAGTATTACATGGCTGTAAGCAAGAAAGTGACCTTAGAATCATCATTCTAATTATAGTTGAAGAAAGCAAGACTAGAGGCAGAAATCCAGTTAGGAGACACACTGTAGCAATTCAGGTAAGATATAATGGTAATCTACCTTTAATAGTAGCAGAGGGATGGAAAGGTGACAGATTTGAAACTCAAGAGGTAAAGATGAAAGATTGGATAAAGAAGGTGGGAGGAAGAAAGAAGTTATAGATTCTGACTTGACCACTGAGAAAAGGTTTGATTTTTGTCATGTTACTGTAAGGTGCTTTTAGGATACCCCAAAGAAGGTATCATTGAATACACAGTTGGATATATAGATCAGTATAAAGAGACTGATAAAAGGAATGATGCACTGTATTTTTAAAAATGATTTTATTTATTTATTTGACACAGAGAGAGAGAGAGAGAGAGAGAGAGAGCGAGAGAGATCACAAATAGGCAGAGGGGCAGGAATAGGGAGAGGGGGAAGCAGGCTTCCTACCAAGCAGAGAGCCCAACATGGGGCTGGATCCCAGGACCCTTAGATCATGACCTGAGCCGAAGGCAGAGGCTTAACCCACTGAGCCACCCAGGCGCCGTGGAATTATGCACTATAAATACAAAACAGCTATCAACATTTCTGCACAACCATAACACAGAAAATAAACACTGAATATACAAAACAACACTAACAATAGCCCTGTGAATGCTGAGCTCAAGGAGTTTGAGCTCATTCAGGAATTTACTCAAATCTGGTAGGGGGTTCCTTGGGGGGATGAAAGGGTGTCTTACCTTGCCAATTCATGGCTAACTTCTTCTATCTCAGCAGTGACATTTTTTCCCCTATGTTTCTATTTCTCTGGCCATTTATATAAGAAATTAAGATGAAAAAGAATTAAATGTATGAACTTAAAGTGTGACTGCATAGACACCATTTGGCAAGTGTCAATGCTCAGGTTGCCTGAGAGATGAAGTACGATTTATAGGAAGATGGCTACAGAAGGAAATCAGGTCACTCAGTTAGAAAGCAGAGTATCAGCAACATTCTCCACTGACTGATATAGATAAAAGCTTCTGAGTCTCCCAGAATGGCTCAACTGCTTTCCTTCAAGCCCCATCTTAATATGCACAGAACAGAAGAAATCCTGCACACAAACTATTCTGGATGTGCCTGAGGGACCACTTTTATATAAGATGGGAGAGTGCAGAGGTTAAGTGCATAGACTCCACTGCCAGACAGACTGAATTTAAATCCTAACTCTGCCATTTGCTATGTGACCTTGGGCAAGTTACCTTTTACCTCTTTGTACCTTAGTTTCCTAATCTGTATAATTATGAAAAAATATAACCCCAACCTCATAGTGCCATTGTAAGGAATAAACTAATTCATACTGTAAAATGCTTAGAACAATCACTTGATAATATTTCACCTGAAATTAGAGGCTTTTCCCCCTTTCGATGGTCTACAATGTAACTATAGAGAGCATACAATTGGGCACAGTATACCTGTGGAAGAACGAGACCCAGAGAACATCCAACATGCTATGGTATTCTCAGTCAAGAATAAGCCCCCCAGAGGCACCTGGGTGGTTGAGTGGGTTAAGTCTCTGCCTTAGGCTCAGGTCATGCTCTCAGGGTCCTGGGATCGAGCCCCACATCAGGCTCTCTGCTCGGTGGGAAGCCTGCTTCCTCCTTTCTCTCTGCCTGCTTCTCTGACTACTTGTGATCTCGGTCTATCAAAAACAAATAAAATCTTAAAAAAAAAAAAAAAAAGAATAAGGTCCCCATTTAACTTTCTCAGATTCCTTAGACTAAGATGGATTCATCAAAGTGCACACTAAATTTAGAGCAGCAGTACAGAACAAGGCCTAGCTACCCAGACATCCCTGGGAATCATGCAAACAGGCCTGAGACCTACTGTAGTATCTATTACTCTGCAGCCACCTGAAAACTTTGGTCCCAGAGTTTCTTTTAATAGAAATCATATGGCCTTTTCAGTGGCATCCTTTCATTCACAAATATTGAATGACATTAGGCTATTAAGCACTAGAATACTGTCATGAATAAGGAAGTCATGATCTGTGCCTATATGGAACTCAAGGACTCAGGGTGGGATGGGACAATTAGCTATACAAGAAATAATTTTGTTGCAATTTTGACAAAAATTCTGCAAAGACAATCTACTTTAACTAGTTTATGCTAAGAAAGCATAAAACTAGAAAGATTTATTCTATTTGGGGAAATCAGAAAAAGCTCCTCTGAGAAAGTAGTATTTAAACCAAGAGCTGAAGGATCAGTAGGAATTCACAAAGAAAGTGGGAAAGGGCAGAAGGAGAGAAGAAATTTCCAAGTAATTCAAGTACAAGCAAAGAAACTCAGAAAACTTCTGGAATTCCAAGATATACCCACTCTTAGCAACTATTCTGAAACATTCTAGCATTCCACACAGAGGTCAGCATAATAGACCCAACTCCCCAAAGTACTTCTTGCCCTATCCATTCCACCACAGTAGAACGTAAGTTCATTTACACCTTCCTAACAAATGGTGTTCACCATCTCTTTCAGAAACTGATCCAGTAGAAATTTTAACTTGAAATACACATTTATATCATGCAAGCTAATTTTGCATTTGCCATAAAAACAAATTCATTATTAAAAATAATTTTTAGGGGGCAACCTGAGTGGGTCAGTCAGTTGAGCATCTGCCTTCAACTCAGGTCATGATCCCGTGGTCCTGGAATGGAGCCTCACACTAGGCTCCCTGCTCAGTGGGAATCTGCTTCTCCCACTGCCCCTCCCTCTGGCTCATGTTCTCTCACTCTCAAAATAAATAAAATCATAAATAAATAAATAAATAAAAATTATTTTTAGGAGTGCCTGGCTGGCTCAATCGGTTGAGCCACCAACACTTGATTTCAGCTCAGGTCATGACCTCAGGGTTGTGGGATGGAGCTCCATGTCAGAATCCACATCCAGACTGCTTGGGATTCTTTCTCTCCCTCTCCATCTACCCCTGCCCCCACCTTAAAAAAACAAGTCTTAACAAAATTCCTACTGTCAAGGAAAACAAACACCTTAAACTTAGTCAATATTTTTTTAATTTAAAATCAATTTCATGAACATATAGTGTACTATATCAGTTTCAGAGGTAGAATTAGTGATGTATCAGCTGCATATAACACCCAGTGCTCATTGCTTCAAGTGCCCTCCTTAATGCCCATCATCCAGTTACTCCATCCTCCCACCCACCTCCCCTCCACCCACTCTCAGTTTATTTCCTATAATCAAGAGTCTCTTATGGTTTGCCTCCCTTATTGATTTCAATCTTAGTCAATAATTTGATATTATGTAAAAAATGCTTTCAAAAATATTAATGCATCTAGGGGAGAACCTGGGTGGCTCAGTCAGTTAAGCGTCTGCCTTCAGCTCAGGTCATGATCCTGGGATCCTGGGATTGAGCCCCACATAAGGCTCCTTAACCAGCAGGGAGTCTGCTTCTCCCGCCCCATCTGCCCCCCTCACCCCACTCATGCTCTCTCTCAAATACATAAAATAAAATCTTTAAAAAATACATTAATGTATCTAAAATAACCATAAATACCTCAGAATTCTTTTTTTTTTTAAAGATTTTATTTATTTATTTGACAGAGATCACAAGTAGACAGAGAGGCAGGCAGAGAGAGAGAGGGAAGCAGGCTCCCCGCTGAGCAGAGAGCCCGATGCGGGACTCGATCCCAGGACCCTGAGATCATGACCTGAGCCGAAGGCAGCGGCTTAACCCACTGAGCCACCCAGGCGCCCAATACCTCAGAATTCTTAATGACTCCCCAATTATTCATATTTTTAATTTCTACAGTTTACACTGAGCATAAGTTTGTACTAAATACTATTAGAAAAGGATTAAAATTAATTAATGGCATTCCATTCACACAAATTATTCCATTTGTAATTATCAAATTACATTTTAAAGTTGTTTTCCCATCAGTGAGCATGATTCGACACAATGGTTCATGCTTTTTACAGCCCACTCAAAGAAGTATTATAAATGGAAAAACTGAAAATTCTATCTCAAAGTGGGTGATGTTAACATTTTTAGCTACCTTTAAATTTACATACCCTTATTCTCCTGATAGAATTTTCTAAGACTTGAGTAGCAGTGTCTTAGAGTGAAGTCTGTCCTAGATGCTGGAAATACAGCCCCATCTCAGTATATGAACTAAAGGCAGGCTGATCCCAGATTTCAGTAAACAATGTGAAAATATACATGCCACTCCACTCTCCACTGGAACTGCTCTAATCAAGATCACCAATAACCTCCACATCAAGAATTTCAAAGAATTTCAAATTCCTTAATTTCTCTTCTCTCAGCTTCTCAGCAGCTCAAACAGCTGTTCTCTGCCTTACCTAAAATCCTCTCTTTCCTTGGGTTCCAATACACTCTGCCATTTCTCAGTTTCCTTCGCTGGGGCTCATCATCCTCTTTTTGAACTTTAAAACTACAGTTTATGAGAGGCACCTGGGTGGCTCAGCTGGTTAAGTGTCCAGCTCTTGGTTTTGGTTCAGCTCATGACCTTGAGGTCCTGGGATCAAGTACTGTGTTGGGGCTCCCATTCAGTGCACAGTCTGCTTATCCCTCTCCCTCTGCTTCTCCCCCAACCAGCTCACTCTCTCTCTCATACATACATACACACATACATACATACATAAACAAAATCTTAAAAAAAACAAACTAGAATTTACAGTAGTCCTGGCAGTCTTCTCAAATTATTGTCTCAAAAAACAAAACAAAACAAAAAAAAAAACAAGAAAAAAAAAATCAAATTACTGCCTCACTACACGATGCTTTGTTTTCATCTACCCCTATGAATCTTAACAGATACATACCCTGACAATTTATATCTAAATTAATATTTCAATAAATGGCATTACTACCTCCTCAGCTGCTAAAGTCCAAATCATCTTTGGCTCCAAAGTGCCCTTTACATTTTTATGCAGAGGAATCTGCAGGACGGGTTCAATTCTTTTTTTTTTTTTTTTAAGATTTTATTTATTTATTTGACAGAGAGAGAGAGATCACAAGTAGGCAGAGAGGCAGGCAGAGAGAGAGAGGGGGAAGCAGACTCCCCGCTGAGCAGAGAGCCCGATGCGGGGCTCCATCCCAGGACCCTGAGATCATGACCTGAGCTGAAGGCAGAGGCTTAACCCACTGAGCCACCCAGGCCCCCCAGGACAGATTCAATTCTAAGAATTCTTCTCTTGTCACTGGTTTCCAAAATAACTAGGTTTTACAAAACTTCTTGTTTATATTATCACTATTCTTCTAAAGCTTGTAGAAAAAATATGAAACATTCAGATAGAGATGTACTTTCTCTATGCATAGTGGATAAGCCTTAAATTAACATTTTAAATGTTTTAATAAGTTTATAAACATGGATAATAATTATTTATTCTTATATGTGGATACATTTCTAAAATATATAAAGTAATTTTTTTATCCTTACTGGTTCTCAGTTAAAGGGAAGACAGGTCTTTCTTATTATTGTGAAACATTTGCTCACGGGAATGAAATTTTGAAGCTACTATGTGTATATCATATTAATAGTCCTCCACTTAGACTCTCATTTTTAGGAATAAGCATGGCTGAGTACTAAAATTAGTATCATTGTTTCAGATGAGATGATGAGTCAGTGACATGGGGTAGGAATGTGAATAACCTAGTTTTGCTCATAAAGAAATATTTTAGAAGTTCTGAACAGACATCAAAGTGGCTTAGATTTCAGGGCACTGGTAATAGGACTAAACCATCCAATCTGGAGCCAGGGCGTTTGTTTTATTTTTTTTTTAATTTTTTTATTTTTTTAAGATTTTATTTATTTATTTGACAGAGAGATCACAAGCAGGCAGAGAGGCAGGCAGAGAGAGAGGAGGAAGCAGGCTCCCCTAGAGAGCAGAGAGCCCGATGCGGGGCTCGATCCCAGGACTCTGAGATCATGACCTGAGCCGAAGGCAGCGGCTTAACCCACTGAGCCACCCAGGCGCCCCAGGGCGTTTGTTTTAGAAAACATACAAGAGGGAGGGAATGAGACCATTTCCCTGAATAATGCAAAGGAATTTAAAAATTGATATGGTTTTAGTTGATCATAGTCCCTTTGCAAAGGCACAAAAATGTCCTTTCCCATATGTTTCTAGAGTTTATATTCTGATTTTATATAGAGTTTATATTGATTGATCATATATATATGATTTTATATAGAGTTTATATTCTGGTTTATTGATCTATTTATCTGTTTTATAATTAATACTGCATCATTTAAAATCCCTATAGCTGAATACAGTTTTACATTTAGGAAGGCAAATCCCTTCTCGTTATCTCTACTTTTCAAAATTGTTTTCTAATTCCTAACTATTATGGGTAAAGCTTCTGGTGTTTAATTATGATTATCAGTTATTTGTTCCTAATAAATCTCCTTAACTATGTTAAAAATATTGTCCAGTTTCTTAATTGTAAAGAATGTTGAATTTTATCAAGTATTTAGTCAAATATACATTTTATCTTCTTTTTTCTTTTTCACTTTAGAAGTTACACTTGCAGGGGCACCTGGGTGGCTCAGGTCGTGATCCCAAAGTCCTGGGATCAAGCCCTACAGGGCTGTGCAAGGCAGGCTCCCTGCTCAGTGGGGAGTCTGCTTCTCCCTCTTCCTCTGCCCCTCCCCCACTCCTCCTCTCTCTCAAATAAATAAATAAAATCTTAAAAAAAAAAAAAAAGTTACACCTGCAGATTTCTCAGTGTTGACCCACCTTGCATTCCTACTGCTACTTCTCAATTTTTGTCACTGGCTCTTCTGATCTTCAAAATTGACACTTTTCTCATGGTACCATCTCACTAGATGATATTTTCACCCATGTCTGTGCATCTAGTTAGCAGAAAAATACTCCCTAATGTTTCCCTAATTAATATCTCTTTAAGTGGCATTACCATTCTCCCAACTGAAGCCCAAATTCCAGAATTAGATCTCTAAATTTTTTTTAGGATTTGGGGATCTTTATACAAATACACTGCTCAGGGGCTAAGCAGTTATCTGCCAGGCATCTTCTTACCCCATAATCCTGTATAAGCACTAACTGCAGACTGCTGGCGGGCAGAAACCTTGGCTAGCATTGTGATTTCAGCACCCTCAACAAAACCTGACAAGGGCAAGGTGTTCATAAATATTAAACAAAAATCAAATGATTATATACTAAATGAACAACTCAACTGAGTTCTCATGAATTCTCTGATTTGAAATATGCTACTCACCTGCTCTGCCACCTGTCAGCTCAACTCTAGCATTGTGTGTCTCCCCTGCCCCCCCTACTTCCTGACCAACCAGTGACAACAGATACAACTCTGTCCACTCACATCCACGGCTGCATGAAGCACGACAGCAATTCAGAGAAGGGGAATGGGCCAACAATCTAAGCGGAATATCCACTGGCTAAAATTCCTTTAGTAAGGATACATCATCTTTAATTAAAATTATACATTATTGAAAACTGACCCACAGGGGTGCCTGGCTGCTCTCAGTCCCTACAGCATGCAATTCTTGAGTTCAAGGTTGTGAGTTTGAGCCCCATTTTGGCTACAGAGATTACTTAAAAATAAAATCAGAAGGGAAGGGGAAAAGGCAGGGGAAGGGGAGGCAACTGACCCAGAAAGCCTGCTACAATCTTTTGCCTTGCTCACAAAAGAAGTTTAAGTGAACGAGACTGTATTAATAACATGCAAATCACAACAAAATCAGAGAGAAAAGGTCTATGAACTCGGTAAGAGAATGTAAGTGTGTATACATTAGGTAGTAAACGTTCCAGACCTATGGCCTGCTCCACTCCAAGGAGCTTAGCCAGAAGCTACTCGGCTTTGAAGACAGCAGACATTGCCCTCAGTGCAGAGGGTGCTTAAGAAAGGCTGACACAGCTGGGTCTCCCTGTGAAGTACAAAGGCAGAAACCAACAGCAATCTGGGTCTTCTCAAGGGAGATCTGAGATGTCACAGACTATTCCAAACTATACTTGGCTCTCCAGGGGTCCCTATGAAGGAAGAGGATGAACACCATGATCACCTACTCACCGTGGTACATCTCAGACTCATTTGTTCCTTAACTCTCTTACTTGCTCAGCCTCTACTCATGGGATCTCAGGACTATCCACGGTGACCAAAACTATAAATGAGTTCACTCACCCTTAATGACATATTCCTTCAAAATGCTGCCTGGAGATGAGCTCTAAGGTAGATGCTCCGTACCAGGAAGATGGTACCAGCAACTACAACTACCACCTCCCAACCAAGCCTTGCTGCCCCAATATTTAGGAGAATATTTTGTTAATTTATGGAGAAACTCATCCACTAATTTGGGGGCCATAGAAAGTACAGAGATGACATTTCTTTGGCGTGTATTAGATGCTGAGCACTAATTAGCTTTCTGGATAATCTGATCTCTTCTTCCCTTCTTGCAGATTTTTTTTTTCCGGTTCTTCTTAAGTTCTCTCTTTTTGAGGGTCCCCACAGATTTTAATATAGTTGGTATTTCATTTGGCTTTAAGAGATGAGCATGGGTGGCTCAGCTGATGTAGTGTCTGACTCCTGCTCAGCTCATGATCTCAGAGTCGGGGGATCGGGCCCTGTGTAGGGCTCTGCACTGGACTTGGAGCCTGCTTGGGATTCTCTCATTCCCTCTCCCTCTGTCCCGCCCCACCCTCTCAAAAAAAAAAAAAAAAAAAAAAAAAAAAGAGAGAGAGAGAGAGAGAGAGAAGAGTAGAACCTTTGGCTCAGCTGACTGAGAGTCAACAAGTAACAAGAAAATCACTGCAAGAGCGGCTCCTAAATCAGGATGTGCACTGAAATCACCCAGGTTTCCTATTAGAAAATGTAGAGCCTATTTCTCAGCTCAACTGAAGAGATTCTAATTCACTGACAAAGAGGTTGGCCTCGGGCATCTGCCTATATCTAGTATTTGGTGACTGTCTTCCAGCTAATATGAGAAACTCCATTTGAGAACCATGGTTCTATATGATTTTTAGTAATTACTGTAATTAATAAGTCTTTCCTTTAAGACATTTTGTTTAGTTTCACTCCACTTATTCACTAATATAGGTGCTACAATGAACATCTTTCCATATTAACCTTTTAATATACCTCTATGCCTAGACAGAGTCAAAAGGAGAGACTTTAGGGGTCCTGGGTGGCTCAGTTGTTAAGCATCTGCCTTTGGCTCAGGTCATGATCCTGGGGTCCTGGGATCAAACCCCACATGGGGCTCCCATTCAGCAGGAGGCCTGCTTCTCCCTTTCCTACTCCCCCTACTTGTGTTCCCTCTCTCTTGCTGCATCTCTGTCAAATAAATAAATAAAATCTTAAAAGAAAAAAAAAAGCAGAGACTTTAGTTCTTATGAAAAGTTCTTGTGGTAAGGTCTACCACAGACAGCTCCCAACTGCAGTACATCATAGTGTCTATTTCCTTTCTTCTCTGACTCAGTATGATAGCATTTTTTTTTTTTTAAGATTTTATTTATTTGACACAAATAGAGAGAGACAGCGAGAGGGGGAATACAAACTGGGGGAGTGGGAGAGTGAGAAGCAGGCTTCCAGCTGATCAGGGAGACCAATGCGAGGCTCAATCCTATGACCCTGGGATCATGACCTGAGCAGAAGGCAGACGTTTAACAACTGAGCCAGTCAGGCGCCCTTATAGCATTTTTTTTTAAAAACTTTGATAATTTTAGAGGTAAAATGACATCTCATTGCATATTTACTTTATAACTATAAAATACTTTTTTTTATTCAATAAATAGTCATTGAACACTTATCAGGCCTTGAGAACAATGTGGGTAAAACCACATTGAAACAACATGATTCTTTCTCTCACTTATGTAGAAAGTGTCATTAATTCAATAACCAAACAAATAAACCTAGTAAATGGTACTTTTTATCATCACTGTAGTAAGTGGTGCCACTAGATCTTACAAAGTAGAGACTGGATCTATTCAGAAATGTCAGAGGAAACCCCCCTGAGAAATGAAGTTAAGCATAAAGATAATAATAACACCCACTAATAGCACTTACTAGTGTCAGGCTTTACTCTAAGCACATCAAGTATATCAATGCATTGACCTTTATGAGGAAATACTATTATTATCTCCACTTTAGAGATGAGAAAACTGAGTCAGACAGTTTAGGAAACTTGTCCAATATTACATTCCTAGTAAGTCAAGGAGTCAGGATTCAAATCAGGATAGTCCACTCGAGTCAATGCTAGTAAGCACAATGTTACACACTTCTTTTTTTTTTTTTTTTTTTTAAGATTTTATTTATTTATTTGACAGAGAGAGATCACAAGCAGGCAGAGAGGCAGGCAGAGAGAGAGGAGGAAGCAGGCTCCCTGCTGAGCAGAGAGCCCGATGCGGGGCTCGATCCCAGGACCCTGAGATCATGACCTGAGCCGAAGGCAGCGGCTTAACCCACTGAGCCACCCAGGCGCCCACGTTACACACTTCTTAAGTGATGTTCCTAAATCCCGTACCCACACGAGGCTCAGTGTGCTCCCCTCCCCTTGCCTCATCAGAAAGGGATAATGTGCTGGTCCAAAGGGAAGGTATGCAAGCTCTATGCTTACGTGAAGTTCCCAAGAGTTACCGAAGAGTTTACTAAAGATGTATAGCTCCTCCCTGGCTTTCAGAGCTGCAACCATTGCTCCACACCCACCATCCCCACAACCCCAGTACCTGACCAAGGTGCTGGAGAAGTCAAGGGGAGGATTTTCATTGTTTTCAAATTAGTAATCCCAAACTCACCCATGTTTATGATTTCTTGGTAATCATCTCTGTATTGTATCATATTTGAACATTAAACACTACTGTTTCATGAGGCTGCGGGGCAGAAATCCACTGATTACTGATTTTTAAGCCTTTCAGGCTAAGAATGATTGATTGCCTCTTGTAATGACTCTGCCTGACAGAACTCTGGTTGCCATAGACAACCACTCTATTTTTGTGTTTGCCATGTACAGTAAGCATGTAAACACTAAAGATGGATTACTCTGAATACAGTGTAAGTGGACTAGGCATTAGAAACAAAGGAACTGTAAAGGCTTAAAACCAAAGACCCTTAATCCTCTGTCAGTTTGCCAAACTTTTTGAAAGTTTGAAGTGTGACAACTTAACGAAGCACGTTCCAGGGATTTCTGTGAGGAATGTTCAGTCACTTCAGGCCCTGAATGAGTGAACGAACTAAATTAAATTCTCTAACAGATCATTGAACACTCACTACTCCCACAAATAAAGTACAGGAGTCCTCACCATCTAGATGCTCATTAACCATAACCGTATAATCATGAGATTGTGAACAGTAAAAGCTGTCATGCACAAAAATATTCACCAATGAGCTGACCAGTTTCCACTCAAACTCCCCCCTCAAATCCTAGCATCTATTTCTGGGAACCTGTTTACATCATTCACCTGACCACATAACATGAGGATAAATATAAACTGAAACTACAAAGTTTTCCAAAAAAGTAGGACTTGAACAAGTTGCTGAAAAATGCTAGAGAACCACTATAATCAAAGTAGATCCATATTAACAGATTAATGTCTGCCAGACTTACAGCAGTTAGGAAATGGAGAGAATTCTCAAAGATGACACAGTAAATACTTTAAAAAGAATGGATTAAATCTCCAAGAACTAAGAGAGTCCCTTAGGAAAACTGAAAAAGCCAAAGAGTGTTTCTGCAAAAACATCACTCTTTCTGACTAGTTTGAATGAAATGAACCTGGTGAAGGGTGCTGCATTATGCTCTGATATGATTTCATCAGAAAATCTACGCTCGCCAAACAAACCCTCAAGCCTCTTCTTGTTCATTCTAAGGATTAGCACAGTGCTTCAAATACACAAACATTGTTAAATATAAGATTTTTTTTAAAGCCCTATCAAAAATTTTCAATTTATGTTTTCAAGATGGAGCCTGTGCAGGATCAGTATTGAAAAAGAATAAAATTCTGGGACTCCTGGGTGGCTCAGTTGGTTAGGCATCTGACTTCAGCTCGGGTTGTGATTCCAGGGTCCTGGGATCCAGTCCCACATTGGCTCTTTGCCAGCCTGCTTCTCCCACTGCCTGCCAGTTCCCCTGCTTGTGCTCTCTGTCAAATAAATAAATAAAATCTTTAAAAAAAAAAAAAGAAAGAAAGAAAAGCAGAAAAAAAAAATAGTAAAGCAGAAATATGTAATTTCCTTAACAAACAAAAAGCTCACATAGTAAAAGATTAATTCAGCACGTTAGGGTTGCTTAAACCCTGAACATTCAAAGAAATGAAAATTCCCCCTTGACCAGCTCCTGAGACAGAACCTCTAAATTCATAGACTATCTTGCCTGTTAAGAGTATTTTTGTATGCCCAAGGCTTTGAGCCACACTGTATCAGTTTGGTATCTTGGGGGTTGGAGATCTCACAGACTGCAATGCTTCTGTGACTGACTCTCAATAAAAACCCTAACTACCAAGGCTCAGTTGAGTTTCCCCGTTGGCATTACTTTACATGTTCTGTCACATACATGGCTCAAAGAATTAAGTATGTCTTTATGTGACTTCACTGGGACAATCTTATACGTGGTTTCTCCTGGATTTGACCCACCTGCCTTTTCCCCTTGCTAGTGTTAATTTATATTCTTTCATTGTAACAAACTGTAACTGTGTAACAGCTTTCTGAGTTCTGTCAGTGCTTCTAGCAAATCATTATGCCTAGGATGGTCTTGGGAACTCCCAACAAAGAGTACCTATCAAGTGCCCTCACTAGCTACTATAAAATTTTTGTCCCTACTTGAAGTGGGTTCACTTTAAATGCCTTTTAATAGTCAGTTATACTCAGCTAGCAAGGAACTCCCTTATGTAGCCTCATCAAAGAACCTTAGTAGATGGGTAAACCAAGAGTTCAGACTTGTTGGAATGGTTTTTCTCAGCCAAAGTGTCCTGCCATGGGTGTCTACTGATAAACTCAGATTTGTTATTAGTTACAAAGCACTGGAGAGTTTTAACAGTTCACCTGTTTTACATTTGCATTAATGTGTATTTATGGTTTTGCCTACAATTAACAACACTCCATCGAAGGCTAATAACGGGAATAATAAAGAGAAGATGTCCCAATTTCTCAGCATGGCTTTTGAGGCCTCTTGATCTGGATCCTTCAGTGGCACTGAAGCTTATTTCTCAAGTCTAATTCCTTCCCATTCAAAAGCTGAGCTCCGGTCATATTAACAAACTCATTCTAGTTCCCCACAGTATGGTACCTCAGCTCCAAATGGTGAAGATAAGTAAAAAATACTGTCTTTTTTTCTGGACTAATGAAACACCTTTCTATTCAGTCCTTACAACTTGATTTAGTGGTTTCTCATCCTTCAGCATTTGGAGCTGGATAAATTTTTGTTTGGGGGAACTGTTCTGTGCATAGGACATTTTGCAGTATCCACCTCCATTTGAGAACCTCTGATTTAGCCATTTCCTCAACAATGTCCCCAAAACTCGCCTAGGTGCCAGTCCATTTGCTCCCCTGGGATCGTATGTTACCCTACATAAATGACCACCTCCACTAGAGTGTTAACTCCTTCGGGATAAGGCTTATAACTTTACTGATCATTATAGTCTCAGCTCCTAGCCCAGTGCCTGACACATAATGAGGTCTCAATAAAGTCTTGTGGACTAAATGGACAGGATCAGGATATAAAGTGTAATATGGGAGTTATAGAGAGAAAACAATGTTGAGGAAAGACAAGAAGGTGGCAAGCTCAGGGTGTAAAGAAAAATAGCAAATATTTTCATTTGCTTCAGAATAGAGTGGGTTAAAGAAAGTAGGGGCACCTTGGTGGCTCAGTGAGTTAAGCCTCTGCCTTGGGCTCAGTGGGTTAAGCCTCTGCCTTGGGCTCAGGTCATGATCTCAGGGTCCTGGGATCAAACCCCGCATCAGGCTCTCTGCTTAGCAGAGAGCCTGGTTCCTCCTCTCCATCTGCCTGCCTCTCTGCCTGCTTGTGATCTCTCTCTCTCTCTGTCAAATAAATAAATAAAATCTTTTTTAAAAAAGAAACAAACAAACAAACAAAAAAACAAACAGAAGGGCACCTGAGTGGCTCAGTCAGTTAAGCATCTGCCTTTGGCTCAGGTTATGATCCCAGGGTCCTGGGATTGAGCCCCACATTGGGCTCCTTGCTCAGAGCTGAGCCTGCTTCTTCCTCTCCCTCTGCCTGCCACTCCCCCTGCTTGTGCTCGCTCTCTCTATGTCAAATAAATAAATAAAACCTTAAAAAGAAAGAAAGTAACAGGGTATGAGATAAGAAAAAGAGGTTGGAATAGCATAGAGGGCTATGAAAGCCAAGCTAAAGACCCTGAACTTTACTGGGAATAAGAAATCAAGGGATTGAAGCAGATGGTATTTGTTACAGTCCCTTCTACATATGCCATTCATGAGTTTACATGTTATCAAGCATGAGCAAAAAAGAGACAGCACATCCTCTGGTGTGTCTTTGGTCAACCGCTATTCTGTACAGCAGTACTCTGCATGTTGAAAGCCAACGTGTGGAAATGTGTAAGTTGTAGAATTTGGCATGCACTTAAGGAAATTAATCATTTCCACAGCCTTTACTCTCTAGGATGGTGGAGTAGATTACAAATGTCCAACTTTTAGTGCACTGAAAAGGGATTCAACAGCTGTGAGCTGCAAGTCCCTTGACCAAGCTTGATTCATTTACTTATTTATTCAACACCAATAACTGAACCTCTATTCTCTTCCAAGTACTGTGCTTGTGCCAGAGATGCAGTATTATATAAGAAAGATGTAGTCTCTATTCCCACTGAGTTTAAAGTCTGGCTAGAAATGCTTACAATTAAGCAATTATATAACACTGGTGTGAGCTATAGTGAGGAAATAATTAGAACTTAAGGTTCTTCCATCTGTAAAGGGGTTAAATAGTGATCTCTCAGGACCCTCTCAGATCTGACATTTACTTCAAGTCTAACGGTATAGAAAATTTTTTAAGACTTTTCAAGTTGCTAAACATTTTCCTCCATTTTATAGTAAAGAAGGTCACAGATAAGAAAAGGGGTCAGAAATGAATCTAATATACTATGGAACTGAGGGAAGGAGGATTTTAGTGCACAAAGATTAGGTACATAGACAAAAAGGACAGCAGAGACAGAGATAAGGGTTCACACCTTCTTGAACTAGTTAATGGGCAAAATAGCAATGCAAACATCACAGGGAAATTGTAAATATTGTAGGAAAATCCATGTTCCAATGACTTAATATTTCAGGTGAATTCTCTTGCAAATATTACGATAATCATCCATAAGGAGGTATTTTTATAATCAACATTTCATATCTTTATTCATTTAAAAATATAAAGATTAAGCATCTTCTGTATACAATAAATTGTGCCAGATGCTATAGCACAGCAAATATATATCAGACATGGGTACTGACCTTAAGAAGCTCATGGCTTGGTGGTTAATGAAGGAGTTAAGCATTTTACAGAATTCTTTGTACAAACACCAGACAATATCACATGCAAAACATTATATATATTCACAAGATCTGGCTCACTCAGCATCTATTTATTTACATTTAATGGTTAACTATTTACTCAGATATGTATGTGAAATAGACAGTTATTTCTGTATATCCATGGAATATTAAGAGATTTTAATAATACTGTCTTTCCAGGGGCTCCTGGGTGGCTCAGTCAGTTAAGCACCTGCCTTTGGCTCAGGTCATGGTCTCAGGGTCCTGGGATCAAGCCTCACATTGGGCTCCCAGCTCAGCAAGGGGAGTCTGCTTCTCCCACTCCCTCTCCCCCTGCTCATGCTCTCTCTCACTGTCTCTCTCAAATAAATAAATAAAATCTACACAAAAATTAATAATACTGTTTTTCCAAAAGCTGTGCCTATAACATGGCCTTATTTATTTATTATTTATTTATTTTTAAACATAAATGGGTTGAGAAGTTTGGGTTGTTGCTGGCAGGAAGCCTCTGGATGAGCACCGTTCAAGCCATCCAGAGTTTCAATCTACTCAGGGTGAACACAGGCCATGAAGAATGCCTGATTTATGAAATCCAGAGTAGCAAACAGTCTGAAGCCTCAGCATTCCTTTCTGAACTACCAAAACACAAAGATGAGGTAAGAAACTCATGAAGCCAGGCATGTTGATTCCCAGAGTCTCTCTGTTTTGAGTTTAAGCTCTCTCATCTTGCAGATGGTAATTAAACTCTTCAGCCCCCAAATACTACAAATTCAACAAAAGAAAATAGTAAACTCCAGAATATCATTAGCTCCAGGTTTGAAAATACATTAAATTATCCTATAGCAAAAGAAAGAGATGTGCCTCTTCCAGGTACAACCTAAATGTGTTTAAAATCTAATGATATTAGTGGCACCCACTCATTAAGGTCACCGTGAATGTTAAAGGAGAAGGTAAAGTACCTAATGTAGTATCTGGCACTTCACTACAGAAAAAGGAAAAAAAAAAAAAAAGATCTAGATCCCTAAGTGGCCTGCAAACTCATTCTGAAATGACCCATTCCAACTTTTCCAGTCCATATCTAAACTGAAGTCTGTTAATAAAAATATCAGGATGGCAGTCCTTTTAATTATATTCATAATTATTTTGTATTTTGTTGCTAAAACTTTCATTTTTAACCACTATATGTCTCAAAGCAGAGCAGATACGCTGTTTAATACCCACGAGGTATTTAATACACTATAACTGATAATCCTTTCATCAAAAAAGATGTTAAAAAAAGAGTACATGTGTCCCAAAAAGCACAAGAATGTAACTCGCAGTCTTATTCCTAATAGTCCAAAACTAGAAACAGCCCCAAATCTGAATGTGTTAAAAATCTGTTGTATATTCACGGCACCTGGGTGGCTCAGGCACTGAGCGTCTGCCTTCAGCTCAGGTCATGCTCCCAGGGCCTGGGTTCGAGCCCTGCATTTGGCTCCCTGCTCAGCAGGAAGCCTGCTTCTCCCTCTCCTACTCCCCCTGCTTATATTCCCTCTCTTGCTCGCTCTCTCTCTCTCTCTCTCTCTCTGTCAAATAAATAAATAAATAAAATGTTTTTTTTTAATTGTTGTATATTCATACAATGGACAGCAATAATATACTACTGATATACACAACTACAATGAATAAACTTCAGAGATATTATGCTCAGTGAAAGAAGCAAGGAACATCAGAATACTTACTATATATTCCATGTATATGAATTTTAAGCACAGGCAAAACAATCTATCGGGACAAAAGTCAGCATAATGGTTGTCTCTACAAGGTAGAGACAATGACCAGAAAAGGGCACAAGGAAACCTTCTAGGGTGAAGGAAGTACTCCACATTTAATGTTGATGGTGTATACATGGTTACATACATATGTAAGAATTTATCAATCTATATGCTTTTAAGAATTGTGCATTTTACTGCATGTAAATTATACCTCAATTTAAAAAAAGACTTGAGGGGCGCCTGGATGGCTCAGTGGGTTAAAGCCTCTGCCTTCAGCTCAGGTCATGATCCCAAGGTCCTGGGATCGAGCTCCCCATCAGGCTCTCTGCTCAGCAGGGAGCCTGCTTCCCTTCCTCTCTCTCTGCCTGCCTCTCAGCCTACTTGTGATCTCTGTCAAATAAATAAATAAAATCTTTAAAAAAAAGTTAAAAAAAAAAAAATAAAAAAAGACTTGAAGTCTTTTGTAAGTAGTCCTACTCTAGAAACCTACTCTTATTACTTTATTACTAAACTGTACAGTTTCATGAACATGAACCCGAGGGAAATGAACAGGAAGTTAAAACAACGATGTCTGGCTACACTCACTGCCTGGCCTATTAAACTCATTTACCTGAGTACTTTGCTCTTTGGGTGTTATGAAGGGCTTGAAGCCCTCTCTTCTAAGAGGTACCATCATTTCGGTAGTGTCATCTATCGATCTCTTAGAACTCTGACAGCCCAGCTGTTTTCAATACCCTCTTTCTTGTCTTGGTTTTCCCAAAATAGAGGCTGCAATAAATAAGGCTGTTTGTTGAAACAGAGGGCTCTAAATTAATTTGCCAAAACCGTTCACTAGGAGCCAATTCATAAATAGATCATTCCACTGACTATACCAAATTTATACTCTTTCACTTTTTCAATATTTCAGTGAAGTTTTAGTATTTGCTTTAGAGCATTTTAAGAACTATTTAATTTGCAAAAAGCAAAGAGTTGTAGAGTGGTTTAGTCTTCTTATGAATATATTCTTCATGAATATATTCAATAGATGTGAATATATTCTTTATGATTATTTTCATGAATATATCCTCTTTATGAATATATTCATGAATATATTCTTCTTTGCCCTATTGGGAAAATGTTTTAATGTAGTTTAAAATTAATGAATATCAATATATTCATGAAGCTTTCATAAGTTTATATTCACATTCATGAGCTATGTTCTTGACCATATTGGGACATTTTTGAACTTGGTTTAAAATTTAATGAATATCAATATATTCACTAAGACTATATTCATATTTTCATCAGCATATATTCATATTCATGGCCTGTACTCTGAAGCCATAGTGGAAAATGTTGAGCTCAGTTTAAAATTTAATGAATATCAACAGATTCATTAAGGAGATACTCCTAAGAATACAATCATATTCACTGTATATACTCAAGAAGAATATATTCACAAGGCAATGGACCCATCCAATAATTTTCACCTTTGACAAAATGAACATTCCTTAAAACAGTGCTAAGAATGTATTTGTTTTTATTGGTGAACTGATATACTGCCTTCTAGAAGGGTTTTCATCTCCAACCAAGTACATATTATCAGCCCCAGGATTTATCCAATGAAACTCATCTGGACATGTGCCAGTGGTATCCCAGTATTTCTCAGCTCTCACAGTCTCTGTAACATGTATGGCTTTCTTGTTTTACTCAAACATTGATTTGGAATATATACAGGACTAACAATGTTAAAACTTCTAGCGGCCTCATCAGCTGATTTTCACAATCTACTTTCAGGTATCATTCCCATTCTACTTTTTAGAATTGTTTTTCATCTATTTTTTTTCTTTTAATTCTCTGATTTGACTACTGTTTCACTTAACTGTTTTAATGTTAAAAAAAAAATCCTTAACTCAATAAATAGTATTTATCAAAAAACATAAAACCGGGCACCTGGGTGGCTCAGTGGGTTGGGCCGCTGCCTTCGGCTCGGGTCGTGATCTTGGGATCGCATCGGGCTCTCTGCTCAGCGGGGAGCCTGCTTCCCTCTCTCTCTCTGCCTGCCTCTCTGTCTACTTGTGATCTCTGTCAAATAAATAAATAAAATCTTTAAAAAAAAAAACATAAAACCTTAACACTAGAGTAAGAGATTGACATTAAAAATTAAAAATAAGAATGCCTACTCATCAGTATCATTCAAAACTGTTCTAACTGTGCTAGCCTATACAATAAGGCAAAATGTAGACAAAAATATTGGAGGAGAATCACAAAGACAGCATTATTTCCACATGGTCATCTACCTAGAAAAAGAATAAAATTTTTTTTAAAGATTTTATTTATTTATTTGACAGACAGAGATCACAAGTAGGCAGAGAAGCAGGCAGAGAGAGAGGAGGAAGCAGGCTCCCTGCTGAGCAGAGAGCCCGATGCGGGGCTCGATCCCAGGACCCTGGGATCATGACCTGAGCCGAAAGCAGAGGCTTTAACCCACTGAGCCACCCAGGTGCCCCAAGAATAATAAATCTTTTAATGGAATTAATAACCAGAATATGAAATTCTAAATAGCTTGGAAATTTACCTTAAAAATCAAAAGGACTAGAAAAATAATTTTATAATTTTGGGATGCTTAAGGCATTTTCCTCTTTAAGCATGACTTTAACATTTTAATATGTAAATATTACAATGTGATCATAGAAAACATTCTAGTGAGAGTTTTCCAAATTTTTACTATTGTCAAACATAGATCAAATTTGACAGACTGTGTATATGAATATATGCATGTATGACTATAGGAACATGGAATAATTATGGAAGGACACATAATATCATGTCAATGTGGGTTACCTAGATAGGTGACGTGAATGTGGGGAAAGGGTGACTAGAGGGGAAGAATGTAGCAGCAATGCAATATAAGTTCTGCTTAGACAAACTGCACTTGGAAAGAAATCCATGATATGTTCCATCTGCAACTTAACTTTCAAATGATTAAGTAAGAGTTTATGTATATACATACATGATATCATATACACACATACGTAACACACATAAAAACAGGTAAAGCAGGGTGCCTGGCTGGCTCAGTTGGTAAAACATGTGACTCTTGATCCCGGAGTGGTAAGTTTGAGCCCCATGTTGGGTGTAGATTACTTAAAGTCTTTAAAAAAATAAAATAAAATAAATTTTTAAATGGGTAGAGCAAAAATGAACAAATGTTAAATATAGTTTTAAAATTATACATAGTGATTTCTCAATATTGAGACAGGTTTCTGAACAGACAGCTAAGTTTTGTTACAGAGATTTCTAAGGGTTACTTTGAGGGCCATTATTAAAGGAAAGACGAGCTACAGTTCTGTACAGTTGTTTTTCTTTCTTTTTTTTTTTTTTTTAATTTTACTTATTTGACAGAGAGAGATAGTGAGAGAGAGCGCACAAGCAGGGGGAGCAGATGGCAGAGAAGAGGAGCCTGATGTGGGGCTCTATCCCAGGACTCTGGGATCATGACCTGAGCTGAAAGCAGGCACCCAACCGACTAAGCCACACAGGCACCCCTGTTCTGCATAGTTCTTGATTACCATTTTAGTGTACTGATAAATCTCATTATAAATAATTTATAGGCATGCTACAAAAAGGCACACTTGTTTATCAAGGTACACACAAGGCAAAGTTACACCATGCACAGCGGCACACAGGCAGACTAGAGTAATCCCACTAACACCATGAAGCCAGGCTACTTAGAACACAAACCCAGTTTTTGACATTGCAATCCTAATTCCAGGGCTGAGCTATCAAATGCTGTAGTAATATCACCACTGTTAGGTCAGAATCTTATTAAAATAGTCTAACCAAGTGCCTTCTTAGCACAGTAGGCAGCACATCAGTCTCATAAAACAGTCTACCCCGGGGGTGCCTACATGGCTCAGTTGGTTTAGAGTCTGATTCTTGACTTCAGCTCAGGCCCTGATCTCAGGGTTGTGAGACAGAGCCGCAGGATGGGCTCCAAGTTCAGCAGAGAATCTGCTTGAGATCTTCTCTCTTCCTCTCCCTCTGTCGCCTGCCCACCACCCCCACCCCCACTTCGCTCAGCTCATGCACGCTCTTTCTCTCAAATAAATAAATCATAAAAACAAAAACAAAACATCTACCCCACCCCAAGGAGGCAACCAGGGAAATGACCAATCCAGTCCCTATTCTCTTGTATATCATGATATTTCCTAGCAACAGAAAGAACAAGAGGTTAGGCACTGGCCATTAGAGACCAGGGTCATTTTAGGAAGAAAAAAAAGGAATTTTACTCTAGCTTAAGGACAAAAAACCACATTCTCTTTGAATTTATCCATAAACATTAGATTAAAAAGAAAGGTATGGTTTACCTTACCAGAAATTTTTAAAAAGGCTTTACATAAAGAAAACATATAAAACTCATCTGCCTTTAATTGTGGTACCTTTGCAAATTTTTTGAGGACTGGAACGTATTTTTTGTAAACTGTAATCTTCTATCTATGACCCATCCTATGGACACCCAGAGACATCAGCCTGCAAAAGACTGCAACTTACAAGCCTCAATTCACCTCCCTCCTCACTACCAGAAGCTAAAAAAAATTAAAAGCAGCTTGATAATGCTAGCTATTTTTTTTTTTAAGATTTTATTTATTTATTTGACAGACAGAGACCACAAGTAGGCAGAGAGGCAGAGACAGGCGGGGAAGCAGGTTCCCTGCTGAGCAGAAAGCCCAATGCAGTGCTTGATCCCAGGACCCTGAGAACATGACCTGAGCCGAAGGCAGAGGCTTAACCCACTGAGCCACCCAGGCGCCCCAATGCTAGCTATTTTTAATCCAAAAAGGCTCCCCAAGGTATCTATTGAGGCCATCAGTCTCCAATGAGAGGAATGCGAGGCTGGCCCTCAAAATGTGGTCTGTCTGGCAGTACTGGCAGCGGCAACAGTGGTAACACCCAGGCTTCACTGTGCAGTAGTTAGAGCCCTTAGTCTCCAACTCCGTCCAGTTGAGCAGACATCAATGAAGTCCTGGTTTCTCTATATCAACACTGAGAGTTAACCTTTATTCTATGGCCCATTTGTGCATATAACTGAAGTAAAAATCCATCTGAAAAAGATCTTTTTAAATGAAGTAAGATGTACTTAAAAACTTGTAAACTGTAAATTATTATTATTATTATTATTATTATTATTATTATTATAAAAATAAGAACTGGCTCACAAGTGGAAATAACCAACCTGAGTTAAAAAATATCTTTTTAAAGGCCGTTTAACTTTCAGTATCTAAAATGGAACAAACAAATTAGCACCTGATAAAAATCTTTAGAGAATATGCTTTTTCCTAAATTTAAAAATATGCCCTCATTGCCTCATTAAACAAGTAACATGGCCATTTTTTTTTAGAGATTTTATTTATTTATTTGACAGAGAGAGAGAGAGATCACAAGTAGGCAGAGAGGCAGGCAGAGAGGGAAGCAGGCTCCCCGCTGAGCAGAGAGCCTGATGCAGGGCTCAATCTCAGAACCCTGGGATCACAACCTGAGCCGAAGGCAGAGGCCTAACCCACTGAGCCACCCAGGCACCCCTGCATGGCCATTTTTTAAAAGTGAAAAATAACAATAAAGCTGTGTCACACCACCTAAGAAGACATTCACTGTTAACATTTTGGTATTTTCCAAATGGTCTTTTGTTTGTATCTGTAATCAGTTTTCTTTTAAACAAAATTATAATCACACTAAATATTATTATTTACATCCTGTTATCTTAAGCATTTCCCATGTTGCTATACAATCATTTGCTATATGTTATTTCACCATCTATAACTCAAGAATAAGCTGAATATATAATATATAATGGAATTACTGACAGTTTCATAACAGTCTCTGAAATATTTAGTTAGAGATAAACATATGAAGAATTTCAGGCTTCTACAAGCTAAACTTAATTTCTGGCAAGCATGACTGGTAATTATAACCAAAAGCCAAATATTATGAAGTCCTTTTTTTAGACTAAGCAAGCTTACCACTCAGCATATATAATCACTGAAACACTTCCCGTATTATATCTGCTCAGCCACTGGCAACTGTAAATGTCCCTGAAACCTAGAGAAATGTAAAAATTCTCTAATATGATTTGCAAAGTGAAAGTTATACCTGACAAACTGAAAGTATAAACTGGCCTCAAGATTATTCTAGGAAGTATTTACACATTATTTATTCTGAGAAACACAATATATTCTGAGAAAATTCATACTCATATATATTTTCACCTATTAAAAGTACTACATAAATCATCACAAAACCGAAAACAATATTGAAAATTTATCTACTTAATAATCTTGAGTTCATATAAGCATATCAAATTATTTTCAAATTCTGTATAAAATCATTGCAGGGAAATTACTTCAATTTTCAAAAATACATACTTGAATATCCCTACAGTACTAGAAAATAAGAAAGTGTTCACAAAACAAACCAATGGGAGCATGCTAAAAAGACACAAAGGCCAACTCAGAGTTCCCAATGGCCAAACCAGAACAATTTGAACAATAAATAAAGTAGTATTGAATTACAAACCGAAGTACAAAATAACCATGAACCCATATTGATATAAATAAATGACTGACTAAATAAATAACTGGGAGAGAATAGACAAATCTACGTACAGAAGAATTTCTACTGTACAAAAGGTAGAGCATAATGCCCCATCACTTAGGTGGGCTCCACATAATGACTTCCTTCCAAAAAGTAGAGTATGTAGTGGAGGGGAGTACTTTACAGTGTAAGAACCTGACAAACATTACTTCAGTCAAGTGACCAAGGCATCAGTAGCAATAATTCATGTTGATAACATGTACCACTTATACAATATGATAAGAATGGTACTTCACCTCTGTGATCTTCTTCCCAAGAATCCATTATCCCCATCTTATCATGACAAAAATTTCAGACAAACCCATACTGAGGGATATTCTCCATTCTATAGAATGCACTAATATTCTTAAAATTGTCATGGTCATCAAAAGAAGGAAAGTCTGAAAAATTGCCACATCAGAAGAGCCTAAAGGGCATAATGACAAAATGTTACATGGTATCATGGATGGGATCCTAGACAGAAAAAGGACATTAGATAAAAATGTAGGAAATCTGAAAAAAGCATAGACTTTAGTTGATGTTTTTGGTTAATTAATTGTAACAAATGTACCATATTAATGTTAAGTTAATCATACAGGAAACTGGATGTGGGACTTCTGTAAATCTAAAAGTATTCAAGAATTAAACATGGCTTTGAAATGGATATATAGGTATTGACAGATCATACACACATCTAAGTTCCAAAAGACAAGAGACTTTGTTTTTTTTACTATTCCATATTCCATTGTTAGAACACCTTTAGTCAATCAATAAACATTTTTGAAACGAGGAGCGCCTGGGTGGCTCAATCAGTTAAGCACCTCCCTTCAGCTTAGGTCATGATCCCACCGTCCTGGGATTGGGCCTGTGTTGCGCTGGGCTCCCTGCTCAGTGGGGAGCTTGCTTCTCCCTCTCCCTCTGCCCCTCTACCCCACTTGTGCTCTCTCTCACATGCATAAATAAAATCTTTAAAAAAATTTTTTTTGAAATGAATAAATGAACATATATGTTTTGTGACCCTGGTTTTATTTCTATAATTCCATTCACAAAAAGAGTATGCTGGGGATTCAAAAACAAATTAAAACATGAAATTCACAACTGCTTTATTATTATGAAAATGTATACCAGGGTCACCTAATCTTGCACGAGATGGTAAGTGGTGAAGGATTCATAGGCAAAGAAAGGCAGGCAGGCCCAAAACAACTGAGGTGTGGAGAGAAAGCATTTCTGTCTATGCAGCACTAAATGCAAGGCAAAGCATAGTGATGGATGGTGCCTGAAAGGCAAAAAGGCATCAGACCATCTAGAGGTCTAGGGAGTCACTGGGGGTGGGGGTGGGGGTTTAAGGAGGGCAGTGGCATGGTAATAAGAGAGGTAACTTCAATATATCACATCTCTCTGGAGACACAGTGGAGCAGGATTTAGGCAGAGTGACCGGTGTGGAGTTGTGAGAGCACAACAGGCAAAGATGGGGACCTGCGACAGTGTGGAGGGGACAAAACTGAGAACCATGCAGGACCCAGTATAGGCAGATTTGGCAATTACTAAATACGGATAGCCATGCTTTTAACTCATTTCTCCACTTCGCCCTTTGCCCTCTTCAATCTGTTCCCCTACAACAGAATTACCTTTTTAAAAAATAAAGCAGATCATCTTGAACATACAAACCACCTTAAAACCTTCCAGATGTCTTCCTATTCCATATTCCAAAACCAAACTCTTCAGTGTGGTCTCCAAAGGGCACCATAATCAAGTTCCTGCTTTCTTCTCCTACTTCATTCTGTGCTACCTCCGTCCAGCTACAATCCTTTTCTTTCAATTCCTTAAAAATGTCAAGCTCCTTCCTATTCTAGAGCCATTTATGCCTGAAACATGCTTCTTCTTATATGTTTCATGGATGTCAACATAAATGTTACCTCCCAAGAGGCCCCCCAAAAGAGAAGTCTCTGTCTTACCACTACTATTCTCCATCACAGCATCCTATTTGTTCTTTCTTTGCACTTAAGATAATTTGCAAGTACAGTTGATTCTTTTATCTATGATAATTATGTTCTGTAAAGTCACTGCCAACACTAAACACTGAAATTCCTAGAGGAAATATAGGGTTAGGGTCCTGTGAGCCACTGATCATACAATTTTTGGCAACTGGTCAACATATAACCTTGTTTTATTTGTTTCTGTTTAAAGACACCTATTCAATATACCGTAAATTGTGGAACAATTAACATTGAACTAGGCCAACAGTCCTATAACTCATGTCTGAACAAAGCTTATCTAGTAGCTACTTTCTCCATAAGACACATTACAGCCTTCTTGTGTTCAGGCACATTAGATAGCATGTTTGCACTACATTTGGGAACCATTTTAAACAGTGCAATCACCAACAAAAAGCAGAAAAATCCAAAAAGTGTGGCATCACATCGAGTGTGAAAAGAACACTTGTTTACAGTATGAGAGCTAAAGAAGCAGAGCATCGTCTTCTGCAACCTCAGCTGCAAACATGTGAATCAATTCAAATTTTCTGCTGCTCTGTACATGTCTGCAGATGGCTACAAAAGTTCTGCAAGTACAGATTTTGCAGTTAAAAATTAATTTTAGTCAGCGGGTGGTTTCAAAAATAAAGAATCCACAAATAATGAAGATCAACTGTATTTGACTACCATTATTTGCTTTATAATCTGTAAAACCACAAGGATAGGACAGAGGGCAGGATTTTCTGTCCTCTTAGCATCTAGTACACAATAGAGTAGACATTCAATAAATAATTGAGAATAAATAAATGTAAGCATGCCCAACAGGTAGGTGGATATAAAAACCTGAAGGTCAATCAGAGAAGAAGCCTAAGATTTAAAAAAAGACATGCTAAATAATCATAGATTTGATAAATGTTAAAAAGAATTTAATCAAGGTGCTATGACAGAGAATTACAGGACAGACCTAATGAGGACAGTCAGAGAAGACCTTTCTGAAAAACTATATATATATATATATATATATATATACACACACACACATATCTATATCTATATATATCTCTCTCTTTTTTTTCTTTAGTATCCTCCATGCCTGGCATGGAGCCCAACATGGGGCTTGAACTCACAACTCTGAGACAAAAAAACCTAAGCTGAGATCAAGAGTCGAACGCTTAACTGACTGAGTCACCCAGGGGCCCCCTTGAAAAAGTGATTTTTATGCTGAAAATGGAGAAATATGAAGGAACAAGCCATGTAAAGTGGACGGGGGGAAAGTTCCAGGGACGGAGAATACCAAGTATAAAGACGCTGAGTGGGAAAGTGTCTTGAGGTGCCTGGCTGGCTCAGTTGGTGGTTCTCCTGATCTCAGGGCTGTGAGTTTGAGCCTCACATTGGGTGTAGTGTTTACTTAAAAACAAAATATTTAGAAAAGGAAAGAGAAGTGTGTTAATGCTTAGACAATACTGTCTATTTAAACGCAGAGATGAAAAAAACCAGTATGTGAACACGTTAGTGCCTGAATGAGTTCATCACAAACACTTTCTAAGCCTCTTTATATAGAGCAACAGTAACTTCAACCAGTTTAGCACCTCCCAGAGATGTACAAAGGGGATTCCTTTCTTTAAACCCTGTAGAACAACTCAGATAAATATGGACATCAGGAGCACAGACAGTCAATGATTCGGATGGCACTGGGAAAATTCACTGATGGGGACACACCAGATTAAAAAACTTCTCCCACTCCCAAAGTCCCTAGTAAGAGTCCCTGAATCCCTTTGTCCTATTCCTTCTCTTCTATGTTCATCTAGACTCAGTAAGTTGAGGGTCTATTTGTTCCTATTTTGGTTATGTAATATAGTAAGTTTGCAAAACAGCAACAATAATCAAGGACACAATGTGGCTTCTCTCATTCCGAGGAAGTAAAATTGTGCAATTCTATGAGGACTAGAAAATTACATAAAAAAGAAATGTGTAATAAATTCTCCTTCATATAATGGGTACTGGGCAAAATTACTTTTATATATGAATAATTGCAATAATAAACACCAATAAAGCAGGAGTAATGGCATCATTAGGAGCAGCCAAATAATTCAGGCAATGAACAGACCACTGGTGGTCTCCAGAATCAGTCTACTTCACCATTAATGGGAACATAGCATTATGAATAAATGAAAACCACAGGATATGCTCATTTTCTCAAGATTTGTATGCTTCAGGGAGGTCAACTGCTGTGGATTTCAGGAGAGAATGTATTTCTAGTGTTTATAGTCCTGTGAGGATGGGCAAGGGGTGACTAATGGGAAATCAGAGAGCAAAGTAAAAAGGAAAGGTATCAAATGTCAACTCAGCCAACAGAGTAAAATGTTCTGATTATTCAGTATACACAGAACACATACCCAAAAACCTTCATTGATGAAATGACCTCTGGCACACCAGTTAAAGAATCAACATGTAGTGAGCCACACATAAAATGTGCTATAATTTGCTGAGGAGGGGGTTCTGGGGAAGTAAAATACATGACAAGTCTCCACAAGAAGAGTAAGGTTCAAAAAGTGATAAATCAGTTAGTTTAGAATATAAATGAGGATTTTATCATAAAAACACTGCTACACAAATTATAATTAGATCCTCAGGCCACTCACAAAAATCTCATTTAACCCCCTCTGCTAACTGGAAACACAGAACTATTATTGTTATATATCACCGCCAACTAGAATTTTTATTATTTCTATGAGAAATGCAACTCTAGTTATCATAGATGGCAAACTCTGACTCTTTGCAGGCATCAAAGCCCCACCTAGCAACAATCGCCAGATATCAGGGCAGCAGCAGAGTCATTAAAGACTTACTAATTCTCTCCTACAGTGACTATTTAAACTTAAACTTAAAATAATTAAAATTAAATATAACTAAAATCTCAGTTCCTTATTAGCCACATTCCAAGTGCTCAATAGTCACATGTGGCTAATGATACCATAGTGGGAAGTACAGGAAGAGAACATTTCCATCACGGCCTTAAGTTCTACTGGACAGTACTCACTACTTCATCTTTATGAATTAAGGCTTCTCACTTTTCTAACAGCAACATAAAAGAAAATAACTCTCTGAGGAATGGATGGTAGTGATGATAGCACAACAATGTGAACGACCTTAATACCACTGAACAGCATACTCAAAAATGGTTAAGATGGTAAGCTTTATGTTATATGTATTTTACCATAGCAAAAGGAAAAAAATTCCAGATCCCTCAGTTACACTCTTTCCTTACATTCCAAGCTGTGGCACAAACTGCATCTGGTCGCTAAATGGACCCCCTTCAAGGATGAGACACACCAACGTCAAGTATTTGTATGTGGTTGTGAACATACAAAAAAGGGGCAATTCTTGGAGTACAGTTCTACTGCTCATGCTTCAGTTTTCTGAGTTTATACACATCATTAGTTGGGTCTTGGATCCATTAACATTTAATTTCAACTAGACCCCCTTCTCAAATTTCCACCACACATAATTCTGTCCTTCAGAGCTACATTAATCCCTCAGTACCAACATCTGTGCCACCAGTAGCATCTTCTTGGCTTTGCAAATGTGAAAATATGGATGGGAAATAATCAATTAACACTGAAAAAAAAAAAGAGTTGAAATGGGAGAAATAAGATGGGGTTCTCCCTGAGTTAAGAAATTTTATTCAAGTGTCCTGCCTTACACCTATAGGGGGTCTGCACATTATGCACACGCCCCCACTTGAGGTATATTTGATGTGTTCTGTGATTTCTAACAATGCAACTCCCCACGTAAACAATGCCTATTCATCCATGAGGTCCCAGAATGAAAGCAAAGCCATCTGAATCACAGCCAACTTTATCACCGTTTCTTTTCTTTCTTTTTTTTTTTTTTAAAGATTTTATTTATTTATTTGACGGAGAGAGAGATCACAAGTAGGCGGCGAGGCAGGCAGAGAGTGAGGGGGGAAGCAGGCTCCCTGCTGAGCAGAGAGCCCCATGCGGGGCTTGATCCCAAGACCCTGAGATCATGACCTGAGCCGAAGGCAAAGGCTTTAACCCACTGAGCCACCCAGGCGCCCCTATCACCGTTTCTTCATCTTGGGTTTTGTTTTAGCATTTCTTTTGTATACAGAGAAATACTACAACTTCACAAACCATGCTTCGGTCATATACACTAAGTTTTCGATAGTTCTGCTAAACCACCCACACTACTTTCTTAATCCCATTTGTCAGCAGTCTGTAAACATGGAACAACTGGCCTTTGAAAGAAGCCAACTCTCCCGGAACGGCATCATATGTGTGACGTGGGCTCCAGCGTAACCATCTGGCAACACACTCAGATTTACTGCTGGATGGATGCTGAATGAACCTATCACACTATCTCTCATTCAATTCTCAAATCTTAAACCAAAGAGCTACTTGAAAATTTCCATTCAGGTCATATTTCCTGTTAAATCTGCCTGTTAAGACATAGTTGGGCAAACTTCTAAGCTTTTTTTTAAATAGGAGAATTCAAGAAAAGTTACAGATACACATCATCCCATGGGTCTTATCTACTATACACAGTGGCTCAACACACTATGCACAAAGTTTGGCACCAGACAGACATGACTCAAATCTTGGCTCAAGCAATTACTAGTTGTTTAACTTCCAACAATTTATTTAACTTCTGAGACTCAATTTTCACATTTGTAAGATGAAAATAACAGTAAAAATACCTTAGTTGTATGGCTATAGCAAGATAACCTATGTAAAAGACTGACATTACATCTAGCAAAAAGATTCTTTAAGAAACTTTTCTCTACATGACTGCCACTATTGTGTTCAGCCAACTGCCTCTTGGGTTTTGCTATATGTTCAGCACTCACCTTAGCTCACAAAGTCTGTCATTAATAAATGGTAGGTATGATTTTTTATAGTACTTTACTGCTTATCCAAACCAGCTCTATCCCTTGACCTCACCTCTGTTAGTCTGCAGATTCACTGACCCCATCTACTGACCCCATCTACTCACTAATTACGGCATCTCAGAGCACATGCTATAGCCAACCGGTGCCCCTGCCCCTCTCCAGTTGGCCACCCGCAGCTGATCCATCAGTGCCTATTAATACTAGGGACAGGTCCATAAACGTGTAGAGGTTTAGAACAACCTCTAAAACTAACACTACAGCATGTGCTCATATACACACCTTCCCGATAGATTTGTGCAAGGAATCACTTTTAATTACTTTAAAAAAAAAAATTTCACTAAGAAATTCTAAACTATCTTTCCCAGGACCTTCAAAAGCACAAAATGAGGTGCGGAAATTCCAGGCCAAAGACCAGATCTGATAAATGGCTTAAATTTCATGTAATCTAAGGCAAAACTTCTAAAACCACATATCTACTGGTTGATATTTTAAAATCATCACATCCAATTATGCATGTATCTGAAAAGTCTCAACATCTTACCAGGACCATTTTCCACCCTCAGCATCTCATTCTTGTCACTTCTCAAATTAGGAATCATAAGTACAAAAAAGAAATCAGTTTTTGATGGGTGGCTCTGATGCTAGGTGGCTGTAACTATGGGTAGAAAAGATATTGCCCAGTTGTCAACACATAGCCCTGTATCTTGCTAATTCAGACCACCCACACTGTTAACTTGGGGATACTCCCACCATCCACTCAACTCTAAAAGAAGCCTAAGCCATGTGGATTCAAATTTCCATTCCATCTCATGTAATCAAAAGACAGATGACTGATGTTGGGTCCACACAACAAGAGTTAAGTTCCTGCACTGGTGCTCTTGGCAGCTATTCCAAGGACCCACCAGAGGCTGAGCCAAGACCTTCTGAATCAGTACATTCATTCTGCCCAGCTTTGGACTACGAGCTGGCTAAGGGAGATACACTCTATGGCTATACCCAATGATCAAGCCACAGATAAGTAAATATACCAAGTAGAAATAAGGAAGCTGATCCCAACTGGATCAACAAGGACCAGGATTCAAGGTCAAAGTAAGCAATGAGAATGACTGCACATGTCAAGCTTATCATTTCTGTGATGTGGAACCAAGGAGGAGGGAATCCTGGCCTTTTCAAAGGCATCGGGAACTGACATAGGTATATGAAGAACAGAGACGAGATAGATATCAAATGTGACTCAGATGAAAGGAACTAGGCCCAGGGCTACCTAGAGATGGAAGAGATACCAAACAAAACAGAACAGGAATAAGACTTATGTGGCTGTGGTTATGGGAAAGTAGTATTGGGGGATAAAGTACTAAATCAAAATATGAGATACCTTACCTGCAACATGAAATACTAGAAGACAACAAACTTGATCTATAGTTCCTTAGGGGAAAACTATTCAAAATCCGAATTCACTGCCCAGCAGTGAGGATTCAAGTACCTGGACAAAAATAAAGGCATTTCATTTAGGGCAGTTAAGGGATATGAAGCCGAATACACTTTTACTGCGGGGGAAAAGGATAGAGAATGTATTCTGGTGATATGAAACATATGAACAAAGATTCAAAACAGACATTAAAAAAAAAACAGAAAAACACAATAAGATCTGAATAATTTTTTTTCAAATAAAGAATGTACATTTTGGGGGCACCTGGGTGGCTCAGTCATTAAGCGTCTGCCCTTGCCTCAGGTCATGATCCTAGGGTCCTGGTCTCAAGCCCCGCATTGGGCTCTGCTCAGGGGGAAGCCTGCTTCTCCCTCTTCCACTCCCCCTGCTTGTGTTCCCTCTCTCACCATGTCTCTCTCTGCAATAAATAAAATCTTAAAAAAAAAATGTACATTTTTTTCCAATGCTGATAAAACCCTTCTCAAAAATTATCATGCAATATGCCAAAAAGAAAATCTCAAAATTCTAACAAGCAAAAACCACATAGGCCATATTTATGACCAAAATGCAATAAAACTGAAAATAAGCACAATAATCAAAAGAAGAAGAAATCTTTAAAAAATACTATTTTAAATAGTATACACTATTCAGAAATACAAAACACTGAGAATAACATATATTAAAATCCAAGGAGGGGGCGCCTGGGTGGCTCAGTGGGTTAAGCCGCTGCCTTCGGCTCAGGTCGTGATCTCAGAGTCCTGGGATCGAGCCCCGCATCGGACTCTCTGCTCTCTAGGGGAGCCTGCTTCCTCCTCTCTCTCTGCCTGCTTCCTCCTCTCTCTCTGCCTGCTTGTGATCTCTCTGTCAAATAAACAAATAAAATCTTTAAAAAAAAAAAGTTAAAAAAAAAAAAATCCAAGGAGAATAGGATTCTTAGAATCCAGGAAGATGACTGTTTTATATACTTTTATTAGAAAAAAAATGAGATTGGCAAATAAGTCAGCTAAATATTAAACTCAACAAGCTTGAAACATGATAAAAGAAACTAGAAAAAAGGCTTATAGGTAAAGGAGAAATTAATAAAACCAAAAACAAAATGAAAGAGGAGATCCAGTAAGCTACACTATCAGGAGAAAAAGAAGATCAAATGTAGACATTATTTACTGAGCACATCCTAACTCCAAGTAATGCATGACAGGTTCTAGGGGCAAAACAACATATGCTTATCCAACCCAAACCATAAACAGTCTAGAAAAGGATTCCTAAAAGGAAAACACAGGACCTTAGTATGTCTAGTTTCCATTTTTAATCTTTACAGTTTGACTTTGTTCTTATTGGAAAATAAACATTAACATTTATTTGTATTCAGAATTTTCTTGATGATCTGGATTTCTTCTTTTAGAATCACTTAAAATGAACAATTATGGTAAAAAAGAAAATCCGTGTATTTCTCAAGTTTCAATACCCTGTTCATTTTTCTGTTCCTTCAGTCTTCTTTCTTATCATGCTTCTGCATCCTCTATCATTCTCCTGCCTGTAGCTTTAAGTTTGTGGATGTTAATTCACCAAGAAGTCCACAACTCTTACTATAAAAAACTTAACCTAGGATTAATATACTCACTTACTTGGAGTATAGAGTATCATGCAGAGGGTGGTAAAAGCATCAGGGATATGCTGTTGCTTTATCAGACATGATAAATAATGCACAACTAAGGTAAGATATCAATTTCATTGTCTCTAGTTACTTGAGACTATACCGCATGCATTATCTTATCTACAACTAAAGGTAGTACTTCTACTCAAAGCCGTTGCTAAAGACTGAATTAAATTTCCTTGAAAGTAATATAGTATGTTTATCTATGTCTGGCTTTTCTATTTTCCATCTTAAGTGTTTTAAAGATGTAAAAGCAATTTAATTTGCCGCTTCCTTTTTAGAAACCAATCTACTAAATCAAGCCAAGTGTAAAATGGCAAAAAACTGTTTTCACTTTGTCGTTTACCCAAACACACAAACTTCAGAACTCCTTGATCTTAATTAAGATGACACAGCACCAAAGGGACTCAACCACCTCTCCTCTACTATACTGGTCTACTTCTTGCAACATAGTATAATTAGGAACAAGACACAAGGTAATGTATTTATACCAGCACTTACTAAAATACAGATGAAATGCTTTAATAATCTAACAATTACATGAATATAACTCAATGGGATCAAATTATTCCCATATAATAACTGTTTCATTAGAAAGAAGTTGGTACGAAAAGGTCTTTGAACTCCAAAAGATACACCAGCATTTCTTACTATGATGACTTCTAAGAGTAGTATGTACCTGCTGCAAATGCCTCAAAGAACTGAAGGTTCGGGCATTAATTTTCATGATAATCATAATTTACACAATATGTGCTCATTTAATAAAAAATCAGAGTACCTACATACCAGGTACTAAGGAAGGCAAACTTATGTACTGAAATGTTCAAAAGAGTCAAGAATAATTCAAGACAACCAATTCTTAAAAGCCTAAAAGCCATCTATATTGAAGTTTGATAAAGATTTTGCTAATGTGAAATTATATTTAAATACCAGAACATGTGATGTCCTGGTAGTAATCAATACACAAAAACTAATAGCTCTTCCTAATGAAACTTCCTAATAGCTCCAGAACAATGTAGTATGCTATGAGCACAAGTTTAGACATCATAATGGAACATTTCATTTGTGTTAAATCTCTGTTAGTATAGATTAATATATTACAGCACAGATTAAGTAACCACAACATAATATTTCATGGGCCAATCAACAGAGAAATCATAAACTAAAAACAACAAAGAATGATATTTCTTCTGCTTTAAGACTTTTTTAATATTTATTTTTGAGAGAGAGAGAGGCGAGGACCAGCAAAGGGAGGGCCAGAGGGAAAAGCAGACTCCCCTCTAAGCAGGGAACCAGATGTGGGACTCAATACCAAGGACCCTGGGATCATGACCCGAGATGAAGGTAGACACCCAACCAACTGAGCCATCCAGGCACCCCTTTCTTCTGCTTTCTTTAGCAGTCACTTATTCTAAGAGTTTTATGGTTTTAGCCCTTACATGGTGTTGTTGTTGATCCATTTTAATTTTTCTATATCTGGCATGAGGCAGGGATCCAACTTCATTCTTTTATGTGTGGACATACAGTTGTCCCACCACCACCACCTGTTGAAAGGCTATTTTTTTCCCATTGAATGGACTTGGCACCCCTGTCAAAAATCATCTGGCCCTAGATATGTGGGTGTATTTCTAGACTGTCAATTCTATTCCATTAGTTATATTTCTATCTTCATGCCAATACTACACTATTTTGATTATAATACCTTTGTAGTAAGTTTTGAAATCAGATGTGCAAGTCCTCCGGCTTTGCTCTTTTTCAAAACTGTGTAGACTATTCAAGACCTTTTACAATTCCAAATGAATTTAAGTATCAGCTTTTTAATTTCTATACAAAAGGCTATTAGAATTTCAATAAGGATGGCTCAGGGGAAATACTGACATATTAACAATATTAAGTCCTCCTATCCATGAACACAGGCTATATTTCCATTTATTTAGGTCTTTAATTTCTTTCAGCACTGTTTTACAGTTTTCAGTGTAGAAGTCTTTCACGATCTTGGTTAAGTTTATTCCTAGGTATTCTATTTTCTTAGACGCTATTATAAATGGGACTGCTGGGGTGCCTGGGTGGCTCAGTCGGTTAAGCGTTGGCCTTCAGCTCAGGTCATGATCCCAAGGCCCTAGTACGGAAGACTGCATTCAGCTCTGTGCTCAGTGGGGAGCCTGCTTCTCCCTCTCCCTCTGCCTGCCGCTCCCCCTCCTTGTGCTCTCTCTGTCAAATAAATAAAGATCTTTAAAAAAATAAATAAATGGAACTGCTCTCTTAATGTCCTTTTCAGATTGTTCTTTGCTAATGTACAGAAATACAAGTAACTTCTGTGTGTTGATCTGGTACCTTGCAAATTTGCTGAATACACGTATTACTATCTCTAGTTTTCTTGTGGATTCCATGGGATTTTATATATACAGGATCATGTCATCTGTGAATAGAGATAGTTTTGCTTCTTCCTAGGAACTCTAGTCACCACAGCCTCCTCAGACTTCCATCCCCACCTTCTCAACTCAGGGAAACTGGCAGCCTCCACTTGGGTTGCCCCCCTCCATGGAGAACAGAAACGCTTTCCAGGAAGTAAGCTGAGGCAGTCAAGAGGTTCACCTTGTTTGTTTCTGATCTCTCAGAGATCACTGGTATTTCAGTACCTGACATCCAATGTTTTAAAAAATCATGGTTTAATATATTTTGTATGGTTTCTTAATTGTTTCAGGTGTTGTGAGAGTTAATTTTATGTGTCAACCTGACAGGTCACAGGGTACCCAGATATTTGATTAAAATTATGCTGGGTGGAGGAAGCAAGATGGTAGAGGAGTAAGAGACTGAAATATCATCAAGTCCCAGAAGTTCAACTAGATAGTTATCAAACCATTCTGAACACCTAGAAACTAAAGAGGAGACAGAAGAGAAAAAGAGCAGCAATTCTAAGAACAGAAAATAGACCACTTTCCGAAGGTAGGACATGTGGAAAAGTGCATCTGAAGTGACGGGAAGACAGACTGTGGGAGGAGGGGCCAGCTCATGGCAAGAGAGAGAGCAGCAGAGCACAAAATCGTAACTTTCAGAAGTCTGCTCCACTGAAATATGTCACTCCAGAAGCTAAGCAGGGGTTGGAGCCCTTGCAGGGACAGTGTGGTCTCAGGACCCACAGGGTCACAGAAAGACCAGGGGTGTCTGAATGTGGCAGAGTTCCCAGGTATCAGAGCAGGGAAGTCGGCTACAGAGATGGAGCTGAGCAGAGGGCTCTCAGCTCAGGATTACTTTAAACTGTGATCTGCCACACAGTCATACCACTGCTCTTTGAGCAGTGACCCCACAAGTGGCAGACCCAGGGAGACTCACCTTACCTCCACCAGGGGGAATGAAGCAGGAGCACAAGGCAGGAATCTGCTGGGTTTGGAAACTCCAAATGGGGCTGGGCGCCAGAGATAGAAACGCTCAGTCACAGGCTTGGGTGAGCTCAGACTGCGGCCAGAGAGCTGGCAGACAGGAGGGACTGACTGCTTTTCTTTGAGGGCACATTGAAGAGTCGGGCTCTGAGCTCTCGGCCAGATATTGGGAGTCTGCCACTTTGATTCTCCTCCTCCAAAGCTGTATGGAAGTAATATGTCAGAACTAGAGTTCAGAATGATGATTATCAAGGTGCCAGCTGGGCTCAAAAAAAGCATGGAAGATATTAGAGAATCCCTTTCTGGAGGAATAAAATCTCTTTCAGGAGAAATAAAAGAACTTAAATCTAACCAAAATGAGATTTAAAAAGCTATTAATGAGATGCAATAAAAAATGGAGGCTCTTACTGCTAGGATAAATGAGGAAGAAGAATTAGTGATATAGAAGAACAAATGCTGGAGAATAAAGAAATTGAGAAAAGCGAGACAAACAACTACTTGACCACAAGGGGAGAATTTGAGATATAAGTAATAACCCTAAGACGAAACAATATTAAAATAATTGGGATCCCAGAAGAAGAAAGAGACAGAGGGTCAGAAGGCATGTTGAAGCAAATTACAGTAGAGAATTTCCCTAATATGGCAAAGGGAACAAGCATCAAAATCCAGGAGGCACAGAGAAACCCCATCAAAATCAATAAAAATAGGTCCACACGCCATCATCTAAGAGTAAAACTTACAAGTCTCAGTGACAAAGAGAAAATCCTGAAAGCAGCTCGGGACAAGAAGTCTCTAACATACAATGGTAGAAATATTAGATTGGCAGCAGACTTATTATCCACAGAGACCTGGCAGGCCACAAAGAACTGGCATGATATATTCAGAGCATCTAAATGAGAAAAATATGCAGCCAAGAATACTATATCCAGCTAGGATAACACTGAAAATAGAAGGAGAGATTAAAAGCTTCCAGGACAAACAAAGGTTAAAAGAATTTGCAAACACAAACAAGCCCTACAGGAAATACTGAAAGGGGAATTCCAAGCAAAGAGAGAGCCTAAAAGTACTAGACCAAAAAGGAACAGGGACAATAATCAGTAACAGTCACCTTACAGGTAATACAATGGCACTAAATTCATAACTTTAAATAGTTACCATGCATGTAAATGGGCTAAATACCCCAATCAAAAGACACAGGGGATCAGAATGGATTAAAAAAAAAAAAAAAAAAAAAAAGACCCATCAATGCACTGACTACAAGAAACTCTTTTTACCCCAAAGACACCTCCAGATTTAAAGTGAGGGGGTGGAAAACCATTTACCATGCTAATGGACATCAAAAGAAAGCTGGGGTGGCAATCCTTATATCAGACAAATTAGATTTTAAGCCAAAGACTATAATAAGAGATGAGGAAGGACACTATAGCATACTTAAAGGGTCTGTCCAACCAGAAGGTCTAACAATTTTAAATATCTACGCCCCTAACATGGGAGCAGCCAACTACATAAACCAATTAATAACAAAATCAAAGAAACACATCTACAAAATACAGTAATAGTAGGGGACTTTAACACCCCCCTCACTGAAATGGACAGATCGTCCAACCATAAGATCAACAAGGAAATAAAGGCCTTAAACGACACACGGGACCAGATGGACATCACAGATGTATTCAGAACATTCCATCCCAAAGCAACAGAATACACATTCTTCTCTAGTGCCCATGGAACATTCTCCAGAATAGATCACATCCTGGGTCACAAATCAGGTCTCAACTGGTACCAAAAGACTGGGATCATTCCCTGCATATTTTCAGACCACAATGCTCTGAAGCTAGAACTCAATCACAAGAGGAAAGTTGGAAAGAACTCAGATACATGGAGGCTAAAGACCATCCTACTAGAGAATGAATGGGTCAACCAGGAAATTAAAGAAGAATTTTAAAAATTCATGGAAACAAATGAAAATGAAAACACTTTCAAAATCTTTGGGACACAGCAAAGGCAGTCCTGAGAGGAAAGTATACAGCAATACAAGCTGTTCTCAAGAAACGAGAAAGAACTCAAGCACACAACCTAACCTCACATCTAAAGGAGCTGGAGAAAGAACAGCAAAGAAAGCGAGACATAATAAAGATCAGAGCAGAAATCAATAAAATAGAGGGGCGCCTGGGTGGCTCAGGGGGTTAAAGCCTCTGCCTTCGGCTCAGGTCATGATCCCAGGGTCCTGGGATCGAGCCCCACATCGGGCTCTCTGCTCCGCGGGGAGCCTGCTTCCTCCTCTCTCTCTGCCTGCTTCTCTGCCTACTTGTGATCTCTGTCAAATAAAGAAATAAAATCTTTAAAAAAAAAAAAAGAAATCAATAAAATAGAAACCAAAAGAACGGTAGAACAAATCAACAAAACGAGGAGCTGGTTCTTTGAAAGAATTAATCTGATTGATAAACCCCTGGCCAGACTTATCAAAAAGAAAAGAGAAAGGACCCAAATTAATAAAATCATGATTGAAACAGAGAGATCACAACCAACACCAACGAAACACAAACAATTATAAGAACGTATCATCAGCAAACTATACGCCAGCAAATTTGACAATCTGGAAGAAATGGATGCATTCCTACAGACCTATAACCTACCAAAACGGAACCAGGAAGAAATAGAAAACCTGAACAGACCCACAACCAGCAAGGAGAGTGAAGCAGTCATCAAAAATCTCCCAACAAACAAGAGCCCAGGGCCAGACGGCTTCCCAGGGGAATTCTTCCAAACATTTAAAGAAGAATTAATACCTATTCTCCTGAAACTCTTCCAGAAAATAGAAATGGAAGGAAAACTTCCAAACTCATTTTACGAGGCCAGCATTACCTTGACCCCAAAACCAGACAAAAACCCCACTAAAAAGGAGAATTACAGGCCAATATCCTTGATGAACACAGATGCAAAAATTCTCACCAAAATACTAGCCAATTGGATCCAACAGTACATTAAAAGGATTATTCACCACGACCAAGAGGGATTTATTCCTGGGCTGCAAGTTGGTTCAATATCCACAAATCAATCAATGTGATACACACAATAATAAAAGAAAGAACAAGAACCATATGATACCCTCAACAGATGCCGAAAAAGCACTTGACAAAGTACAGCATCCTTTCTTGATCAAAACTCTTCAAAGTGTAGGGATAGAGGGTACAAACCTCAATATCATCAAAGCCATCTATGGAAAAACCCACAGCGAATATCATTCTCAATGGGGAAAAACTGAGAGCTTATCCCCGAAGGTCAGAACACGCCAGGAATGTCCACTGTCACCACTGCTATTCAACATAGCACTACAGGTCTAGCCTTATCAATCAGACAACAAAAATAAAAGGCATCCAAATCGGCAAAGAAGAAGTCAAACTCTCACTCTTTGAAGATGATATGATACTTTATGTGGAAAACCCAAAAGACTCTACTCCAAAACTCCTAGAACTCATACAGGAATTCAGTAAAGTGTCAGGATACAAAATCAATGCACAGAAATCAGTTGCATTTCTCTACACCAACAGCAAGACAGAAGAAAGAGAAATTAGGACTCAATCCCATTTAGAACAGCACCCAAAACCATAAGATACCTAGGAATAAACCTAACCAAAGAGGCAAAGAAACTGTACTCAGAAAACTATAAAGTACTCTTGAAAGAAATGGAGGAAGACACAAAGAAACAGAAAAATGTTCCATGCTCATGGATTGGAAGAACAAATATTGTGGAAATGTCTATGCTACTTAAAGCAATCTACACATGTAATGCAATCCCCATCAAAATACCATCAATGTTTTTCCAAAAAAATGGAACAAATAATCCTAAAATTTATATGGAACCGGAAAAGACCCCGAATAGCCAGAGGAATGTTTACAAGGAAAGCCAAAGTTGGTAGCATCACAATTCCAGACTTCAAGCTCTATTACAAAGCTGTCATCATCAAGGCTGTATGGCACTGGCACAAAAACAGACACATAGATCAATGGAACAGAATAGAGAGCCCAGAAATAGACCCTCAACTCTATGGTCAACTAATCTTCGACAAAGTAGGAAAGAATGTCCAATGGAAAAAAGACAGTCTATTCAACAAATAGTGTTGGGAAAACTGGACAGCCACATGCAGAAGAATGAAACTAGACCATTTCCTTATACCACACATAAAAATAGATTCAAAATGGATGGAAGACCTCAGTGTGAGACAGGAATCCATCAAAATCCTTGAGGAGAACACAGGAAGCAAATTCTTCAAACTCAGCCTCAGCAACTTCTTCCTAGAAATACCATCAAAAGCAAGAGAAGTAAGGGCAAAAATGAACTATTGGGACTTCATCAAGATCAAAAGCTTATGCACAGCAAAGGGAACAGTCAACAAAACCAAAAGACAACTGACAGAACGAGAGAGGATATTCGCACATGACATATCAGATAACGGGCTACTATCCAAAATCTATAAAGAACTTATCCAACTCAACACCCAAAGAAAAAATAATCCAATCAAGAAATAGGCAGAAGACATGAACAGACATTTCTGCAAAAAGACATCCAGATGGGCAACAGACACATGAAAAAGTGCTCAACATCGCTTAGCATCAGGGAAATACAAATCAAAACCACAGTGAGACAACAACTCACACCAGTCAGAATGGCTAAAATTAACAAGTCGGGAAACAACAGATGTTGGTGAGGCTGCGAAGAAAGGGGAACCCTCCTACATTGTTGGTGGTAACGCAAGCCAGAGCAGCCACTCTAGAAAACAGTATGGAGGTTCCTCAAAAAGTTGAAAATAGAGCTACCCTATGACCCAACAATCACACTACTGGTATTTACCCTAAAGATCAAAATGCAGTGATCCAAAGGGGCAGGCGCACCCGAATGTTTGTAATAGCAATGTCCACAATAGCCAAACTATAGACAGGACCTAGATGTCCGTTAACAGATGCACAGATAAAGAAGATGTGGTATATATATACAATGGAATACTATGCAGCTATCAAAAAGCCCAAAATCTTGCCATTTGTAATGACATGGACAGAACTAGAGGGTATTATGCTCAGTGAAATAAGTCAATCAGAGAAAGAAAATATCATATGATCTCTCTGATATGAGGAATTTGAGAGGCAGGGAAGGGGGTCATGGGAGGGTAGGGAAGGAAAAAATGAAACAATATAGGATCGTGAGGCAGACAAACCGTAAGAGACTCTTAATCTCACAAAACAAACCAAGGGTTGCCGGGGGGTGGGAGGGTAGGGATAGGGTGGCTGGGTGATGGACACTGGGAGGGTATGTGAAATGTGTAAGCCTGTTGATTCACAGACCTGTACTCCTGGGGCAAATAATGCATTGTATGTTAATTAAAAAAAAATTATGCTGGGTGTATCTGTGAGGGTGTTTCTGAATGAGATTAACATTTGAATCAGTAGACTACATAAAGCAGATTGCCCCCCTAAATGTGAGTGGCCTCATCCAATCAATTGAAGGCCTTAATAAAACAAAAAAGCAGAGTAAGAAGGAATTCTTCCTGTTTGATGAATTAGCTGAGTCTTTGCCTGCAGTCAGACTCTAAGGAAATATTAGCTTTTCTTGGATCTTGAGCCTTTAGGCTTTCAGACTGGAAAGTACACCATCAGCTTTCCTAGTTCTCAGGCCTTCAGACTTGGACTGGAACTATACATTGACTCTCCAGAGTCTCCAACTTACAGACTGTAGAATTTGAGAGTTCCCAGCTTCGCCTATTAAGTGACCCAATTCCTTATAATAAATATATAAACATATGCATCCTATTGGTTCTATTTCTCTGCAGAACCTTAATAATACAGGTGGGATGATAAACCTGCTCCAGTTACTCTGCCTTGGCCAGAGGCAATAGTCTAATGTATTTTTAAGACAACAATTTTATTATACAGCAAGTAATAATAACAGTCATGAATACTTTTTTCTTACTTTTCTACAAGATTCATATTTTTGTAATTGATACAAGGCAAGATTCTTTACACTACAGAAACAAAATAAAGGATACAGAAGAGGAGGAGGTCAGTGTGGAAAACAGTGAAGAGCACTGATTAGGAGACTTCAGAGGTGCCTGGGTGGCTCAATTGCTTAAGCATCTGACTTTGGCTCAGGTCATGGTCTCGGGGTCCCGGGATTAAGCCCCACGTTGGCTCCACGCTCAGTGAGTGGTCTGCTTCTCCCTCCCTCTCTGCCAATCCCCCTATTCATGCTCACTCTCTCTCTCAAATAAATAAATAAAATCCTATAAAAAAGTGAGACTACCAGTCAGAATGGCCAAAATTAACAAGTCAGGAAATGACAGATGCTGGCGAGGATGTGGAGAAAGGGGAACCATCCTACACTGTTGGTGGGAATGCAAACTGGTGCAGCCACTCTGGAAAACAGCATGGAGGTTCCTCAAAAAGTTGAAAATAGAGCTACCCTACAACCCAGCAATTGCTGGGTATTTACCCTAAAGATACAAATGTAGTGATCCGAAGGGGCATGTGCACCCGAATATTTATAGCAGCAATGTCCACAATAGCCAAACTATGGAAAGAACCTAGATGTCCATACAGCTGAATGGATAAAGAAGATGTGGTATATATATACAATGGAATACTACGCAGCCATCAAAAGAAATGAAATCTTGCCATTTGCAACAACAAGGATGGAACTAGAGGATATCATGCTTAGCGAAATAAGTCAATCAGAGAAAGACAACTGTCATATGATCTCCCTGATATGAGGAAGTGGAGATGCAACGTGGGGAGTTTGGGGAGGTTTGGGGGAAAAGAATAAATGAAACAAGATGGGATCGGGAGGGAGACAAACCATAACAGACTCTTAATCTCACAAAACAAATTGATCAGAGCAGAGAGCCCGATGCAGGCCTCGATTCCAGGACCCTGAGATCACAAACTGAGCCGAAGACAGAGGCTTAACCCACTGAGCCACCCAAGCGCCCTTGAACTCAGAATTTTTGACTCAAAATTACTTACTCTGACATATAATTGTCAAGCAGGAAATACTGATTTACGAAGATACTTGACTAAAGGGAAAATACCTGTAATTTAGAATCAACTAGATCTGTGTCAGAATTTCTTTCATTGACCAATTGGGACTAAAAGTCTATTGATCCTAGCATGTTTTCATTGTCCCAATGACCCACCCTCACTTTTCTCTTTATGCAGTTTAGATTTTGCAGTACATCATTTAAAACAATTCCTTGTACGCACTCAATTCCCTCATCCCTTTCTTTTTTCAGCATAACCTAATGACTACTTTCTTTCTTTTTTATTTTATTTTATTTATTTATTTGACAGAGATCACAAGTAGGCAGAGAAGCAGGCAGAGAGTTGGGGGGGAAGCAGGCTTCCCTTGAGCAGAGAGCCCAATACAGGGCTTGATCCCAGGACCCTGAAATCATGACCTGAGCCAAAGGCAGAGGCTTAACCCACTGAGCCACCCAGGCGCCCCTAATTACTATTTTCACATTAAACTTAAGATCACTAAACTCAAGTAAGTCCTCAGGGCTACCTAGTAATTGCACTTAACTCTCTAGTCCAATGGCTCTCAAACATTTTTGTGCATAACCCAGAAAGCTTGTTAAAACACAGACTGTTTGCCCTCACCTCCAGAGTTTCTGATTCAGTAAGTCTTGGATGAGATCTAAGAATTTGCACTTCTAACGCATTCCCAGATGACAATCATGCTACTGGTCCAGGGATAACATTTTGCTCAAGTCCATTCTTTCTCTACTGTCCTAAATGAACATTTTTTCAAATCTCCAGTCCCTTCTGCTTCATTCTCACTCTTACTGAGGAAAAAGAAGCAATCAGAAGACAATTTCCACATGCTCCCAATGTCAATCTACTTACCTCTCTGACATCATCCCCTTCTCACTCTACCCCATCTCCAAAACCCTCCCTGCTCTTCTTCAAATGCATCAACCTTGTCCCTACTACAAGGATTTTGCATTGGCTGCCTGGAATGTTCTTCACAGATATGTATGATTTGCTCCTTCACTTTCTTAAATCTGCTTTAGTGTCCACTTACTAGAGATACTTGCCCCCCCCCCCCAAAAAAAAAGACACCTTCCTGGCCACCCCAGAGCCCCCCACCCCTGACATGTGCCCAGCACTCCCTAACTGAATTACTTTTCTCCATAGCACTTATTATCACCTGATCATTTACTTAGGTGTTTGTCTATTAGCAATGTTTATTTTGTGGAGACTTTGACCAGAAGGGAGGTAGAAAGAGCCAAATTCCCTAGGATTAAAGAGAGTTAGTAATAAAAGGGGAAAAAAAGCACTGTAATCCATTTATTTAAGAATCTGGCTATGAAAGGAAGGAAATAGGGACAAGAAGTACCAGGTTCAAGCACAGGTTCCTCAGGATGCAGAGGCAGAGATGAAGGAACAGGGGCCAAGACCAGTGCAAAGAAAAAGTTTAAAGATGCTAAATATTCAAAGAACCTACAGGAGACAAAATTGCTTAAAATGTCTGGAAGAATGGGCTCACAGGGCATAGGACTTTTGTTTTTGTTTTAAAGCAGACATCTGCTAAGAGTTTACTATAATGCAGAGCACTACAGGAAACAACTCATACCCACTGTTGTATCTAATTTAATCTCCACAGTAACTCTAGCAAGTAGGAATTTCCATCTAGACTTTTTTGGACATAATCAGAGACCTCTACTAACAGATCTGCCCACTATAAAAATAATACAGGCTTCTCTTCCAAATAGTTTCATTCTTCCTTTTTCCCTCACCTTACTTATAATTGATCCTATAGGATCTCCAACTTCAGGGTCTCATGGAGGCAAACATCTGACATGAGGAGCAAACTTTTGTGGAAGATGCTGAACCACTTCTTTATCACTTCAGGTCGTCATCAAAAGCCCACACAGTAATCAACTGCTTATGCTCAGAAAATTCAGAAATATCCTAACTCACAGGAACCAACCTTTCTTGATTGACTCCATACTGTCTTCATACAATTTACCCTCAGTTGAACTCTTAGAGCTACACCAAATACTTTTTCATCACAGTTACTCTAAATCCTTTCTTTTTATTCTTTTTAGTTGACCATTTCCCTCTTAGCCCCTCCACCTTCAGCAGAAAGCCTTCATTCACCAAAAACATGGAGGGTACTCAACAGAAAATGTTTCAACTTCCCTTCCCTCCACTTTAAACTTTCATCTTATTCTCAAAAATATTCCTGGGGCGCCTGGGTAGCTCAGTGGGTTAAGGCCTCTGCCTTCGGCTCAGGTAATGGTCCCGGAGTCCTGGGATCAAGCCCCGCATCGGGCTCTCTGCTCAGCGGGGAGCCTACTCCCCCCTCTCTCTCTGCCTGCCTCTCTGCCTACTTGTGATCTCTGTCAAATAAATAAATAAAATCTTTAAAAAAAAATTCTTTACCTCTATGCCATCACTATTCCTACAATGGTGATAATTATATGGTTTCCTTTCCAACATCTGCATCCATTTTTCTTGCCTTATCTTAGGACTCCAAAACAATGGTAATAACAGACATCCTTATCTTGTCCTCCTGACTTAACCTGCAGGTCTTCTGTTTTCCTCATTTGGACATACCTGTAGTGCTTCTCCACCAAGAATGGGCCTGGCTTCTCACAACAATGCTTATTTTAAATGCTCAAGGATGGAACATCCACTAAAGGCATCAGTTCAGGCTCACACAAAACCTCTCTAGGATAAAGTGTATCCATATACTATTCTAATACAGACAGAGAAGACACTGGACATACCTACATTCTTTCCTTTTTTTTTCTAACCACATATAATAGACCTCCTTATCTGAGGTTTTGCTTTCCAAGATTTCAGTTACCCACAGTCAATCGTGGTCTTGAAGCCGATGATCCTCTTGACATTGTGTCAGAAGGCCAATAGTAGGCTAGTGCTACATCATTCACCTCACTTCACCTAATCACTTGGGCATTTTTTCATCTCACATCATCACAAGATGATAGGTAAACACAGTACAATAAGATATTTTGAGAGAGACCACATTCATGTAACTTATTACAGTATATTACTATAATTGTTCTATTACTATTGGTTGTTAATCTCTTACTGTATTTAATTTATAAACTGAACTTTATCATAGGTATACATCAATAAAAAAAATAGTGTATATCTGCAATTTCAGACATCCACTGGCAGTCCTGGAATGTATATCCCTATGGATAAGGGAGGACTACTTACTGCATTAACTTTCTAGGCATTTCAATCATAAGTCAGCTATTTATTGAAATGTTTTAGTGTCTTCTTTATCACCAAATAATTTTCTTTCAATAGTAACTATAAATGCAGGCTATGTATGCTCATTTTACAAAAATATAATATAAATGACTAGCCTATGAAAGTGAAAAAAATTTAAATTGAACCATATAGTTTAACTAGTGGCCAGCAGGACCAAATAATCTTATACAAATCTTACTATAAAAAAGAAAACTAGACAATCAGCTTTATGGTACAAATCAGCCAACAGAAAACGGATTTCAAAAACAATTCTCAAATGTTTAATAATGTATATTTTTACGACATGACTTTCAGTTGTCGTTTCACCTTCCAGCGAGGCTGAATCAGATTTTAACCACCCTTATGGCATTGTACATATGCAGGGAGCAAATGCAATCTATTGAAGCGAAGCAGTGTGTGCAAAAGGGGCTCAATTAAATTGTGGAATGTTTCTTGTAAATTAAAGCCCTAGTGAATAATCATCTTCCATGCAAATTATCTTTCATGGGGTGTTCCAACAATGTGCCATCATCATATGTAGCCGCTTTAATACATGCTTATTTGTAATGCTTGACATAATGAATTCTCCCTCTTTATTCCCATAGAAATGAGATGAGAATTTAAGCTTTTTAATTTTTCCTTGCTAGACTTTGTGAATATACCACTAGTGAGACACTATTTTTTCATAACCTACAGTGCAGAAGAATGATTTAACCAGATGAACTACTCATACATTATCAGAAACAACAGTTTAAATGGATCTCTGATGGAAAAATTCCATGATATCCCCTTTTTCAAAAACATAAATTTTCCCTGGAAACCTATAAGCTCACTCTCCTAATCCTTATTTCAAACCTTTAAGGTTTCCATTCTTAAGAAAACAAAGAAAGTCATATGCTAAAATGTAAGTACACAAAATAGAGGTTGTTAGTATAACGTGTCAGAAAGATCCACACATTTCCCAAAATTTATACAAAATTGCATGCTGCATTTGCAAATGGGCACTTTCTAAGAAGATAATCCAAATTTTTTATCCGATTCTCAAAAGGGTTGAAAACCCACAAAAAGATTAAGAATTACCAAGTAAAGCTAAGAGACACAATACCTCAGAGTCTTACTTGACCTTACAGGAACAGAAAGTTTGATTGATATCCTAGTTGATAGGAAATTAGGTCCCCTGGTGCTAATGCTGTATATTTATCACACAGAACAAAAAATTCCTACTCAAAAGAATCAAACTAAAATATTCAATTACAGTCATTTCTTAAAACGTAGAGAGATTCCATACATCCTGAGTATTCAGATTAACTATGTGCATATGATACACCAAACCAACCATGAAAAGAATAACAAGCCCAACAACAAGAGTGTTAAGGGGAAGTCTGAGTCATATGCTATTCTTTGGACCAGAGCCTGGTAGAACAGCAAAGGACCATGAAAGAAAGGCTAATCCAGTGTCATAATTTTGTGTTTCATGAAGGTCTCTGTAAATGCATGGTTTCCTTCCTCCCACCTCCAAACGCTTCTAAAAGTCCTTAGCTTGGGGCGCCTGGGTGGATCAGTGGGTTAAGCCTCTGCCTTGGGCTTGGGTCATGATCTTGGGGTCCTGGGATCAAGCCCTGCATCAGGCTCTCTGCTCGGCAGGGAGCCTGCTTCCCCCTCTCTCTCTGCCTGCCTCTCTGCCTACTTGTGATCTCTCTGTCAAATAAATAAATAAATAAAATCTTTAAAAAAAAAAAAAAATATATATATATATATAAATCCCTAGCTTAACTATTTTTTTAAAAGATTTTATTTATTTATTTGACAGACAGAAATTACAAGTAGGCAGAGAGGCAGGCAGAGAGAGAGGAAGGGAAGCAGGCTCCCTGCTGAGTAGAGAGCCCAATGTGGGGCTCAATCCCAGGACCCCGGGATCATGACCTGAGTGAAGGCAGAGGCTTTAACCCACTGAGCCACCCAGGTGCCCCCTTAGCTTAACTATTAACTAAATCATAAATACTGAATTGCATTTTTAGAAACTTTCTCAGTTCAATATAATGGACTAGGAAAATTCCAAGGGAAGTTCAGGTTCAATTAAATACCACAACTGCTAAAACAGCAATGTCCTACTGAGCATATAAGTACCTGAGTCCTGTTAGGAACTCACTACCAAAACCACCACACTTCTTGTTAAGAACAATCCCCAGATTCTATTCAGAATTAATGTGCCCACAGAAACCCTAAGTTATAACCCATGATTCTGCAAGGAAGGCAGAAACTTTCTTGTGAAGCTAGTGTGGCAGGAACACTGCTGACTATAACTGTATTTATCCAGCTATGTTAAAAAGAAAAAAGGAGCTTGAGCAAGTAAAACTTCTGAAGACTTAGTACTGAAGAAAACAAAATCAGCATATCAAAAAGATTTCAGACTTTTTCCCCACTAAAAAGTAATAGAATTTTATGCAATCCCCAAATAGTCACAAACACAAAATACATTAGGGACACGGCGTGTATATAAAATTATCCTTCACTAAGATAAATGCCACTAAGAAAAATACAACTTTTTTTCCCCACAAATTGTCAAAGTACTCTAAGTTAAATTTTGTTTTATCCATACTTCAAAAATTTTTAAAGATTTATTTATTTGGGAGGGGAGGAGCAAGCAGGGGGAAAGGTAGATGGATGAGGAGAGAGAAACTTTAACCAGACTCCCAGCTGAGCTTTCAAAGCCCAGCTGGGGGGGCTTGATTTCATGACCCTGAGATCATGACCTGAGCCAAAACCAAGAGTCCAATGCTTAACTGACTGTGCCACCCAGGTGCCCCCTTACTTCAAATTTTAACACGTTCTATCATATATTTTGAAAGTCATTTTCTAGAAAAACTTAAAAAGTGTTAATTCTTAACTATACCCATTATATGAGCTCTATGGTGCTCAGCTTCTCTGAGGTTAAGATCACTCAAATACTAAAATTTTGGTGGCACACTTCAAAGGACAAGGTTACATCCTTCTCACTCTCTACTTGATTCCCTTTCACCAGTGTGTGTCTGTGTATATGGAGCTCTTTACTGCCCTGACCTATATAGGCACGAAACAAAGTCCTTGCATGTTCCAGTAAACAAGCAATCTTTCTTAGAGCTGGTTGGACTCTGTGCCAGCCAGTTTTTAGGCCAGCCAGTGGCCTTTTACCACTCATCTTGCTCTGTGTTTTGTCACATGACCCACTCACTCAGGCCATTCAACTAAGTCACAGTATTTCTCCTACTCAAATAAAAATAAATATTATTTCCCCCCAAATTTGATAACCATCTGTGAAGGGTTTATAGCATAAGTGCTACAACAGGACAATTTGAAGCCAGCGTGCTAATTAAGATGATATGCTTTAAAATGTTAGTAAATTGCTACAAAATAACCATGAAGTCAAAGTAGAGAGATATATACACTTTGAACAACACAAGAATTTGTTGAACTCAATTTTCTCGGGTACCTAGTGTTCAAATACCTTCCCTTCCTGATATTTAAGCCTCAATAATTTGGCCTAGGTGCCTGGAATTCTACCCACATGAATTCATTTAAGCATCGTAACAACGCTATGAGGTATATACCTAGTAACAAATCATTTTGTAAATGGGAAACCAAAGCACAGAGAGGTTAAGCAATAATAAGGGCCAGAAACAAACCAAAGCAGTCTGAGCTCTCCTACATCCATGGTCTTAACCAGATGCTAGCCAAAAGAATTCATTATTAACATCGTATTTGCTCCATTGGTTTTCACACTAAGAAGATCTGAACACAGATTTAGATTTCATTATTTTCAAGGATTTTCTTTTTATGTTAAAGATTAAGTAAGTCATTAATCACAAAAATCACTGAAGTGCAGAATAACCACCCATTAAATAGTGACGGAACATACAAACACCTAAGAAAAAGAACTAAAAGCTTGAGTTCCTTCACTTCTCCAGATCATTTCCTTACCTATAAAACATAAAATGAAGGGCTTAAAATAGATAATCTCCATGTTCCTCTGGTTCAAACACTGAAAAATTCATAATTAAAAACCCAGGAACCCCTTATATGATTTAAGACAGTGCTATCCAGGGCACCGGGGTGGTACAGTCAATTAAGCATCGACCCTTGGTTTTAGCTCAGGTTGTGATCTCAGGGTCCTGAGACTGAGCCCATGACATGCTCTGCACTCAGTAGGGAGTCTGCTTGAGATTCTCTCTTCCTCTTCCTCTGCTCCCTCCCCTCACTCCATGATTGTGCCTTCTCTCAAATAAATAAATAAATCTTTAAAAAAAAAAAAAGTGCTATCCATTGGCAGGCTACAATAAACTAGAGTAACTCATTTCTAAAGTATGCAAAATCATTCAAGTTTCTAAATATGTATTTTATTATAAAAGATAACCAAACTGGGGCGCCTGGGTGGCTCAGTGGGTTAAAGCCTCTGCCTTCAGCTCAGGTCATGATCCCAGGGTCCTGGGATCGAGCCCCACATCAGGCTCTCTGCTCAGCAGAGAGCCTGCTTCCTCCTCTGACTGCCTCTCTGCCTACTTGTAATCTCTGTCTGTCAAATAAATAAATAAAATCTTTAAAAAAAAAAAAAAGATAACCAAACTCTAGAAAGTATGGCAAGAAGCATAATCCATAATCCCAGGACATTAAAAATGTTGGCATTATTTTCTTCTAGTCTTTTCCTTATTATGCATTGCTTTACATGACTGTCATTACTGAGCAGAGAGGGAGGGAGGGGAAAATGGAAGTGAGAAAAGCATTTTTTTTCCTTGAACATAAATTTATGACACGGATTTTTCATGTTGCTACAAGGCTGACCATGATACGTCCTCACTGCCGCCACCACCCCAATGACCTGTCCAACCTCATCCCTTGCTGCTCTCCTCCTCCTTCACTCTATTACAGCCCTTTCTCTTCTTGTTGTTCCTAGAACACATCAGGCACATTTCCAACTTTGTCCCTTTGTACTTGCTTTTCCCTCTCCCTCAAATGTTCTTCCTCCAGCTACCTGCATGTCAAGCCCTTTCACTTATTTCAAGTCCTTACTTTTGAGTAAGGACTTTTTTTTTTTCTCAGAGAAAGAAGGCAATCTAAAATGTCAAGCCCTCGCCTTGAAATTTTTCATATCTCCCTTCCCATTTTTTACCATGTTAGCACTCACCTCTTAACATGTTATCTCATGTACTTGTTTATTTTCTATCTCTTCCACTAAAATTAGAGGTCGATGAGGGCATGAATTCTAGTCTTTGCTGATTTGTCAGCACCTAGAAAAGTACCTAACATGTAGCAAATGCCCAATAAATATTTGCTGGATGAATTTAAATGGCTATATCCTATTCTATCAAGTGCTTACACCAGGATTTATCCAGTAATTCCCCAACTGACGGATATACCGGTTATTGCTAATCTTTTGCTACTCTAAATAATGCTCTAATTTAGGGGTCAGCAAGCTTCTTCTGGAGAGAGTCAGACAGTAAATATTTTGTTTTCCAAGGTTTCTGAAATACCTACTAAACTCTTCCATTGTAGCACAAAAGCAGCCACAAAAAAACAAATGGTTGTAACTGGATTTGGGCTACAGATGGCCAGATATGGCTTGTGGTCTCCAATCTCTGCTTCGCGGCATGTTGTTGTACATGTATCTTGTTCCATCCTTTCAATTAGTAGAATTACTAGATAAATGGGTATAGATGTATTTACGGTTCTTGATACATTCTGTCAAAATGCTTTTCAAAATGATAATCATGAAGAAATGGAGGAACTGGGACACTGACACACTGCTAATGCAGTATAAATTGATACAGTCACTCTGGAAAACTGACAGTCTCTACTAAAGCTGAGCATATATACCCTATGACTCAGCAATCAGTCAGGACACTTGTTTTCCTTCAGGAAGACGGTGTTAGATACTGGAAGGAACACAAGGTGTTCCTCTAAGGTGCTGATAAAAGCCCAGCTTCTTGATATGAGTGCTAGTCACATTTATTCAGTTTCTAACAATTCATCAACTAGATACACAATTTGTTTATTATTGGTACATGTATTATATTTTGAAGGGGTTCAGAAGGTGCCAAATACATCACTTTGGCAATTACTTTGGGCTGAAAGCATGTGAGAAATAGCAAATGCAGGAAGGTCTCTCTGACCTCCCTCTTTCTACCTAAAAGCAGGTCATAAAATTTCCCATGAGAAAGGTGCCCTTCTTCTACAGGAAGAGAAGAACATTCTCAGCACTAGAGACTGGGAGATGATGCCAAAATTGATCTGTACAAATATACCTACCAAAATAACCCTTATCTTCCATTAGTTTCCCCCATATATTTTCTAGTCACTGTCTCACAATTTATGGCCTCTAGCTGAAACTCCTTTGTCTAGTCAATTCCCCACAAATATACTGATTCTTTGTTTAAAATATATATAAACTCTCGGGGTGCCTGGGTGGCTCAGTGGGTTAAAGCCTCTGCCTTCGGCTCAGGTCATGATCCCAGGGTCCTAGGATTGAGCCCCGCATCGGGCTCTCTGCTCAGCGGGGAGCCTGCTTCCTCCTCTCTCTGCCTGTCTCTCTGCCTACTTGTGATCTCTGTCTGTCAAATAAATAAATAAAATCTTTTTAAAAAATAAAAAATAGGGGCACCTGGGTGGCTCAGTGGGTTAAAGCCTCTGCCTTCGGCTCGGGTCGTGATCTCAGGGTCCTGGGATCGAGCCCTGCATCGGGCTCTCTGCTCAGCAGGGAGCCTGCTTCCTCCTCTCTGCCTGCCTCTCTGCCTACTCGTGATCTCTGAGTGTCAAATAAATAAATAAATCTTTAAAAATAAATAAATAAATAAAATATATATAAACTCTCAGTTCTAACTACTCATTCAGGTCTTCATTTGCCTTATGAAGACTTCTATGTGCACATAAAAATATTATATAACACCTGTATGGTTTTCTCCTGTCAATCTGTTTATTTCTTAAGCCAAGCCACAGAATCAAAGAGGGTAGAAGAAAGTTTTTCCTCCCCTACACTTCCAAAGTTTAAAAGAACAAAAAAAGAATTCTGTATACCCATCAGCAATATATATGAGAATAACTTCCTCCCTTCCTTTCCCCTCACAAACAATGGGCATTATCTCATTTTATATTTTTGCTAATTTGATAGATTTTAAAAAAAAATAAATGAATTAATGGGGCACCAGTGTGGCTCAGTCGTTAAGCATCTGCCTTTTGCTCAGGTCATGATCACAGGGTCCTGGGATTGAGTCCTGCATCAGGCTCCCTGCTTAACAGGAATCCTGCTTCTCCCTCTCCCACACCCCTGGCTTTTATGTTCCCTCTCTCACTGTGTCTCTGTCAAATAAATAAATAAAATCTTTAAAATAAATAAATGAATGAACGAATGAATGGATTAGGAAACAAAACAAAGGAACATGGGAAAAAAGAGACAAATGAAAAACCAGAGTATTAAATATATAGAACAAACTGGTGGTTACCAGTGGGGAGGTGGGGGTGGGGAGAGATGGGTGAAACAGATGAAGGGGATTAAGAGTACACTTTTGGTGAGGAGTACTGAGTAACACAGAATTGCTGAAACTAATGTACCCCTGCAACTAATATATAACGCTCTACGTTAATTATACCGGAAGAAAAAAAGAGAGAAAGAAAGGAAGGGAGGGAGGGAGAAAGATGAAAAAACAGAAAGAAGGAAGGGACTCCTCAGTGGCACAGTCCGTTAAGCCCCCGCTCTTGGTTTCGGTGGTCATGATCTCAGGATCATGAGACTGAGTCCCACGACAGGCTCTGCGCTCAGCTCAGAGTCTGCTTGGGATTCTCTCTCCCTCTGCCCCTCCCATTCCTGCTCGCGCGCTCTCTTTCTCTCTCTCTCCCCCTAAAATAAATAAATAAATATTTTTTAAAAGGAAATTAACAGTAAATGGATTGCTGTATTATTTTATGCTTAATTTTCAGTGAGGCAGATAATTGTTCTTCAGTTTACCTATTCTTCTCCAAAGTTTTAATTCTTTTGTAAATCATTAAAATTAAAATAATACAGTGCCGGGGCACCTGGGTGGCTCAGTGGGTTAAAGCCTCTGCCTTCACTCAGGTCATGATCCCAGGGTCCTGGGACTGAGCCCCACATTGGGCTCTCTGCTCAGCGGGGAGCCTGCTTCCTCCTCTCTCTCTGCTTGCCTCTCTGCCTACTTGTGATCTCTGTCTGTCAAATAAATAAATAAAATCTTTAAAAAATAATAATAATACAGTGCCAAGAGGACCTCAACTCTCTATCACTGCATTTTCTCGGAACTGTTGCCTTCCTTTTTAATTTCACTTAAAAAAAAAACTTTAAAAATTTAAGTTTTCACATAGCCAAATTGAGTGACCTTTTCACCTACATACACTTTTCTCAAAAAAATTATACAGAATTACATTCTTTCATTTTTAACAAAAATATTTCTTATTACATAATGTATAAAGATATGCTTACTTCTCAGGCCTATAGTTTGCTCTTAGAAAGACAAATATCTATTTTGATATTGGAAGGCATCAACTAAAAATGTATTAAGGCAAATCTATAGAATGAATTTTGACTCTAAAAATACTTATTTTTATTTTTATTTTTTTATTTTTTGAGAGAGGGAGAGAGATCACAAGTAGGCAGAAGCAGGCAGAGAGAGAGGGGGAAGCAGGCTCCCTGTTGAGCAGAGAGCCCAATGCGGGGCTCGATCCCAGGACCCTGAGATCATGACCTGAGCCGAAGGCAGAAGCTTGACCCACTGAGCCACCCAGGCGCCCCTAAAAATAATTTTTAAGTAACAAAAACCCCAGAGGTACCTGGCTGGTTCTGTCCGTAGAGCAAGCAACTCTAGATCTCAGGGTCATGAGTTTGAGCCCCACATGGTGGGGAGTAAGGGGTAGAGTTTACTTAAAAAAGAAAAAAAAAAAAAAACCTAGACATTTGAGGCAATTACTTTATTAATGGAAAGCACATATTTTATTATTTATCAGTGTATAAACACATCACTAAAGAAATACTAAGTATATAGGAATAATCTGTGGTAAGACTTTCATCCATCAGAAAGAAGTCAGCCAGATGGGGTGCCTGGGTGGCTCAGTGGGTTAAAGCCTCTGCCTTCGGCTCAGGTCATGATCTCAGGGTCCTGGGATCAAGCCCCACATCGGGCTCTCTGCTCAGTGGGGAGCCTGCTTCCTTCTCTCTCTCTGCCTGCCCCTCTGACTACTTATAATCTCTATCAAATAAATAAATAAAATCTTAAAAAAAAAAAAAGTCAGCCAGTTAAGAAAAAAAAAAAAGAATATTACATATCAAGAATATATTCACATATACTATGTTCATAACAATATACTCAGATAGAATATGATTTATAAAAATACATACTTTTCATTGATTATATTCACTTGCATTACATATATTCAAAAGGAAAATATTTACAGGAAGGTTAAACTATCACATAAAACTATCAGCTTTCAGAAACAGAACATTCCTTAAAATGTTGCTCTGAAGGTGGAATGGGAATACTTTCAGCTAAAATTTCACAGAAATCTTCAAATACTATTTAAACAAGGTTTGGTAAATCCGTGAATTAGACAGATTTGTCAGTTGGGGGATGGAACCTTCCTTGCACTGGTTGTAGGAAACTGGCCTAAAGTTGCAAAACTTCAGAGCCAGAAAGCTTAAAAGAATTTTCTGGGGGAGAGAAACAAATTTCTCTCTATCTGCTTGTGTTTATCCAGATGCCAGAAAAGGATTCTTGGCAGATTTCCATAAGGAACTGAATTGCCACCTTTATTGAAATTTAACCACATGTGGAAACATTTTCTCTAAAAATAATTAAAATTTTAAGTTTTGTCCAAGAGATAAACTTTTGATATACAAAAATCCATTAATGCAGACCTCTGTTTTTTCAAGAATTCAGATAAAGTATGCTTATTATTGAGCCATAATTGTTGTGAAAATGTTAACAACCCAAGTAATTTAGAAAAGAACTGAATTCTCTGAAACAAATATGTTGACTTATCACTATATTATGGAGAAGATAAACTTGAAAAACTGTTAAGAATCAAATTATTGTGTATCTTATGCCCCCTTTTTTACCTAATAAGGTATTTGTTCCCTTTGATCAATAGAAAAAAAATTTCCAAGATAATAACTTAAAAAAAATCATGCAAAGAATGAACAAGGAGTTCTAAGCAAGCTGAACAGTAGCAAAGGCTTAGTTTGGACTCCCCTCAAATCTCACAAAACAGATGAAGTAGAGCAAGACATAGATCCATACATATGCTCAACTGTTTTTATACAAAGATTCAAAAGCATGGGGTGCCTGGGTGGCTCAGTGGGTTAAGCCTCTGCCTTCGGCTCAGGTCATGATCCCAGGGTCCTGGGATCGAGCCCCGCATTGGGCTCTCTGCTCAGCGGGGAGCCTGCTCTCCTTCCTCTCTCTCTGCCTGCCTCTCTGCCTACTTGTGATCTCAGTCTGTCAAATGAATAAAATCTTTAAAAAAAAAAAATCAATCCAATGGAGGAAGGATGGCTTTCTCATCAAACGGTGCAGGATTAACTGGACATTCATAGGCAAAAAATGAACCTAAACCTAAACTTCACACCTTAAATAAAATTAACACAGAACAAACAAACAAACAAAAAAAGTAATACAAAACAGATCATACTTTACTCTAAAATGCAGAACTTGGAGCACCCAGTTGGTTAGGCACCTGCTTTTGGCTCAGGTCATGATCTCAGGGTTCTGGGATCAAGCCCCACATTAGGCTCCCTGTTAGATGGGGAATCTGGTTCTCACTCTCCTTCCATCCCTCCCCCTCCAGTGGTGATTTTTTTCTCTCTCAAATAAATAAAATGTAGAACTTAAAAACATGGAGAAAACAACATAGGAAAAAAAATCTCTGAGATCTGAAGCTAGGCAAAGAGTTCTTAGATTTGATACCAAGCATAATCATTAAAAGGAAAAACTGGCAAAATTTAAATTAAAATCTTTTGCTTTGTGAAAGCCCATGTGAAAAGGATTAAGACAAGGTACAGACTGGAAAAAAAAAAAAAAACTTGCAAACCACCTATCAGACAAAGGACAAAGGACTAGTAACTAGAATATATAAAGAACACTCAAAATAGCAAAAAAAAAAAAAAAATTAAAAACCCAATTATAAAATAGGCAAATGACATAAAGAGACATTTCTCAGAAGAGGATATACAGATGGTAAATAAGCACATGAAAAGATGTGCTATATTAGCCACTAGGGAAATGCAAGTTAAGAACCTAAATTACTACACATACATCAGAATGCCTAAAACAAGAAATAAGGACAGTAAATGCTAGCAAGGATGTGGAGAAACTGGATAACTTATGTATTGCTGGTAGGAATATAAAATGATACAATCACCCAGAAAATGTATGACAGGTACTTAAAAGACTAAACATATAATTACCATATGATACAGCAGTTACGGTCCTGAGTATATACCCCAGGAGATTAAAAATTTCGTTCAAAAGAGCTTTATTTTTTTTTAGGATTTTATTTATTTAGCTGAGAGACAGAGAGCAAGAGAGTGGCACAAGCAGGGGGGAGAGGGAGAAACAGGCTCCCCACTGAGCTGGGAGCCCCATGTGGGGCTCTATGCTAGGACCTTGGGATCATGACCTGACCAAATACTTAACTGACTGAGCCACCCAGGTACCCTTCATAACAGCTTTATCTGTGAGTCAAGAAATGGAATCAACCCAGATGTCCTTCAACAGATGAAGTTAAATAAACTAGGATACACCCATGGATTACTACTCAGGAATAAAAAAGAACAAACTACTGGGGCGCCTGGGTCCTGGGATCAAGTCCCACATCTGGCTCTCTGCTCAGCAGGGAGTCAACTTTTCCCTCTCTCTCTGTCCCTCCACCTGCTTGTGCTCCCTCTCAAATAATAAATGCAATCTTTAAAAAAAAAAAAAAAACTGATAAATGAAACAACCTAGATGAATCTCCAGGAAATTGTGCTTACTGAAAAAAGCCAATCTCAAAGGTTACATATGATTCCATTTGTATAATATTTTTTTAAACAACAAAATTTCAGAAATGGTTATCAAAGCTTAGAAATAGGCTGGTAGGATGTGAGCAGAATAGAAGGGCTGGGAGAAACAGTAACATACGTAGGTGATAAAACGCACTATACTGATCCTAATACACACAATTGAGTACCAATAAAATGCAATATGAATACGAGCGGTGGATTGTATCAAAGCCAATATATTTATTAGGGCAACCATAACAAAATACCAGATTGGATGGCTTAAATAACAGAAATTCATTTTCTCAGTTCTGGAAAGCTAAAAATCCAAAATCAAGGCATCAACAGGTTTGGTTTCTTCTGAAGCCTCTCCATGGCTTCCAGATAGCCAAGTTCTCACCTTGTCCTCACGTAGTCTTTACTTTGTAAACAACATCTCTTTTTGCGTCCAAACTTCCTCTTCTTACAAGGACAGCAGATTGGATTAGGGCCACCCTAACAATCTTATTTTAACTTAATAACCTCTTCAAAGGCCCTACCTCCAAATACAGCGACATTCTGACGTGCTGGGGTTTCAGACTTCAACATATGAATCTGGGGGGGATACAATTCAGCCCATAACAGTTAATATCTTCATTGTGACATTATATAGTTTTGCAAAATGTTACATTTAAGGAAACCAAGCAAATAGGCAAAGAATCTATTACTTTCATATAACTGCAAGTGAATCTACAATTATCTCAGTAGAAATTATCTCAGTAGAAAACATACACACAGATGGAACAGCACCTAACAAAAGACATGATATTTAACAAAATTAATTGATAAGGTAGCTCCATGAACCCCAGAGGAGTGGACAGAGCTAAAATATACATAAAAATATAAATCAGGATCAGCAACTAGGCAGATGAGGGGAGAAAAGGGAGACTTCTGATATTAACAAAGCTGGTAAACAGGAAATTACAATCACTCTAAAAAAGAGAGGACCCTACTTGAGTGAAATTGGATCAAGAAAAGGAAAATTTGTCAGGCTTCTAGGGAAAATAAGACCTAACAAGCCTGAGAAAGGGGGTGCCTGGGTGGCTGAGGGTTAAGCCTCTGCCTATAGTTCACGTCATGGTCCCAGGGTCCTGGCATTGAACCCCACATCGGGCTCTCTGCTCAACAGGGAGCATGCTTCTCTCTCTCTCCCTGCCTGCCTGTCTACCTACTTATGATCTCTCCCTCTGTGTCAAATAAATAAATAAAATATTTACCAAAAAAAAAAAAAAAAAAAGAGAGAGAGAAAAAGAAAAAGAAAGAAAGCCTGAGAAAGAAAACTGTAAGAATTAATATCCAAATCAGAATACTTGGCTGGCTTAGCCACTGATGCATGTGACTCTTGATCTTGGGGTTTTAAGTTCAAACCCTACATTGGGTGTAGAGACGACTAAAAAAAAAAAATAAATCTTAAGAGGCACCTGGGTGGCTCTGTTGGTTAAGTGTCTGCCTTCAGCTCAGGTCATGATCCAAGGGTCCTGGGATCAACCCCAATGTCAGACTACCTGTTCAGCAGGGAGTTCACCCTCCCCCAGATCATGTTCTCTCTCAAATGGGTAAAATCTTTAAAATAAAAAATAAAAATAAAATCTTGAAAGATAACTAAAATAAAATCCAAATCAAACAAAAAGGCATTGCTAGGGATAAATGAGAGACCCAAAGGAGGTCAATCTCAGAGAATAATAAAACGAAGAGTAAATAAAAAGGAAATTTTCCAGTAAAATATCCACAACCCGTCATCTAAGAGTAAAACTTACAAGTCTCAGTGACAAAGAGAAAATCCTGAAAGCAGCTCGGGACAAGAAGTCTCTAACATACAATGGTAGAAATATTAGATTGGCAGCAGACTTATCCACAGAGACCTGGCAGGCCACAAAGAACTGGCATGATATATTCAGAGCATCTAAATGAGAAAAATATGCAGCCAAGAATACTATATCCAGCTAGGATAACACTGAAAATAGAAGGAGAGATTAAAAGCTTCCAGGACAAACAAAGGTTAAAAGAATTTGCAAACACAAACAAGCCCTACAGGAAATACTGAAAGGGGAATTCCAAGCAAAGAGAGAGCCTAAAAGTACTAGACCAAAAAGGAACAGGGACAATAATCAGTAACAGTCACCTTACAGGTAATACAATGGCACTAAATTCATAACTTTAAATAGTTACCATGCATGTAAATGGGCTAAATACCCCAATCAAAAGACACAGGGGATCAGAATGGATTAAAAAAAAAAAAAAAAAAAAAAGACCCATCAATGCACTGACTACAAGAAACTCTTTTTACCCCAAAGACACCTCCAGATTTAAAGTGAGGGGGTGGAAAACCATTTACCATGCTAATGGACATCAAAAGAAAGCTGGGGTGGCAATCCTTATATCAGACAAATTAGATTTTAAGCCAAAGACTATAATAAGAGATGAGGAAGGACACTATAGCATACTTAAAGGGTCTGTCCAACCAGAAGGTCTAACAATTTTAAATATCTACGCCCCTAACATGGGAGCAGCCAACTACATAAACCAATTAATAACAAAATCAAAGAAACACATCTACAAAATACAGTAATAGTAGGGGACTTTAACACCCCCCTCACTGAAATGGACAGATCGTCCAACCATAAGATCAACAAGGAAATAAAGGCCTTAAACGACACACGGGACCAGATGGACATCACAGATGTATTCAGAACATTCCATCCCAAAGCAACAGAATACACATTCTTCTCTAGTGCCCATGGAACATTCTCCAGAATAGATCACATCCTGGGTCACAAATCAGGTCTCAACTGGTACCAAAAGACTGGGATCATTCCCTGCATATTTTCAGACCACAATGCTCTGAAGCTAGAACTCAATCACAAGAGGAAAGTTGGAAAGAACTCAGATACATGGAGGCTAAAGACCATCCTACTAGAGAATGAATGGGTCAACCAGGAAATTAAAGAAGAATTTTAAAAATTCATGGAAACAAATGAAAATGAAAACACTTTCAAAATCTTTGGGACACAGCAAAGGCAGTCCTGAGAGGAAAGTATACAGCAATACAAGCTGTTCTCAAGAAACGAGAAAGAACTCAAGCACACAACCTAACCTCACATCTAAAGGAGCTGGAGAAAGAACAGCAAAGAAAGCGAGACATAATAAAGATCAGAGCAGAAATCAATAAAATAGAGGGGCGCCTGGGTGGCTCAGGGGGTTAAAGCCTCTGCCTTCGGCTCAGGTCATGATCCCAGGGTCCTGGGATCGAGCCCCACATCGGGCTCTCTGCTCCGCGGGGAGCCTGCTTCCTCCTCTCTCTCTGCCTGCTTCTCTGCCTACTTGTGATCTCTGTCAAATAAAGAAATAAAATCTTTAAAAAAAAAAAAAGAAATCAATAAAATAGAAACCAAAAGAACGGTAGAACAAATCAACAAAACGAGGAGCTGGTTCTTTGAAAGAATTAATCTGATTGATAAACCCCTGGCCAGACTTATCAAAAAGAAAAGAGAAAGGACCCAAATTAATAAAATCATGATTGAAACAGAGAGATCACAACCAACACCAACGAAACACAAACAATTATAAGAACGTATCATCAGCAAACTATACGCCAGCAAATTTGACAATCTGGAAGAAATGGATGCATTCCTACAGACCTATAACCTACCAAAACGGAACCAGGAAGAAATAGAAAACCTGAACAGACCCACAACCAGCAAGGAGAGTGAAGCAGTCATCAAAAATCTCCCAACAAACAAGAGCCCAGGGCCAGACGGCTTCCCAGGGGAATTCTTCCAAACATTTAAAGAAGAATTAATACCTATTCTCCTGAAACTCTTCCAGAAAATAGAAATGGAAGGAAAACTTCCAAACTCATTTTACGAGGCCAGCATTACCTTGACCCCAAAACCAGACAAAAACCCCACTAAAAAGGAGAATTACAGGCCAATATCCTTGATGAACACAGATGCAAAAATTCTCACCAAAATACTAGCCAATTGGATCCAACAGTACATTAAAAGGATTATTCACCACGACCAAGAGGGATTTATTCCTGGGCTGCAAGTTGGTTCAATATCCACAAATCAATCAATGTGATACACACAATAATAAAAGAAAGAACAAGAACCATATGATACCCTCAACAGATGCCGAAAAAGCACTTGACAAAGTACAGCATCCTTTCTTGATCAAAACTCTTCAAAGTGTAGGGATAGAGGGTACAAACCTCAATATCATCAAAGCCATCTATGGAAAAACCCACAGCGAATATCATTCTCAATGGGGAAAAACTGAGAGCTTATCCCCGAAGGTCAGAACACGCCAGGAATGTCCACTGTCACCACTGCTATTCAACATAGCACTACAGGTCTAGCCTTATCAATCAGACAACAAAAATAAAAGGCATCCAAATCGGCAAAGAAGAAGTCAAACTCTCACTCTTTGAAGATGATATGATACTTTATGTGGAAAACCCAAAAGACTCTACTCCAAAACTCCTAGAACTCATACAGGAATTCAGTAAAGTGTCAGGATACAAAATCAATGCACAGAAATCAGTTGCATTTCTCTACACCAACAGCAAGACAGAAGAAAGAGAAATTAGGACTCAATCCCATTTAGAACAGCACCCAAAACCATAAGATACCTAGGAATAAACCTAACCAAAGAGGCAAAGAAACTGTACTCAGAAAACTATAAAGTACTCTTGAAAGAAATGGAGGAAGACACAAAGAAACAGAAAAATGTTCCATGCTCATGGATTGGAAGAACAAATATTGTGGAAATGTCTATGCTACTTAAAGCAATCTACACATGTAATGCAATCCCCATCAAAATACCATCAATGTTTTTCCAAAAAAATGGAACAAATAATCCTAAAATTTATATGGAACCGGAAAAGACCCCGAATAGCCAGAGGAATGTTTACAAGGAAAGCCAAAGTTGGTAGCATCACAATTCCAGACTTCAAGCTCTATTACAAAGCTGTCATCATCAAGGCTGTATGGCACTGGCACAAAAACAGACACATAGATCAATGGAACAGAACAGAGAGCCCAGAAATAGACCCTCAACTCTATGGTCAACTAATCTTCGACAAAGTAGGAAAGAATGTCCAATGGAAAAAAGACAGTCTATTCAACAAATAGTGTTGGGAAAACTGGACAGCCACATGCAGAAGAATGAAACTAGACCATTTCCTTATACCACACATAAAAATAGATTCAAAATGGATGGAAGACCTCAGTGTGAGACAGGAATCCATCAAAATCCTTGAGGAGAACACAGGAAGCAAATTCTTCAAACTCAGCCTCAGCAACTTCTTCCTAGAAATACCATCAAAAGCAAGAGAAGTAAGGGCAAAAATGAACTATTGGGACTTCATCAAGATCAAAAGCTTATGCACAGCAAAGGGAACAGTCAACAAAACCAAAAGACAACTGACAGAACGAGAGAGGATATTCGCACATGACATATCAGATAACGGGCTACTATCCAAAATCTATAAAGAACTTATCCAACTCAACACCCAAAGAAAAAATAATCCAATCAAGAAATAGGCAGAAGACATGAACAGACATTTCTGCAAAAAGACATCCAGATGGGCAACAGACACATGAAAAAGTGCTCAACATCGCTTAGCATCAGGGAAATACAAATCAAAACCACAGTGAGACAACAACTCACACCAGTCAGAATGGCTAAAATTAACAAGTCGGGAAACAACAGATGTTGGTGAGGCTGCGAAGAAAGGGGAATCCCTCCTACAGTGTTGGTGGGAATGCAAGCCGGTGCAGCCACTCTGTAAGACAGCATGGAGCTTCCTCAAAAAATTGAAAATAGAGCTACCCTATGACCCAGCAATCGCACTACTGGGTATTTACCAGATACAAATGTAGTGATACAAAGGGGCACATGCACCCGAATGTCCACAATAGCCAAACCAGATACAAATGTGTGATCTGAAGGAGCACACGCGCTCAAATGTTTATAGCAGCAATGTCCACAACAGTGAAACTTGGAAAGAATCTAGATGTCCATCAACAGACGAATGGATAAAGAAGATGTGGTATATATATATATATATATATATATATAAATACAATGGAATACTATGCAGCCATCAAAAGAAATGAAATCTTGTCATTTGCAACAACAAGGATGGAACTAGAGGGTATTATGCTGAGTGAAATAAGTCAATCAGAGAAAGACAATTACCATATGATCTCTGTGATACGAGGAATTTGAGAGGCAGAATGAGGGGTTTGGGAGGTAGAGAAGGAAAAAATGAAACAAGATGGGATCAGGAAGGAGACAAACCATAAGAGACTCTTAATCTTACAAAACAAACTGAAGGTTGCTGGTGGTAGGGGAGTATGGAGAGGGTGGTTGGGTTAAGGACATTGGGGAGGGTATGTGCTATGGTGAGTGCTGTGAAGTGTTTAAGTCTGACGATTCACAAACCTGTACCCCTGGGGCAAATAATACATTATATGTTAATAAAAATAATTAATAAAAAAATAAACATACAATTACAAAAAGAAAAAAAAGGACATTTTCTTCCTTTATGTTGATAGTTAACATACAGGGGCGCCTGGCTGGCTCAGTGGGTTAAGCCGCTACCTTCGGCTCAGGTCATGATCTCAGGGTCCTGGGATCGAGCCCCGCATCGGGCTCTCTTCTCAGCAGGGAGCCTGCTTCCTCTCCTCTCTCTCTGCCTGCTTGTGATCTCTCTCTGTCAAATAAATAAATAAAATCTTTAAAAAAAAAAAAAAAGAAAGAAAGTTAACATACAATCAGGGGTGCATAGGTGGCTCAGCCGGTTAAGTGTTGGACTCTTGATTTTGACTCTGGTCATGATCTCAGGGTCCTGGGACAGAGCCCCACCAGGCTCCACACTCAACAAGGAGTCCATTTGAGGATTCTCTCTCTGCCTCTCCCCTGTTCGCATGCACTCTCTCTAAAATTAAAAAAAAAAAAAAAAAAAGAGAGTGCCCAGGTGGCACAGTTGGTTGAGCAACTGATTCTTGGTTTTGGCTCAGGTCATGATCTCAGGGCCATGAGACTGAGCCCCCAGTTGGGCTCCATGCTCAGCTCAGAGTCTACCTGAGATTCTCTCTCCCTCTCCCTCTGGCCTGCTACTTGTGCTTATTTGCTCTTGCTCTCTCTCGAAAATGAGTTAAGTTTAAAAAAAAAGAAATATACAATCAAAAAAGGAGAAATAATAAGTGAACAATTTGCTGATATTCCACAATTTCACAAACAGAACACACGTATGTAACCAGCAACCAGATCAAGAAACAGAACATTACCAGTGCCCCAGAAGCCTCTACTTTCTCCTTTCTAGTCACTACTTCCTCAAGGTTCTGGCTTCTAACAGAATTTGCTGATTTTACCTGCTTGGCAAATTTATATATGTGGAGGCACACAGTGTGAACTCTTTTGTGCCTGGCTTCTATAGCACCACAAAGGTCTGTGAGATTCATACATACTATGTAGTTACAGATTGTTAATTCTCATTGCTCCACAGTATTCCACTGTTATGAATATAGAAAAATATATCCACTTTGATTCAGTCTCCTATTGTTGTATAACAAATCACCCTAAAATTAAATAACGTAAAATAATTCTTCCTTTCTCACAAGTCTGTGGGTTATCTGGGCAGTTTTTCTCCTGGCTTTACGTGAATTTGCTCATGTGACTACTTTTAGGTGAAGGGTCAGGTCAGCTGGGAAGTCAAAGATGGTCATACTCACCTAATCTGGCAGTAAGTGCTGGTCACTAGCTAGTGCACCTCAATTTTCTTTCACCTGACCTCTCCCACTTGCGTATTTCTTTATCTTGTGGTCTCTGGGCAATATTTCCCCTCCAATGTGTATGCACTTATCAAGCTTCTGCTGCACCACACTTGCCTAATGTCCCACTGGCCAAAATAAGTTAAATGGTTAAAATCAGAATCATTGTGCAAAGGGACAACACATGGGCATAGACACCAAGAGATGGCACTTACTTGGGACCATTAATTTAACACTCTACCACATAGTATACCGTTGTCATTTGGGCAGAATTTCAGTTTGGGGGATATTATAAATAGTACTATGAACATTCTAGTACATTTATTTTAGTAAGCATGTATCTTTGAGTAGAATTACTGAACCATAATACATGCAAACACATAGCTTCAGTAAATACTACCAAATAGCTTCCCAAATTGCTTGTATCCATTTATACCTTTTTAACATTTTGTTTATTACTTTGGGGGTGGGAGTAGAGCAGGAGAAGGAAAGAATCTCAGACTGTGCATTGAGTGCCAAGCCTGACATGAGGCTCAATCTCATGACCCCAAGATCATGACCTGAGCCCAAACCTAGAACTGGATGCTCAACCGACTGAGCCACCCAGGCATCCCTCCATTTACATTTCTGTACCCATTTACACTTCCAACAGCAGTACTTGAGAATTCCAGTTACTCTGCATTCTCATCACCACTTGATATTTTTCATCTTTTTCATTTAGCCATTCTAGTGGGTATGCAATATTATCTCACTCCAATTTTATTTGAGTGGCCATATTTTTTAAATTTCACATAAGAAACAAAGGAAAAAATTTCATACCGTGAAACTAAAAAAGAACTACCTTGGCCTACTTCCATCTCCATCACAGAAACCTTCTCCTAAAGTACAAGTAAATCCATCTAATTTAAACATGAACAAGCAAAAGGAATGCAATCTAATCCCATGTGAGGTGCTATGAGAAAAAGATGTAAAAGAACCAAATAAGGTACCAATAGTCAATGAAGTAACATCACAGAAATATGGCCATAAAGTAGGTGAGAACGGTCGTATAATATTTTAATATTAAAGGAAATTAAAGTGATAGAAGCTATAAAATATACATCAGAAATAGAAAAATGGGAAAGAAAGGGAATAGCCACACAACAAGAGCATTTACAAAGAGAAATGATAGAATTCAGGACAGAATAAGAAAAAAAAAAATCAGAAAGGAAGACAAAACTGCAGTTAATGCTTAATAAAGGATAAAAAGGAAAAAAATAGAAAAATAAAATAAAAAAAATAAAAAGAATTTGAAGAAAGTTATAGATATAAAAGACAGTCAAAGAAGATCCAACATACATGTAACAGGGGACCCCCCCAAAAAAGAAAATGAGAGCAATAAAACAGATTAAATATTAAAATCTATGATTGATGAAAATATTTATGAAAAAATACTTAAGCCAACATTATAAAATCCACATTGTGTATCTGGAAAAATTAACAGAGAAGAGCCAACACTTAATAGATGCTCTAGCAAAATTACTACCTTTTAAAGATGAAGAAAAAAGTCTTTGGGCATCCAAGAGAACGATAAAGTCATTTAAAAAGAAAAGAGGATCAAAGTGGTATTAGACTCTGACAGTAACATTTTTTACCAGAATACAATACAGAATTACAAAATACAATAGGACTCTGGGGCACCTGGGTGGCTCAGGTGGTTACGCATTTGCCTTTGGCTCAAGTCACGATCTCAGGGTCCTGGGACAGAGCCCCACATGAGGCTCCCTGCTCAGGAGGGAGTCTGCTTCTCCCTCTGCCCCTCCCCCTGTTCATGCTCTCTCACACATGCTTGCTCTTTCAAATAAATAAATAAAATCTTAAAAAAAAAAAATGGGTAGGACTCAGCAAACTATGGCTTGTGCACCAAATCCAGCCCACTATCTGGTTCTGTAAATAAAGTTTTACTAAACGCAATTATTACATACTCTATACGGCTGCTTTTGCACTGCAGTGGCATGTTCCACAAAGCCTAAAACAATTGCTGTTTGGCCTTTCACAGAAAAGGTCTGCCAAACCTACAGCAAAGTAACATATTTAGGAAATTTGAGAACAAAAATGTGAGCCAAGTACTTATATTCAGACACACTGGCCTTCAAGTATAAAACCACAGAAGAAGAGTTTTAAACATAAAAAACAGGACACAGTATTCACATGAGCCATTTATAAGGATTCAAAGAGCTTCAGACTATCAAACGCGACTACAGAAGTCTCAGCATAAGGACTTGTGTTGTGCACTAAATAAATTTAACTGGAGAACCAAGACTAATGATAGGCAAAGGTGACAGAATAATATGTGATTTCTATGGGGGCAAACAGAACTGAGAAATCTTAGGGAGTAGGAATCAAGTAGTCTAGGGGCTCAAATATATCACACATATGTAGTGAAGTATGTCTGTATGTATGAAAGACAATGAGCGGACAAGTACTATGAGTTGTACTGTCCGCCCCCCAATTAATACACTGAGTTCCTAATAGCCAGTACTTCAAAATGAGACAATATTTGGAGTTAGGGTCTTTAAAGAGGTAATTAAAGTAAAACAAGGTCATTTGGGTGAGTTCTAAGGCTATGGATAGATATCTTATAAGAAGAGGACACAGGTACATAGTGAAAACATCTGAGGAAGACTGAAATTGAAAGCCAAAGGGGACTCAGAAGAACCCAACTCTGCCACTATCTTGATCTGGGACTTCTAGCCTCCAGACTTTGAGAAAATTTTGTTGTTTAAGGCATCCAGTCTGTCATACTTTATTATGACAGCCCTTAATAACTAATACTGACTGGGGAGAGGAAGTTGTTCTGGCTGGGTAGGAGTTGACAAATATTGTTAACTCTGTCCCAGAGTATGAAGTCTCAGAAAAGTAGAGCTTTTGATATGTGGTGATTATGTCTTAAATAATGCAATGATTAAAAAATTTCTAAATAGGGGTGCCTGGCTGGCTCAGTTGGCACAGCATGAAACTCTTGATTTCAGGCTCATGAGTTCAAGCCCCACCATGGGTGTGGATCCTACTTAAGAAAAAAAAAAAATTAAAGAGTAAATACTTACAAGGAAAATAATTACAAGGGAAAACTGAAGGGGCACAATATTTTCAATGTGAAAAGGCCAGAAAGGTTTAAAGTACTTGTCAGTTTTGAGCAAAACCAAGAAGAAAGGAAACCCAAGCAAGATATATCCTATTCCTGGGGCACCTGGGTGGCTCAATGGCTTAAGCCTCTGCCTTCAGCTCAGGTCATGGTCTCAGGGTCCTGGGATCAAGCCCCACATCGGGCTCTCTGCTCAGCGGGGAGCCTGCCTCCCCCTCTCTCTCTGCCTGCCTCTCTGCCTACTTGTGATCTCTCTCTCTCTCTGTGTCAAATAAATAAATAAAAATCTTAAAAAAAAAAGATATATCCTATTCCTGAAATTAAAATTAATTAAAAAGGTAAATAAATAATGCAAAACCAATCCTGCTAAGCAAGGGAAAGTAACTGAAGCAACTTTGCATAATTTGTTAGAATTTAAATTGACTTTTTTTCCCCAAGATTTTATTTATTTGGCAGAGAGCACAAGCAAGAGGAGTGGTAGCCAGAGGGAGAGGGTGAAGCAGGCAGCCCAGCACGGGAGACTCCATCCCAGGACCGTGAGATCATGACCTGAGCCAAAGGAAGATGTCCAACCACCTGAGCCATCCAGGCACCCCAACTTTTTTTTTTTTTTAAGATTTTATTTATTTATTTGACAGAGAGAGAGATCACAAGTAGGCAGAGAGGCAGGCAGAGGAGGGAGGGGAGGAAGCAGGCTCCCTGCTGAGCAGAGAGCCCGATCTAGGGCTCGATCCCAGGACTCAGAGATCATGACCTGAGCCGAAGGCAGAACCCACGGAGCCACCCAGGTGCCCCCCCACTTTTTTTAAGTAAGCTTTACACCCCTTGAACTCACAACCCCCAAAGCAAGAACCACATGCTCTACCAACTGAGCCAGCCAGGTGCTCCTCAAATAAATTAAAAAAAAAAATTTTTTTCAGGGGCGCCTGGGTGACTCAGTCAGTTGAGCATTCAACTCTTGGTTTCTGCTCAGGTCATGATCTCAGGGTCCTAGTATCAAGCCCAACATCAGGCTCTGCACTCAGCAGGGAGTTGCCTTGAAGATTCTCTCTCTCTGAAATAGATAAATAAAGTTTTTTAAAAAAATTTTTTCACCTAACTAACAGAATCCCTGATGGTCAACAAACTAAAACATTTTTAGTCATCAAATGAAAAGATATTTCAATGGGTATTAATAGAATTCTGGTTCACTGTAATTTTTTTTTTTAACAAACAAGTAATAATTACTAGCAATTGCACATATATCATTTCTTGCCCTGCACCTAGAGCTATAGAAGCCATAGATTTCAAGAGGACGAGTAAGGGTGAGTGGAAAGTTATTCTCCAATTTGTAGCTATTTAAGAGAGACTTGCTCCCTAGTGCTAAGCAGGCCAAAATTCAGGCAGATAAGAGAGAAAATAGCTAGAGTATAAATGCATCATTTTACAGTAAGACTTTTCTTTTTTCTTTAAGATTTTATTGTCAGAGAAAGAATGAGCACAAGCAGGGGGAGTGGCAGAGGCAGAAGGCAGGCTCCCTGCTAAGCAAAGAGCCCATGCGGGACTCTATCCCAGAACCCTGGGAACATGCCCCAAAGGCAAACGCTTAACTTTCTGAGCCATCCAGGTGTCCCAAGACACTTAATGTTTTTAAAAGTTTCTTAAATGTTTTAATATCTTCTTAAAGTTTTTTAAAATTCTATTTGTTTTTTCTTTCATTTTTTTTAAAGCAGGCTCCACACCCAGTACAGAGCCCAATGCAGGGCCCAAACTCACTGAGATCAAGTCCTGAGAAGAGACCAAGAATCTGACGCTCAACCAACTGTGCCACCCAGGCACCCCTAAAAGTTGTATTTCACATGAAGTTGCACAATTTATCTTTAGCAATATATATGATGCTACTTTTCTTCCAATACAAAAAAGCAGGTTATTGACATCCTAAATATCCCTTTGCTTTCTATACTGAAGTATGATGAAGTGTTTTGAAATACATTTTCTTTGTCACTAGACCCACTGGTATTACAAATACGGAATGGTCAAAAGCCCTCCAACTGTTTAAGACTTTACAAAATACACTTGAATACTGCGCATAATTTGCCTTTCTCCAGAAAAGGGTACTAAACTTGTTGACATTGGATACAAAATAAAATTCAAAAATTCGCATCTTGAGTACTTTTGGTTTCTTGACCTTTATTTGAATTTGAGACTAAGCTTTACCAAACAACAGAATTTACACTGTAACTAGCCAACCACAGTCCTCATTATGGAATCTATGCAGTACATTTGTTACCTAGGAAACAGACCAGAGCACAGGCAGAGTGCAATTTCTGTACAGCAAAAGAATTCTCCACTCATGCTGATAAATAAAGTCCATAAATCAACTAATCAGAAGCCAAGTCAAGAAGTATCACATAAGAGTTAAGCTCTATGGAAACTTTTTTAAAGGAAAAAAAGAAACCTGTGGGGCTTCTTCAGGCAACTATGTAGATCTCTTAAGTAAATATTATGAGCAGGTTTCTTTACAAACACAAACTGTCAGAAAATAAACTGTTCAAAATAAATGGCTTCTCTCCAATCTTCAGCTTCTCTATTTTTGACAGTATTTAAGAGAAAAAGCTTCTTCAGAGCCAGCCTCGTACATCTGGTAGCAGAATATTAATCCAAGAATGAATTCCGCATTTTCCAAGAGCAGCATAGGTTTGTGCTGTTCTTAAACAATGCAGAACAATAAAGGCTGTAATGAGAGGTCACTGTCCATACTTCTCACAGTCAGACCTGCTTCTATACCAGGCTAAAAAAAAACTTCATGAAAAAGAAGTATTTGAAAGTCACAGGTCTATAACAAAGAATAAAACTGTTACTTTTCAGCTTTTCATTTGGTTATTACTAATGATAATACTAGTCCTTTGAGGGTTCCAGGTAACCTAAAGTGGCCACTTTGAGTTTCCTTTCATGGTACCACACTGATAACTAACAAGCAGGAAAAGTCTTTGGATTTTCTAGCCTATCAAATTTAACTGGACAACTTAGTGTTGTTTAAAAAAAAAGAAAGTGGCCAATGTCAGTTTATACTGCTCAGCTATATTTAAAATCCAACTTTACAAATTCAAAATATCTGGAAGTAACATTTGTCATATCAAAAATATCAGAAAAAAAATTCAATCATTAAGAGAGCAAAATAATTTATACGCCTTCCTAAATACCAACAAACCAGAAGAGAAATCAGTTGAAAATATGTAAAGTTCTCTGGACTGTTTCTGATTACACGAAAATATTAATGTTAATTATACAAAAAAATTAATATCCACATATCAGAGCCAAAAATAAAAACAAAATGGAAAAAAACTGGCTGTTATCTTTTAGCCACCCCAGATGAAGAAGCTACACTGCCAATCCCAGAAAACCGTTATGCATAACCACAAGTTGCCAAGCAATTCTCAATGCAGGCCACACTCTTAATATTTAATTTACACAGTGACTCTTTTTAAACCTTATCCCTCTGATTGACAGTCCTATAAACACACAAACAAATAATTCAAGTTCTTGGCTTATCTTTTTTAAAACTTCTAAGAACTGAAAATGAGTGTGTAATCTAATAGCTGAAACTCTGCCGGTGTTTTCGAACTCCATCCCACCATTCTAATAAAGCCTGAACAAATTTCAATACCTATGCTCCTTGGGCCATCCTTATTGAAAAAGAAAGAGGAACCTTCCTCAAGGGCCTACTAGCGCCTTGCACTAAGCCCTATGCAGTCTAAATTCGTTTAACTAATCTAGACAGGAAGTCAAAGCAAGAATAAAATTTGATCAAGTCAAAGGGACTAGTGAAATTAATGTTAGATGTAGTCTCTTCTAGGTTTTAAGGGTACAAAAATGTACACTCCAGATATTTACAAAATTAGGCATGCAATAACAATAGTCTGTTACTGTAACTAGGGCAAGAATCTAGGTTAATTTTTTCTCCTAGAAAAAGACTAACTCTTTTCGGCACACTAAAACTGTCTCTTTAAATGACAAAAATCACTTTGCCTAATTAAAACTGCATTAAAATTGTACATTGCTTTCTGATGAATTTCTACAACTTACTTGATGAAGATTTAAATAAATTGTTTTCCACCACAATGTTTTTCCTTTAAGTTCAGATGTTTAAGAAAGCCTCTGTTTTCTGCATACAGCTGTACATATAACTGAGCACCCAAAAGTATTTTTGTAATCTTCTTGATAACCATCAGATTTAAATTTGTCAATATGGATTCTCACACACTGGGGGGGGGGGGGGGGGGGAAGTCTCCAGAAGTGAGCAATAGGTTGAGAATAATACAAAGATAAAAATCCGTACCTGCATTAAAAATCTGAATCTGTAAAATTAAGTTTCTGGGCGCCTATTCAACTTCACTTATAATTCGAATATCTACAAATACGTATCAACTCTTCATAAGAAACTCACCCAGATAAATAATATAATTCAGAAATATCACCTACAGTACTTTTCAAAAAACTATATCCAACATGTACAACCCAATCGTTGGGTTTTATAGAGAGAGAAAATACATAAAAACAGACCAAAAGAGGGAAAGCACATCACAGGGAGGAAAATCAGTTCTAACGTTCTCCCCATATGCTGTGGAAGACCTCATATTTTAAACCAGCAAAAATAATGGTTTTTGCCTCAACGCAAAGCTAGATATTTATTTTGCACGCCAATTTAACCTCCACCGTGGAAGCTGTCACTGTCGCTTGTTAACTGTTTACTTAATAGGTAGAAGATTCTGTCATGCTAATCCTAGAGTCTCGAAAATAACTTTACCATCAAACTTTAAAATATGTATATATGTAAGACAAATTTTGTAAAAATCACAGCCATGTTCATCTTTGATTTGCCTGTAAGTCCCTACCTAACCTTAAAACAAGGAGAAAAGCCACCTGAAAACCTGAAACGGTCTGTGATTTGGGTTGGATTTTGGTCCGCCCAGCCTGCTCGCGCCCAGGGGAATACATTTGTCGATGTATTTGATAACAAACACAAATCACTGTGCGCAGCCTCAGATGGGGGAGGGGGCGGAAGAGCCCTCCGGAGAAAGCCCTCCTCCGTTAGAAACAATAAATAAGGGACCGGAGCGATGCACGTTCCTCCACACACGCCCCACACGCACCTCAGCGTGCCTCTCGCGAGGGAAACAAGTCGGGCAAAGACCCAAAGCACCTCTCTGCCTCTCTCCACAACCCTCTCAAGACTTGGAAACTAAGAGGGCAGATCTTTTCTTTCTCCTTCCCGCCCTCCTTCCCACCTCCAAACAGACCCGAGAGCAGGAGCAGGCGAGCCAGACCCACGCAGCGCGCCCGCGGCGGCGACAGGAGATGCTGGGCGGCGGGCCGGCCCCGCCGAGGCTGACCAGAGCCGCGGCCGCCCGCGCTCGCTCCGGGAGCCCGTTCGGCCGCCCGGGGTCTCACCCCTCGCGCCCCCAAGCCCGTCATCGGCGACGGCCAGGCGCCCGAGTGGCTGCCCTGACTCTCGGCCTTCCCCCCCCCCCCCCCCCCCCAGAGGAGACAAAAGAGGGTTCAGCCGGGTCACTGCTCCGCTGCCGAAGGGGCGGCAGCGCGGACCCCAGCGCGGCCGCCCCCCACACAAAGGGGCTCCCCGGCCCAGGTCGCAGCGTCGGCGCGCTAGTCTCCGCCCCGCGCGCGGGCTCTCACCCACCTGCAGGTGTCTGTGCGTCTGTCCATAGGAACGCGGGCGGTGGGGGGGGCCTGCGGGAGCCGGGCAGCCCGGGCTGGACGGGGCGGGACCGAGGGGAGGGAGGAAAGCGGCCGGAGGGCCGGAGAGCGAAGGTAAGAAGAGCGGGGAAGGCGCCGGGCGGGCGGCGGACGGAGGCGCGGGGCGGGGGGCGGGGGCGCCAGCCTGGCTCTGCCGACCGGCGCGCGCCGCTCCGTGCGCCCCGGGCTCCGCGCGCCCGGCTCGGAGCGCGGCGGGCAGGGGGCGGGGCGCAGGCGGGGCGGGGCCGGCGAACGGGGCGGGGGCTCGGACCCCGGGCTCCAGCCGGCACCGGAAACGCGCCGTGGTCCGCGAGACCCACAGGAAGTGTGTAACGACACCTCCTACGAAGCGCTCCGAGCTCGCGGTGGTCGCTGCCCGGAGGTGGTGTGGACCGACCTTCCTAGCACACACCGGGCGCGCACGAGCTCGGTCTCTGGGCGCAGACAGGTGTGGAACCTACGGTCCCCGCGACGTTCTGAAGTGGGCAGCACTCCGTCCTGCCGCGCGCCGTGGCCCGCGGTCCATGCTGCCCCCGCTGCCCCCGCTTCCCCTTTGGAGCTCCGCAGAGCTTAACCTGAACGCAGGGAGCAGACCTTGCAAGAACCTGCTCCGTTCGTCTGGTGTATAACACCTGCTTTAACGCACCGAGTCGAGTCACCTCTACACCCAGGCATGTACAGAAACACTTCCTACTGACACAACCCACAGTCTCCGCTGCCCAGTGGAAGTTCCCCATCCAACTACAACACTCGCATCCATCCCAGAGAGACAGAGAGGGCAGTTTAATGACACCTAAAACATACTATGACCAGGGAGGTATACAAGAACACCTCGGTATCACAGAGGTAAGGCAGGCGCCCTCCACTTTTACTTTATCTAGCAAACACTTTGATAGTACTTACTGTATGTGACTGGGGTTTACCCTAAGTGCTTAGGGAATATTAATTTATTTAATGCCAAGAACTCTGCACTGAGTGTTGTTAGCATTGCCAACTTATGGCTAAGGAAACTGAGGCACAGAGGAATTAGGACATTTGCCCCAATATCACACAGTAGCTGGGAAAACCCAGATTATCCCAGGCGGTTTGGAACCAGATTCCATGCTCAACTCCCTTTCTACTTACAGCATTAAGTATTTCCAAAATAATAATAGTGATAATAAACAACATTTTTTTAAAGGTTTTTTTTTTATTTATTTGACAGACAGAGATCACCAGTAAGCAGAGAGGCAGGCAGAGAGAGGAAGGGGAGGAGGCTCCCTGAGCCGAGAGCCCGATGTGGGGCTCAATCCCAGCACCCTGAGACCATGACCTGAGAGGAAGGAAGAGGCTTAAGCCACTGAGCCACCCAGGCGCCCCAATAAACAACATTTAAAGCATATCTGACTGATTAGCCAAATGTGGTGCTTGCATCCTGACCTCACCCCACTGTGACAAGGAAACCTCAGTCCCTCTCACCCTTGTGGTACATGAGGAGAGAGAAGAATGTGAGGTAGATAAAGAGACTAACTTCAGGGCGCCTGGGTGGTTCAGTGGGTTAAGCCTCTGCCTTCGGCTCAGGTCATGATCTCAGGGTCCTGGGATCGAGGCCCGCGTTGGGCTCTCTGCTCAGCGGGGAGCCTGCTTTCTCCTCTCTCTCTATGCCTGCCTCTCTGCCTACTTGTGATCTCTCTCTCTCTGTTTCAAATGGATAAATGGAATCTTTAAAAAAAAAAGAGAGAGAGAGAGAGACTAACTTCAGAACAAAAAAGAAAGGATTCTTAACACCTTGCTCTGTCAACACTCCTTCTGGTCTAGGCTGACTTACACACACACACACATCTATGTAAGCATTTTTGACAAAATAATGTCTGTCCAAAAAAAAAGGTTAATTGCCACATATTTCAAATGTGTAATCCTGGAGAAATTGGAACCTTAAGCACAGCTGGTGGAAATGTAAATGGTGCAGCCACTACAGAAAACAGTGTGGGGGCTCTTCAAAAAAAAAAAAAAAAAAAAAACCAAAAATTACGATTCAGAAATCCCACTCTGGGTATATATCTAGCACTTAAAGCAGGAACTTGAAGAGATATTCGCACACCCATGTTCACTGCACCATATTCACAATGGCCAGGAGGTGAAAGCGGCCCCAATGTCCATAGATGGATGAATGGATAAACAAAATATGGCATATACATACAATCGAATATTATTCAGACTTTAAGAAATCTTATATTGCTCTATTAAAGAAAGAAATCCTGTCATATGCCACAACATGGATGAACATAGAGGACATTCTGCTGAGTAAAGCAGACCAATCACCAAAGGACTACTGGAATACCATATGCTTCCACTCACATGAGATAACTAGGGTTGTCAAAATCATGGAAACAATGTATTATGCTGGTTGCAGGAAACTGGAGGAGGGGAATATGGGGAGTTGTTCCATGAGTATAGAATTATGGTTTGGTGCAATGAAAAAGTTCTGGAGATCTATCACACAACAATGTGAGTATAGTTAATACCACTGAACTGTCTACTTAAAGGTGGTTAAGAGGATAAATTTTATATTGTGTGGTTTGTTTTTTACCACAAATAACTTTTTAAAAATGCAATCTCATTTAAAGGATATATCCAGGGTGCCTGGGTGGCTCAGTGGGTTAAGCTTTTGCCTTCAGCTCAGGTCATGATCTCAGGGTCCTGGGATCAAGCCCTGCGTTGGGCTCTCTGCTCAGCAGGGAGCTGGCTTCCCCCTCTCTCTCTGCCTGCCTCACTACCTACTTGTGATCTCTGTCAAATTAATAAATAAAAACCTTTAAAAAATATAAAATAATAAGAAAAAATTTTTAAAAAGGATATATCCATCATGATGAATTTCTTTAATGATGCAGGCTTCCAGCGATGATGGGGTACCTTGATGAATAAACTACCTCTCCTGCTAAGAACTGGAATTTAAAACAATTTAAAACAACAAAACAGGGGCACCTGGGTGGCTCAGTGGGTTAAAGCCTCTGCCTTTGGCTCAGGTCATGATCTCAGAGTCCTGGGATCGAGCCCCGCATCAGGCTCTCTGCTCGGCAGGGAGCCTGCTTCCTCCTCTCTCTCTGCCTGCCTCTCTGCCTACTTGTGATCTCTGTCTGTCAAATAAATAAATAAAATCTTAAAAAAATTTTTTAAATAAAAAAAACAAAACAACAAAGGTTGTTTAAAGCTCTTCTAGAGCAACCAAGGATTGAGAGTCTAAGAGCTCAGCAAGACGGGGAAACACACTGAAGTGACTCCTACATTCTCAACTACTTTTCTTTCTTAGGGCATTGTTGATTTGTGTCTAGGAGTATAGAAGCCAAACAGTGAGAAACATCCTAGAATTTTTGACAGTCTGATCAGGCTACAGATACAAAATTTGGAGGTCAAGTCTAGCAAGACAGCTTGGACTTGAAAGCTCTGGGGGGCGGGAGGAGGCAGATGGAGAGAAAAGCTGATTCTCCACGGAGGAGGGAGCCCAACACAGGACTCAATCCCAGGACGCTGAGATCATGACCTAAGCTGAAGGCTGACGCTCAATGGATTTGAGCCAACCAGGCACCCCTCACTGGTGAATGCTAACAAATATTTAAATGAAGAAATTGGGGTGCCTGGCTGGCTCAGTCATGATCCCAGGATCCTGGGATGGAGCCCCACATGGGGCTCCTTGCTCAGTAGGAAGCCTGGTTCTCCCACTCCCACTCCCCTTGCTTTTGTTCCCTCTCTCACTGTGTCTCTCTCTGTCAAATAAATAAATAAATAAATAAAAATAAATAATGAAGAAATTAGACCGATTCTTTCTACTCCCTTTCAGAAAACAGAAACAGATAAAATATTCCTAATTCATTCTATGAAGCCAATATTACCCTAATCCAAAACCAGACAGACATTGCAAGAAAATTACAGACCAGTATCTCTCATGAACATACATACAAAAATCCTCAATAAGATATTAGTAGATTGAATCCAACAATGTATAAAGAGAACTATATGTCACAACAGTCATAGTCTGTTCAGGCTACCATAATAAAATACAGATCTTCCTCACCTTACCATGGGGTTGTTCCAGTAAACCCATTGTAAATTGAAAATGTCATAAGTTAAAAATGCGTTTAATACCCATAACCTACTGAACACCCTAGTATAGTGTAGCCTGTGTTAAACATCCTCAGAACACTTACATTAGCCTGCAGCTGGGCAAAATCACCTAGCACAAAGCCTATTTTAGAAGAGTGTTGAAGGGGTGCCTGGGTGGCTCAGTGGGTTAAGCCTCTGCCTTCGGCTCAAGTCACGATCTCTGAGTCCTGGGATCCAGCCCCACATCAGGCTCTCTGCTCAGCAGGGAGCCTGCTTCCCCCCTTTCTCTGCCTGCCTCTCTGCCTACTTGTGATTTCTCTCTGTCAAATAAATAAAATCTTAAAAAAAAAAAAAAAGAAGAGTGTTGAATATTTCATGTAATTTATTGAATACTATACTGAAAGTGAATAACAGAATGGTCGTGCGGGTACAAAATGGTTGTTAAGTGTATCAGTTGTTTACCCTTATGACCAAGTGGCTGACTAGGAGCTGCGACTAACTGCTGCTGACCAGTGTCATGAGAGTATCACACCACATACCACTAACCCAGGAAAACATGAAAATTCAAATTTCAAAGTGTGGTTTCTACTGAATGTCTAGTGCTTTCACACCATCATGACTTTGAAAAATTGTTAAGTTGAACCATCATTAAATCAGCGATCCTCTGTACCAGAGACTGGGTAGCCTTTAAACAATAAACTTTATTTCCTGTAGTTCTGGAGGCTAGGAAGTCCAAGACCAAGGCACACACAGAGTTAGTATATGGAAAGGGCTTGATTTCTGGTTCACAGATGGCACCATCTCACCATGTCCTCACATGGTAGAAGGGACCAGCTAGCTCTACTAGGTTCTACTAAGGGCACTAATCCCAATCCCAAGGGCCCCACCTTCAAGACCTAATTACCTCCTGAAGGCCCCACTTCCTAATACCATTGTCTTAGGGATTAGAATTTCAACATATGAAATGGTGGAGCATGAACATTCATATATAAAAAACCATATGGGATTTATTTCAGGAATGCAAGGTTGGTTCAACATTCAAAAATAATTAATGTCATCTACTACATCAACAAGCTAAAGATCATGTCAATAGATGCAGAAAAAGCATTTGACAGAGTCTAAGACCTACACATGGTAAAATCTCTCAGTAAACTACGAATAGAGGGAACTTCATCAGCTTGATGATGAATATCTACAAACACCCTATAGCTAATGGTGAGAAACTAGAAACTTCCTCACCAAGATCATGAACAAGGCAAGGATGTCCCCTCTCATTAATGTTTTTCGACATCATACTGGAAGTCCTAGCTAATGCAATAATACCACGGAAGGAAATAAAATGTAGGGAGATTACAAAAGAAGAAATAAAATTATGTTCACAGATGACATAATTGTCTATGTAGAAAACCTGAAAAAAATTACCAAAAAAAAAAAAAAAAAGCCTTCCTGGGAACTAATAAATGATTATAGTAAAGTTGTAGGATATAAAGTTAATACACATGGGGTACCTGGGTGGCTCCGTTGGTTAAGCCACTGCCTTTGGCTTGGGTCATGATGCCAGAGTCTCGGGATCGAGTCCTGCATCGGGCTCCCAGTTTTGCGGGAAGTCTGCTTCTCCCTCTCACCTTCTCCCCTTTCATGCTCTCTATCCCTCAAAAAAATAAAATCTTTAAAAAATATAAGGTTAATACACAAAAGTCAATTACTTTCCAAATGCCAGTAATGAAGAAGTGAAATCTGAAATTTAAAATATATTACCACTTCCACTGGCATCCCACAAAATACTGAAGTACAACTCTAACAAAATCTGACAAGATCTATATGAGGAAACCTACAAAACTCTCATGAAAGATATCATAGACCTTAATAAGTGAGGAGATAGTTCATATTCATTGATAAGAAGACACAATATTGTCAAGACATCAGTTTATCCCATACCGATACATGGATTCAATGGAATGCCAATCAAAATCTCAGCAAATTATTTTGTGGTATCAACGAATTGATTCTAAGTTGTTTTTTTTTTAATTGAGAAATACTTGTACTTTTGTTTTCTTTTTATTTTTCATTTTAAGTAAGCTCTACATCCAGTATGGGGCTTGAATTCACAACCCTAAGATCGAGAGTCACATGCCTCACCAACTGAGCCAGCCAGGTGACCCTGATTCTAAAGCTTACATGGAGAGGTGAAAGACCCAGAACAGCCAACTCAGTATTGAAGAACAAAAGGTGGAGGACTGATACTACCTTAAAGTAGCTTACCATATAGCTGCAGTCACCAAGCAGTGTGGTATTGGTGAAGGAATAAACAAATAGATCAGTGGAACAGAACAGAGAACCCAGAAATAGATCCATATAAGTACAGTCAACTGATCTTTGACAAAGGAGAAGACAGTGTTGTGTTTTGTTTTTTTTTTTTTCAACAAATGGTGCTGGGACTGGATATCCACATGCCAAAAAAAATTTTTTTAAATGAATCGGAACAATTTTACTCCTTCCACAAAAATTGATTCAAAATGGATCACAGATCTAAATGTAAAATGCAAAACTATGAAATTCCTAGAAAATGACAGGAGAAAACCTAGATGGCCTCGGGTATGGCAATGAGTTTTTAGATATGACACCAAAGGTAAAATCCATGAAAGAAGTGATTGCTAAGCTGGCCTTCATTAAAATGAAAAACTTCATTAAAATGAAAAACTTCGGGGCGCCTGGCTGGCTTAGTCAGATGAGCATGTAACTCTTGATCTCGGTTGGGGTTGTGAGTTCAAGCCCCACACTGAGTAGAGATTACTTAAAATAAATACACTTAAAAAAAAATTTTTTTTAAATGAAAAACTTCTGCTCTGCAAAAGGCAATGTCAAGAGAATAAGAAAACAAGTCCCAGTCTGGGAGAAAATATTTGCTGAAGACCTATGATAAAGGAGTGTTTTCCAAAATACACAAAGTACTCTTAAAATGCAACAGTAAGAAAACAACTTAATTTAAAACTGGGCCAAAAAGCTTAACAGACACCTTACTAAAGAAGATAGAGAGGCAAGTAAGCATATGAAAAGATGTTCAACATTGCAAACTGAAAGAAGATACCACAACGCACCTGTTAGAATGGCCAAAATTCACACCACTGACAATACCAGATACTAAAGAGGATGTGAAGCAACAGGAACACAACGTCATTGTTGTGGGGGATGCAAAATGGCACAGCCACTTTGGACAGTTTGGCAGTTTATTATAAAACTAAACTTACTCCCATATATTTTCCTTGGCACAATTTGCCACTTTAAGAAACTCAAAGTTCTTTTCTTTCGTATTGTCTAAAAATTTATTGTTCTTTTGTTGAGATGATATATAAGCTCAAGTTCTAACCAAACAAACCTTGGAGATACTCATGTCTGAATACTCCCATGTATATTTGTAATGTACATGTTAGAAAACTTCAATTTCTTCTTGTTAAGCTATCGTTTGCTAATCTAATTTATAGGACACCCCAACTGAAAACGTAAAGGTAGAGGGAACAGACTTTTTTCTTCTACTTAAGAGGCTTATTTAAGAGGCACTATATAGGGGGATTTGGTGAAATATAGGATTACTAGCAATAAACCATTTTAAAAATAACGTCTAAATAATTTCACTCAGGGGCGCCTGGGTGGCTCAGTTGTTAAGCGGCTGCCTCCGGCTCAGGTCATGAGCCCAGAGTCCTAGAATCGAGTCCCACATCAGATTCCCTGCTCGGCGGAGCCTCTTTCTCCCTCTCCCTCTGCCTGCCACTCTGCCTACTTGTGCTCTGTCAAATAAATAAAATCTTTAAAAATAAATAAATAGGGGCGCCTGGGTGGCTCAGTGGGTTAAGGCCTCTGCCTTTGTCTCAGGTCATGATCTCGGGGTCCTGGGATCAAACCCCGTATCAGGCTCTCTGCTCAGCAGGGAGACTGCTTCCCCCTCTCTCTTTGCCTGCCCCTCCACCCACTTATCTCTGTCAAATAAATAAAATCTTAAAAAAAGTAAAAAATACATACATACATACATAATACTTTCACTCAATCACTAACAAGACTCATGGGCTTGATTTCCCTCCACGTCATTTAATTTCAGAAATAGGGTTCAACTGGCTGCTGGACGACTCACAAAATGGCCTTCAAAACTTCTGGGTGGTTCTACTTCAGTGCAGTTAATGGATAAGATCCATGGAAAGGGAACACATGAATTCATTAAGGTATCTGGGGAATGTTGCAAGAGAGGCTTCAGGAATCTAGGTGTGGCTACCTTTATTTCTTTTTCTTTTTTTTAAGATTTTATTTATTTGACAGAGAGAGATCACAAGTGGGGCAGAGAGGCAAGCAGAGAGAGAGAGAGGAGGAAGCAGGCTCCCTGCAGAGCAGAGAGCACGATGCGGGACTCGATCCCAGGACCCTGAGATCATGACCTGAGCCGAAGGCAGAGGCCTAACCACTGAGCCACCCAGGCGCCCCATGGCTACCTTTATTTCTGATAGGCTACGCTAAACCTGTCTGGTACTTAGCAATAATGACTGCAAAGGGGCTGCAGATGACCTAATCCAACTCCTTCAGTTATAGATGTGAAAACCAGGGCCCTACAAAAATATTTTTTCCCCAATATCCCAAAGCCTCTTAGTAAGCGACTTCACATTTTAGTGACCAGCACCCAGAACTCCTGTCTCCCAATATTTTCATTTTCCCAAAGCTTTGAGACTGTTTGGAGAATGCAAAGGAAGAAGGCTTTGATAGACTTCAGTGGAATACAAGCCTGCTGGCAACACACGACCAGAATCTTCAGACAGCTAGGAATGACTGGCACATGCAAAGGTAACTGTGAGGCTGTCACCCCAAAGGCAATCCATCTGGGCTTCTGGATGGGCAAGTAAAGTCTTCAGGTTCTATTCAAGGCTAATGTCCTAGGAGATTTTTGTTGGATAGGGATTTTGTTAATTTTGGCCTTGGGCTCGTCTTTTCCCATTCTCTGATCCTGTTTCCTCATGTGTAAAATAGACATTAAATGCTTCTAACATTACGATTCTAGGAAATGTCAGAATTAAGCACAGTAATATTAGAGAATGAAAGATGAGAAGTAAAAGAATTACACTGAGCAAGTATTTTTAACTGATTAAAGTGAAAGGAAAGGACTTTTTTAAACCTTTGCTTTAAAAAAGAAAGAAAGAAAGAAAGAAAAACAAACCATTGTATGAGTTTGCTGGGGCTGCCAAAACAGGATACCACAGACTGGGTGGCTAAACCAACAGACAACTTCCAGTTCTAGAGAACAGGAGTTTTGGTAGATGTGGTTTCTTCTCAGGCCTCTGTCCTTGCTTTACAGATGGCTGTCTTCCCACCGGTCCTCACATGGTCATTCCTTTGTGTGTGCATCCCTGGTCTTTTATCTCCCAACTTCCTCTTCTTTGAAGGACCCCAGTCAGACTGGATTAGAGCCCACCTCATTCTAACTTAATCATTTCTTTCAAGGCCTTACCTCCAAATACAGAAAGTCTGAGGTACATGGGGCGGGGGACGTGTGGGGGGGGGGGGGAACGTGTGTGTGTGTGTGTGTGTGTGTGTGTGTGTGTGTGTGTGTTTCAACAAACAAGTCTGGTAGGCTGACAATTCAGACAATTCATCTATTCTGATGTTCTCTTTTTAAAACACTGTGACCAAGTGCATACTTCTGGAGAAAGTATTTTATTTTAAGGCTTTTTATACATTTAGCAAGAGGATACATACTGAATTACATTAGTAGAATTGTATTAATAATAGGTAACTTATACCTGGAAAGCTAGTTAGAATGAAAAACAGTTTTTGTTTCGTTAGTCTTCACAAACAGTATTTATTAAGGTAGTTTATGTGATTTCTGTGAAAATACATTACAGAAGATCTTCCTTAAAACAAGTATATAAAAATCTAAAATATCGTTAAGATTTCATTAGCATACAATCCCAAACTGAAAAATTTAAAACAGATTAACCTCCTTTTCTGTGGGCAGATGTGCTGAAAAGAGCTAATTTTACTGTTTGAGCCTGATTAATTGTTCACCATACCTTCCCCACAATGAATGAAATCTAGCTCTCAGAGGGCAAAACTCACAAAATTCAATAGGCAGGCTGTCTTAGAATTCCACTTAATGAAGTTTAGGTTTGATTAACTAGCTGTTTTAATTACAATTTCAAGTCTTATAGATACAGAAATTCTATTTTTTCCAGAACAAACTTGCATATCCTTATAATATGAAAGGGAAGAAAACAGATTTTAACTGTTGATTTCTTTTACTTTTTGAGCTTAGTGACTGACATTTTTTCCCCCTTTTCCTTCACAGACTGGCATTCATCTGATTCATTAGCTTCTCCAATTTGATTGCTAGGGACATGTTTCCTTTAATCTTCAATTTTCCTGACATGAATGCCATTGTTGGTTTTAGTTTCCCTAAAATGAGAAAATGAGAGAAGGAAAAGCAACCATTAGTGCCCTTAGGGAGATACCACTTCAAGAACAAGCATTATAAAAAGAACCTTCTTGAGTTCTATAATCCTCTGAAGTGCACAAATTTCTATTCCAGAATTTTTTTTATCAGTATCTTGGGAATCCCAATTCCTAGACTTAGATGTTAACAATATCTTATAATTTGAGATAATGTAAAAACAATCAGCAAAGATTATACCAAAAAGATGAAGATGCAACATTTATACACCAGTTACAGCACATTAAAGGATACACAGCCCTCAGATGAACTGTAGTAAACAAATACTATTTTAGTTAATTTTCCAATCTATTATACAGTTCATTAAACTTTTAACATTTCAGGTTTAGATTTAAAAAAAAATCAAAAGGTATAAATGCATATAATATTCTTAAGAAGTTATCATTAAAAATATAGTATATGGGCAACAAAAGTATGTGTTAGCACAGAAATGCCAGGATATAAAATGGGAGCATTACAGCAGAACTGTAGTTATTAACAACACAAAAGGAACAGAAGCTCCATGGAGGGAGGAGTCTGTATTTGCTACTCTTATTCCAGTGCTAGTACAAGATCAGGCACACAGTGCAAATAATGAGGAAACTGAGGCTCAGAGACTATTCTGACTTGCCCAATGTCACACAGCTTATATACGACACACTGGATTTCAAAGCCAGGTGTTTCAGATTCCCTTTTTCTTTTTTTTAAGATGTTAATTTATTTGACAGAGAGAGAGAAAGAGAATGCACACATGTGCTGGGCATGAAGCCCAACGTGGGGCTGGATCCCATGACCCTGAGATCACAACCTGAGCCTAAATCAAGAGTTGGATGCTTAACCAACTGAACCACCCAGGTGCCCCTAATTCTTAATAGTTTTCTGAGCTATATGATGCCAATTTATATATACAGATATCTCCAGCAGGCACGATATGTGTCTGGTGCATAAGTAAACTTCTACTTGCCCACACAAAAATGGGCTCTTTGTAGGGAAAAAAAAAAAAAGCATGGGTTAATGTGTTTATACATGTTGAGATATTAAACACCTTTAAATTATTCGATGTAGGGGTTGTAACAAAGCATTATAGTTTGTTTAAGGATAGAAAGAATCAAGTCCAATTCTTTAACGAATAAACAGGTGCACATTACTCCACGGAAATGTGATGTTAAATACCTAAATTTACAAATCATAAACTAAGGGATAGTTTTGATTTATACAGAAGATAGGAAAATCTTTGTTCTTTACAGGAACAGAATGGCTCCTCCAGAAACTTAACAAACACTAATATCTGGGAGCTCTTCTGCTGAAAAACTGGGTCCCTATTCTGTCACCCTGCTTCACTGCAGGGTTTCACAACCCAGGAGACCACAAGCCCTGCTCACACATAAACAGCTTCTCCAGCTTTATGGAGCCCTGCCTATAAAGACAAATGGACATCAAATGGAGACCAAAAAAAAAAAAAAAAAAAAAACCAGATAAAAGCCATTTGACAGGCACTGAAGAAAGCTAAACAAAGTAAAAAAATAAAAAATTTCACAGTTTGTGTCCTTATTGATAAGAGAACATATAAAAGCAATGAATCAAGAGAATACCGGAGAAAGGGGGAAGAAGAGAAGCACAGGGAAGAGGGAGAAAATAGAGGAGACAACCTAAATGGGTAAGGGAGGAGAATGAGAGGGAGAGAAACAGTAGAAGGGAAATGGAATGGGATCCAGTGAGTGAAAAGGGGGCGGTAAGAGAAGAAGAAACAGTGACCACGTGGTGAAATCCTAGAAATTAAAAATTTGAGAGATAATATTAAAATACGATAGGCAAGAGGCACTTGTAGATCCTCTGGTCACAGAGGTCTGTCTTCCCCATTGCTACCAGCCCCCTCCCACTACTACAAAAGTCTCTCTCCATGCACCACCCCCCATAATACTCTTTCCAAATAAAGTTTCTCCTTACTCTATAAAAAAACATGGTAGGTAAAAATAAGGTGAGCCAATCTCCCCCAAAGTAAAAAAGTTATATTAAGACATATGCAATACGAGAAGGAGACGGTCAAAGATTGAATCAAAGATCATATGTTTTCTCTAGAAAGTGAGAACTGAAAGAAATATCAAAGAAATAATTTAAGATACATTCCCAAGGAACCTATCAAGTACCCAGGAAAATGAAAGAAAAGAAGAAAAAAAGACCACACTACCTTACATCATGATGAAATTTCAAACCACAACAGAGAAAGAGAGCACTCCAATTCCAAAGTTTTTAGAAAGAAGAGAGGGTGGATCCAAAATAAGAAAAACAGTATCATTCAATTCTCAATGGTAATCTTAGAAGATGGAGCAATGGCTTCAAGATTCTTTTTTTTTTTTTTTAATGAGTCTATTCATTTATTGATTTTAGAGAGACGGAGAGCATGTGAGTAGGGGAAGGAGCAGAGAGGGAGGGAGAGGGGAAGAAACTCCAACAGACTTCACACTGAGTATGGAGACCAATGTGGGGCTCGATCCCTCAACCTTCAGATCACGACACGTACGGAAATCAAGAGTTAGGCACTTAAACCAACTGAGCCAACCAGGCACCCCCTGGCCTCACATTTCTGAAGAAAAATGAGTTTCAACCCAAAAAGCTTTACCCAGCCAAATAATGTGCTGGTAGAATACAAGTAGTTTTAGATACTCACAAAATACTGCCTCTTAAAACAAGATGGGATTGGGAGGGAGACAAACCATAAGTGACTCTTAATCTCACAAAACAAACTGAGGGTTGCTGGGGGGGAGAGGGGTTGGGAGAGGGGGGTGGAGTTATGGACACTGGGGAGAGTATGTGCTATGGTGAGTGCTGTGAAGTGTGTAAACCTGGCGATTCACAGACCTGTACCCCTGGGGATAAAAATACATTATATGTTTATAAAAAATTTTAAAAAATACTGCCTCTTATGTATCTTTTCTCATGAAGCTACTGGAGAATGTGTGCAACCAAAAGAGGATATAAACCAAGAAAGAACATGGGACACAGGAAATAAAGACATTCAGTGCAGAAGAGAGTTAAAAATTGCTAGGATCACAGCTGTGTAGCAGGCTTAATAAGTCTATCTATCTATTGTAACAAGACAAAGGGCTCCAGGAAAAAAGCAGACCAACAGGTAACCTGACACATTTGGCAGAGTGGAAAACTGTATCAAAAGGTTGTGGGAAGAGTACAGAAAGATTCTGCTTAGTTTCTTTATACTTATTTTAGTGGGGGGAAAAATAGGACAATTATTTATGTCCAGGAAAAAGAAAAGTTCTCTGAGAGGAAACATAATAATAGTATACTATTTGACTCAGCAGCAAACTATACCAGAATCATAATCATTTAAACCTAAGTATTGATTTAAGCAAAAATAGTGATAGAATTATATTGGGGGGATGGGTAAGGGGCAGGTAAAACAAAATCAAGGTGCTGTAAAAGGACTTAAATCTCACTTGTCAGTCTTTAGATTAGTGAATCTAAACAAAACAGTGTAAGTATATATCTAACATTGAGAAATATGATTACATTGGAACAGGTGCAGTTACACAATGAAAAAGATACCAAAGAGACCTGAAGGTGATCACTTCTGTGCTGTGGAAGGGGGAAAGGCCAAAGAACACCTTTTAAAAATACATACTTTGGGGACACCTGGGTGGCTCAGTTGGTTAAGCAGCTGCCTTCGGCTCAGGTCATGATCCCAGCGTCCTGGGATCGAGTCCCGCATCGGGCTCCTTGCTCGGCAGGGAGCCTGCTTCTCCCTCTGCCTCTGCCTGCCATTCTGTCTGCCTGCACTCGCTCTCTCTCCCTCTCTCTCTGACAAATAAATAAAATCTTAAAAAAAAAATAAATAAAATAAATAAAAATACATACTTTGGGGCACTTGGCTGGCTCAGTTAGTGGAGTACGTAATTCTTTATCTTGGGGTCATGAGTTCAGACCCCATGTTGGCTGTAGAGATTACTTACAAAACAATTTTTTTTTGAAGATTTTATTTATTGGACAGACAGAGACACCAAGAGAAGGAATACAAGCAGGGGGAGTGGGAGAGGGAGAAGCAGGCTTCCTGCTGAGCAGGGAGCCCTGTGTGGGGCTTGATCCCAGGACCCTGGGATCATGACTGGAGCCAAAGGCAGACACTTAACAAGTGAGCCACCCAGGCACCCCAAAAATTTTTAATAAAAACAGGTATATTAAAGATTGAGGTGAAATTCACATGACATAAAATTAACCATTTTAAAGTAATTCAGAACTTAAATTTAAGTATAGTCACAAGATCATACAACCACGACCTCTATCTTGTCCCAAAACATTTCCATCCCCCAAAAGGAAACCTTGTACCCACTATGTATTACCAGTTCCCCTCCTTCTAGACCCTGGCAACCACCAATCAGCTTTCTGTCTCTATGAATTTACCTATTTTAGTGTTTCATATGAAAAAATTCATAAAATATGTGATCTTGTGTCAGGCTTCTTTTGCTTATTAAGTTTTCAAGGTTCATCCACATTGTATGATGAGTAAGTACTTCATTTCTTTTTATGGCTGAATAATATTTCATTACACACACACACACACACACACACACACAAATAATTTATTGATTCATCCGTTGATGGCCATTGGGGTTTTTCCCACCTTTTGCCTATTGTGAATATTGTGCTATGAACATGTGTATATACATATTTGAGGGTCTATTTCCTTTTGAATGTGGGAGTGGAAATGCTGGGATAACTGGATCTCCACGTCCAAACAAATGAGGTTAGGGTTCTACTTCACACCATATACAAATATTAGTTCAAAATGGGTCAGAGACCTAAATGGGAGAGCTAAATCTAAACACCCTAAAAAAAAAGGGGTGCCAGGCCAGCTCAGTCAGAAGAGCAAGTGACTTCTGATCTCGGGACTTTAAGTCTGAGCTCCACTGTTGTGTGCAGAGATTATGTAAAAAAAATAAAATCTTAAAAAAATAAAAATAGGGGCCCCTGGGTGGTGCTATCCGTTAAGTGTCAGACTCTTGGTTTTGGCTCAGGTTGTAACCTCGGAGTTGTGCAATTGAGCCCCATGTTGGGTCCCAGTGTAGAGTCTGCTTGAATTTCTCTCTCCCCTGTCCCTCTGCCCCTCCCCTCTGTGTTCTCTAAAATAAATAAATAAATCTTTAAAAATATTAAATAAGATAAAAACCCTCTGGGGTGCTTGGGTGGCTCAGTTAGTTAAGTGTTTTGACTCAGATCATGATCTCAGGGCCGTAAGATCAAGTCCCATGTCAGGCTCTGAGCTGGGCATGGAGTCTGCTTAAGATTCTCTCTTGGGGCGCCTGGGCGGCTCAGTCGGTTAAGCATCTGCTTTCGACTCAGGTCATGACCTTGGGTCCTGGGATCGAGCACCACCTTTGGCTCCAGCTCCCTGCTCAGTGGGGAGTTGGCTTCTCCCTCTGTCCCTCCCTTCCCACTCGTGCTCTCTCTCAAATAAATAAATAATATCTTTTAAAAAAGATTCTCTCTCTTCCTCTCCCTCTGCCCAACCTCTCTCTCTAAAAAAAACCCAAAAAACAAAAAACCCTCGGGGTTCTGGGTGGTTCAGTCATTGAGCGTCTGCCTTTGGCTTAGGTCATGATCCCGGGGTCCTAGGATCAAGCCCTATGTCGGGCTCCCTGCTCAGTGAAGAGACTGTTTCTTCCTCTCCCCCTCTTCCTGCTCGTGCTCCCTCTCTCGCTGTCTCTCTCTCTCTCTCTGTCAAATAAATAAATAAATAAATCTTTTTTTTTAAGAGTAAATCGCAAATCTTTAAAACAGGTTTCGTTAAGATTCTTAGATATGACAATGGAATCACAAGCAACAGAAGAAAAAAACCCACAAAATGGACTTCATCAAAATATAAAACTTTTGTGTTTCAAACTATATCATCAAAAAAGTGAAAAGATAACCCAAAAAACTGAGAGACCATATCTGCAAATAATACACTTCATAAAGGATATCCTCTTTATATCTGAGCTCTATAAAGAATTCTTAAAACTCAGTAAAAAAAAGACAACCCAATTAAAATGTGCAAAGGACCCAAAGAGACGTTTCTTCAAGGATGATGTACATGTAACCAATAAGCACATGAGAAAATGCTGAACACATCATTAGTCATTAGGAAAATGGAAATCAAAGCCACATGCGGTATCACTTCACACCCACTAGGATGGCTATTAAAACAAAAACAAAAATAAGGAGTGCTGGGAAGGGCAAGAACACAAAGAAACAGAAACCTCACACAACTGCTGGTAGGAATGTCAAGGCAGAGCTGCTGTGGAAAAGTTCAGCAGTTCTTCAAAGAGTGAAACATAGATTTACCACATGACCCAGCAATACAAGAGAAATGAAAACCTAAGTCCACTCAGAAACTTGGACACAAATGTTTATGGCAGCATTATTCATACAGCCAAAGAGTGGAAATAACCCAAATGTCTGCTAACTGGTGAAAGGATAAACTAATTATGGCATATTTCTATGATGGAATATTATTCAGTCATAAAAATCAATGAAGTACTGATACATGCTATAACTTAGATGAACCTTGAAAACGTTATGCTAAATGAAAGGTGCCACACACAAAGGTTTTATTTTGTATGATTCCATTTATATGAACTATCTAGAATAGGCAAATCCATAGAGAGAAAGAGGGAAAACGTATGACTTGTTGCCAGGGGATAGGGGAGGCCAGAATGAAGAGTGTTACTTACATGCCATGGCGTGTTCTTCTGGGGGCAATGAGTAAGTTTTGAAATAAACAAGTGGTGTTTGCACAGGACTGTGCATGCACTAAATTAAATACCACTGAAGAGTATATACTTTAAAATGGTTAATCATATGTTATATGAATTCAATCTCCATTTTTGAAAAAAAGAAAAAAATAAGTATCAATACATTCTACATCAAGAATGAAATTTGGGGATGCCTGGGTGGCTCAGTTGGTTAAGGGTCTGGTTTTGGCTCAGGTCATGATCCCAGGCTTCTGGGATTGAGCCCCACATCAGGCTCCCTGATCAGTGGGGAGCCTGCTTCTCCCTCTCCCTCTGCCCCACCCCCCATGCGCTCTTTCTCTCCAATAAAATCTTAAAAAAAAAAAAAAGTGAACGTTGAACACATACTAAAAGAAAAAACATGCTGAAAGAAGCTAGTCACAAAAAATCACATATTATACTACTCTGTACATATGAAAGTCCAGAAAAGGGAAACTATGAGACAAAAAGTAGATCAGTGGTTGCTTAGAGCTGAAAGCAGGTTGATAGAGGATATGAGGTTAACAGCAAATGGGTAAACGGTTTCTTTTTGAGGTGATGAAAACGTTCTAAAAGCAACTGTGGTGCCGGCTGCAAATACCTGTGAATATGCTAAGAACTACTTAACTGTACACTTTAGATGGATGAATTGTATGATAAGTGAATTATTCCTCAATAAAGCTGTTAAAAAAATAAAAGCGACTGTTACATATAACAATAAACTGAATTAGTAATTAAAAATGTTCCCACAAAAAATCCCAGGTCCAAATAGCTTCACTGTTTTTTCACAGGATACAAAATTAATACACAAAAATTAACTGTATTTATGTATACTAGGAACAGATAATTAAAAAATAAAATTAAAGACAATAATTCCATTCACAATAGCATGAATAAAATACTTAGGGGGAAAAGCATGAACCATAAAAGAAAGAATTGATGGATTAGACTTTACCAAATCTAAAAAACTTTCATAACTCAAAAGACATCATTAAGAATATGAAAAGAGGGGCTCCTGGGTGGCTCAGTGGGTTAAAGCCTCTGCCTTTGGATCAGGTCATGATCTCAGGGTCCTGGGATCGAGCCCCGTGTGTCAGGCTTTCTGCTCAGCAGGGAGCCTGCCTCCCCCTCTCTCTGCCTGCCACTCTGCCTACTTGTGATCTCTGTCTGTCAAATAAATAAATAAAATCTTTAAGAAAAAAAAAAGAAAATGAAAAGATAAGTCACAGAGAAGATATTTGCAAATCACATGCATCTAGAATTTATAAAGAATCTTGCAATTTAATTAAAAAAGCCAAGTCAATTTAAAGATGAGCAAGTTTTGAACAGTTCATCAATGTAAACAGCTATTAAGCACATTAAAAGCTGCTCAACATTAAGGAAATACAAATTAAAATCACAATGAGATACCACCACACGCTCACTCGAATGGCTATAATACCAAAGACACTGCCATTTGTGACAACATGGATGAACCTAGACCCAGAAAGACAAGTATTTATGATCTCACTTACAGTGGAATCCAGAAACGGAGATTAAAATGGTGGTTGCCAGAGTTGGGAGTGAGAGAAATGGGGAGATGTTGGTCAAAAGGTACAAATTTTCAGCTATAAGATGAATAATTCCTGGGGATCTAATGCACAGCATGGTGACTACAGTTAATAATAGTATATTGCATATTTGACATTTGCTAAGAGTAGATCTTAAAATGTTCTCACTACAAACATAAAAAAGAATTATGTGGGATGACAAATGTGTTAATTAGCTTGACTATAGTAATTTAACAATATATATATACACATGTATCAAATCATTCTGTTTCATACCTTAAATATATATACCTTTTGTCAAGTATACCTCAATAAAGCTGTTCAAACAAACAAGCACTAATAAGTTTTGGTGAGAATTTGGAGAAATAGGAGCCTTCACACAATACGAATGAAAAGGTAAAATCAGTACAGCCACTGAGCCTTCACACATTACTAATGAGAAGGTAAAATCAGTACAGCCACTTTAGCAAACGGTTTGGTAGTTTCTCAAAAAAGTTATCAACTTACCATATGACCCACCGATTCCACTCTTAGGAATCTATCTAAGAGAAATTAGAATATACAACCACCCAAATACATGCATGACCATACTCAGAGCAGCATATTCATAATAGCTGAAAACCTAAAATAATCCAAATGTCCACCATCTGGTGAGTGGATAAGTAGTATGTAGAACAGCCACACAGTAGAATACTATTCAGCAATAAAAAGGAAATGAATTACTGATACATGCTACAACATAAATGGATGAATCTCAAAAGCCTTATGTAAGTGAAGACAGATACAAACGACTATACATTGTGTATTTCATTTATATCAACTACCCAGAAATCTATAAGAGACAGAAAGCAAATCAGCGTTTGGCTAGCTGAGGGTAAAAATGGGGAATGATTACAAAGAGACATGAAAGAATTTTCTGGGGTGACGGAAATTTCTCAAACTAGATTATACGTGATAGCTGTACAACTCTATAAATCTATACTGGGTGGATTTTATGACATGTAAATTATACCTCAATAAAACTGTTTTAAAAATAACTTTAAAAATAGCTAGTAAGCACAATATCCTATATATAATATCTCCTCTCTATATATTAAACAGGTAATCTCCTACAGTTTCCTTTCTATGCTAATGTTTTACCCTACAGTGGCCTCTACTGGCCAAAAGGAGATTTTGATTAGATGAGCACTAGTTGCTTGAAGTTTATTTATTTATAAAGAATCCACTATATAAATTAGGTCAGAAATGGCTAGGCTTTTTTTTTTTTTTTAAAGAATTTATTTATTTATTTGACAGACAGAGATCACAAGTAGACAGAGAGACAGGCAGAGGGGGAAACAGGTTCCCTGCTGAGCAAGAGAGCCCGATGTGGGACTCGATTCCAGGACCCTGGGATCATGACCTGAGCTGAAGGCAGAGGCTTTAACCCACTGAGCCACCCAGGCGCCCCTGGCTGTGGTTTCTTAAAAGAGAAACCATACTAGGATATAAGGTCTAAACTGTGCCCCTTCAAAGGAGAGCAGATGTGATGAAGAGTAGAACAAAAGGACGTAAGAAGCAGAAGTAAATTCACTGTCGATATAAGAAACCTTTTAAGAGGGGCACCTGGGTGGCTCAGTGGGTTAAGCCTCTGCCTTTGGCTCAGGTCATGATCCCAGCATGGGGCTCTCTGCTCGGCAGGAACCTGCTTCCTCCTCTCTCTCTGCCTACTTGTGATCTCTGTCTGTCAAATAAGTAAATAAAATCTTTTAAAAAAATTTTATTTACTTATTTGACAGACAGAGATCACAAGTAGGCAGAGAGGCAGGCAGAGAGAGAGGAGGAAGCAGGCTCCCCGTGGAGCAGAGAACCCGATGTGGGGCTTGATCCCAGGACTCTGGGATCATGACCTGAGCCGAAGGCAGAGGCTTTAACCCACTGAGCCACCCAGACACCCAGAAAAAAAAATCTTAAAAAAAAAAAAAAAAAAAAAAAAGGAAATCTCGTAAGAATTTTTTTTTTCTTTTAGTTACTCATTTATCTGACTTCCCACAGTCAACCCAGAAGCACATTCACAGACGATATAAATGGAAAACCCATTATTTTTTTTAAAAGATTTTATTTTTTTTGACACAGAGAGATCACAAGTAGGCAGAGAGGCAGGCAGAGAGAGAGAGAGAGAGGAGGAAGCAGGCTCCCTGTCAAGCAGAGAGCCCCATGCGGGACTCAATCCCAGGACCCTGAGATCATGACCTGAGCTGAAGGCAGAGGCTTTAACCCACTGAGCCACCCAGGCGCCCCTGGAAAACCCATTATTATAGGCTGATGTTACATAAATAAAATGTAAATTTAATAAGTCATTTGACTTTTTTCACCTTTGGAGGGTGGAGTAGCATCATGATTAAAAGAGCATGAGCCTAAAAACTTGGATTCAAATTTTGACTTCAGCATTTCTTCACTGTGTGATCTTGAGTTTATTATTTAATGCACTGGTGCCTCAGTCTTCATTTTTATAAAATGGAGAAAATATTTTATCTCAAAGCATTGCTTGGAATAAGCAATTAATAAGCAATATATAATAAGCAATATAAGTTACTAACAATAAGCAATATAAGTTACTAACTCATAGTAACCATAAAATGCATATTAGTTGTAATTATTGTTATTTCAGTTTAGAAATTGACAATTTTTGGGGCGCCTGGGTGGCTCAGTGGGTTAAGCCGCTGCCTTCAGCTCGGGTCATGATCCCAGGTCCTGGGTTCGAGTCCCACATCGGGCTTTCTGCTCAGCGGGGAGCCTGCTTCCTCCTCTCTCTCTGCCTGACTCTCTGCCTACTTGTGATTTCTCTCTGTCAAATAAATAAATAAAATCTTAAAAAAAAAAAAAAAGAAATTGACAATTTTTATTTTAAATGATCTTTAAGTTCAAAAAATTAATTATTTATAAAATATAAATTTGCCAACATTTACTGAGCATCTTGTATGTCCAAAGCACTTTGAGTTTTATGAGGACATAGTTGTTGGAATACTGAAACACTAAAGGCACTACTAGAAAACGACTGAAGAGATCGTTATTAACATTGAAAGATGTTATAATGTATGAGCGAAAAAGATCACCAAACAGTGGTAATGCTATAATCCTGTTTTTAAAAGCACTTGTGTATATTTATACATATTCACAAAAGTATGTATGACTCTAAACCAAAATCAGCTAATGGTTGACTTCTCAGTAGTGAGATAAAGAAGTATCTTTATTTTGCTTAGGGGTGCTTGGGTGGCTCAGTCGGGTAGGTGGCTGACTCTTAAATCTCAGCTCAGGTCATGATCTCATGGTCCTGGGATCCATCCTGTGTTGGGCTCCACACTCAGCAGAGACTCTGCTTGAGACTTTCTCTCCCGGTGTCCCTCCCCCTGCTCACATGTTCTCTCTAAAATAAATAAGTAAATCTTAAAAAAAAAAAAAAAAAAAAAAAAAAAAAAAAAAAGAACTATCTTTATTTTGTGTCTTTTTAAAAAGATTTTATTTATTTATTTGACAGAGATCACAAGCAGGTAGAGAGGGAGGAAGGGAAGCAGGCTGCCTGCTGAGCAGAGAGCCCAATGCAGGGCTTGATCCCAGGACCCTGGGATCATGACCTGAGCCGAAGGCAGAGGCTTTAAACCACTGAGCCACCCAGGTGCCCCTTTGTTTTGCTTTTTTATTAAGTGTATTTTCTGATTTTGTACCATGAGTTTTTTAACACTACTGTAAAAAAAAAAAAAAATGTTGGGGCACCTGGAAGGCAGTTAAGTGTCTGATTCTTGGTTTCAGCTTAAGTCATGGTCTCATGGGTTGCGAAACTAAGTTCTGCACTGAGCTGTGCACTCAGTGCGGAGTCTGCTGGAAGATTCTCTCCCTCTGCTCCTACCCCCATTCTTGCACTCTAAAATAAATAAATCTTAAAAAATAAATAAAAGTAAAAGTTGAAGGGACCTCAATGATTAGCAACATACACACATTGTCTCAGATGGTAGGTAGGCCATTAGCATCCTGGATTAGAACTGGAAAGCAGTGAGAGTCTGGGGGCTCAGTGGGTACGGCAGCTACCGTCAGCTTGGGTCATGATTCTGGGGTTCTGGGACTGAGTAGTGCATCCGGTACCCTGCTCAGCAGGGAGTCTGCTTCTCCCTCTGCCCCATCTCCCTGCTTGTGTGCTCTCTCTCTCATAAATAAATAAATCTTAAAAAAAAAAAAAAAGGAATTGGAAAGCAAGATCTACAGGGCACAGAGTACACACTGTGATCTTCGGGAATTTATAAAGATTAAAACAGAACAAAGAATGAATCACATTTATAGATCATTAAGTGAATTTTTTTGGTTAGAATGTTATAATGCTTTAGTTTAAAGTGTTGTTTCTAAATACATGTGATAATTACCATTTGGAGTAGTATCCTAAGAGTAGAAAATAGAAAAAATTATCCTTAAAATTCTCTGGCACAGTTAGAGGTACATGGGCAGAATAGAAGACTACACAAAAGGTTCTCTTGCTTACGGATTCCACAGAAAGCAGGATCATGGAGCCATGAGAGAGGGCCTCTGTTTCCTGTTACAGTCATGGCATGATCAAAGCAGGCCTTACTCTCAATAAATGAGGTACAAGGCGCGTGGGTGGCTCAGTGGGTTAAGCCGCTGCCTTCGGCTCAGGTCATGATCTCAGCGTCCTGGGATCGAGTCCTGCATCGGGCTCTCTGCTCAGCAGGGAGCCTGCTTCCCCCCCCCGCCTCTCTGCCTGCCTCTCTGTCTACTTGTGATCTCTCTCTGTCAAATAAATAAATAAAATCTTTTAAATAAATAAATAAATAAATAAATGAGGTACAGCTGAGTTCAGCACCTCCTGTGTCCCAGGTGTTACTGGAAGGGCTATGTCTTAGTCCAACCAGTAGAAATAAAGTCCACCTAGAAGTCCTTTTAAATCACCTTTCTATTCTCAAGATTATCTTATGGGCTTCTCAGTCATACAAAAAAGAAATTCTGACTTCGACTTTCCCATTGTTGGGGGAACAGTAAGAACTTAACAAACAGTAAGACCCACCTTCTGAAGACTATGTGCTCTTTAACATCAACAGCTACTAAGATTCTATGGCTATGAATACAAGTCTTGATTATATGGAAAGGAATAAAATTAGAACTAAATTTTCCCTGAACAATCAGTAAGTTAATAAAATTAAAAACTCACCTGAAAACATTTTTACAAAATCATCAGTAGACATACTCATCACCACATCTGCCTGTTCAGAGGGCTCTCCATATCCGACATTCCCACCTTTGCTTTTAAGATCAAGAAACCATGTTCCACCATCTTCACCTGCAGAAAATACAGAGATACAGAAAACAATGCTGAAGAAGCCTTGTTCTTCTTAAACTTAATAGCTGCTAGAGTTAGAATAATTTTACATAATGCTGTTTTCCTGGTTAAAACCCTCAGGCCACTATCAAATTCAGTAACTATTTATTAAGTATTTCCATGCCAGGCATGGGGCTAGGCTCTGAAGACCCTGCAGTAACATGGTTCTTACACAAGACAAAGCAGAGCCAGGCAAGCCCCATGGAAGGTGAGACTGGAAAGTCAGGTGAGAATTAGGCAGATGAGGAACTGAAAAGAGTGTAGGAGGACTGAAGGTAGAAAGAGAATGAAGTGTGGCATGAGATGAGCTCATGAAGCAGTCCCGAGGCAGGGGCAGTGGGCCAAGTGAAAGTACTCCTTCCATGGCATACCCCTTATGATAAAGTCAGTATCGTAAGGGATATGCCATGGAAGGAGAATGGCATAAGGCTGGTATTTTATTTTATTTTATTTTTATTTTTTTTTTAAAGATTTTTTTATTTATTTGTCAGAGAGAGAGGGAGAGAGAGCGAGCACAGGCAGACAGAATGGCAGGCAGAGGGAGAAGCAGGCTCCCCGCCAAGCAAGGAGCCCGATGTGGGACTCGATCCCAGGACGCTGGGATCATGACCTGAGCCGAAGGCAGCTGCTTAACCAACTGAGCCACCCAGGCGTCCCAAGGCTGGTATTTTAAATCAATCACCCTAATATCAGGGTAGAGAATTGTTGAGGGATAAAAGAGGATGCAAAAGGCAAGTTAGGATGGTTGTTAGGGTAGTTTGAGAACTTGAGGATGTGTGCCTGGATCAGGACTGTGGCCGTGGGAATAGGGAGAAGTGGGCATATTTGAGAGATAACTTCAAAGCAGAAACACAAAACTCAGTAAATGAACAGGATGAGGAAAAGGTATACAGAGTGCATAAGAAATGATTTGCTAGTTTTTGGCTCAGGAAACCGGGTAAGTGTGGATGTATTTTGTACTGAGAGAGGACTACTGAGGAAGAGCGGATTGAATAGGCAGTGTCCGAGCCAGGTGTTGGGAATGGTGAGCTGTTTTCGACATTTTCAGATTGAGGCATCTCTGCGCCAACAAAGTGAAGATGTCAAATGAAGTCTGACTAGGCTAGAAATACAGAACCTAAGTAATCATTTCCTATGGTCAACTGAAGCCATGTGAATGATTAAGGTTTCCTAGGGCAAGTCTGTAACTGACAAGGATGATTACAGATAAAGGAGGAAAGCAAGGAGAGCTGCTGTCAGGGAAGACAAGGACGGGAGCCTTTCCAGAAGGCAGGAACGGTCAACAGCTTCAAATGTTGTAGAGTGGTGACAAGGTAAAAATGACAAAGGCCCACTGATGATATAGAGGTCACTGAGGACCTTGGTGACAGCATATTCAGCAGAATGGAGAAATATGATACTATAGTAGAGTGAACTCTAGATGAAATGAAGTTTGGCTCTAAAAGGGAGAGGAATGGTAGGGATAAGAAGTGGGATCAGGGGCGTTCTGTTTTGTTTTAAAGATGGAACAGACTTTGAGGACGTTATCATTGGAAAGCAGGCTGCAGGATACACAGGTGAGAGGGCATAATTAACAGCACAAAATCCCTGATGAGGCCAGAGGAAATGGGATCTACAACTTTGCTACTCAAAGTGCGATCTGTGGACTATAGTCCTGTCAGAAATGCAAAATTCAGACCCTACCCAAGACATGGTGAATCAGACTGCATTTTAGCAGGGTCCCAGATGATCAGTATCAACATTAAAGCTTGAGATGCTTAAATCTAGAGCTGAGCTCTGTTCTACTGGGAAGGAAGAAAGAATGATGCTCATAACAACTGATGTGATATCAGATGACAGGAAGCTGAAACACTTTGTCTGCAAGTTTGTATTATCTCTGTGAAAGAGGAGGTGGGGTTATCTGCTGAAACTGGCAGGGAAGTGGTAAAAGGGAGAAAAATGGGAGGTTTGTGGAATACTGAGAAGTTTTAAAACAGTCACTGTGGAAAATGAGGCAGTAAGCCAACCACAGAAATACAGTATTCTGAGGTGCCGCTTAGAGCCCAGTTGAGGAAGGGTAATGAGAATTTCTACTAGTACAGATCCACTGGGTAGTGTGACGGGTTTTTTTCCATTTCCCCAAGAGCCCTGAGCAGTCTGAATGCAACTGTGGGCCAGCCAGTGTGATTCATCACAGGCTTTTGACAGGCAATGACATAGCACAAAAAGGCCAGGGAATGTAGGATACAGGCAAGAGAGTGATTAAAGCAACGGACCATGGGCTCTAAGGAGAGCAAAGGAAGAAGAGAGGAAACCGAGGAGACAAAGGATAAAAGAACTGATAATGTCAAAGTTGCACTCAATGGGACTGAGGTAGCTAGTTCTTAAAACTATCATTAATATGTGTTAATACCACGTTGAGAAGAAAAACATTGAGAAGTTTAAGAACGCTGACTACATGCAGACTGACTTGGATAATTTCAAAGACAAAAATGGCTGGGTGTCATGGCTGATGATACATCACTGTATTAAAACTCATGTCAGGATTCATATGCCCTCCTAACTAAGATTTTCTCTCAACTACATACGCCAAAATTTATTTAACACTGGAAGTCTATGTAATGAGATTTTATTTTACATGTGTCCATATGCACTGATCTTAAAATACAAATCAGTATTTACTATTCTTTAATGTCTACATTCTAGGGTTAAGGGTTTTGGATATAGGCAACTTATCAAGGTGATTGCCACTGGAGGCTGATTTTCTTCCAAGAGAAATAACCTACTTTATTTCACAAAAGCACCACATTCCCAGATATTATCCTTACCTGAGAGTTCAAACAGATAAATTGCTTGAGTGGCTTTAACAACGTCATCACTGAGGAAGTCCTTAACGATTCTAAATGTTTCTGCCACGGCTCCAGAACGTGGTTTTGGTGGTGGCTGTGACTTCTCTTGTTTCAATTCTGGAAGCGCATCTGTAAAATATTATTGATATAAACGGTCTGAAAGCCTACACAGTATAAGGCCACACAGAGAATCAATGAATTAGCAGAAAAAACTTGCCACCAATTAGATTTGTTTGACAAAAATGATTTTAAATGCATCTGGTGACATCAAAAGGCAGAAGTCAAACTGATGGAATAATATCCAAACACATCAGTCATGATTATAAATGTAAATGGTTTATACTCTCCAAGTAAAAGGCTGATTCTCAGATTAAGTTAAAAAACAACAACAAAAAAAAAAAAAACAAAAAAAAACACCCCAAACCACTACTAAGCTATAGTGGCTTTTTTTGGTTTGTTTTTAAACAGACCTAAAGACATTTTTAGGAGTAATAATTAATCACTCCTTTATCACCCCCTGTGAGTTCTAAAACCAAATGAGAAAAGAAGACACTAGAGATCAGAACATTAACCATGTAAATCGATGGACTGAATTGATGGAGTCTGCCGGCCTGAATCAACAGCCAAGTGAACTTCTAATAACTTTACCTCTGAATTAAACTTAGTTCCTTCATCCCTGGATTGAACCTACTTCCTCCCATCAGGACTATGCAAAGGACAAGGCCGTTGGGGTTATTTTCCCTGGGTTTAGGCAGTAAAGGGGTGCACTGTCTGTAATGAATTTAAAAATAATGACAAACTCACCACAAGTGTTTTTAAAAAGTGTGTATCTTCTTTGCTCCATTGGGTCTTGAGGATTTCATCTTTAATATCTGTTTAGATTTTAACTTGTAAGAAGAGAAGGATTTTATTGTTTTTGTCTCTGGAATCATCATAGTGAAAGGTAATTTATAGCCAGCAAATTTGGGATACTTTTATATTGCTCCTGTTGTACGATTGAGGATCTTTATGCTGTCCATTAGATTTCATTTAATAATCTTTGGTGAGTTATATTGGTCAATATGGCTGAGTATGATTTGAGTTGGGAAACAGATGGAGAGTTCAATTTTAGCCTAGAGCACAGATTGAACTTGGAGTTAATTTAATTAATGAATTGTTCTCACTTGTTTCTGGGGGCAACTGCCAAACTACTCACAAGTGATTACTGGAGAATGAATAAAGGAACAGAAGTTGGTATTTTGAGGGACGGCTTCATGCTATTGGAATTGTCCTATGGATTGCAGATCCCCTGGCTCATTATATACTGAATGGTTATGGCCATTGGGTTAAGTTGATACAAGTTTAAAAATACTGTAACTTCCACTCCCCTGGTCTTCTGTTTCTAGGCTCCTGCCAGGGCCAGGGGCAGGGAGAACTTTTGTGAGGCTGATAATCTCACTTCCTCTTCATCCAGTGGGAGGAGCCCCCAGTCTGATGAAATTGCAAGAGGAATTGGCTTTTTGTGGATAACGAGTATGAATAATGACCATAAGTATACAACTCAAAAAGTTATCAGAAGAACTGGGGGATGGGTAGAAAGAGTAAAGAGGAGTGAGAGGTAAGGCTTTTCAGTTATGGAATGAGTAAGTCATAGGGATAAAAGGTACAACATAGGGGATATAGTCAATGGTACTGTAATAATGCCGTATGGTGACACACGGTAGCTACACCTGTGGTGAGCTCAGCATAACGTAAAGAGATGTCCAATCACTATGCTGTACACCAGAAACTAACATAATATGCTACATCAACTGTACTTCAATAAATTTTTTAAAAGTTATCAATAAGTGAATATACTGTGTCACCATCACCTAGATCAGGGAAGCAGCCCCTAGAAGCCTGTGGTGCCAAGGAGACCACAGCAAAAACTTTAGTGTAAAGTTTTTAAGTAAATTGCATAATTTATCACCTGGAATATTTAGACATGGTGTGATGACTCTGCACAAGAGAATAAAACTTCAGGAGACAAAAAAGAAATCAGTAGTATAGTGGAAAGGTACAATCAATAGACTACAATGAGAAAGAGCATTTCAGTAACCCCCCCCCAAAAAAAAAAAACACAAAAGTTACATGGCTAGCAGCCCCGTCACAGATTCTCCTAACTTCACAACTTAAGTATAAACATGTGAACAAGACACTAAATATCACCTAGACTCACAATCTACTGTCAGAACCTAGGAAGAAATGTTCAGTAACTCTAAGGTTGACAGAGTCATCCTAAGAACACAGGACTGCCTATATTTTGCTTCATGGAAGAACTCAGAGAAAGAATAGCTCTGCTCACCTAAACAAGGAAGACAGGTTTCTACATTTTTTAAAACATGGGACCAGACTCTGGGCTTGTGCCAGCTAGAAGATTAGATCTGCCCCTCTATTATATAATGCCATCTTTTAAGAATGCCTCCATCTTTCAAATCCAATTTCAAAGCTTGTAGTTCCCAAATATCGGAAGAGCAGTAGAGGGAGCCTTGGTAGTGGTTCATCCTGAAAAGTAATGCCTCAAAGCATTACTGGTGAAAGTGGGGAGAGGAAGAGCCCTGAGAGCAGGGAATGCAGGGGACAGTAGGAAGTAAAAGAAGGTCCTGTGTCAGTCTTGCACACTAACACTAGCTACAGGCCTAACAGGTACCACATGAGAAGCTACAGCTTTGAGAAAGGAATTCCACCAGTTGAACAGGGAGTGGAGCCAAAAGCAATCTATGCATCTCTGTCACCGGGCTCTACTAGCTCTAGCGATCACTCCTAATATGAAGATGAATTAACATGGGGAAAAAAATAACATGATGTCTATGAAAAACAATGTACCATAAGGTAAAGAAAATTATCCTGAAGAAAAAAGAATCTATCTCTAAAAATAATTTACTATGCTTATTTACTGTTATTTACTACTAATTACTATTATTATTTACTAGGATTATTAATCCCACAAGGATTCCTCCACATGAAAACTCTATGAAACAGGGGCATAGAGTCATATAACTGGCCAGGATGAAAAGACAACAGAATAAAATGAAAAAGGAAATAGGGAACATGAGAAACAAAAAGTACAACACCAAAATTAAAATAAACATTATTTTAAGTATGGCCATACGAAAAGATGAAAGTGTCCAAAGTCTTTTCGTAATGTAGGCTCCAAGCCCAGCACAGGGCTTCAATTCACGACCCCAAGGATCAAGAGTCACGCATGGGGTCTACCAACCGAGCCAGCCAAGCACCCTGTCAAAAGTCTTAGCAGTAATACAGAGTTCAACCTTGAAAAGGTCTCCCAGAATGCAGAAGGAAAGAACAGTAAGATAGAAATATTAAAAGATGGTGATAACTACAGGGTAAAGTAAAAAGACAGTCAGGCAAAGAATAAGTGTTTCTGGGGAAAATCCAGAACAATTGGAGAAGAGGAACAAAAGCAATTAAAATTAAAACTAAAGTAAAACAAAAACAAAAATAAACTGAACCAACTAACAAGACTCTGTGGGCTCCCTGTGTGGCACTAGGGTGGTAGGAGGAGGGGAAATCAATGAAGAAATGACAGTACTATTTTTAATATGAGAAAAACAACACAAATTAAAAATTATGTGCATAGTTTATACTTCATAGTTACAAACACATTATATAAAACAAATATACACAGCACAAATAACCAGAAAAGGTACAAATAGGATTAGCAAATAGAAAGGTGAGCTGTTCTCACTTGAGAAATGAGGGATTACACACAGACCTCAGAGAGAAAGTGTGAAGTCAACATATAGCGGATGTGCACATGGACTAAATAATCACCTGAAAGAGATGTTAGGTCGCAGGCCAGGTATACTGGACCATTACCTATATAAATACATTAATATATCTACAAGAAATATTGACTAGAATTGCATGAATGAGGAAGAGGGAAATGAGAGCCACAGCAGCAAATGCTCTCTCCAGCATCATATGGGGAAGAGAAGCTTTAGCAGAAGGAATGGGAGTACTGCGACCTCAAGGATGAGAGCATCCCTCGTGTGGAGATGGATGTATGGACTGCAGTCAACGCACCTGACATACTCTGATCCCACAGGCAAAATCACTCCTACTGAAATCCGATGCTAATAGACATCTATCTTACATTTTACTTATCTAATCTCTCTTGTTCTGATTCCACAGTCATGAAACAACCTTCTGATTATGATTCTGTTCCCCTATGTCATGACCCAAGGGAGAGAATGGGCTGATCACAGCAATTACACACTTAGTCCATGAGATAGCAATTCCTCACAGCTAATAAATTAGATTACTGAGGGAGGAAATATGTTAATTTAAAAGGACTTTACATAATAAAGACTTAGACAAGGAATTTAAATCTACTGGTTAAAGTTACGGGCTTTGCAATCAGAGAACTACGAATTCAAATCCTGGTTCTGCCACCTGCATGATCTCAGATCTAAAATGAAGATAATAATACTTGGCTTGTAGGCTCATGAGTGTTAAATGGGACAATGAATGCAAAGGACTTAACACAGTATTTGAAACACAGTAGTGCCCAATAAATATTTTTTGAAAAACAAAATGAATATACATGATCCATAAGTGGCTCTTGTTAATTTAAATTTGGAATTTCAATGAGCTCATTTCCAATATTAAGGTTATGAGTAAAAATCAGGATTTTCCTCTTGCCTAACCTGAAGACTAGACTCTTTCAGACTTTGATAAGCTGTATATTTTTCAAGTTTTTTATGATATAAAAGAAAGCTGCCATTTTTATTAAGTAATTTCTTAAATATCTACAAAAATTTGGACAAAGAAAAAATATAGAAAAGAGTAAGCCAGAAAAAAGGTTGGCGCTAAAAACACTGCAGTGTCAGGTTCTATAAATCTGTACGAACGTATAGAGGAAATCTATTCTAGTTTTCTAGCAGCCATGTAAAGAATCTGTGATCGCTTAGGAGATTCACAGTATCTAGAAGATAAAAATAAAGTAAGGGCCCAGGAGAAACACAACTATTCTTGTTAATAAAGCATGAAAGATTCTTCTCAATGGTATCTGTTAAAGAATGTTTCTTCTGATATCTTTCAGTAAGCTAGTGGCATAACGTCAAACACAAAGACTAAACTCTGGACCAATTATAAAAACAAAATAAAGTAAAACCAAAAGTTCCTTTGAAGTTAATTTCTCCCCTGAAGAACTCACACAGCACAAACTCTGAGAATGGTGTTAGGTGTACTTCGATGTGACACATTTTTCCTCAAAATGAAATAATACATCAACATGAAATACCTAAAGACAGTGCCAAGGAAAAGAAATAAAACCTTAAAAAGGGTTTGCTTTCTTTTTAGAGTTTTTTAAAAAAAATCAAATGAAAAGAATATATTAAGACCTTCTTACTGGGAGAAGGAAAAGACAACCTTCCTTGCTTGAATTAATTAAGCCCACATACTACTTGTGTAGTTTAAATTACAAAATGTTTTAAAAGCATAAGGCAGAAATGTCCAATTTTATATTCTGAAAGAAATACATAGTTAGCATCTTTATTTTCCTACATAAAATATGGTCTACATCTTACCATGTGATTCTACTTTCTTGATAATTTTATCTGGGTGTTCATCTAAGAAGAAATCTGGTAACAAAGGATGGCCTGGAAAATTGACCCCAAAAATACTCAGGTTACTATGACAACATCAATACATCAAGATTTTAACACCTGTTTTACGAACATTCTATCTGTTTTTATTGTAATGGTCATTCTAGTGCAATGGAAAAGACTCCCATGAGAACTGTCTGACTTCTTGACTTTCACAAGGCTAAAATATTTTTCTTATCATCAAGTTATCTTCCTCTTCTATGGCAAATTTCATCTCTAAGATCCAAACAAAGAGCCACCTGTTATGTTAAGCCCTCAACTTCTCTCCCAGGTGGTTTTACCCCCTCCTCATCTATGCATGCAAACCTTCTGTTCTACATCCCTCCAACGGGCTCAGGAGTCGTTTCTTACCTGGGCTCCTGAGAGAAGGGGATTCCTCATTAAGAAGGACATGTTTCCCATCTCTATCTCTCCCTCTCAGAAGATTAAAAAACTGGAGGTCAGGAATGCATTGGTCTTTATTATATCCACTTATCAAAGTACCTATTCATCTTATGTTCTCAGTACTTAACAGGATTTAATCTTAAATCAAATTTAAGATTTTGTACACAATGACTCTGTGTCTTTAAAACCTAAACTGATAATTACACTGTCCAGGACCCAGAAGACCTGGATCTGGTTCAGGTTCTGCCACTGATTAGCTGACTGCTCTTTCACAAAGACTAATCTCTGTGAGCCTGTTTTTCTACTGTAAATAATTAACTACTGACTACTGCAACTGTGTCATATGCCGGGCACTGTGCCAAGCACATTACACACATTACTGCATTTCCTTCTTACAAAAATCCTGTATGGAAGCTATTGTTTCCTTAATTTTACCAGTAAGGAAAATGAAGGGGCTGGGTAGCTCAGTTGGTTAGCAACTGCCTTCAGCTCAGGTCATGATCCTGAGGTCCCGGGGATCGAGTCCTGCATCGGGCTCCCCGCTCAGCAGGGAGTCTGTTTCTCCCTCTGACTTCTCCCCTCTCATGTTCTCTCTTTCATTCTCTCTCTCTCTCTCAAATAAATAAAATCTTTGAAAAAAATAAGGAAAGTGAAGCTCAGAGAAAGTGGGTGACATGCCTGAAGTCACACAGCTCATGAGCAGCTGGGCTGGAGTCAGAATCTGGCTTGTCTTCTCCCAAACTCCATGCTCTTAATCCCTAAACAACACTGCTTCCCTCACAGGACTGCTGTGAAGGTTAAATAGATCATGTATATGAAACTGCACTGGGGATGCCTGAGTGGCTCAGGGGGTTAAGTGTCTCCTTCCGCTCAGGTCATGATCCCAGGGTCCCACCACCAGGCTCCTTGCTTCTCCCTCTGGCTGCAGCTCTCCCTGCTTGTGCACCCACGCTCTCTCTGGCAAATAAATAAATAAAATCTTAAAAAAAAAAAAAAAAACTATTCTGTAAAACTGTAAAGAGCTATTTCATTCAGTTCAAACTGAAGAGACAGAGATGACACAAATATAAACAAGTGCAAGTGCAACCTAATGAATATATTTAGAATACACTTCTGCACCAATAAAGAGAACTCCTGCTTATGGCTATATGGTCTATTTTTTTTTTAAATCATTTTATTTATTTATTTATTTATTTTAAAGATTTTATTTATTTATTTGACAGAGAGAGATCACAAGTAGGCAAAGAGGCAGGCAGAAAGAGAGGGAAGCTGGCTCCCTGCTGAGCAGAGAGCCCAATGCGGGGCTCGATCCCAGGATCCTGAGATCATGACCTGAGCTGAAGGCAGAGGCTTAACCCCCTGAGCTACCCAGGCACCCCTATACTGTTTATTATTTAATATAGATTATGTTTTACACATAAAGTAAGAATGCTTGATCATCACCACCATGACCTACAACTTTAGAGAGGAAAAATAATTTCTGAACAAGGGGGCCTTCTGAGAACTTCTCGAATCACACTCTTGGCAAAGGGCAGACTGTGTTCACTTGCCTTCACCATCCAGCAGTAAGCTAGCTACTCTAAGAGACTGCACTTAAGAGAAAAACATTTGGAAAGAGTCCATATTCCTAGAAAGTTTTCATAGAGATGTACTCCTATATCACCTAATCCTTGAATAAAGTCTTTACTCTGATTTTAAGATCAACTTTATTTTTATTAATTTTTTATAAAGATTTTATTTACTTGACACAGAGAGAGAGCACAAGCAATGAGGAGCAGCAGAGGGAGAGGGAGAAACAGGCTCCCTGCAGAAAAAGGACCCCGATGTGGGGCTTGATCCTAGGACCCTGGGATCATGACCTAAGCTGAAGGCAGACACTTAATCAACTGAGCCTCTCAGGCATCCCCAGCGCAGTTTTATATACATGATCTATTTAAACCTTCACAGCAGTCCTGTGAGGGAAGCAGTGTTGTTTAGGGATTAAAAGCATGGAGTTTGGAAGAAGACGAGCCAGGTTCTGATTCTAGCTCAGCTGCTCACGAGCCACTCAGGTGCCCCTTAAGATCAACTTTAAAAACCAATTCTCAGATGCGCCTGGATGGCTCAGTCATTAAGCATCTGCCTTAGGTCATGATCCCAGGGTCCTGGGATTTGGCCCCGCATCGGGATCCCTCCTGCGCCACGGGAAACCTGCTTCTCCCTCTCCCACTCTCCCTGCTGTGTTCCCTCTCTCGCTGTGTCTCTCTGTCAAATAAATAAACAAAAATTTTTTTAAAAACCAAACCAAAAAAAAAAAAAAAACCCCAAAACTCAATTTTCATTTTTAGTTTCAAGATTTAGAAATGGCTGATATGCCTTCTGTATCTGTACATAACTTAAAAGGACTCAATTCACTTCAATTGTTCCTTTCTTCCTTTCTGAAGCTATGTTGGTATGGTCTTCCCCTTCATCGGGAGGATAGGTTTTAAAAGAACATATTAGCTTTATGATTACACAAACATGCCCACAAAGCATGTGTGTGTTCCTTGCAGGAAATGCAGAAAAATGCATCACTACTTTTTAAAAACTTTTAAAAACTGGAAGCATTACCTGGTTTAAATGCATAGATGTCAAAATTATGTATTCCTTCTTCTCTTAAGATATTTTCATCAACAATAAAGTTTCCAGTAAAACTCTTTGACTTTTTAAAAATTGAATAGGCAGCATCTGCGATGATATCGACTTTTCTACACTGGCTTTCAATACCAGATCCTCCCAGCATATCCATAGCAGCGGTGTGGATGGCTGTGGACAGAACACACACATAGAACTCCAAATGAAACAAGACTGTGGAAGGAACAAACGAGGCAGCTGATCTTTTTATTTCACAGGTGATGAGAACAAGAACCAGAGAGCTTCAGGGATTTGGCAAATGTTCTGTTGACATAACTGGGTAGAACACACAATCCTTACTCTACACAACACTGCTTCATAAAATAGAAGTCCTTTGTGAGACTCACAGCAAAATTCAATTAGACTTCTGATTTAGAATGCTCAAGAATGTGCATATGATTCTTCAAAGAAAGCCAGAAAGATATACCAGAAAAAGCACTGAGCAGTAAGGTTAGTGAGATTTTTAGACCAACTATGTTGCTTTTTGGCAAGGCGCTTAACCTCTATGGGGCCTCAGTTTGTCTCTAAATATGGACCTCATTCCCTAAATTTATTGTCTTACCCCAGGGGCAGAGGGAGAGGGAGAACAGATTCCCCACTGAGCAGGGAGCCGCAGGACCCCAGGATCATGACCTGAGCCAAAGGCAGACGCTTCACCAACTGAGCTACCCAGGCACCCTTTAGGTGCATGTGATTTTTAAATTCTATGTTTTTTTATGAAGTAATTTGAAACTCTACCATTCATTGTACACTATTAATTATACATTGTCAAAATTGTAAACAGTAACTTATCTCAATTTACTTACATATGTTTTAGCTTACATTTCAAACAATGAAAAAGTCAACTTGTTTAAATGTACTTTGGGTTTCAATCTCTAGTAATTTAAAGTTCTCTCCATATCACTGTTAACCATCATTTTAAATCATTACATATTGGAATAATTTACATAACTCAGTCCACAAGATGAAAACTTTATAGCTTTTGAGAGCCAATAACCCCTTTTCATTCATTCAACATATAGTGATTGAGTACTTACTCTAAGTCAGGCATGATTGTAGGGATTGGGGACAAATGTGTTGATAAAACGGATAAAAGCTCCTACCTTCATGGTGAAGACATTCTAGCATAAAACCCTACTTCAAAGGCAGCACAATTAACTTGGGCAATTTCCTGAAAGCACTGAGTCAGAAAATATATCCCTACCTTATAACTATAGTTCGTTTACCACGAAGAAAATTTTTGCTTAACCAATAGTTCAAGAGATCTGGTTTTGCTCTTGATGTGATACCTTATTAATAAAAAAATGGCAGCTGGGCACTTGAGTGGCTCAGTTCGTTGAGCGACTGCCTTCAGTTCAGGTCATGATCCTGAATTCGTATGACTGAGTCCTGCATCCAGCTCCCTGCATAACAGGGGGTCTGTTTCTCCCTCTGACCTTCCCCCTCTCATGCTGGCTCTCTCTCATTCTCTCTCAAATAAATAAATAGAATCTTATTTAAAAATAAATAAATAAATAAATAAGTGGCGCCTGGGTGTCTCAGTGGGTTAAAGCCTCTGCCTTCAGCTCAGGTCATGATCCCAGGGTCCTGGGATCGAGCCCTGCACTGGGCTCTCTGCTCAGCGGGGAGCCTGTTTCTTCCTCCTCTCTTTTCTCTCTGCCTGCCTCTCTGCCTACTTGTGATCTCTATCTGTCAAATAAAGAAATAAAATTTGAAAAAAAAAATTAAATAAAATTAAAAAGAGCAGCTAATATTTATCAAGTGCGCCCTATGCTGGGTATGCTGCTACATACTTTACATAAGTTATCTGAATGAATTCTATGAGGTAGGTACCTATTATTCCCATTTTATAGAAGAGAGCACTCAATGCACAAAGGGGTTAAATAACTTGTCCAAGGTTACAGGAGCTAGCATTCAAACACAGCTTGACTTCAGAGCTAGGATCTTAATGAAACTAAAGGATCATACTTTGGTAACCAACATTCTTAGAGTTCAGTTATCTCACTCCCATAAACTGTAGAATTTTTCTTTTACTTTTTGAGAGAGCACCTGCATGCACAGAGGTGGGGGGGAGGGGCCAAGGGAGAGGGACAGAGAGAATTTCAAGCAAGCTCCATGCCCAGTGCAGAGCCCAACACGGGGCCTGATCTCAGGACCATTAGGACCCAAGCCAGACACTTAACCGACTGAGCCACCCAGGCACCCCAACTATAGAATTTTTCTAAAAGTATTTCATTATAGGGATGCCTGGATGGCTCAGTCAGGAAGGCATGCGACTCTTCATCTCCAGGTCATGAGTTTGAGCCCCACACTGGGTGTAAAGATTACTCAAAATAAACTTTAAAAAAAATTTCAATACAGTGCATCTTAAAACTATATGCATATGCATACACTTTAGTCTCATATAGACTATATGAATGGTAAAAGAATTTTTAGAAACTCCAAATTAAGAATATGTCATGGATGTGTACATGTGCTGTGTGTGTTCCTATGTACAGACACATACATACAACCTAAGAACAAAGAGCAATTTCCCCAAACAACCTATCTTTACTTCATTAATCTTTCTACCGATGATACAAAGAAGGCAAAGATGCTCAAAATCAGGAACTAAGTCAGAGTTATTTTCAACAAAGGTTTTGCAATGTCATAGGCTACCCTAATAAGGTATAAAACTAACAACAAAAGAAGCAGGTTCACAATAGGATACATCAAATGAAAACTCACCAATGATTTCTGAAGAAGAAAAAAAAAGCAAAAATTTTAATGAAACCTGATTTGCCTTGGATCATAAGAATCCTAAAGGTGACCCTAAAACTTAAGCATTTATAAGGAAAAAATGGGGAATATCTAATAGCTTCCAAGTGATTCTCCTGATTGCAGGCTGCACAAAACACACAATAAGAAGAGCCTTAAAATCAACCCAAGAGGGCTGGCCCAGTTGGTTAAGCATCTGCCTTCAGCTCAGGTCATGATCTCAGAATCCTGGGATGGAGCCCCCTATGCCAGGCTCCCTGCTCAGTGGGGAGTCTGTTTCTCCCTCCTTCCTCTGCCCCCTCCCCATGCTCGCTCTCTCTCCTCAAGTAAGTAAAATCTTAAAAACAAAAACAGAAACACAGATGTCCTTTCACATAAACATATAGAGTACATATCAGACTTAAAACATCAGCATTGCCTTTGACGCCTCCTCTGGAAAGAAAGCCTGTCTCACCTCTTTAGCACCTGTCAGTTGGGAGATTACTTCTGGTTCCAGCAAGCATAAAGAGCTGCTCTATACAGTCTAGGATGAAAAAACATGTTTTTTGGGGGCGCCTGGGTGGCTCAGTGGGTTAAAGCCTCTGCCTTTGGCTCGGGTCATGATCCCAGGGTCCTGGGATCGAGCCCTGCATTGGGCTCTCTGCTCAGCAGGGAACCTGCTTCCTCCTCTCTCTCTGCCTGCTTCTCTGCCTGCTTGTGATCTCTGTCTGTCAAATAAATAAATAAAATCTTTAAAAAAAAAAAAAAGAAAAGAAAAAACATTTTTTTTTTTTTTTTTAAATAGAAGCCTCACAAACAGCCAGGAGCCTGGGCACACTCTGAAATCCATTTTGCCTTAGTCATGAATAATGCAGTATCCTAGCAAGCGCTCCTGCCTCTCTCTCCATGATCTCACAAGTCATCCTACATTCAGATGCCAAATTAAACTTCTTAAACCTCATCGGCAACCCTATCACTCCACTGTTCCTATTTTCCCTCTGCTCTCCTGCTTCTAAAATTCTGAAGTGGCTCTGTACTGAATACAAGTTAAAATTCAAGCTCCTAAACTTGGCAGTCAAGATCTAGGGCTTAGTCATCCCCACAACAACTTCACACCTACCCAACATTCCACCCAATTCTTCAAGTTCAGTGGGAAATAAAAAGCCCATAATTTATCATATAAACACCATTATCAAATTCCTTGACAGTTCCACCAAACACATGGTATTTTTTACTATACCATAGCCTTCGTTGTTCCCTCTGCCAGGAATGCCTTGTCCAATTCTTCTTCTTGCTAATTCCAAAATCCCCTTGAGATCCTACTGGAATTGTTAATTTTTATTAGAAAGCCTCCTTTCCTGACCTCTAACCAGAACTACACAGTCCTCCTGATCTCTTTCAAAAGTATCCTGTACATAACTCATCATGTCATGTATTACAAGGAACAGGACTGCAAATTCAGTTTACTGTGCCATCAAGTCTAGGCCCCAATTAATACCAATGGTTCCAAGATGTCTAGTAAAACTTCTAAAATGAACATCTCAAAGCTACAGCAAAGATGATGGAGGTGAACTGATTTCTCGCATCAATCCTGGTGGTGTCCTCCACGTTCATGGTCATGCAATGTTCTGTTCAGAATGTCTATGTTGGAGGTGGGCAGAAGGTAATCATACTGTGCATTCATTAATTCATCAAATATTTACTGAATGTCTACAAGGACTACAATAAAATGAACAAAGCAGATACTATCTCTACCTTTAAGAAACTTTCATTCTAGCAAGAAAGACATTAACCAAGTTATAAAATAAACAGCTCAATTACAAGTGTTGTAAGTAACATGAAGGAGATGTAGAAACTACTAAATCCAGGGGTCAGTCCCCATTTTATAAGAACTACCAGCAACATTTGACACAATGAATCACTCCCCTTCTTCCTTGAAACATGTTCTTCAAGTGGCTTTCAGGGTATCATACTCCAATTTTCTTCCTACCTTACTCTGCTATATAGTTCTGCTTTTTCGCCCAATTAGTTTTTCTTCTTCTTCCAAATCTCTGAATGTCATAATGGCCAATAGTTCTTTCTCTTCCTATATACCATTTACATGTTGATAACCCACAAATTTCTATCTCCAGCCTGGACCTCTCTCCTGACACCCATACTTGCAAATCCAACTGTCTACTGACCATATCTACTTGGATGCACAAACACAATGCCCCCAAATTAATTCCTAACCCTGCTCCCTAGCCTGCCCCCTCTGCAGCTTTCCCTATTTATTGATTCCACCTTCAAAATACAGCAGAATCTGACCACTCTCCACTGCTTTTACTGCTATCACTCCGGTCACAGCTACCAAGATATACTGTCTAGGTAACTGCAACAGTTTCCAACCTCATCAATTTCCTGTTTCTCCCTTTGACCCTCAAGAATTTATACTGGCCCCTTCCTCTCCAACCCAGTGGGGACCAAGGTCCAGTGCAGAGAGTCTCTCCTCCTGGGGGAAATGGGCGTGGCCAAAAAGAGTCCTCCCCCTCACCCACACATTCCTAGGGAACCTGGTGCTCAACAGTTCCTAGACTACCTGATTTCTGGGTCCGGGGAGTTTCAAACATAGCAGAGCAGCTCCCCAATGGGATCTTCTTGAAGTCAGCCCCTGACACAAGGGTTTAAAAAAAAAACAACAAAAAAACAAATCTTTTTTTTTTTTTTTAAGATTTTATTTATTTATTTGACAGACAGAGATTACAAGTAGGTAGAGAGGCAGGCAGAGAGAGAGGAGGAAGTAGGCTCCCTGCTGGGCAGAAAGCCCGATGCAGGGCTCCATTCGGGGCTAGATCCCAGGACCCTGGGATCATGAGCTGAGCTGAAGGCAGAGGCTTTAACCCACTGAGCCACCCAGGTGCCCCAAATCTTTTTTTTTAAGTAGGCTCCACATCTAAGATGGGTCTTGAACTCAAAGCACCTGAAATTAAATTAAGAGAGTCTTGTGCTCTACTGAGTCAGCCAGGGACCCGTCCCCAACGTGCCTCCCCCACAATAATCTATTCTTAAGAGTATCCAGACAGATCCTTTAAATAAAGTACCATCACGTCCCTCCACTGCTGAAAACCTCGTCAAAGGGGTGCCTGGATGACTCCGTTGGTTAAGTACTCAATTCTTTCTTTCTTTCTTTTAAGATTTTTAAATTTATTTGACAAACAGAGACATAGTGAGAGAGGGAACATAAGCAGGGGGAATGGGAGAGGGAGAAGCAGGTTTCCCGCTGAGCAGGGAGCCAGATGCAGGGCTCGATCCCAGTGACCCCAGGGGAAGGCAGATGCTTAACAACTGAGCCACCCAGGCGCGCCTAAGTATCCAATTCTTGATTTGGGCTCAGGTATTGATCTCAGGATTGTGAGATCCAGCCCCATATCAGCTCCATTGCTGTGCATGGAATTTTCTTGAGATTCTCTCTTCCCTCTACTTCTGCCCCTACCTGCTCCTGCATAGGTGTGCACACTTTCTAAATAAATAAAATATTTAAAACAAAATCAAAACAAAACCCTGCAAAAGCTCCCCATTTCACTCTGAATAAAAACCCAAGTTTTGGCAAGAACCTAAAACATCTGCTCCCCATTTCCTTATGGGCATCATCTCATTTTCTACTCTTCTCCCCTAAGTCCAGCCACATTGGTCTTCTCCCTGCTCTTTGATCATGCCAAGCATGCTCACCTCTTTCCCTTGGCCTCCCTCTGCCTTCAATGCTTCCCTCAGATTCCCTATGACTAACACAGCACCAAGGGTAACTCCAGCACCCCCTTCAAGTCTATGCTTAAAAGTCATCTTCTTGGGGTGCCTGGGTGGCTCGGTGGGTTAAAGTCTCTGCCTTTGGCTCGGGTCATGATCCCAGGGTCCTGGGTTCGAGCCCCGCATCGGGCTCTCTGCTCCACAGGGAGCCTGCTTCCTCCTCTCTCTCTGCCTGCCTCTCTGCCTACTTGTGATCTCTGTCAAATAAAATAAATAAAATCTTAAAAACAAAAAAAAAGTCATCTTCTCAAAAAGGCCAAACCTTTCTACTCTATTTAAAATCGCAATCTAGGGGCGACTGGGTGGCTCAGTGGGTAAAAGCCTCTGCCTTCAGCTCAGGTCATGATCCCAGGGTCCTGGGATGGAGCCCTGCCTAGGGTTCTCTGCTCAGCAGGGAGCTTGCTTCCCCACACCCACCCCTCTCTGCCTGCCTCTCTGCCTACTTGTGATCTCTGTCTGTCAAATAAATAAATAAAATATTTTAATAAATAAATAAAGAGTAAACTCGAAGGATAAGATCTGCATCCCCCTCACCTTAGTACCCTTAATCCCCTGTACACAGGTTAGACACATAATAAATTACCTGTGTATGCACAATGAATAAATAGTACAGAGAACTGTGCCTGGCATATAAAAATGTTTGGAAGATGAATGAATAGAAAATGACAAGCAACATAACAGAGTACAAAAAAGGGAAAATACTATGTTAGGACTTCGTTATCTGGAAGAGCTCCCTTTCAGACTAACTTCCTTTCACTATCTACCAACAGCAGCAACGACTGAAGTGGGAGAGGAGGAGGTTGAGAATGGATGAGAAGGAAAGAAAGCTGAAGAAGAGAAGACACTGTAAACTGTGAGCTTTTAAAGTTTTTAACTGTGATCCATGATCAGTAACACTTTTTATTGACATGACTAAGAATACATAATACCTACCTATACACACACTCACAAATACAAATCTATCCTTTATATATGAAACAATATTGACAATCTGCAATGCCCCCTAATATTTTCTACCTTATTCCACTACAAATAAAACAACGAAATTCTGACTGCTACCTTCTAACTCAATTTCACAATCCACAAAATTGATTTCATGACTCACCAATGAATCTTGACATGCAGTTTGAAAAACACTACAGAAGCACTTTTTCACTTTCACCTTTTGCCCCACTGCAAAGAATATCATTCTCTAGAAAATCTTAAAGGAACTGTGTCTGCTACAGAAACATAAGGGAAAATGAAGAAGCAGTAAAACATGGTTCAGATCCCACAGTGGGCCAGGGAAGAAAGGAATCTCGGTCAAATAGCATTCGAAAGGAGTTTTAAAAAACTGATCCTTGGAGCCCTGAGAAGAAGAATAGTAACTACAAAGGTGGCTGCAATGGCTAAATTCTCCTGAAAGTTACATTAACAATATGCCCCCATGTTCCATACATTCTCACCCACAGCCTTCCTGTTCCCCCCCATCCCCTGGCATCAATACCTTGGGTCCTTGGCCCTTTCACTTCTGCTGGGAGTGGTAAAATCCCTTCACCCAGCAGACAGCAGAGGAGAACAAAGATAAGATAACCCTCAAATATCCCCAAGCTAGAACTCTGGGTTAGTTTTACAATGTTGTCTGTAGCAATTCAGTTCAAGAGTACCCCAGAGCTATAATACTTTGCAAAAATGCTGGATTAAATGTGTTTTCATGACCAACTCTTACCAACCTCATCATCCATTAGCTGAAAAGGCTAAAGAAGTATCCACAGTGCCCTGCACAATGTCTCCACATAATAACTGTCCAATAGGTATTTGTCGAGCAATAAAGGAATAAACAAAATAATTCCAGAAGGAAGAATAGGAATAAAAAATATAAAGGTCCTTTAGACAATAAAGAAACATGTTAAAAGACACGATGGGGAGAAACAGGAAAATCCAGAATGTTGGAAACTCTATAAATGACCTGGTTTTTCAAGAAATCAGCGGCAAGGAAAAAAAAATTAAAAGTGTTAATGACTATAAGTGAAAAATATATCACACAAATATAATGTGTGAAACTTTTTTATATCCTGATTTGAATAAACCAACCGCGGAGAAAGTATTTGAGACATATGGATAGAGCTGGAGAGTATAATGCTAAGCAAAATAAAGTCAGAGAAAGACAAACAGCATATGATCTCACTCATATGTGGAATTTAAGAAACAAAACAAATGAACAGAAGGAAAAAAAGAGACAAACCAAGAAACAGACTCTTATTTGATAGAGAATGAGAGTGAGAGCACAAGCAAGAGGAGTGGCAGAAGGAGAAGGGGAGGCAGAGGCAGACTCTCTGCTGATTTCCATCCCATGACCCAGATATCACCACCCAAGACAAAGGCAGACGCTTAACAGACTGAGCCAAGCAGGCGCCCAAGAAGCAGACTCTTTAGTAGAGAGAACAAACTAAGAGTTACTAAAGGGGAAGTGGTTAGAGGCACAGGTGAAAGGCATTAAGTGTACACTTATCCTGATGAGCACTAACGTAGAGAATTGTTTAGTCACTGCATTGTACATCTGAAATTAATATAGCAATGAATGTTAACTATACTGGAATTAAAATAAAAAATAAAAAAGGCAGGTAGTTGTTTATAAATTTAAAATCCAGAAGCACTTCTATACCCTAGCACCAAAGAGAAAATATAATTTTTTAAAAAACTACCATCTAGTATTGTGGCTGCCCCAACTTGAGACTTATTAGAATACTTTCCCTTCCCCAATCTTCCCATGCTTGTATAAGCCCTTCAGAATTCAATTACTTCCATATTTCGCCCTCCCCCAACCTCTAAGTTTTAAAAAGAGTTCAGGAGCGCCTGGGTGGTGCAGCTGGTTGAGTGTATGATTCTTGATTTGGGGTCAGGTCATGATCTCAGGGTCATGAGATCAAGCCCCAAGTCTCTCTCTCTACCTCTTCCTCAGCCCCGCAACTGCCCCTGCCCCACACTTATGCCTCTAGCGCGCTAACTCTCCCTTTCTCTCAAAAAATAAAGAAAAAAGAAAAAAAAGTTTGTTTCCCACCTCAACCTACCTACTCAAGATGTATCTCAAAGTGTCAAGGACAATAAATGAGACTCCGATCTGGATTTTTTTTTAATACATACCTGTTTTTGGCCATAATGCATTCACTGCAATTTCACCCTTAAATTCTTCTGCCATTCCAAGCACACACATAGACATACCATACTTAGCAATGGTATAAGCTGAAAGAAACCACAAAGAAAAGTGCTTAATTAAGAAACAACTCTGTGAGTATAAATAACCACTTTCTATGGCTACACTGCTAGTAAAACAAGAACAAAAAGTTACAGATTTGTTTAACCTAGTTAATTAAAACAGAACTTCTTTCAGCTTTGCCCTGTGGCTTTCTAATTACCTGTCTAAATTTTAGTGAATTATGTACAAAGAAGAAGTATCTGATGTAACTATTTTAAAGGAGGCACCTCTACATAAATCTTGTAATTTAATGCATACTCACCTCAAATTATTTGTTTGCTGTGAAAGGAAAAGTACTCCATAGTTTCAAACCAACTTTACTGAAGAATAAGTTATATTTAATAAAACACACCCACTGAGATGTGAGGGAGCTTTCTGGAACGATGGAAATCTGTATCTGGATTTGGGTATTGGTTATACAGGTGTATACATTTGTCAAAACTCTTTAAACTGAACCATTAAGATCTGTGCATTTTATTGAATGTAAATTATACTTCAGTGGTTTAAGTTACAGGTAAAAGTTTAAGAATCTAGTTTCGAAAGTACTATTGATTCTGCATAGACAAGTTAATGTTGAATGCTACGTAAAAATTGTGATTATATCACAGAAACACTGATTTAATGCAAAACAAATTAACCAAACAAACCAGCCACTCAACCTACCACCTACCACAGTGCTGTTTGAACCACATGGGATTTAGGTTCAGTGGTGGGCTGAGATTGAGGATATGAGCAATTTTACTCTTTTTCAAGTAAGGAATACAAGCTTTAGATCTGAAAGCAAAAGAAAACACATCAAGTTAATAGATTTCTAACAACCTCCCCACTTCTCAAAATTATTATATTTATTTTTAAAGATTTCATTTATTTGAGAGAACATGCACAAAAGCAGAGGGGCCAGAGGGAGAGAAAGAATCTCAAGCAGACTCCCGGCTGAGCACAGAGCCTGATGCAGGCGCTCAGTCTCCTAAGCCTGAGATCATGACCTGCGCCAAAATCAAGAGTTGGATGCTTAACCAACTGAGCCACCCAGGCATCCCTAAGATTGTATTTTAAAGTACTTCTACAAAGCAACTAAACCTGGTCAGCAATCTGTAGGCTACTTTTGTTTGTTTGTGTTTACTTTCCTAAAATGAAGGTAGGAAAAGCAGTAATTTTCACTTTTTTGAAACTTTACTTAATAGCCTGAAAAAATGATCTGCTTGATGAAAATAATCAAATCCTTGGCACATTAGCCTTAACTCCAACTGAAGCTGTCCTCAACTATATCCTTCCAATTCTCCTCCCACCAACACACACACACACACACACACACGCGCGCGCGCGCGCGCATGTGTTTATAGTTTTCAGCAAGTTAATGTCCTTGCCAGGCAGCATGGGCAGTACTATGGTAAAGAACATGGTGCTCGGGTCAGACAGAGTGGGGTTCAAATCCTTCTTCTTCCCCTTCATCAAGTGATCTCAGGCAAAATATATTCTAATTCTCAGTTTTCTCATTTGTTTAAGTGTTGGTAATACCTGCTACCATCTAGGACTGACCAAGGGATTAAAATGAGATGATAAATATTAAATACTTAGAACAGTACATATGTTAAACATGAAATAAACAACTGCTATTATTAGTATAATGTATACTGATTTATTTCATCTTAGTAGGTGTGGTATTCCTACTATGCTGGAACTGTAATTTAATAACACAACTCCCAATACATTCCCAAATTTAGTTTGCACCAATATGCAATGCAGTATACCTTCGAGATGAATATTTAGTTTTTATATTTTTTTAAAAACTATTCAAAATGGTAGGTAATTTATTTTTTTAAACTTAGGTTCAACATTTTTAATTTATTAATGATTAAGCTACACTGTGTTATTAAGCTGTAACATTGTGTAGCTTAAAATTATATAGCTTTTAGTTTTATTTCACATTCAGTAATTTCTAGGACTTTGAACTAGTTGATTCTTGTTTGTTTGTTTTTTTATTAACTAATGTACAACATTCTTATTACCATTTGCAATGTCTTTTCAGGTCTAGAAACCAAATATAATCAATATCACTAAAAGGTTTTATACACATTGTTTTGCCTTTCCAAAAGTGCTTCACTTTCATGGGAATGAGCTGGGGAGGGGAAAACACTATTACAGCTGATATTCATTAAACCAATGAAGCTAAAATCTCCACAGGAAAAACCAAATCTATTCCAGGCAATAAGACCATGACTACATTTTAAATCCAAGGAAAGAGCTCATTTCAATTACATTATAAACATGAACTTCTCCTTTGATCTTTTAGACAAAACCTTTCCATCTGCACTTTGCCTGACTGGACCTCACCATTACTAATCCTAAATCAGATGCATTTTTATGAGCAACATGCTCGATCTTATGTATTAAAGATAATTAGCACCACACTTAGACACTAATATCTTCAGCTTAATAAAATAGTTAAGCTTACTGAAAACCTACTGCATGCTAGGCACTGCACTTACTACCCTTCCATGAATTATTTTACTTAATTAGGCTCACAAGCTCAATAGGCATTTAAATAAACGAATAAAGTGAGCTGGGTGTAGGGGAAAAAAATTAACTGTTCAGAAATGCAACTGAACTTTATTATTCAATTTCTATAAGCATTTAACATGATACAAACACCTATAACACTGGAGGTTATATATTTAAAACTTAAAAATGCAAATTAAGGGTTTGCCTTCTATCTCATCTCTGCCACAGGGCCCTGGGTGCCAGGGATCAGGAAAGAGCTCTAGATCCTCGCTGAAACTTCCAAACAGGTCAGCTCTTTGGCCCTTGCACCCACTCTCTCCCAGATGATGCTTCTCAGGCTTGCCTGAGAAAATAATCTACGCTTTCCTTCCATGAATAAATAAGTGTCACTAAATAAAAAACAAAATAAAAATTAAAATGGAAATGTTTCATTATCAATTTTCGCTTTCATAATTTGTAATTTTCACAGAGGGCCAAAAACCTGACACCTGGTCCTTGGTCCAAAGAGCAACATCAAGTCTTTTCATTTGGCATTGCAATATGCCTTTAACTGGGAAAAATATTTAGTATTATTTAAAAAATAGCTGTTCCAGGGGCCCCTAGCTGGCTCAGTCAGTAGAGCATGAGACTCTTGATCTCAGGGTCGTGAGATGAAGTCCCACATTCAGCATGGAACCTACTTTTAAAAATAAAATAAATAAAACAAGATAAAGTAACAGCTGTCCCTAAATGCAGGAACTTTTAACAATGAATAGAATCTTTTAAAAAAGGCTTTTTATTTTAGAGTATCTCTTCCTGAGACATTTGTAGATCTGCTATTCCAATGTACTCATATTTAGTTTTTACTACATTAGTGCCCTATGGCTCATATGTTCCATCAGTAGTTCTCCAACTACACACGTAGTATTCATTGAGAAATGTACCTGAACAAAGTTAGTTCATTTTCTCACTGTTTGAAAATCAGGGCTTTTTTTGCTTTGTTTTGAACTGAACCTTCAAATATGTAACTGCAGGAATGTAGTTTAAGCCATCAGTTTCATTTTTGGAAAATGATCCTGGTACAGGAAAGGGGCCAGGTTGTCCTTGCCAAATGGGTTTTACAAGGAATGAGCAATGAGAATCAGACATTTGTGTTTAGTTAGTCATAATGTCGACTGATAAAGCTAAGTCTTTGATCCAATCTTTGTATGGAAATTGAGAATTCTCTCAGGGGTGGCAAAAAACAGCTGATTTCTTTTAAATTAAAACCAAAATCTTGGGGCACCTGGATGGGATACTCGGTTAAGTGTCTGCCTTCAGCTCAGGCCCCACTTCAGGCTCCCTGATCAGTGGGGAGTCTACTTCTCCCTCTCCCCCTGCTCATGCTCTCTCTCTCCCTCTCTCTCATACACACATATGCACACACACTCACTCACTCTCTCAAATAAATAAAATTTTCTAAAAAAACAAACAAAATCTCTTCAACAATACAACACAGCCACATAATCTTGTTACATAGCAGAGGATCATGTTTCTAGTCCACATTAGTAAAGCAGTTAACTGTGGTTCAAACCATGGAAGTGTGTTTAGTTCTTAAAATTTGTAACACAGTCCATTTTTAAATTTTTAAAGCAAGAGCAATTCCCAATGAACAATACGATGACCAAAATTATTTTCTACTAATGTAGAAATGGTTCCGTGAACCATTTCTACATTAGTTTAAAGTTTAAAGCTAACACTGACCATTCATGACAGCTTAAAGTTAACACTGACCATCGCAACAGCACTGTCTACAATTATGGTTACTACGATTTTGACAAATCTATATTAAACTTCCTAAGATGTCTCTCAATGCTTAACAAGTCATTTCCATGCTCATGTCACGGGTACCAGTCTAAAAGTTTTTTTTTTTTTTTTGATCATGTCAAAATTCTCTTGACACCTTAGGTAAATAAAACTTGGTCAGTAGAATGTTTATATCCGTGGCTTCATCATCTACAATCGAAACCGTCACGAATGATTTAATTTCTCACAAATCATGTCCTTTTAAGCCTTAATTCAACATGCTGAGAAACAGTATTCCTGCTTAGGTTTGTATTTTTAAATGCTTGTTTAAATGAATGTTTGTATTTAATCAAAATTCTTTCACGAAGTTACCATCTGTAAAAGGTTTTGAGGCCCAGATAATTTCTTCATGTAACACATGACTGCATCAAAGAGCAGCGCTGCTGGTTTTATTTGAAAATAAACACAAATCCTATTGAAGTGTTAGTCCTTTTTCTATGTTAAGTTTTTCACCACAATCTTTTCTGTATGTTTGCCATAGTTCTTACTATGGTTGGATTCACTGTGATCTCCATTCAATAGACTTTATATACTGAATTTATAGAAATATGCCCCATGTCTACAAAGAAGTAATTTCTCACTCATTTTACTTGAACATATGGCGCTCTTGGCATATGTCTCATCTTCCCACTTCAGACGAGACACATGGCTATGAGAAATATTTTACTTCCCTCTTTGAGAAAAACAGCAGGGCAAGCACACAAGATAAAAAGGGTAACTTTTTAGCCTGTCCTCAGTTTCAGGTCCCTAGGAGTCACACTGCAACGTAACAAAAGGCTAAAGTTAATGTCTCTAATGAGCCAGTCCACACCAGCCACTCTGCTATAGTGCCTAACTGTTGCCATGTGGGTATGCTGTGGCCAGACTTTCCAATGCTTCAAGAAAAGCTAGAAATCTGGAATTTTGTATAAATCTGATCTTTGTCATATACACAGCTAGGGCGCCTGGGTGGCTCAGTGGGTTAAAGCCTCTGCCTTCAGCTCGGGTCATGATCCCGGAGTCCTGGGATCGAGCCCCGCGTCGGGCTGTCTGCTCAGCAGGGAGCCTGCTTCCCTTCCTCTCTTTCTGCCTGCCTCTCTGCCTACTTATGATCTCTCTCTCCGTCAAATAAAAAAAAAAAAAATCATATACACAGCTAATAAAATTCTGAGCTAATAAAGGTGCTAATAAAAACAAATTGTTTTACTCTGTCAGAGCCCAGTTTTGCAGACCCAACAAAATATATCTCTAAGAGGAAAGTCCCAGATTAACAACAAATTTTACATTTAACCCTCACAACCAATCCTGTGACATACTTCATTGTCCCTATTTCACAAATGAGGAAAAAGAATCTGCAAGAAGTTAAGTTACTTGAAAAAAGTCATGAGATAGCACATACTTAAAGGAGTCTAACTCCAAAGCCCAAGGTCTTAATCAGTCCTAACCCATTTTATGTATAACTGTAAGGCAGGTACATGTAAGATACATGCAGGGACAAACAAGTTCTATGCTGATCTTTCCTTATGTCCACATGAAAAAATGATAGAACCTGAGGGTCAACAGATAAAAATGGACAAACAAGAGTGGATTGTCTGACCGATTCAGAACAGATCACAACTACATCTGGTTTCATTCTGTATCCTGTATTCACCCTGATATCTCCCAAGATAGCCTTAACCCTCTGTTACATTAAAATGTGATTCATAGGGGCGCCTGGGTGGCTCAGTGGGTTAAGCCTCTGCCTTCAGCTCACGTCATGATCTCAGTGTCCTGGGATCGAGTCCCGCATCGGGCTCTCTGCTTGGCGGGGAGCCTGCTTCCCCCCTCTCTCTCTGCCTGCCAATCTGCCTATTTGTGATCTCTCTCTCTCTCTCTGTCAAATAAATAAATAAAATCTTTAAAACAATGTGATTCATAGACAATTAAACTAATATAACAATTATGTTAACTATACTGGAATTAAAATTTAAAACTTAATAAAAATAGAAAAAAATGTGGTTCATAATGAGCTTCCTGTGATTTACATAACTGTAACCAGTGTTTTTCAGAGAAAGCAAAGACTACTGCTGATTTGAATACTCAGAAGAGTTGGCATGCATTCATGCAAATGTTTGAAAATGTTTGAGCTATACTTCAGACTTTATTAGATTCACAGAGAAAGTAGCTCTGAATAAAACTATTTAAAATATCATTTACTGGTTTGGAGCACTTTAAAGCCTTTAAAACAACTGACTAGGTTTTAAACTGTATTGCTAATCTGGTTCAAGTCTGTTCACAACAAGTTCTCTGAAAACACACTTCAAGATTCTCCCCGACCACTGTAACTTACGTCAGAAAGGTGCCTCTGGTGTTGACATTCATCATCAAATCCACTCTCTTTGTAGGTGTTTCCAATGTGCTGGTCAAACTAATAGCACTGGCATTATTCACCAAAACATCAATTCCTGTTTTCAAATAACCAACTTCCCATTAATAGAATTTTAACTTTATAACAAAAAGAAATAAAAACATTCATTCTATATAGTTGAATCCTAAGTTGGTTCACAAATACTTCTTTTAGATAATATGAGTGACAATATACTAATGCAAGCAAGATTTGATAGCTGTGGCGAAACACCCAAATGATTTTCACTGGCACAATGGAGAAAGCCAATCTCCAGAGCTCCACCTGAAACCACAAGGAGGCTTAGTCCTCAGTGGTTGTAGCTTCTATTCCTATTTTGTTCTCTTACCTCCTGGTCTTCCCTCCTTATCTCCAAGAACCTTAGGTTAATTTCCTAAAAGTTTTCCCTTCTCTCTAGCATCTTTCCAAGGCCCTCCCCCCTTCCAAGCTCACTAGTCTCCCTTACTTTAATAAAAGAGGTCCTTCCTGGTCTTGGGAGGAAAAAACACCTAGAGTGAATTTTCAATTCTAGGCAAATCATCAAAGTATATCAAGTTTGTTTCAGTAATTCATACACAAAATTAATCTAGAATAATGATTATTTATGCATAGTCTGTCGGTCCCTCATTATGTAACATAATCTTGTTTAGAAGTTTAATTATAAGTTTTAGTTACAAGTTTAGTTAAATAATGTTAAATGAAAATAGTAAAATATGAAAGTATCTTAAAACACTTCTCTGTTTCTCCATGATTCATACTTCTTTTTAAAGGGCACTTAATATTCAGTTAAATAGAAATATCACAACTTCTATTGTGGGCTTAGACTGTTGCAATAAACATTTCTTTTGTCCTCTTTACCAAGCCCCTCTCTCACAATACATGGATAATGTATTTTAGTCCTAAGCACCCTTTCTTCATATATGGTATTATAAAATCTTGATCATACTCATTCCTCAATTTCCATATTCTTCTGTATAAACTCTGTGTTGCTAATGTTTTTCCTTTTTTCTTTTTTTTTTTAAGGTTTTATTTATTTATTTATTTAAAAGATTTTTATTTATTTATTTGACAGAGAGAGACACAGCGAGAGAGGGAACACAAGCAGGGGGAGTGGTAGAGGGAGAAGCAGGTCTCCTGCTGAGCAGGTAGCCCTATGGAGGGCTCAATCCCTGGATCTTGGGACCATGACCTGAGCTGAAGGCAGACACTTAACGACTGAGCCACCCAGGCGCCCTGCTAATGTTTTCTTAAAATGTGTCCTTAGGACTAACTTTGGATTCAACAACATTACATCTTATAACTCCATTATAACAAATCTCAACTCAAGCAAGTCATCCACATATCTGAGACAAGTTCTAGATTCTGTGACTACCAACCTCCTAGATTGAACATAATGATGGCTGTCTTCACAAATAGCAATGATCTATGAAAAGCACATTTTTTAAAAGATTTTATTTATTTATTTGACAGACAGAGATCACAAGTAGGCAGAGAGGCAGGCAGAGAGAGAGGAGGAAGCAGGCTCCTCACCAGGCAGAGAGCCTGATGTGGGGCTCGATCCCAGGACCCTGGGATCATGACCTGAGCCGAAGGCAGAGGCTTTAACTCACTGAGGCACCCAGGTGCCCCATATGAAAAGCATATTTAAATCAGGACATACTTGTCAATCCACAAAGCTATGATGAGCTGCTCAGCCACACCACGGAAAGGTAATCAGCGAGTGGCTACACTACATAGGCACTCTGCTAGGGCCTGGGAAGCAAGAAAGATGATACTCACTAAGGAAGCCAGGTGGGAGCAAAGAGAATTGAGGAGAGGTCTGAGTGAGAGGCTGGCCTGATGGGTATATACACCACCCTGTGTAGAATTACCCTCTTCAGAGAGATGAAGCTAGTAAGGATTGATCCAATCAATAGATTCCTTAAGCAAATTCAGACTTTATTGATTTCATCTCTCTCACTATGTGGTAACAAGTGACAAGGATATACTAACACGGTAAACTATGTTTGACTTGCCAGTGATAAAGAAAAAAATAGTTCTAATTAAGAGGTAGGTCAAAATTTCTAAACTCAGATGGCCCAAATTAAAATGGATCAGGGAACAATAGTGAAAAGTAATGCACAAGCAAAAAAAAATTATATATATATATATATATATATATATATATATGCATGCATGCTGCAGCGGGGGGAGGAAAGGTTGCAGGAAAGAATGATTCTGTGGTTTATAAAAGAGCATAATTTACTCAAGGCCTGGAAAACTTTGAAGGTGAGGGAAGGCAGGGTGATAGGGAGCACCCTGTAGCAGAGCACCCTGAGGGCACAGGTTTGAAAGCATTATCAACTGCTCAGGATTTCGTTAAAGACAATTCTCCAGCAGAGAGAAATATCAGGAAAAAGTAAAGTCTTCCTAAAAGGCAGAATTCAAAGCCCCAGAGAATCCCAAAACAGAAGGCCACAACGGTAGCAACCACAGTATGGAACTAAAACCAAACAAAAAAATAAAGGCTTGGCATCTTCATGGAAAAAGAGTACAGAGGGAAAGAAAAAAAAGGAGCAGCTTAGGAATATTTCTTGTAAATGTGGTATCCTTCATAGTTATATGAGAGTGGCAGCTGAGTGGCTGAACAGAATTCCCTCTTCATTGTGCATTGTTATGCCAGGAAAGCAGAAACTGATGGGTAAAAGGAAAGCAAAAAATTTTAAATACATCAAAGTGGATACTAAGGAGGAGGAAAGGAAATCTTAGGCAAGTCTTCAAAGCAGAGGTAAGTCCACTGCAAATCTGTAAATTTATCAAGAAGACAAGTGTGTTTCAGATGACCATCTCGATAATAAGTAGCAAAATAGGGGCAGGACCTGGGTGGTGATGTCCTCTGAGCATTCGACTGTCGGTTTTGGCTCAGTTTGGTATCAGGGTTGTGAGATCGAGACTGGGTTGGTCTGTGCGCTCAGCGCGGAGTCCGCTTCAGTTTCTCTCCCTCTTCCTCTGCCCCTCCTCTGTGTGCCCACGCGAGCACACACTTTCTCTCTCTCTCTAATAAATAAAAATCTTAAAGTATTAAAATATACTGGGAGATTTTTTTGTTTCCCCTCAAAGGTATGGAAAACATATCCTCTTAACTGAAAACTAAACTCTGCTCCGGCGCTTTATAACGTAGTACTTTGCGGTGAAGGTTATAAAAACAAGCCATGCTGACAATAAGATATTTCTTCCCATTGGTCAATATCTTTCACACGTACATACATACAGTCTCTGGAATATTATAGGGGGAGCAGGGAAGAGTGGTAACGGTTTGGGCAGGATTTGGACTTGGCCAGGTGCCTTGGTATAATACCATCAAAGCTTTAGCTCACCCCCAACACCTGCCTTCTAGGAGTTTATGAACTAATTGAGGAAAAAAAATACTAAGATCTAAAGCAGTACAACAGAGGTGCCTGAGGGGCTCAGCTGGTTAAGTGTCCCACTCTTGATTTAGGCTCAGGTCATGATCTCGGGGTTGTGAGACTGAACTCAGTGTCAGGCTCCATGCCTGGTGGGGAGTGTGCTTGATATTCTCTCCCTCTCCCTCTGCTCCCCCCACCCCAGCTCTCTCTTTCTCTTTCTAAAATAAAATAAATCTTTTAAAAAAATAAAGTAGGGGGACCAGGGTGGCTCAGTTGCTAAGTGTCTGCCTTCGGCTCAGGTCATGATTCCAGGGTCCTCGGATCGAGGCCCACATCGGCCTCCCTGCTAGGTGGGAAGCCTGCTTCTCCCTCTCCCACTCCTCCTGCTTGTGTTCCCTCTCTCTGTGTCAAGTTTAAAAAAAAAAAAAATCTTAAAAAAAAATAAAGTAGTACAAGATAAGGATTAAAGGAATATTTTAGGAATTCAGGAAAAGAAAAATACACTTCTGACTAGTTGGCATGGTGAAGAAATTGGCTTCATGAAGGAGATGAGATATAACCACAGAAAGGTGGGTTTTCACAGACAGAGAAGGGAGCATTTCAGGGAGGAATGGAGATGGACAGGTAGGCACTGGAGAAGTCTCAGGATGGGAAAGAGAAAAAGAGGCAAAAACCTCAAGGCAAGGATATGGAAGTAAACTATTTGAGGAAGAATAAAGTATTTACATAGGGGCATAGAAAAAAGACGGAACCAAAAAAAGTCTTTTGAGATCAGAATGTGAAATGTCTTGAATGGCAGTAAGTTATCTATACTTAATCCAATAAATATCAAAAGTCATCAAATTGATGGCTACATTAATTGAGGAGAGGCAAGAGGATGAGATCTGGGAAACTAGTTGGTTAGATGTATGTTACTGTCAAGGGCCTAACTTGAGAATGAATGGTGGATGTGCTATATTATTCAAAATAACTTTTAACAATACAAAAGTCATCACATGGTTTTAAGCTGCATTTCTACATAAGTGAATACTCATATCTGGTTATACTCCAAAGACTTAGGAAAGTTAAAAAAAATTTTTAAATTTATAGTTATAACAGTCAATAATTATTTCAGAATTAAGGTACTACCTCCAAATCGCTCCACTGCTTTCTTCACCGCATCACTGATTTGCTGTTCCTCTCTCACATCAACAGCACATGGTAAAGCCTTTCCTCCAGCTGCTTCAACTACAAAGGACAAACAAACAAAAAAGCACTGAGACATTCAAATACTAAACTTTTCATTCTGCTGTGAATCAAAAGAAGTACCCTATTTTCAGAAAATCAATATAAATAACTATGTTCTTATAACTGCTAGTGACTCCACCCTACTGTAGGACAGACAAACCCATATCCAGCCTCCGCCTAGAGAGACCAACTATATGAAAAAAACAAAAAGTGGGGGGTGTGCCTGGGTGGCTCAGTTGGTTGAGCATCCAGCTCTTGGTTTCAGCTTGGGTCATGATCTCATGGGTCATGGGACTAAGCCCTGCTTGGCCTCCGTACTCATCAGGGAGTCTGCTTGAGGATTCTCTCCCTGCCACCACTCTTGAGCACATGTATGTGCTCTCTAAAATAAATAAATAAATCTTAAAAAAAAAAAAAGTAATTTAAAAAACTCTATTAAAAAGAAAAAAAGCGGGGTGCCTGGGTAGCTCAGTGGGTTAAGCCTCTGCCTTCAGCTCAGGTCATGATCCCGGGGACCTGGGATCGAGCCCCACATCGGGCTCTCTGCTCCACGGGGAGCTTGCTTCCTCCTCTCTCTCTCTGCCTGCCTCTCTGCCTACTTGTGATCTCTGTCTGTCAAATAAATAAATAAAATCTTAAAAAAAAAAAAAAGAAAAAAGAAAAAAGGGAGGTAATTTAAAAAACCTTTATTATGAAAAAATTCAAGAAAAAGACAAAATTATAAAGAACGGTATATTAAACTACCATGAATCTTATCACCTATCTTCAATGACTGTTAATTCTCTGCCAGTTGTTTAATTTTTTTACTCCCGATCCTGTTTTTGGCCGGAGTATATTTTAAAACAAATCTCAGGCATCATCTCATTCATAAATACCTGATATGTGCTCCCCTAACATAACCACAATGCTATTAACATGATTAACAAAACTAGCAATATCCACCGAAGTTGAATTTTAAGCCCTCCCTCCTGATATCGTGCCTAGCGCAATGCCTTGACTAGAAGCACTTGATAATTACTTGTGAACTTAAAGTATTAAGATAATGAGTTTCAAATGGCACAGAGAATAAAAAACATGGAGAACTTTTTCCAAGTATTCACATCATCCACCTCTCATTTCCACTCCCCTATTCTCTGCACAGATCCAAGAACCACTGCTCTCAAGAGACATGATTTTTAAAGGGAGTCTCTCATATAATACAAAAGTGCTGGGGAAGACATGGTTCCTAAATCCTTGCCCCCCGGTGACAAAATACTTCTATAACCAGATAAAATTATGTTTAGAGTAGCTTTCAAATAGCTATAAACTCTCCAGCAAATTTCCCATCTACTGAAACCACAGTTAGAACATTTCAAGAAATGGCATTGTCCCATTCACTCACTCTCTTCAGCAGCAGTAAAGATTGTGCCTGGAAGTTTGGGGTTTGCATGGGTGGTCTTCGCAGCAATGACAATGTTTGCTCCATCCTTTGCTGCTTTCAATGCAATAGCTTTGCCAATGCCACGACTTGCACCTGTGATAAAAACTGTACATCCTGCTAGCCTCCTACAACAGAACAAATAATGACCTTAGAAGAAACCTCAGTGTTTTATTTACTTGTTAGTATCAGGAACTTCTGCGTATTTTCACAATATTTATGCTTCCTCCCCTAAAACTTTCTGCAGGGGGACCTGGGTCGCTCAGTCGGTTAGGCATCTGCCTTCGGCTCAAGTCATGATCCTGGGGTCCAGGGATCAAGCCCCGAATGGGCTCCTCGCTCAGCAGGTGGTCTGCTTCTCCCTCTCCTTCTGCTCTGCACCGCCCCCCACCTTGTGCTCTCTCTTTCTCTCAAATAAATTTTAAAAATCTTAAAAAACAAAAAAACTCTCTCTAAACTTTCCTTCCTCCCTCCCTCCCTGATAGCTAAGAGCTCTGTGATACTGCCACTGCATAATGATTTAAAAATTATTACAACTGCAGTTGGCCAGGCTTGTTGTGTGAAAGGGCAAACAATATCTGGCCTGATAAAAGGTAAATCTTTTTTTTTTATTTGATTTTTTTACTATTTTTTATTACATTCAGTTAGCCACTGTATTATTAGTTTTTGATGTAGTGTTCAAGGATTCATTAGTTACATATAACACCCCTTTTAAAAGATGTTATTCATTTATTTGAAAGACAGAGAGTGAGCGAGGGAGAGAAAGACTATGAGCAGGGGGAGAGGGAGAAGCAGACTTCCCCTGCTTAGTAGGGAGCCTGATATGAGGCTCTATCCCAGGACCCTGGGATCAAGGCCTGAGCTGAAGGCAACTGATAACCAACCGAACCACCCAGGCACCCCCAGACAAAAAGGAAACCTTAACAAGAAATAGGGAATTAATAAACTATACACACATTTCCCCACAGAAAAAGTGGGGAAAGTATTTTTCCCCCACAGAAAAAGTGTTAACAAAGCTTATTTTTGAGTGATGCAATTATGAATAAATTTTACCACATTCTTTATATTCTTCAGGCTTTTTCAAGTTTTCTACAATGAATACATACCACTTAAAAGAAATTATCTAAAAGCAAATAAATGTATAACAGATGCTCATCATTGCTCATAATAGCCAGATTGGAAAAAATGAAAACGTCTGTCAACTGATGAGAGGATAAATAAGTTGCTGTATACCCATACAGTGGAATATATTCAACAATAAAAAGGAAGGAAGTACTGATCCATGTTACATGAATGAACCTGGAAAACATTATGCTAAGTGAAAGAAGCCAGTTACAAAGGACCATACGTTGTATGATTGCATTTAAATGAAATGTCCAGTATAGGCTAATCTATTGAGACACAAGGATAGTGGATGCCTAGGACTGGGGGGGCAGGGATGGGAGTTGATAGCTGAGAGATATGGTCTCTTCTGAAGATGATGCAAAGGTTTTAAAATTGATAGTGGTGGGGTACCTGGGGGGCTTAGTCAGTTAAGCAGCTGACTTCTGATCTCAGCTCAGATCTTGACCTCAAGGTTGTGAGTTCAAACCCCACACGTTGGGCTGCCTGCCGGGCATTTAAAAAAAAAAAAACTTGTCTAAGGAGAAGGATTAAAGAGAATATAGTGAAAATGACAACAGCAAAGAGAAAAGGGTACACTAACCACATAAACAGGCTTGTTAACAAAAAAGAGCATAAGGTCTCTGACAAGATCTATAGGATTTACACTCCAGAAAAGGTCAGAGGTAAACATGGGGAAGGGTTTTAAAATAAGAAATAATCACTTTGGTAGGAAAGAAGGAGAACAGAGAAGAGGGAAGGAAAACGTATTACCAACACTCCAGAAGCCACCTGTCCTTTCCTCTAATTCTATTCTCCTCCTTACTCTCCCACCCCAGAAAGTAACAACTAGTTTACATATGACTACTCATTCCCATTTTTTTACTATTCCTAATATCAACACATCTATGCCGAAGCCAAGGGCCTCCTAAACAGTATAGCCCTAAAGCTAAAAATTGTTTACAGATGAATATTTATGATCAATTCGATGATAGGGAACACCATTTTTTTAAAAAAGATTTTTATTTATTTATTAACAGAGAGAGAGTACAAGTAAGCAGAGTGGCAGCAGAGGGAGAGGGAGAAGCAGGCTCTCCGCTGAGCAAGAAGCCTGACACGGGGCTCAATCCCAGGACCCTGGGATCATGACCTGAGCCGAAGGCAGATGCTCAACCGACCAAGCCACCCAAGCGCCCTGGGAACACTAATTTTGAACCCCAGTGAAGCCAGACATTACATCCCTGCTGTGTATTGAATTCTATCTACCAAAAGGATATGTTGAAGTCCTAACCTCTAGTACCTCAGAATGTGACCTTGTTTGGAAACAGGATTGTTGCAGATGTTAGGTAAGATGAGGTCATATTAGAGTCAGGTGGGCCCTTAATCCAGTATGATTTGAAATGCGCAGGGAAGACTACATGAAGACCCACATACAAGAACACCATGCGATGAAAGAAGCAGAAACTTGGGCGCCTGGGTGGCTCAGTGGGTTAAGCCGCTGCCTTCGGCTCAGGTCATGAACTCAGGGTCCTGGGATCGAGCCCCGCATCGGGCTCTCTGCTCAGCGGGGAGCCTGCTTCCTCCTCTCTCTCTGCCTGCCTCTCTGCCTGCTTGTGATCTCTCTGTCAAATAAATACATACATACATACATACATACATACATACATACATAAATAAATAAGCAGAGACTAGAGTGACGCACGCTAAGAATACCAAGGGTGGCTGACTGTCACCAGAAGCTCTTTCACACCGTGGAAGAGGCAAGGAAGAATTCTACCCACAATTCTAGAAGGAGAATGGCCCAAGGGATACCTTGACTTTAGACATTTAGCCTCTGGTACTGTGAGAGAATTAATTTATTTATAGCCACTCAATTTGTGGTTATTTTGTTACAGCAGACCTAGGAAACTAATAAAACCTCTCTCTTCCCCCCACCCCCGCAAAAGAATTTCATTCTTCTCATTGTATTGCCCAAAACTGTATTACTTTGAATTTCACTCATAAAAAGTATTGTGGAAATTGGTTTCTCTCTTGTTCTCTCAGGAACCCTCTTTTTTCTATTATGAACAATGTTGCTAAAAATATTTTGGTTTTGGTTGCCTAGTTGGCTTAGTTAGTTAAGCCTCTGCCTTCAGCTCAGGTCATGATCCCAGGGTCCTGGGATCAAGTGCCACATTGGGCTCCCTGCTCAGTGGGGAGTCTGCTTCTCCCTTTACCCCTCCCCCTGCTTGTGATCTCTCTCTCTCTCTCAAATAAATAAATAAAATCTTAGAAAAAAAAATATTCTTGTTCACTTTTTCCAGTCACATGGGCAAGAGTTTCTCTAAGGCATATAACCTAATTGGTGAAACTGATGGATTATAGGATACTATTATAGGTCAAACATACAATCTACGTAAGTATTCATATATTGGAGCACCTGGCTGGCTCTGTCAGAAGAGCATGATACTCTTAATCTTAGGGTCATAAATTCAAGCTCCATGCTGGGTACAGAGATTTCTTAAAATAAACTTCACCAAAAAAGTATTCATGTATGGGGATGCCTGGGTGACTCAGTCGGTAAAGTGGCTGCCTTCAGCTCAGGTCAAGCCCCACAACATCAGGCTCCTTGCTCAGTGGGGAGTCTGCTTCTCCCTCTGCCCCTCCCCCTGCTCATGCTCTGTCTCTCTCTCTCTCTCTCTAATAAATAAATTTAAAGGTATTCCTGTATATAAATACATATTCATATATTTACATATTTAAATATAAATAATAAATATATGGTATCTATAAACCATATATACTTAAAATAGCTTCTTACTTACGGCTTGCTTTTTCACTACATTTACAATTTTTTTTTTTTTAAGATTTTACTTATTTATTTGAGAGAGAGAGAAAGCATGAGTTGGGGCAGATCCCAGAGGTAGAAGCAGATCCCAGCTAAGCAGGGAGCTAACAGGGAGCTCCATCTCATGATCCCAAGATCATGACCTGAGCCAAAGTCAGATGCTTAACCGACTGAGTCACACAGGAGCCCCTATAATATCTTTTGATGAGCAGAAATTCTTTATTTTCATGTAGAATTTATGAATCTTCTTTTACAGCCAATGCTTTTGGGTTAAAAAAAATCCTTCCCTAACCACAACTGTATTAATTTGTCTCTCAAAAATTTTATGGTCTTTTAAATTTTAGTCTTTAATTTACCTAGAATTAACTTATATGTATGAATTGAGGGATGGATCGAATTACATTTTTTTCCAGTAAGGACAACCAACTGTCCAGTCTAAAAAGCTCATCTTTCCTACAGATCTTCAATTCTAGCTTTGTCAAGATGAGTCTCCATAAATACAGCGCTTTCTAGGCCTTCTCTTCTATTCCATTGGTCCACATGGATTGCACGGTCTTAAGTGTTAACAGCTTTATCAGTCTTACTAACTGATAAGGCAAGTATTTTCAATTTGTTCTTCCTCAAGAGTTTCTTGGTTATGCTTGGACTTTTGCTTTTCCACCCATTATTTTAGAATCAGCTTATCTCGGATGCCTAGGTGGCTCAGTGAGACAGACGTCTGCCTTCAGCTAGGGTCATGATCCCAGGGTCCTAGGATTGGACCCACATGGGGTGACCGGCTCAGTGCGGAGCCTGCTTCTCCCTCTCTCTCCCTCTGCTGCTCCCCCGCTTGTGTTCTCTCACTCTGTCAAGTAAATAAATAAAATCTTTAAGGCAAAAAAAAGAACAAACTTTTGTATACTGAAAATTATTAAATCTAAGACTTTAGTTACATATTATTTTGGTTTTCTATATAATCATATCAATTGCAAATAATGACAGCATTGTTTCCTTCACTTCAACAAAGATTTTTTTTCCTTCCCATTTCTTATTTATTAAAAGAAGAAATGTTCCTAGATGGGAGGTCTGAAGTGCAAGAAGACATAAAAACCAAAAATACTAAAACAAAAGAAACAAACAAAAAATAGAAACAAATTTTTAAAAACCCTGGTAAATTAAGTACAGAAATATACAAATGTATTTACAATAATAATTAGTAATACCATAAGTAATAATAAATAATATTTGCACAAAGAATTAAAATATATTATAATAACATATGTTAAAAACAGTGATTAGAGTTTAACTTTTCTAGGTCCTTGTATTGTTTGAGGGAGTGATAAAATTTTACTTACTTTAGACACTTTAAGTTATTTACACGTCAAAATTTCTACATTAAATGTGACAAACAGAAATCCCAGATCTTGGGGTACCTAGGTGGTTCAATTGGTTAAGCTTCCAACTCTTGATTTCAGCTCAGGTCATGACCTGAGTCATGATCTGTGAGATCGAGGGCTCCAGACTCTGCGGGGAGTCTACTGGAGGATTCTCTCTCCCTCTCTATTTGCCCTTCTTCCCACTTATGTGCACATGCTCTCTCTCTAAAATACGTAAATAAATCTTGGGATGCCAGGGTGGCTCATCAGTTGGGCATCTGCCTTTGGCTTGGGTCATGGTCCCAGGGTCCTGGGATCAAGCCCCACATCCGGCTCCTTGCTCAGGAGAAGCTTGCTTCTCCCTTGGCCTGCTGCCCCCCACCCCTGCTTGTGCTGTCTCTCTCTCTCTCTCTGACAAACAAAAAATAAAATCTTAAAAAAAAAAAAAAAACATATAAATAATTTTTAACAATTTAAAAAAAGAAATCCAAGACATGTCTCAACTATTGCTTTAAAAGCCTCATCCCTTTGCCTTTGGTACAGTTGGACTGATTCCCAGTAGGATAAAGGACATTTCTCTCCTCACAAAGAGTTTCAGGCACTGGCAAAAGAAAGGCAAAGACAGTTTCTCCTCTTAACCTGAAGCCCTGGGCTGTCCTATTAAGAAATCCCCTTCCAGCTCAAAAACATTAGAGCCATACGAGGCAAGCAAGCAAGCAAGAGTCCCAATTTGTCCGTACCATTGGTGGATGGCTAAAACTTGGTAACGTAGTTAATCTACACTACAATTTTCCAAACTTCTCTGGCACCTCAAAATCAGAGTAAATGTGACTTAATTTTTGTTAAGTTTTTAAAAAGAAAAGCAACCACTTTTTTAAAAAAAACTATATAAGCTACTCAAGTTCATTTGGAAAAAGAAACATCCAACAATACCCAGGAAAATTCTGAAAAAAATTCCAAATGAGGCAGAAACTAGCCTTCCCAGATATTTAAACATTTTCTAAAGCTAGAGCAATTAACTACTTTGGTACTGGTGCATGAATAGACAGACTAAAGTAATAAAATAGAAAATCCAGAAACAGGGGGCGCCTGGGTGGCTCAGTGGGTTGGGCCGCTGCCTTCAGCTCGGGTCATGATCTCAGGGTCCTGGGATCAAGTCCCGCGTCGGGCTCTCTGCTCAGCAGGGAGCCTGCTTCCCTCTCTCTCTCTCTCTCTCTCTGCCTGCCTCTCCGTCTACTTGTGATCTCTCTCTCTGTCAAATAAATAAATAAAATCTTAAAAAAAAAAAAAAAAAAAAGAAAATCCAGAAACAGATCCCTATCATACAAGACTTCAGTTATATGACAGGTGGAATTTCTAACAGAAAGAAGATTAACTAGTCAGTCAACAGTATTGGTACAATTGTACAGCCAGCCATCAGAACCAAAATGAAGAGGGCTTCCTAACTCACTTCCTATGTCAAAATAGTAAGCAAAATAGAATATCATCTCAGGTGAATGAAAAATCTGAGTAAAAACAAAATAAAAGTAATAAAAAATAATAAAAATCCCAGAAGAATACTTACCAATTCAAAAGAAAATCCTACCTTTAGATGGCCCTATAGGTTTGTCACAAAACCACAAAAGCCTTAAAAGACTATGACTCAATCAAAACATGTTTCTGCATGATAAACAGTACAAAATTAAGACACAATGAAAAAGAATCTGAAAATATTTGTAACACATATGACATACAACAATTTTTTTTCAAATGGAACTCTAAGAGATCAATCAAAACCTAGTTGTGTAAACCAGGCAAAGAAAGATACACAGATGGTTTTAAACCAGAATTTCTCAATCTGCACTATACACATTTTGGAAAGGATGATTCTTTTTTTTTTTTTAAAGATTTTTTTATTATTTATTTGACAGACAGAGATCACAAGTAGGCAGAGAGAGAGAGAGAGAGAGGAGAAGCAGGCTCCCTGCTGAGCAGAGAGCCCGATGTGGGACTCGATCCCAGGACCCTGGGATCATGACCTGAGCCGAAGGCAGAGGCTTTAACCCACTGAGCCACCCAGGCGCCCCTATTTATTTATTTTTAAAGATTTTATTTATTTGACAGAGCACAAGTAGGCAGAGTGGCAGGCAGAGAGAGAGGAAGGGAAGCAGGCTCCCTGCTGAGCAGAGAGCCTGAGGCGGGGCTCCATCCCAGGACCCCAAGATCATGACCCAAGATAGAGGCTTTAACCCACTGAGCCACACAGGCGCCCTGGAAAGGATAATTCTTTATCTGTAAGGGATTACACCGTGCATTGCAGAACATTTACCAATATTCTTATACTCTAAAGATGCACATACTCTCACGCATACACAATTATGACAACCAAAAGTGTCCCAAGATATTGCCAAATGTCCCATAAGAGTCAAAACTGCTCCTTGATGTGGACTATTACTTTAAACATATAGAAAGATCCCCTCCCTCACTAATGATGAAAAATTTAACTGTAATGAGGTGCCATCTTCTTCAATTAGGTTTTTAGTATCAAAATAAGTATTTTTATTATCAAACATTTTGTTGTTTGCCAACGTGTGGGATTAGGAAATCTCATTCAATCTTTTGCGTGTGCAATCTCTTTGGAGCGCTGAGGATATTAGCCATTGAAATATAAAGTGCATACACTTTTTCAAACTTCGCCTCCAGGAATTTGTCATACAGACATACTCAATTATATACAAACAGTGGATACAAGTTTAATCACTGCAGCAATTATGCAATAAGAAAAACTAGAAATGATCTGGTATCCAGTGATTGGGGGCTGGTTAGACAAATTATGGTACATCAATAGAATACTATGTAACCAATAGAAGATGTGCATATACATATGTAAAATGTACGTAAAAATATGTCCCAAGACATACTATGTAAAAATAAAAAGGGAGTGTGTCACTATTTTTAAAAGTGGTCTGTGTGTTTACAGTGGTGTACAAATGTTTAAAAATGCACAAACTATCTCTGGAAACATACCAGTGAGTAAATGGGAAACTGAATGTTAAGGATGGGGAAACTCACTTTTTACCTTACACCCTTTTGAGCCTTTTAAAGTCTTTTGACCATGTACCTGTATGTTTCAAGCAAGTTATAAAATAAACAAGTCACCCCACTCAAGACATCTACACTTTATAGAAACAGAAAGTAGAATAGGTGCTAAAGGGAAGGGAGGAGTGGGGGAATTGTTCAATGGGTACAGTGTTTCTTTTGCAAGTTGAAAGATTTCTGGAGAATGGTTGCAGACAATGTGAATATACTGTACACTTAAAATGATTTAAGATGGTAGATGGTGGGGCGCCTGGGTGGCTCAATGAGTTAAAGCCTCTGCCTTCGGCTCAGGTCATGATCTCAGGGTCCTCGGATCGAGCTCCGCATCCGGCTCTAAGCCCCGCATCCGGCTCTATGCTGGGCGGGGAGCTGCTTCCCTCTGTCTCTCTGCCTGCCTCTCTGCCTACATGTGATCGCTGTCAAATAAATAAATAATCTAAAAAAAAAAAAAAAAAAAGATGGTAGATGGTACTACGTGTATTTTATCCAGTATTTTTAAAAATCTTAAGTGAACCGCCACCGTGAAAAAGATACCCATATTTAAGATTAATTTGTTAGTAATTTGAAAATCCCTTTTTAAAACACCCCATTATCATTTCATTACTTCGGAACTGAGCGTTCGGAAAAAGTGAAGAACTGTGAGCGGTACAGTGACCTTTCACCTAGAACTTGCAAACCTTCAGCAAAACACGCGAAAGTCCAAGGCAGGGCCTACCCCGCGAGCGGCGGGGTAACCCACTCCGGATCCTTTTCTTGTGGGAGAGACTTGCACGTAGCTGTCCCCCAGAGGTGCACAACTCCAAGTTACTTTCACGCATCACGGCGGGTTCCAGCAACACTGCATGCCCAGCGTGGAGCCGCACTCCAGAGCGCGCCCTCCCACCGCCGGGGCTGTAACCCGCGAGCCACCCACTCCGGCCCCACCTAGGCGCGCACTCCGCCCGGCCGCGGCTTTCCCCTCTCCCCTTCCCACCCCGCGACGCCCCCATGCCCTTACCCGGTGTTGGGTAACATAATTTCCTTAGAGCAGACGTGGAACCCACAACAGCTGCAGCGAGCGTACAGTGAGAAGCGGGGCTTCGCCCTTTAATTAGCCCTGTCCGGAGGGGGCGCTCCACGCTCGCCCCGCCCCGGAGGCCTGCTGGGACAAAGGGCGTTGGAGGTAGTGGCAGATCCCTGAGTGCGCCTGCGCACGCAGTGGGCCTCCCGGCGCTCGGCGCTAGTTCCCACCTTCCCCGGCCTGGCCCCAGGAAACCAGCTCTCTGCGCAGGCGCTGGGAAAGAGGCAATTCCGCCCCACCCCTCTCGCGGCCCCCTGCGGTGACAATCGGTCTCCCGCTGGCGTCCCGCGTAGGGGGCGCGTCAGCCACTGCGTCTGTATGCTTTCCCCCGCCGCGTGAAGGCTCCTTCGTCGCAGCGCTTCGTTATTCGGCTGGTAGGGTGGTCGTTTGAGTCGAGCACTAGGGTCTCCAGGGCTAGGGTGAGGCTTCTCTGTAGGCCCTCACCTGCAAGTACTTTGGCTCTCCTTCTCCCACTCCGTGGCCCGAACCTGGATGCTTGTATGGCTGCAAGCGCCCCATCGAGCGACAGGTTTTCCTCGGCTGATACCTTCTGCCAGACGCCTTCCAGCATCGCATTCTACTATAGCAAGGAATCTGGACTAAAGCCCCCCGGACCCTATAGATAGACCTGTGATGAGCGGCAGCTTCTGGATCAATATAGCCTGGGGGAGAATGCATAGTTAGCGAAGGAACTCCCAAACTCTGTGCAGGAGTAAGGTGAATTCTGAAATCTAGTACTGCGGGGTTTGAGTTTTTTTTTTTTTTTTTTTAAGTTTTAATTTAAATTCCAGTTAAAACATAGTATAATAATAGTTTCAAGTGTACAATATAGTGATTCAACACCTCATAGGACAGCAGGTGCTCATCACAAGTGCACTCTAGTATTGTTTTTCATGGTATACCTGACATTACTCAGCTACCCTAATGAACCAAAGATTGGCATATCTTTAGGGAGACGTGAAAAAACTGTGTTTTGAATTGGTAGGACAGGACAATGAGATGCTTACATGAAGACCAGTTAAACTAGCTTGAAGATGGGGTGTGTGCACTCCCTTTACAGCAAGCCCTAAATGGTCCTGTTTAATCATGTATATTGCCAGTCTCCTATAGGCATTTGAATTGGTGATCTATGATATTGTCCTTAGAGACTCCAGAAGATTTGCTTATTCAACAAATAGTAGCACCTAGTGCATGCTGGTCACTGTATGTAGACATACAGCAGGACAAAAAAAAGACAAGGTCTGCCTATGTATGTGAGAGGAATGAGTAGCCAATGTATTAGACTGTTGTAGATATTGGGTGTTTCAAAAAGAGTGTTGATAGGGCTGTTAGATGAAAAGCTTAACTCTCCACTCAAGAAAGTGTAAAAACAATCTACAGAATGGGAGAAAATATTTGCAATGATATATCCAATAAGGTCTAGTATCCAGAATAAAGAACTCTTACAACTCAGCAACAAAAAGATGAACAAACCAAATAAAAAGTCAATAGGGGCTCCTGGGTGGTTCATTTGATTAGCCCTCTGACTCCTCATTTCAGCTCAAGTTAATGATCTCAGGGTGGTGAGATCCAGCCCCATATCTGGCTCTGGTGGAGCTCCGAGTCAGCTTGGGATTCTCTTTCCTTCTCCCTCTGCCCCTTCTCTGGCTCGCACACACATTTGCTCTCTCTCATTCATTCTCTCCCCCCTCTCTAAAATAAATAAATATCTTTTTTTAAAAAGTGAACAAGGGATCTGAATAGACATTTTTGCAAAGAAGATATGCAAGTGGTCAGCAAGCACACGAAAAGATGCCCAACAACATTAGTTATTAGGGAACTGCAAATCAAAAGTATAATGAGGGGTGCCTGGATGGCTCAGTCATTAAGTTTCTGCCTTTGACTCCAGTCATGATCCCAGGATCCTGGGCTCAAGCCCCTCATTGGGCTCTGCTCGAAGGGAAGCCTGCTTCTCCCTCTCCCACTCCCCCTGCTTGTGTTCCCTCTCTCACTGTGTCTCTCTCTTTAAATCTTTTTTAAAAATCTAATCTTAAAAAAAAAACAACTATCATGAGATTCTACTTCATACATACTAGGATAGCTGTAATAGAATATATGGAAAATAACAATTGTTGGCCAGGATGCGGGGGAATTGGAACCCTCATACATTGTTGGTGGAAATTTAAAAAGGCATAGCCACTTTGGGAAACAGTTTTGCACCTCCTCAGAAAGTTACAATTACCACCTACAGAATATCCACATGCAAAAGAGCAGCCCCACTTCTTGACATATCCCCAAGAGAAATGTAAATATGTTCAGAAGAACCACCAGATGGCACTATTCTTTTAAAATTCAAAATTATATAAAGCAAAATGTCAATTTATTAACAATATTATGATATACTATTATAATCTGAGGCAAAAATAGCATAAAGTTCTCTACAGGACTCCCATAAAGGAGAAATATTTTAAATTTTAAATTCCTTAATGAAAATGTGTATTTTATAAAAAACACATCATTAAAAATAAGATGTGATGGGGACGCCTGGGTGGCTCAGTTGGTTGGACGACTGCCTTCAGCTCGGGTCATGATCCCAGAGTCCTGGGATCGAGTCCCGCATCGGGCTCCCAGCTCCACAGGGAGTCTGCTTATCCCTCTGACCTTCTCCTCGCTCATGCTCTCTCTCACTGTCTCTCTCTCAAATAAATAAGTAAAATCTTTAAAAAAATAAGATGTGATACTCTAATTCCTTTTATTATTTAAATTAATTATTAGTTAATATTACCAATATTAAAAATTAATTTTGGGGGTGCCTAGGTAGCTTAGTTGGTTAAGTGTCTGCCTTCTGCTCATGGCCTTGATCCCAGGGTCCTGGGATTAAGCCCCACATATGGCTCACTGCTCAGCAGGGAGCCTGCTTCTCCCTCTCCCCTGCTTGTGCTCTCTGTCTAGTAAATAAATAAAATCTTAAACAAATAAATAAAATTTATTAAAAATAAAAAATAAGTAGTTTTCAAATGCATGGGGAATTGAAAATGCAGACTTAAACTGAAATATTAAAAGATATGACATTGAGGGGTGCCTGGCTGGCTCAGTTAGAAAAGCATGTGACACTTGATCTCAGGGTTGAGAGTTTAAGCCCCATGTTGGATGAGAGATTACTTGAATAAAAAAAACTTAAGAAAAGAAAGTTATGACACCAAGAACACCTTTAATCTGAAGTTAAATAAGGACTCTATTCTATCTTGCATATATATATATATATATATATATATATATATATATATATATAAAAGATTTATTTATTTTATTTTTTGAGAGAGAGGAGGGACCGAAGAAGGAGAGAATCCTCAAGCAGACTTCCCGCTGAGCAGGGAGCCTGACACAGGGCTTGATCCCAGGTCCCTGAGATCATGACCTGAACTGAAACCGAGAGCTGGATGCTTAATGAACTGAGCCACCCAGGCATCTCAAGAATATCTTTTTTAAAGTATATAATGGGGGCGCCTGGGTGGCTCAGTGGGTTAAAGCCTCTGCCTTTGGCCTAGGTCATGATTCTGGAGTCCTGGGATCCAGCCCCACATTGGGCTCTCTGCTCAGTGGGGAGCCTGCCTCCCTCTCAGTCTCTGCCTGCCTCTCTGCCTACTTGTGATCTCTATCTGTCAAATAAATAAATAAACTCTTTTAAAAAAATAAAGTATATAATGCAGTAACATTCAAGTTTGTTGACCACACCCACATAAAGAAATTTCCTAAAGATTATTCATTTGAGAGAGAGAGAGAGAGCAGGGGATGGGCAGAGGGAGAGAGAATCTCAAGCAGACTCCCTGCTGAGCATGGAGCTCAATGTAGGGCTTGATCTCATGACACTGAAGTCAGAACCTGAGCCAAAACCAAGAGTCAGACACTGAACCAACTGAGCCACCCAGGCACCCGACAAAAAAAGTTCTTTTTCATCTAGACCCAGTACACAGAGTTTTCTATTTTATTGAATCTATTATTTTCTATCAAGTTGATCATAACCTACTAAATTTTTTGATGACTCATTAATGGAAAAAATATTTGGAAAACACCCCTTTACTGTATTGTTACATACCATTGTGATTTTTCTTTTTCTTTTTTTTTTTTTTTAAAGATTTTATTTATTTATCTGACAGAGATCACAAGCAGGCAGAGAGGCAGACAGAGAGAGAGGAGGAAGCAGGCTCCCTGCTGAGCAGAGAGCCTGATGCAGGGCTCGATCCCAGGATCCTGAGATCATGACCTGAGCCAAAGGCAGCGGCTTAACCCACTGAGCCACCCAGGCGCCCCCCCATTGTGATTTTTCAACTTGCCTTTTTAAGATATTCTAGGCTTCTTCATTCAGATATAAAATTACTAATAAATGGTCAGAGGCCAACAAACAATGCAGATGCTTTCAAGTCACAGCTCTTGAAACTTTCCATTCCTTTCACCCACATCCTGGTCCAGGTTAAATGGAAGAAATCCTTGGGGTTTTGAAGGTATGGCAGTTCCTTCTGATAATGTACCAAATATTCCCCATAGGACTGCTAGCAGTACCTTTTGCTGCTCAAAGAATTATTCCCAGTCACTATTTTATTAGTAACTGTTGGATATTAACCTCAAGGATGTATTTTAATGTCTTTATCTTCCTGATAATACGTGACTACAACAATCCAGGGAAAGTGAAAATTTCCATCTTAATACCATCCTTTGGAGATAGTCATTGTTAATATTTTGGCATGTATCCTTTAAGACTTTGAAATTTTATATAGGTTTCGATTATTTGTAAATCCTAGGGGAGATTATGTATACCAATTGTTTTGGATACTGTTTTTGTTTTCCTTAATGTATTATAGACATCTTTCCAAGTTTACACCTAAAAGTTTATCTTGACTTGTTATATATTTATTTTTTAAATATTTTAAAGATTTTAGAGTGAGTGTGAGCAGGGGGAGGAACAGAGGGAGAGGGAGAGAGAGAATCTCAAGCATGGAGCCTGACGCAGGGCTGGACACCAGGACCCTGAAATCTTGACCTGAGCTGAAATTAAGAGTCAGATGCTTAACCAACTAAGCCACCCAGGCGCCCCTACCTTGACTTTTTAAAAACAGGTGTGTAGTTTTCTTTTACATGATTATACTGAAATTAATTTTACCATTTTCATTTGTCATGGAAATTTTAATTGTTTCAACATTGTCTCTATTATAAACAGGCTTGCAATAAAAACTTCTGTGCATGCATAATTGTTCATTACTCATTTTTCTCCAAAATACATTCCTAGAAATGAGACTGCTCAATGGATATGCAAATACATTTTAGCAAGGTTGTTATTGATACAGTTGATCCTTGAACAACACTGGTTTAAACTATGTGGGTCCACTTTACATGGATTTTTTTTGATAAATACAGTATAGTATTATAAATGTATTTTCTCTTTCTTATGATTTTCTTTTTTTTGAAGATTTTCTTTATTTATTTATTTGAGGGAGAGAAAGAGCATGAGCAAGGGAGAGACAGAAGCAAAGGGAGAAGCAGGATCCCTGCCCCGTCCTGTTGCGGGACTCAATCCCAGTACCCTGGGATCATGACCTGAGCCAAAGACAGACACCCAACTAACTGAGCCACTCAGATGCCCTCCTTAATGGTTTTTGTAACATTTTCTTTTCTCTGGCTTATTTAAAGAATACAGTACATAATACATGGAATCTACAAAATATGTGTTAATAGACAGTTGATGTTATTGTAGGCTATTAATAGTTAAGTTTTGGGGGTCAAAAGTTACACACAGATTTTTGATTATGTGGGCATCAGTGCCCCAACCCCCTCATTGTTCAAGAGTCAGCTGGAACTTAGATCGGTATTTGTCAACCTTGCCACCACTGACCTTTTTGGGTTGGCTAATCCTTTATCATTGGAGTCTGTCACAAGTATTACAGTATGTTTAGCAGAAGTCCTAGTCTGGGGGCGCCTGGGTGGCTCAGTGGGTTAAAGCCTCTGCCTTCGGCTCAGATCATGATCCCTGGGTCCTGGGATCGAGCCCCACATCGGGCTCTCTGCTCAGCGGGAAGCCTGCTTCCTCCTCTCTCTCTCTGCCTGCCTCCCTGCCCATTTGTGATCTCTGTCTGTCAAATAAATAAATAAAATCTTCAAAAAAAAAAAAAAGAATTCCTAGTCTGTACCTCTTAGATGTGATAACCCCCACTCCCGTGTATGTATGTTTAAATATATTACGTAAAATTTACCATGTTAACCATGTTATAGTGTTTCCTGAAAGTACGCTCACATTGTTGTGCAACCAACACCACCATCCAAGCCATTCCAGTTTTGACACTCCAGAAATTGCTGAATGTCCTCTGGAGAGCAAAATTACCCTTGTTGTTTAAACCATCACAGAGGTAAATGAGAAGTCAAAAATCTAATGTTATTAAAAGGAAAATGAGAAGCTGAAGAGCTGTAATAGAATAAACAAAACTAAAAAAGACATTACAACTAAAATGAAATACATGATCCTAGACTGGTTTCTATACAGAAGAAGAAAATTTGCTATAGCGCAATTGACTAATTGGAATATGTACCATAGATTAAAGTACTGCATCAATGATAAGTTTCCTGAATTAGATAACTACTGGGGTTATGAAAGAGAAGATCTATGTTCCCAGTATGAAGTATTAAGGAATAAAAGGAAATTAATACTTACTCTCAAGTGTGTGTGTTTGTGTGTGTTGTGTGGAGAGAGAGAGAGTACGCTAAAACAAATTGGTGATTTGGAGTTAAGATGTATGAGAGTTCTTTTTTTTTTTTTTTTTTTTTTTTTTTTTTTTGGTTACAACTTTACTTTCCTGTAAGCTTGAACTTAATTCAAACTAAAAAGTTTTATGTTTTGTTTTAAGTGAAAGAAAATCTTTATAGCTGAGACTATTTCTTAACTGCCCATGCTTTTCAACTCCTTGTCCTTGATAATTTTGCTCATCTATGCTTCAGAAAAGTTTAGAATATAGTTTAGAACAAAATCTTGATTAGTCTAGGTTAGTGGTTCTTAAACTTTAATGTGCACCAGAATCAACTGAAGAGCTTTGTAAAACACAGATTAATGAGCCTGACCTCCGGAGTTTCTGATTAACTAGGTCTTAGACAGTGGACTTGAAGAATTTGTAGTTGTAACGAGTTTCCAGGTAAGGCTAATGCTGTTGGTTGCGGCCCCAAAAGGTGTAGGCTGGTAGTTCTCAACCTTGCTTGCAAATTAGAATTACTTGGGGATCTTTTCAAAATTTTAATGTCTGGGTCTCGCTCCCAGAGATTCTAATTAAGTTGGTATGGAATACGCATAGGTGGTATTTTTTTAAAGCCCCTTAAGTGGGTCTAATATGCAGCCAAGATTGAGAATCACTGACTTTAGTCAGTGTAATCCCATTCCCCTCACTCATGCCTTGATTAGAAGTGGACATGTTATCTACTTTTGGCAAATGTGAGGTCTGCTAAGAAATTTTCTTTGTCTTTTGACTGAGAAAGGTGGCTTAGTCTTTTGAGTATCCGACTTTTGATTTTGGCTCAGGTCATGATCTCAGCACCATGAGATCAAGCCCTGTGTCGGGCTCCGCCCTCAGTGGGGAGTCTCCTGGTGATTCTCTTTCTCCCCTCCCTCGGCTTCTCCCCCACTCTCATGTGCTCTCTTTATAAAATCAATCAATCAATCAATCAATCAATCTTTAAAAAGAAAGAGACCACAGAATAAGTTGCCTCTTTTCTTCTAGATGTTAATACCGGATGTGATGCTTGGAACAGCTGCATTTATGTGGCATCACAGGGGGTATTGGTCTTTCCCTTTCCTGTGACTGCTTCAAAGGTGGACTTTCTTCTGTAACATTCATGGAAGAAAGGTTAGGGTTGGGAGGCAGCCCTCAGTACCCTCCTGAGTTTTTCACCTAGCCTTCTCGTATTCCCACTGCTCCAAGTTATGCTGTGGGTTTTCCCCACTTTGCAGGTGCCATCTTTTAGAATTCCAGGGAAGGGTTCCCTCAGTAGAAAATAGCTCACTTGCATGACTGCAAGTCGTGAGTGGAATGGGTATGTAGGTGTGTGGATCATGCCTTATTTCACTTTCCTGCTTGTTGGTTTATTTACTATACTATCTGCACACAACTCTTAGCCAAATATTTGAGGCTAATGTGAGGGAATTACAGATATATATATGTGTATATATATACACACATATATATGTGTGTGTGTGTGTGTGTGTGTGTGTGTGTATGTGTGTGTATATGTGTGTGTATATATAAAACAAGTCCATATGCATATATACATACTATGCATACATATATACATATATATGTATATATGTGTATATATATATAATTATGCATATACAGCAATTAACTTTATACTTTATGGGATAACCGCTATGTCAGAGACTGATATTTGCCTACCAATAATGCATTCTCTGCTTCTTTTTACCAACAGTATCGATTACTGGAGGTGTCTGTATGCCCAGAAAAAAGCCTGCATCTCTCAGCCTGCCTTGTAACTAGGAGTGGCCATGTTACCAAATTATGGCTAATGAGACATAAGTGGACGATATTGCAGTGGACTTCTGGGAAAGCTTCTTTAAAGAGATTCCAGCCATTTTGTGATCTTAAGAATGAAAACCATATGCTCACATAATAAAAGGGAGACTGTGTCTCTGATGAACATGTAATGTCATAACAGCCCTGAAACTACTACTTCTAGACTACTTTTGCAGGAGAAATTAATCTTTATCCAGTTTAAGACACTGTAATTATTTTTTGTTTCCTGTTATATGCATCTGGACCTAACTCTTAAATGATACCCTATCTCAAGGCAAAAATATCAAAAGAACATAAACCATTGCAGGTTCCCTCTCGAGTTTACCCAAATCTCTAGCTTTGTTTCTTGTTTTCGTATCTGCTTTTCTCCTTAAGAGCACCAATATTGTTCAAATTTCCTTCTTCAAAATTGCTTTTAGGGGTACCTGGGTGACTTAGTTAAGTGTCTGACTCTTGATCTCAGCTCAGGTCTTGATCTCAGGGTTGTGAATGTTTTTTTGTTCTTGTTTTTTTTTTTTTTAAGATTTTATTTATTTATTTGAGAGAGAGAGAAAGTGAGAGAGACAGGGAGAGCATGAGAAGGTTGAGGGTCAGAGGGAGAAGCAGACTCCCTGCCGAGCAGGGAGCCCAATGTGGGACTCGTGGGACTCGATCCTGGAACTCCAGGTTCATTACCTGAGCCAAAGGCAGTCGCTTAACTAACTGAGCCACGCAGGTGCCCAGGATTGTGAGTTCTTAAAAACAATTTTTTTTTTTTTAGTATTTCCAATGCTTTTAGGAAATCCCATCCTCCACTCATAGGAGTTGGTCTGATTTATATCAGGATCCATCCTCCTTTCTCAGGCCATACATTTTCCCAAGTGTGAATTATTCATTCTTTTTAAAATATGACATAAGCAAAAGAGTCTGTGTTGGGTGTGGGTATTCTAAGTCCAGTTCCCTTGAGATATTTCCATCTAATTCTTCCTGGTATCAAACACACCCACATCTCCCAAAGTCAGGCATTAATTCTGTGACACAGTACTCTACTAGTACTATACATGGCCTTTGCAAGGTGAGAGAGAAACTTGACTCTTCTATAATCAACATGGCTTCATACCTGCTCACTATAAAGATAGTATTTTAGGGGCGCCTGGGTGGCTCAGTGGGTTAAGCCTCTGCCTTTGGCTCAGGTCATGATCCCAGGGTCCTGGGATTGAGCCCCGCATCGGGCTCTCTGTTCAGCAGGGAGCCTGCTTCCCCCTCTCTCTATCTGCCTGCCTCTCTGTTGACTTGTGATCTCGGTCTGTCAAATAAGTAAATAAAATCTTAAAAAAAAAAAGATAGTATTTTATTTTGTAGAATAATATCAATTCTTTATCTTCAGGCCTTCAAACTGTGCCTAGAAAGCATTAAAAAAACAAGTTAAAACAAAACCCATTCAAAGTTACCTTAAGAATCAGGCCCATAATTGAGCCATCTATCTCTTTTTTTTTTTTTTAAGATTTTATTTATTTATTTGACAGACAAGTAGGCAAAGAGGCAGGCAGAGACAGAGAGAGGAGGAAGCAGGCTCCCCACCGAGCAGAGAGCCCGATGTGGGGCTCCATCCCAGGACCCTTGGATTATGACCTGAGCTGAAGGCAGAGTCTTTAACCCACTGAGCCACTCAGGCGCCCCTGAGCCATCTATCTCTTAATGGCCACTACTTTAATACACAAAGATCAAGCTTTGGAATTACCAAATGTGTTAACTCTGCCAAATTAAATTCTTGTTGGTATCATCCTACTATCTCCCTCTACTAAATTAAATTCTTGATTAGAGTCTCACACTCCCACTTTTTCAGGAGAAGAGAAGGTATATGAGGACTTACTATCCTCTGATAGAAGTAATCCTCCACCTCCGTGAATGGGGGAGGGGATGGGGAGATTTTCTTTTCCAGTTACCTAAATAGCATATCTTCATAGAGAAGTGTTCCAGATTGTTCTTTCGTTTTGTTTTTCTTCTACTGACCTTTTGCTTGTTTGCCTGTTCAAGGTTGAACATTTGCCTTGTGCACCCTGTGGGATTATCTGCAGTTAAAACATTTTTTTAGAAACATATTGGGGAGGGAGAACAACAGCTCTAGAGATTCAGTTGTCTGGCATCCCAGGAACCTTTCTACTGACCTTATAGACTATGATCTGCTTTTTGCACAGGCTAATATTCCAAGAAAAGGCAAATGAGGAAAAAGAAAATATACTCTAAACAATCTATCTGGCTCTTCATTAAACAGTTATGTCAAAAAATTTAGAGAGGGTTTGAATTAGTGGCTAGAGTAAAGGGCTTGTTCTAGTTGCAAAATAAAATCTTTAATTCCTATTGGTGTATGTCCTCAGATGCCTAAGGAGGGACTATTTTGTCCCACGTAAGAGCTTTTACAATATTGGGGCACCTGGGTGGCTCAGTTGGTTAAGTGGCTGCCTTGGGCTCAGGTCATAATTCCAGGGTCCTGGGATTGAGCCCCTGCATCAGGCTCTCTGCTCTGCGAAGAGGCTGCTTTTCCCTCCCACCTCTGCCTGCTGCTCTTCCCACTTGTGCTCTCTCTCTGTGTGTCAAATAAATAAATGAAATCTTTAAAAAAAACTTTTACAATATTATAGGCATCTGTAATGTGTATCAACTTCATATATCTATAAACAAATGGAATATGAAAGCAGGAAAAGTAAATCAACTCAGTATAGTAGACTAACTTCAGTTCAGGGAAGAAGAGTTGTAAATAACAGGTTATGGAAAAGAAGAAAAAAAGGGGAGTTGCCCCTTTTCCTCTGCTACCCTACTCACTGCTATTTCTTTCCACCTCCTTCCTTCTTTGAAAATGCTGAGGTGAATCACATGTGAGTTGACCAGTTAGGGACAGATAAAGTAAGGGACAATCATGTTAAGAGCTGGTGAAATGAAAATCATTAATGGTTACATAACTTCCAGGGAAGAGGGAACTGTAGGAAAGTGAACAGAAATGAACCAAAAGGGGCACCTGGGTGGCTCAGTGGGTTAAAGCCTCTGCTTTCAGCTCAGGTCATGATCCCAGGATCCTGGGATCGAGTCCCACATCGGCCTCTGCTCAGCAGGGAGCCTGCTTCCTCCTCTCTCTCTGCCTGCCTCTCTGCCTACTTGTGATCTCTGTCTGTCAAATAAATAAATAAAATCTTTAAAAAAAAATGAACCAAAACCAGAGAGGAAAATTTCACGTTTAATGAAACTAGGGAACTGCCATAATCCTACCACAGACTATGAAGAATACCTTCCAAATTGTACCCAAATTAAGGAAGTGAGATTTAATAAGCATTTCCTCTAAATAGCAACTCAGTGCCATTTTAAGAAGGTAAATGAGATAGTTATAAAGGTCCAACAGTAATCTGAAACTTGAAGAAATAAACACTAGGGACATGGATGGACCATGGAAAAATTAAGGCCACCTTGGCATCCATTCTCAGATGGCAAGGAAGGTAGAACCGAAGAAGAGAAAATGTAGCATACATTTTGATTTTCCAGAATAACAGCAACAGACAGATCAGTTAACAGACCGATCTGCAACTGTTGATCCAAATAAATTGAGCAGAGTAAATAAACAGCGCCTATAAGATAGTTTGGGAGTGAAACTCCTGAACTTAAAAAATCAATCTTAATACCAATAGAAATGAGAACCTAGGAATCAGATTTCTTTTCTTTTTTAAGATTTAAAGTAATCTCTATACCCAATGTGGCAGTTCAAACTACAACCCCAAGATCAAGAGTTGCATGCTCTTCTGACTGAACCAGCCAGGTGCCCCTTAGATTTGATTTCTAATACTCTACTCTAATAAAAAGAATCAGTGTTCCTTGGAGAAATGACCAATTCTTCAACTAGAGTAGAAAATATATAAGATGAGCCTGGAACATCTTAGAGTGGCAGAAAGTTAAGAAGTGCTAAAAAATGAACACAAGGGACGCCTGGGTGGCTCAGTTGGTTGGGCGGCTGCCTTCGGCTAGGGTCATGATCCCGGTGTCCTGGGATCGAGTCCCACATCGGGCTCCTTGCTCGGCAGGGAGCCTGCTTCTCCCTCTGCCTCTGCCTACCACTCTGTCTGCCTGTGCTCATGCTCTCTCTCTCTCTCTCTCTAACAAATAAATAAATAAAATCTTTAAAAAAAAATAAAAAATGAACACAAAAACCAAAAGACTCCCATTGAATAAGGTATGTCAAAGGAGCATAGAAGTCAACTGAAAGACCTCCCAATGGCTAAAGCTGGAAAAATCTGGGCAACAAAATAAAGTGGTTGTAACCAAAGTATAAAATAAATATTTGAGTCTTTACTGATATAATTATATGATTGAATAAATAAATAAATGGGGAAAAAGAACAAAATTTCCTATGTAGAAGAATTCCAAATAGTTGATGTAAATACTGCCCCCTGAAGAAGGTGAATAACTTCCCATTCCTTAAGTATGGGCTGTATACAGTGACATCTAGAGTTCAGTAGGAAAGGAGGGGTGGAATGACTTTACAGCTAAGAAAGCTGACAAACAACATCTCAGTTAAATGATCAAAGTTAGTATCAATTGTGGTACGTCATGTTGATAATACATGTTCTTTTTTTTAAAGATTTTATTTTATTTTATATTTTAAGATTTTATTTATTTGAGAGAGAGAAAGAGAGAAAGAGTGCAGGGAGGGAGAGAAAGGGAGAGAATCCCAAGCAGACTGCACTAAGCATGGAGTCTGACGTGGGGCTTGATCCCACAACCCTAAGATCATGACCTGAGCTGAAACCAGAGTTGGACGCTTAACCAACTGAGCCACCCCAGACACCCCTAAAGATTTTAAGATTTTGTTGTTAAGTAATCTCTACACCCAACATGGGGCTCGAACTTAGAACTCTGAGATCAAGAGTCACATGCTCCACGACTGAGCCAGTCAGGTGCCCCAATAATATGGACCTTTGATATGGCATGATGAAAATGGCACTTTATCTCTGTGGTCTCTCTCTCAAAAACCTATAACCCTAGTCTAACCATGATAAAAAATAAACAAACCAGAAACACCAGACAAATCCCGGCTGGAGGACATTGCACAAAATACCTGAGCAATACTCCTCAAAACTATCAAGGTCATGAAAACAAGGAAAGTCTAAGAAACTGTCACAGCCCAGAGGATCCTAGTAGAACATGATGACTAAATGTAATGTGTCTTGGATCAAATCCCGAAGCAGAAAAACATTAGGTAAAAACCAAGGAAATATTAATCAAGTATGGTCTTTAGTTAATAACAATGTATCTGTATTGGTTCCTTAATTATGACTAATCTACCCTCCTATGTAAGATAATAATAGCAAAAACTAGGTGTAGGAACTGTAAGAACTCTGTACTGTCTTCACAGTTTTCTGTAAACCTAAAACTGCTCTAAAAAATAAAGTTTACTTTAAGAGTTTTAAAATCTTAGGGTCTCCTGTAGACAAGTAATAGATTCATAAGGACTCAGGAAACATGATACCTTCTAAAAAGATTGTTGAAGATATAATTCTGCTAATGGAAAGATTAATTAAAAACTATCAATGGGGGCGCTTGGGTGGCTCAGTGGGTTAAAGCCTCTGCCTTCAGCTCAGGTCATGGTCCCAGAGTCCTGGGATCGAGCCCCATATCGGGCTCTCTGCTCGGCGGGGAGCCTGCTTCCTCCTCTCTCTCTCTCTCTCTCTCTGTCTGCCTGCCTCTCTGCCTAATTGTGATCTCTGTCAAATAAATAAATAAAATCTTTAAAAAAAAACTATCAATGAACATTAATTCATGTAGATGTGAATATTCAGTTTAATGTGACAGTTATAATTCTTAATAGAAATTTTACATAATGTGAAAATGATAATACTTGGACAAAACTGACTATAACGAAAGAGTCATAAAAGTTAGGGTGAGGGCTAATTTGTTCATTTCTCAGAGTGGAGTCAATAAATAACATTTTTGCTTCTGAGCTGATGATTTAAGTATATTATTTATTTATTTATTTATTTATATTTTTTAAAGATTGTTTGTTTATTTATTTGAGGAAGGGAAGCAGGCTCCCTGCCAAGCAGAGAGCCTGATGCAGGGCTCGATCCCAAGACCCTGGGATCATGACCTGAGCCAAAGGCAGAGGCTTTAATCCACTGAGCCACCCTGGCACCCCTAAGTATATTATTTAAAGCTTAAAGATAACCACTGTGGAATTAAAACTAGATCTTCTAATTTACCAGAGGAAGTTGCCGTAATTCAGATACTAAAACTGTACCGATCACAAAAACTCTAAAGCAATTTCATTTATTAAGAGATATTAAAACAGTAATAAAAGTATTAACAAATGTATTAATGTATTTAAAAATACCTTGACAAAGTATATTTTATTCTGTGAATGCAAGAATGTATTGACATGAGAAAATTGATGACAATTTTCCATTAAAAGAAAAAAGGAGAGGGGTGCCTGGGTGGTTCAGTTAGTTAAGTGTCCAACACTTGATTTCAGCTTAGGTCATGATCTCAGGGTTGTGAGATCAAGCCCTGCATCATGCTCTGTGTTCAGTAGGAAGTCTGCTTGAGATCCTCTCTCTCTCTCCCTCAAACTTTGTCCCTCCTCCCTGTTCTCCCTCTCTAAAATAATACATTTTTTAAAAAGATAAATAAAAAAGAAAAAAACATATAATAACCTTATGATCATATATTAGCCATCAAGATCTACTTGATACATTAAATTCAATATCTACCTGATGAATTTTTTATAAAGCTGGAAATAGAAGAACGCTTTCCTTTTGGTGCTAGTACGCCTTTTACACCAATACTTGCTAAAATTTTTACCCAAAGAGAGATAGGCTTTTGGCTAAGAGCCAAATAATAGTAACTAGCTAGAATTTAATAACATTTTCTGTTTTTATTGTATCTTTTTATTTATGATGGCCTCTTATGGCAAGTGATGCTGGCTTTCCATTTATGACAGAGATATAAAATTTCCTTTGAAAAAAAAATTAAGTAAAAAAAGTGAAGTGATTTTAAGAAAAATGATAAGTAAACAAAAGTAAAGATGGTTCATGGTCAGAGAAAGAATCATTGAACTGGTATTGAATGACTAAAGTTTGAAAAACTGCTCCAGGCAAATGTTTCTTTTTTTTTTCTTTCTATTTTTTTTTTAAAGATTTTATTTTTAAAGAGAGAGAGAGAGAGAGATCACAAGCAGGCAGAGAGAGAAGGGGGGAAGCAGGCTCCCCACTGAGCAGAGAGCCTGACGGAGGGCTTAACCCCAGGACCCTGAGATCAGGACCTGAGCTGAAGGCAGAGGCTTAACCCACTGAGCCACCCAGGCACCCCAAGGAAAATGTTTCTTAAATGGGCCTCTGAATACATTGAAAACCCTCTGAAGTCTGAGGGTTTTCTGCAAGAATGTTTCAATTTTTCACATTTGTTGTTTATATATCTAAAATGTTAGGTAATTATACTCTAGATCATGTGGTTAACTATCTTACAACCAAGTTCTGTCATGTAAATTTAGTGTCTACATTTGTATTTACATTTGATTCCTCATCCATTAGTGTCACTTTTAACTGTGTTGGGCTAATAAGAAAAGAACAGAGAGGCTTGGTATGTAGGTGACAAATTTGATTCAGACAGTGGACAAATGATATCATGGCATGTTAAAAAATGAAGGTATATAGAAAGTTACATGATACAATTGAGTCATTGTCACATAGCCCTCTGTAGCGAAGTTATATCCATTCAAGTATTTAGCTAATATACAAGAGTTCGGTTTTACTAGTTGTTTAAGGACATCTGTTTCGAATAGGTGGTGCCCATTTAGTACCAGTAACTAAATATTCTGAGTATCACCTATATCAGAAAACAAGTGAAAGAAAACTTTATAGACACTTACTTGGGTTACTTATGAGAAAAAGGAAAAAAGAAGAAAGAATATAAAGAGGGGCAAGGGCAAAAATCCATTATTAGTTCTCAAGAAATGGATACCTTAAGGGTAAGTCTGAAAACATATATTCTGTGAGCTCAGGTTAGAACAGAGGAGTTACTAGGAATATTCTACCCATTTGTGTTTAGCAAGAAACCCATGATTTAGGCTAAGGGGTCCAATGCTTGGCATAGGGATTGCAGAAAAATCTCGCTCCTTTACATCAATGATTCTCAAAGCTTGCCTCTTAGGCAAACTTTAGTAGGAATCTGCTAGAAATGCAAATTTTTCGGCCCCATCCCTGAATCAGAAATAATCAATTTCTGTTTAACAAGTCCTCCAAGTGATTCTGATGCATATTAAAGTTTGAGCATTCGTGATCTATACTGACAATTTTAAAATTTTCAGTGATTTAAAATTATCAGTGATTGTTAGTTAGGGGTCATTAAACTACTTCCATTTATTTGTATGTTTGAAATTTTCACAGTAAAAGTTTAAAAAAACAACACTCAAGTAGACAGCATATTCATGTATTACTTATAAAATAAGAAAATGAAAAATTGAAACTTTTTAAAAAAATGGATCCATATAACTGAGAAATAGTGGATTAGTGCTTCTAAAATTGTGGTGAAGGACCATTTTTTTCAAAAAGCTTCCAATCCTTTGTGGAGTAATACTTTCATAAAGCCATAATAAAATTAACTAAAAATTGAAATAAAAAAAAGACAGAATATTAATCCAATTTTTTTATTATTAGATTCAACAGAAGTAATATTTCTCTGTCAAATTTCTGTGAGTTCTCAGACACTTTTTCTCATTCGTATTTTTCTTCTTAGGGAATAGTAATAGTTTAGAGACCAGTACCATTCCACTGTCCACACTACATGATAAAATGATAAATAAATGATCTCAAATTATATTCTCCAGGAATTCTGCTGCTTTGTAAGCCCATAATAGTATTACAAAGTAATAATTATTAATAACTGTAAACATATTGAGCATTACCATAGACCAAACATCATTTTAGATACTTTTATTAATTTAAACCTTCCCAAAAAGCTGTAAGTACTACCATTATCCCTTCTTTACAGTTCAAGAAGCCGAAGCATAGAGAGGTTAAGTAACTTATCCCGGTTTATACTTTTAGCAAGTGCTGGTCTATAATGTGTTAGAAACTGAATACACAAGTCAGGAAATGGGAGTTTAGGAGTAGTGGTAATGCAAGAGAGAAGCTGTTGGGTGAGGTTTGGGGATAGGTGGCAGCGGTGTCTCCCCTTCACCCCCATACCTGGTGTTGTCTCTTGAAGAGCGACAGACAGCACATTCCGGAATGGGTAGGCTAGTCCTGTACTACGTCTGTTCGTTGTATGAGGAGATGTCTATCCAACAGGCAGCTCACTAATTTTGATCTCAAAGTGATCCTGCACATCATTTAGGCTCTCTGTGTTCTTCTCATTTGACACAAACATGACGGCCACGCCCATGGTACCAAAGTGGCCTGCTTTGACCACATAACACAGGCAGGTGTTGGAATCCTCAGGCATGCCATTGTTAAAAGCAACGTTCACCAGCTTAATGTCCACACCTCAGCCGAAGTGTTGGTAGCCACAAGAATTCATCACTGAAAAAATCTTTAAACTGCTAGTACTGAGAAAGCTTCTCCTCCCGGAGCATCCCACAGTGGATGGCAATGGCTGGGAAATTTGGCTCTACTAGGAGCTGGGCCAGTGCAATGCAATGCTACACAGACTTCGTGAAGATTTAAGATTCTAAATGAGGAAATCTGGCTCTAGATCACATTCTTAACCATGACACACTATTGTTTACTTTATTCAGTAGGCAGAGGTATTCCTCTACTTAACTCAGTGTCCTTTTCCTAATTATTTGATAACTAAATGTGGTGAATGGAATTCTTTTTGTGGGAGTAGGGGGTCTCAGCTTGAAAATAAACAGGAACAAATATACTTAAATGTATCTGAAGAGGTGTGTTGACCTCTGTTTCCAAGAGATCTACTTCTAAGTGGGGCCAAGGAATCTCCTAGTTTAAGAACCCACCTTCAGGGTAGGGAGTCATGTGCTCCAGTTTTAAGGACAAAATGTCAGTGCTTAGGGGAATGATGACACTTGGAACATTGGAGTGATGATCATTTAGATGATTCTCTAGCCTAGCTCCACAAACTCATGTCTAAATCCTAAAGGATTTTCTGTGAAGAGAAATGGAAAGTGCTGTTTTATTAAAAACCTTGAGGGACAATGGGACCCTGGTGTAGTATGACAAAAAGGGGAAAGGAATCTCCCCTTTTCAGAAAGTGCTCTGGAAAATTCAGTGCAACTTTGACATGGGCTAGAGGACAGTGTTAGGTGACAGCACTTTCCATGCAAACACTGGAGTCCTCTGAACCAGGCAATTGGTCATGTCAGGACCATCATGTCGAGATGATTATGTCAGGGCCAGGCACAGGTTGAGGAGAATGGACACGACTTATAGTGGTGGAGAGGTCAGGAGGAGACACTTTCAAGCCCTCTCCTCAGATAGGAAGGACTTTAAAGTAAGGCTCATAATTCAACAGATCGGGCAGTCTGTCAGACTCAGTGTGTGTAAGCTATTACAACCCAGTTTGATTACCAAGGTGATGCAGCCTGAAAAATACGAATTATACTCCCACACAGTTTCCTTTCTTTTCCTTTTCTTTCTTTCTTTCGTTGTTAGAGAGTGATCACAAGCAGGCAGAGAGGCAGGCAGAGAGAGAGGGGAAGCAGGCACCCCGCTGAGCAGAGAGCCCTATGTGGAGCTCGATCCCTGGACTCTGGGACCATGACCTGAGCCCAAGGCAGAGGCTCAACCCACTGAGCCACCCAGGTGCCCCTTCCACACAGTTTTCTTAAGCTTTTGAAGTTTGCTTTGATTAACTATTAAAAAATAACAAGTGTTGGGGCGCCTGGGTGGCTCAGTGGGTTAAAGCCTCTGCCTTCGGCTTGGGTCGTGATCCCAGGGTCCTGGGATCGAGCCCCACATCAGGCTCTCTGCTCGGCAGGGAGACTGCTTCCTCCTCTCTCTCTCTCTGCCTGCCTTTCTGCCTACTTGTGACCTGTCAAATAAATAAATAAAATCTTAAAAAAAAAAAAACAAGTGTTAAGGGAACATTCTGCAAGATTTCTTTTATTTTGAAATAATTATAGATTCATATTAAGTTTAAAAGGCTGTACAAAGAGGTCCTGTGTACTCTTACCTGCTTTCCTTACAATGTTAACATCTTATCTATAACAAAACCAGGAAAAACATTTTTTTTAAAGATTTTATTTATTTATTTGACAGAGATCACAAGTAGGCAGAGAGGCAGGCAGAGAGAGAGGAGGAAGCAGGCTCCCTGCTGAGCAGAGAGGCCGATGTGGGACTCCATCCCAGGATCCTGGGATCATGACCTGAGCCGAAGGCAGAGGCTTTAACCCACTGAGCCACCCAGGTGCCCCGTATAACAAAACCAGGAAATTGACATCAGTAACATCCACAAATCTTATTCAGATTTGCCATTTTTTTTAAGATTTTATTTATTTATTTGACAGACAGAGATCACAAGTAGGCAGAGAGCAGGCAGAGAGAGAGGAAGGGAAGAAGGCTCCCTGCTGAGCAGAGAGCCTGATGCAGGGCTTGATCTCAGGACCCTGAGATATGACCTGAGCAGAAGGCAGAGGCTTTAACCCACTGAGCCACCCAGGCGCCCCCAGATTTTGCCAGTGTTATATGCACTTGTGTGTATCTAAAATTCTGTGCAATTTTATCAGGTGTAGACTTGTATAACTAGTCCTATAATCAAGATAATAAAACTATCATATCACCACAAACATCCCCTTGCTACTCCATTATAATCACATCCCTCCTCTTGTCTTCCTATACCCTCTCACCCTGTTCCTAATCTGTTCTCCATCTCTATATTTTTTTCATTTTGAGGATATTATACATGAATGGGATCATACAATATGTAACATTTTAAGTTTAGCATTTTCCCCCTCAGTACAATTTCAGATGTTTCAATTTTAAAGAGTACATGTTAATGATTAAAATTTTTGTCTTTATCATATTATAATTTTGTCATTTGTCTTTATTAAAATGTCCACCTTCCAGATTCACCTAATGGCTGATCTTATTTCTAACCTATACTGGCATCTTTGCATTGTATGTCTTAGGAAGCCTTACCTGTTAACATCAATAGGGTAATATTAGTTAAATATTAACTATCATTGCATACTGGAATGCCTTACAGCAAAATGTTCCAAGGTTACATTTTGTCCAGACAATAATAGTATGTGTGTGTGTGTGTGTGTGTGTCTCTTCTCAGTGAAGGTATTTCAGGGGAATTTCTTAAACAAATCAGAACAAAAACACAAAGAAGTAAAATCTTAGAAAATTTATAAATTGAGTTATTGTAACTGCTTACTTTTCAAAAGAATGGAGCATCTAACAAATTGAGAACATGTTATTCTCTCCACCAGCAAAGAGCTACTATATAGAACATAAAGTTCTCATGACAAGCTAGGTCATGTGGATGATATCCCATCATTCTGCAAACTCAGAAACTTTTGCTAAGATTATCGAAGGCCATGGTTTTCCCATGCCATATGGACTATGGGAATAGCTAGGATTCTAAAAGTGGTCCTAGAAGACCTAATTCCCATTCTGTCCACTGTTTTGAATCAGAGGGACTCACAAACCTAGGGAGCCAAATCAGTGAAAAGTCTTCTGAACTTATGACCAAGAGGCAATGGAAACAGAAGGGTTTTACCTTGCTTTCCGTTGTGAGCTGTTTCCTTCTATTTAGCCTTCTGTTGCAAAATGGGATGTTAAGTATTTAGGAAATGTCATACAGTTTTTTTCATTTAATCAGGTACACTATCTTTACACTGGAGACTTTCCAGAGTTATTGTTAGTAATATGGACAGTGAGTTTCAGGTTGACTTCACATTTATATTTTACTACTGAAATTAAGGCATGGGACTATGAGAAAGAAAACTTTTTGTTTTTTATTATTTATTTATTTATTCTTTTTTTTTTTTTAAAGATTTTATTTATTTATTTGACAGAGAGAGATCACAAGTAGTAGGCAGAGAGGCAGACAGAGAGAGGAGGAAGCAGGCTCCCCGTGGAGCAGAGAGCCCGATGTGGGGCTTGATCCCAGGACCCTGGGATCATGACCTGAGCCGAAGGCAGAGGCTTTAACCCACTGAGCCACCCAGGTGCCCCTATTTATTTATTCTTAAGATTTTATTTATTTATTTGATAGAGATCACAAGTAGGCAGAGAGGCAGGCAGAGAGAGAGATTGAGAGAGAGGAGGAAGCAGCCTCCCTGCTGAGCAGAGAGCCCAATGCGGGGCTTGATCCCAGGACCCTGAGATCATGACCTGAGCTGAAGGCAGAGGCTTTAACCCACTGAGCCACCCAGGCACCCCAACTTTTTGTTTTTTAAATAAAGAAAATGTAGGGGCGCCTGGGTGGCTCAGTGGTTAAATCCTCTGCCCTCGGCTCAGGTCATGATCTCAGGGTCCTGGGATCGAGTTCCTCATCGGGCTCTCTGCTCGGCAGGGAGCCTGCCTCCTCCTCCTCCTCTCTCTCTCTGCCTGCCTCTCTGCCTACTTGTGAGCTGTCTGTCAAATAAATAAAAAAAAAAATCTTAAAAAAAAATAAATAAAGAAGGAAAATGTAAACTGGTACAACCTTTTTGGAATCATATTGACAATATTAATTAAACTTGAAAATGAGTATGCCCTTTGTTCTGCAATTCTGCTTCTAGGAATGAATTCCTCAGAAATAACGTGTGCAAAGATGCTCATACATATATGATGTTCTTTGCAATATTGTTAGTTTGAATAATTAGAAACAATGTAAATTTCCACTATTTTGAAAAAGGTTAAATTGTGGTGTGTGAAATTATGATATACTATGCAGTATTAAAATGAATTAAGTTGCAATGGATGGAGCTAGTGTGTATTATGCTAAGCAAAACAAGTCAGATAGAGAAAGACAAATACCATGATTTCACTCATATGTGGAATTTAAGAAACAAACAGAAGAACATATGGAAGGGGAAAAAGGATGGAGGGAAAAAAAAACCACAAGATACTCTTAACCAGGGCAAGCAAACTGAGGGTTGATGAATGGATGTGGGTGGGGGATGGGCCAGATGGGGGATGGATATTAAAGAGGGCACTTGTTATGATGAGCACTGGGCATTGTAAGTAATGAACCACTGAATTTTACTCCTGAAACCAATATTGCACTGTATATTAACTAGAATTTAAATAAAAAATTGAAAAGAAAAAAAATATATTTACAAAGAGAAAAGAAAAGAAATGCAAAAAAAAGCCGAATTAAATAGATGAAAAGTACAGATATGAAAGAAATCTCTAGAGTTTTTAAGTAAAAAGAGCAAATAAAAATGGTGGGGGTCTAGAAACACACTCACAGAATTGATGCATTGGTTATCATGGGTAGGGGGTAGGTTGTGAAGAAATATAATCCTAAGTGTTTAATATTTAATACTATTTCAATTTTCCAAAATGAGCATATATGTTTGTTACTCCTGTAGCTTAAAAAAAAAATTAAGGAAATTTCATCAACAGACTATATCCTCAAAACAATATAAAGATTGCATCAAGGACTTGCCCATATTTTTAACATCCATCTGGCAATGTGGGGTGGCAATGTTTACAACTGCAACTTAATACTTAGACTTAACATATAAAATATATTTCATCTTTTGTAAAAGACGGACTGAAGTTAGATACAGTTCTTTAAAAATAGGGTCCCCAAGAAATGAGCTATCTGAAAATTGTTTTTTTGCCAAGAAATAATAGAGCCATCGAGGAATCCATTCAACCATGAATGCTGGAACGTGAGTTTTTGGGTTATCCCTGCAGTGCTTGGCACATAGTAAACAATAAATAATGACTTAATGATGAATGAATAGACAGTTTAAGTAGTTTTAGTAGCGCCTACTTATTTAAAAGCAGGATACACTAGCAAGGATAGATGATGATTGAAACGTCTTGTTACTCGCTTCGCAAATGAGGTGGCTGAGGGGGAGCAGTCCTCTCTTCCCATTCAGGTATTTGGTCGAGGACAGCGTTTAGTGACTTAAGTTTTGATGATCTGTGAATTGAAAAATCACTGAATTTCAGAACTAGACAGAATACAAAAGGGCAAACAAGCGAGTTACCACTAATTATACATACATAATTTTGCTCAGAGGAGAAGGGGCTCTAGTGGCTGTGAAACTGTAATCACTGTATTAGTGAATCACTGTAATCACTCTATTAGTGTCTTTTTCACTTGAAAAAAAGGGAATAATCACTCCTTCATAGGATTTGTTTCTTTACATGGAGGAATATGAAAAACTGTATAAAATGCTGGCAACATAGTGACCATTCCGTATTGTGCAACGAATGTTTCATATAAATTCAAACCCAGACTGTAGGGTCGAAAAGCACTCAGAGACTAAAACTGTTCACAACTGAGAGGTTCTCAAGTTCGGGCGGTCTCTTTCATTCATTTAAATCTCAACCACACCTATCCGGCGGGAGCGAGTCCCAGCAGTCGGCTCCTAGGATCTGGCGGACGACCCGCGGGCCTCGTACTGGCGGGAGTTCGTGGCAGCCCGGATCCCGAGCCGGGGCTTCCCTGAGTTGCAGGGCCCGGGGCTTCGTGCTTGGGGTCCAGCCACCGCCGGCCTCGCCCACCAATCCACCGCGGTTCTCGGGTCCTGGAGAGACACTCCTACCTACATTCCACAGCCGGGTCTCCAACGCTCTTCCCACGGGGAGACCGAGGTGTCCGAGCCCAGCAGCCCGAAGCAAGGCGGCCGGAAGGCCGGCGGGGCGCGCGGGTGGGCGGGCGGGGCGCGCGAGTGGGCGGGCGGGGCGACAAAGCGGGAAGCACAAGGAGCGCGCTCCCGTGAACGCAGGAGGGAAGCGGGGGCGAAGGGCGCGCGCGCGCTGGGGAGAGAGGCCGGGAGGCGGAGTCTTAGGGCGACGGCAGGAAGAGGGCGCCCTGGAGCCGAGCGGGAGGCCGGCTGGGGGCGGGGCGGAGGGAGGGCGTCGACCCTAGGGGGCGGGGCGAGGCGAGGCGGGGACGCGCTTGCGGGGTGGGGAAGGCGGGGGCGCGGCGGTGGCGGGAGCGTCCCTGGTCTCCGCCCCTGTTTCCCACTCTCCTCCACCTCCTAGCCGGCGGGGCTCCGGAGAGGCGCCGCTTGCTCGTCCGCGGAGCCGCTCGGCTGCCGCCGCCTCCGCCCTCCGCTCGCGGTGAGCCCGTCAGTCCCCGCACCGTGCGCTCGTCCGTCTGGGCCATGGATGGGTAAGTACTCGAAGGCGCAGCGGTTGTGCGGGGCTGCTGTTGCCCCGCTTCCTTTCGGCTCTCTGCCGGACGCGCCACGGCCGGGGAGCCGGGCGCGGCGCCGGCGGCCGGGGGAGCGACCCGGCCGAGTCCGACGGCGGGGCTTCCGGGCGCCCCGAATCGCGGAGGGGCGGTCCTCCGCCCCCTCTTCTCCCCCGGCTGGGGCGCCCCCGTAATGTCCGCCCCTTCACATCCTCACACCCGGAAGCGGAGGAAAGCCGGGTGCAGCCGCCGGGTGCCGGGGTCCGCCCTCCGCGTGCAGAGTCCGGGAAGCCCGGCCCGGCCTGCCGACACTTCCTCTCAGAAAATGGTGCGCTGCGCTGGGGGAGGCGGAGGCGGCGCTCGGGGCGGGCGTCCTCCCGCTTGGGGAGTTGCTGTTTACCGGTGAGGTGGGGCGAGCGTTGGAGCTTCCCCTGGTGGGGAGGCGAGTGGCCGCGGAGAGGCAGACGGCGAGTGCACGCGTCGGGGCACGTCTGGGCGGCGACCTGGTCCCGAAGCCAGGGCCCCCCGCGGGATGTCGACGTGCAGGGGAACCCGCCGAGGTCTCCGGACCTGGGCTGTGAGCTGTGCTAAGACCTCTGTATACCGGGCGTCTGGACCTGGTGATCGTGGACTCCAGCCCCCACATCCCCCCAAAAGAAACTTCGTGAATTTCTGCAATTTTCGGGAGCGTTCAGACGCTCTAAAAGGGAATGAGGTCCGTGGCCAAAATAAAAATATTTTGGATTCACGGATAGAAAAATTTCGCTGAGAACCCAGGGATATGGCGTGGGACCTGATAGATAATTTAATATTCAAAGAAACGACTAGATTAGGATCTTCGTGTATTAATTGTAGCATATGCATATCAAGATTTAAAAAATATCTCCCGCTCTGTTAGAGCTTGCAAATCCACTATTCATTCTCATTATATATTTGAGTTTTGGTTTGGCCTTTTACTTGCTTTTGAGGACAACATATCTGTAACCCCCCTGGTTGTAGAATATGTGGAACTTGCGTAAACAGCAAAAGCCTTATACATGTTACCATAGAGTTGATGACTGTTGCCATGCTGTGTAAAGACAATGGAATCTTCCAACAATTTTTGCCTTCGTTAGACTTCTTTTATCTACTTTCATAACATTAAGTCTGTATGATATTTGGATTAACTCATTTGAATGCTAATTGCACACTGCTGCAGATTTTAGAGTGCGGTTTTAGATTTCATTGATGGTTGTGATGTTCTATATTTTCTTTTAATTTAATTGAAGCTGTATTCATTGTTTAATTGAAACTTTTCTGAGGACATTGTTGAGAACTCATTTCACATCACCTGATTTAGTTACACTTTATATGTGTGCAAAGTTTTGCTGCTTTAATTTGTGTGATTATGCCAACATTTCTGTTCAGAAAGATTGTGAAATTAGTGTCTCACTGTGTGTAGTGCGTTGTCGTTAGACAGTTTGACTTGAGCCGTGGAAGCAGGCTAGCTTTTTTGTATTGGAAAATTGATAGTGTGATAGTGATGACAAAAGACTCCACTTACATCTTGGCTATTAAACTCTTGGGTAACTGAGAAGTGCAAACTTAACTCTTTTGGATAGTTTAATAACTCTTCACCCTATATGTGGCTTTAAAGCTAGTAATGAGTTTTTTGGTTTGTATATGTGGGGCAGTAAGACATTCTGGAAGTTAAGTTCAGGACCTATACAATCTTATTTTCTATGCACTGTTATTTGTCACATTTAAATTTCAGACAAATGAATTGCAAGTTTCCAGAGTCTATAAGAAAAAATTAAAAATCGACATGGTTATTGTTTATTTTATTTTTTTTACATGGTTATTTATTTTTTATTTTTTTTTTAAGATTTTTTTATTTATTCATTTGACAGATAGAGATCACAAGTAGGTAGAGAGACAGGCAGAGAGAGAGGAGGAAGCAGGCTCCCCGCTGAGCAGAGAGCCCGATGCGGGGCTCTATCCCAGGACCCTGGGATCATGACCTGAGCCGTAGGCAGAGGCTCTAACCCACTGAGCCACCCAGGCGCCCCAGTGGTTATTGTTTAAAACAAATTTGCATCATTGAACAATCCAGATTCATAATTTTTTTTTTTACTTTTATTAAGTAATGGCATTATAGGATATTAACAATATATAGAATTTAGTTAGAGCTTTCTTTTAGGAGATATGAAGGCAAACTGTAATTGAAGATTGTTTTAGTGTGAGAAAAGATGGATTTCTGTTTGGAGAACTTTATAGGAGTTTTTACACCTTGGGGTTAAGGGATGAGGTTTTGAACCCAGTGACTGTTTGCTTTCAGGAGGCTAATTAACTTTCTGCATTTTCCCACAGCCTGAAAAGGTCCTTTTTCATTATTTTGGATAGTTCAAAAAGAAATATCAAACCACCAGTCAATATATCTTTCTAGTTCTTCCTCAAATCCCAACTGTCGTGTGTGTGTGTGTGTGTGTGTGTGTGTGTGTGTACGTTTCATTTCCTCCTGAGATAATTTATACTTAAACACAGTTTTGATGTGGTAGAGTTTTTTTTTAAAAAGCAAATCTTGAAAAAAATAAAAAAGCAGATCTTGAAAATTTTCATGTCTGAAATTTAATATTTGCATTTATTTTAGTTCTGAGAGACTATCTTAGTTGTATTTTGGTGAGCTGTTTTGGGTGGTACATGGAAATTTGCTAGATACCTTCCATTTCTGTAAAAGCCACTCAACTAGTTTTATTTAAAATTTTAAAACACGGTAATTCAGACCAGTGATTTAAAAGAATGAACTTTGGCAATTTTAAGTTTTGATTTGGATTTGTTAAATAGAGGTAAATAGATAAACACATGTTAGTCATTTTATTGAAACGGGTGTATTTTAATAAATGCTAAAAGAATTTGATTTACTTTTTGTTTCTTACATTGTGGTTAAAGCTTTGCTTTATACTCTGCTGTTGCTAGACTGTCCCATCACTTTCCTTTGTATTAACATTTCACAATTCATCACATTCTTATTTTTATTAATTTTTATTATTATAATGCTTTTCCTTTTTTTCTTTAATCTTATTATCTCTGTCCTTGAAAAACTTGTTCTCTAACTTTGTTTTCCATTTTCTCTTTTTACTTTTTCCATACAGTGTTGTTACAGATCTTATAGCAGTCGGTTTAAAGGTAGGACTCTTTTACTATCCTTTCATAAGCTTTTTAAAATCTTTGTTTTGGCATTTTTTCCCCCAGTGGTGATAATCATCTCATCTGTACATAAAATTATGTTTTACTGTGTGATAATTATCTTTCATTTTTATTTAGCTTCAAAATAAGTGGACCTGTAGCTGATTTTGGATTTTACATATTTATATAGATTTTGGATTTTACATACAACATTATCTTATATGACTAAAATGGAAGTTTAGCCCAAAGTTACTTTTACTTTCTTACAAAATACTTTACTTTTACTTTTTACAAAGTTTTTACTTGAATTATCAGAGTTTATTTGTTTGATTTTGTTTTGTTTTGTTTTAGGAGTTAGATGTAGCCTAGACTGTATTTCCCTCTCATGTTTGTTCTTCTGTTTTCTCTTGGTTGTATATATGAGTAATAAAATAGTAATAGCAGCTAAAGTTTCTTCAATTCCTAGTATGTGTCAGCTGCTTTACACATATTTCACTAATTATGATAGTCCTTCAAGGTAGGTATTAATAAATTCCCATTTTATTTTATTTTAAAGATTTTACTTATTTGACAGAGAGACACAGGGAGAGAGGGAACACAAGTAGGGGGAGTGGGAGAGGGAGATGCAGGCTTTCTGCTGAGCAGGGAACCTGATGTGGGACTCTGTCCCAGGACCCTGGGATCATGGCCTGAGCTGAAGGCAGATGCTTAACGACTGAGCCACCCAGGCACCCCAATGAATTCCCATGTTAGAGATGTAAAAATAGGTGCAGAAGGTTTGTTTTCAAGGTGTTATGCACCAGAGTTCAAACCCATGTCTTTCTGGTTCCAAAGCCTGACTTTTTTTTTTTTTTTTTAATATAACTAGCTGTCAGTAATAAGGGTTCTGTCTAGAAAGTGAACAGGAGATCTGGATAATTAATATTTTACAGTAATAACTCTTCTAAGCTAAGTCACATTAGTTTTATCAGTCTTATTTATTGAATTCTAAAATATAAATCAAGTAAACAATGTTCACCAATATGAGGCTTTTAAAATATAAACGGATGTGTTAAGGTTTCCTTTAGCAATTTGATATTTGATATACCTGAGTTAAGAATCTAGTTCTAGAGGCCACTTATGGTTTGGATTACTACAGAAAACAAAAATAAATAATTCATGTTTATATTATATGTATTTTGTATAAGGTTGTTTCACCACTTTCTGTCTTCCTCTATCTCTTCATCATCTCTTCTTGCTAGCAATTTCAGCACTTCCATATTTGCAGTTACTGGATCTGGTGGTGGTGCTCTTATTCTTAAAATACCATAAAAAAATAAGCATAATAGCATATGAAACTAACAATAGGATTCTTAAGATTAACATAATAGGGAACCACTGCTTATACTGTCTTTTGAGGTTGGGTGGGGTTAGCTTGCTTTGGCAAACTTTGAACATATTTTATGAATTGAAAATAAATGAAGGAACCTCTTTAGTGAGATATGCTTTTCTTCTTTTTTTTTTTTTTTCACAGATACTTAAGTTACTTTCTCTTTTGGGAATGACACTAAGAGATCAGAAACTGCAGGCTCATATCTAGGACCACTTTTGGTGTCTCTATAGGTACCTGTGAGGGAAAGGATATCTAAAGTGAATGTTGGGGTGCCTGGGTGGCTCAGTTGGTTAAGTGCCTGCCTTCAGCTCAGGTCATGATCCCAGAGTCCTGGGATCGAGTCCCATATCAGGCTCCCAGCTCCATGGGGAGTCTGCTTCTCCCTCTGACCTCCCTTCTCATGCTCTCTCACTCTGTCTCTGTCTCTCTCTCTCTCTCAAATAAATAAGTAAAATCTTCAAAAAAAAAAAAAAAGAATGTTGTTTGGTTTTAGCTGAAATGTGATTTGTGATTCTAAAGTTTATCTGGCAAAAATGAATACATGAGACATTTAAAAAACTTACCATTTTTGAGTAGAGAAATTATGCTTGAAAGGGTATTATGGCTTTTTTATTATGCGGGAAAATATATCTTAACGATAAATAAAAAGATTAGACATGGCAACCAGGTTTGAATACATGATTTTGATTTCTGACTACCTGTTCAGTAGCAAGCACTTTGAAAACAAAGATCACATCCTGCTCTGAAGAGATCAGCTGATTTAGTTGTTTCACTAGGCATTCTATATTTTTATAGGCTTAAATATTGGAAATGGCAGTAAATTACTCATTATATAGAAGATTTTTCTTAAGATTGTTCTCCTTCTTTCTTGGATCCCATCCAAGGAGTTCAGTTACCAGGTAATAGGCTGATAAGGCTCATAATTCATCTAGATTGTATAAACCAAAATAAGCAAATTTAAATAAGTCTTTTAAGAATGTCAGTTACTAAAAAAAAAAAAAAAAAAAAAAAAAAGGAATGTCCGTTACCTTCCTCTGTTTGTTATCTGAATATGACAATACAACAAATAGTTTTAGCCAGTGGCAAAAGTGGATTTCAGGTTATGGTTCATAAGCTGCTTTCCTGGATTCAGAAAAATATGCATTTCATTTTTAAAGAATTAAAAATATCCTTAAATATGAAATCCCTTATTTTAGGGGAAGAAAGCTGAATTATTTTTAGAGATGACTGATAATGAACATATGTCAAGAACTTTACTATACCGGGGCGTCTGGGTGGCTCAGTTGGTTAAAGGATCTGCCTTTAGCTCGGGTCTTAATCCCAGGGTCCTGGGATCGAGTCCTGAGTTGGGCTCCCTGAAACAGGGAGCCTGCTTCTCCCTCTGCCTCTGCCTCTCTGTTTCTCATGAATGAATAAATAAAATCTTAAAATTTTTTTTTTTTAAAGATTTTATTTATTTATTTGACAGAGAGATCACAAGCAGGCAGAGAGGCAGGCAGAGAGAGAGGAGGAAGCAGGCTCCCCTAGAGAGCAGAGAGCCCGATGCGGGGCTCGATCCCAGGACTCTGAGATCATGACCTGAGCCGAAGGCATCGGCTTAACCCACTGAGCCACCCAGGCGCCCCTTAAAATTTTTTTTTATTATACTGGATATATCAGACTGTCAGCATTGTGGGTAACATAGCTTTTTGTGTGTGTACCTAAGTGTATTTTAAATTTCCAGCTTATATTTTATTTACTAACTAGCTTATCTGAAACTCAAGTATTTCCCGTATTTTTGGTTATTTTCCCAAAGTACTATAATCATTATGGCAAATGATTTTTGGGCACCTGGGTGTCTCAGGCCATTGAGTCCGACTTTGGCTCACTCAGGTCATGGTCTCAGGGTCCTGAGATTGAACTCCCAATTGGGCTCCCCACTCAGCAGTGAGTCTGCTTCTCCCTCTCCCTCTGCCCCTTCCCCTGCTCATTCTCTCTCTATTTCTTCTCTCTCTCTCTTGAGCTGGGGAAGGGGGAGACCAGAGGAGGAGGGAGAGAAGCAGACTCTCGGCTGAGCTGGGAGGCTGATGCTGCTCAGTCTCAGGATGGAGAGATCATGACCTGAGTCGAAATCAAGAATTGGCCACTTATCCAACAGGCACCGACTCCCCTAAAACATGATCTTTTTAAAATGATGATACTCCATATGTTTTCTGGGTAGTCTTCCTATTTTAAATGATTAGATGAGTATAGAAAAACTCACGTTTAGTGGACTAAAGTTGGCTTCTAATAATTACCATCCTGTCAGTATAAAGGAGAGAGCAATATAACAAATTTAAATTAATTTTGAAGATTCATTTTTTATTTGCTTGACCAGAGCTTAGCAAACTCCAGGCTGTGGACCAAATCCAGCTTGCCACCTGTTTTGTAAATAATTTTGTTGGAACAGAGCCATGCTAATTCCATATTGTCTGGTGACTTTCACAATAGAATGGTAGAAGTGAATAGTTGAAGCAGTGATCATATGACCACAAAGCCTGAAATATTTACTTTCTGGCCCTTTTCAGAAAATGCTTGCCTGCTGCTGTGCTTGCGCTGCACAAAATATAGCAGGCCTTTGCTGGAATTTTTTTTTTAATTGGGCTGTAATTTACATAGAGTGAAATGCATGTTCTCAAGGGTACACAGTGCAATAAATTTTAACAAATGTATCCACCTGTGTTTCCTCCTCCCCAGTCAAGGCCCTAGAATATCACTGTAAAATATTCTTTCTTGTCTTTTTCCAGACTCATTCCAGGCAACTGTTCTGATTTCTATCATTGTAGATTATTTTTTCCTGTTTCTGAACTTAAGTGGAATAAAATATTTACACATCATATACACAGCTCTTTGATGTCTGACTTCTCTTACTCAGCAAAATGATTATTTGTTTGTTTATAGATTTATTTATTTGGGGGGGGGGATGGGCAGAAGGAACCAGAGAAAGAGTCCTTAGCAGACTCTGCATGGTCTCTGCCCCATCTCATCACCCTGAGATTACCATCTGAGCTAAAACCAAGAGTCGGTTGCTCAGCTGGTCCCTCAACCGACCGACTGAGCCAGCCAAGCGCCCCTCAGCAAAATGATTTTTAGATTCAGCCATGTTGCATGTATCATTGGTTGATTATTTTTATTTCTGAGAGTATTCCATTATGTGAACGTATTACAGTATTTAAAAATCTGTTCCTGGGGCGCCTGGGTGGCTCAGTGCGTGAAGCATCTGCCTTTGGCTCAGGTTGTGATCCCAGGGTCCTGGGATCGAGCCCTGCATCGGGGTCTCTGCTTGCGGGGAGCCTGCTTCTCCCTCCCTCTCTGCCTACTTGTAATCTCTCTCCTCTCTCTCTCTCTCTGTCAAATAAATAAATACAATCTTTAAAAAAAAAAATCTGTTCTCATGTTGATAGATGTTTGGGTTCTTTCTAGATTTGGGCTATTCTGAATAAAGCTGCTATAATCATTTGTTTATGTCTTTGAGTAGATACATGTTTCATTCTACACCATACCTAGGAATAGAATTAGATAATGTGTATGTTTAAATTTGTAAGAGACTGTCAAACTATTTTCTTTTAAATGTTCTACCACTTTATACTCTTAACTAGCTTTGTATTAGAGTTTAGGTTGCCCACATCCTTGTTTACATGTGCATTTTGCCAGTCTTCACTTTTATCCATTCTAGTGGGTTTAACCAGAATTGCTAATGGTATCTCATTATAGTTTTAATTTACACTGACCTCATAACTGGTGATGGCGCTTACCTTTTTGCGTATTTCTACCTGTTCGTGTGTTTTTAGCCATTCACATATCTTTGTGAATGTCTGTTAAGTTTTTTTTTTTTTTAAGATTTTATTTATTTATTGGACACAGAGAGATCACAAGTAGGCAGAAAAGCAGGCAGAGGGGGAGGGGGAGGCAGGCTCCCTGCCAAGCAGAGAGTAGGATGCGGGGGCTCTATCCCAGGACCCTGAGATCATGACCTGAGAGTAATAGACTCCCGTCTATTAAGTTTTTTACCTTTTTTTTTTTTTTTTAAAGATTTGTTTATTGGGGCGCCTGGGTGTCGGTTGAGTGGCTGCCTTCAGTTTGGGTCGTGGTCCTGGGGTCTTGGGATTGAGCCCTACTTCGGGCTCCCTGTTTACCAGGGAGTCTGCTTCTCCCTCTGCCTCTGTCCCCTGCCTCATGCTCTCTCTCAAATAAATAAAATCTTAAAAAAGAAAAGATTTATTTATTTTTAGGAAGAGAGAGGGAGGGAGGAGGAGAGGACATGGGGAGAGGAGCTGAGGGAGAGTCTTAAGAAGACTAGCTCTGAGCACAGAGCATGGCCTGGGGCTTGATCTCAGGACCCTAAGATCATGACCTGAGCCAAAACAGAGTTGGGTGCTTAAGCAGGTGCCTCTTTTACCTACTTTAAAAAAAATTTTTAACTTTAATTTTTATTTTTTTAAAGATTTTAATTGAGAGAGAGAGAGAGAGCAAAGAGAGCTTATGAACACTGGGGAGGGGCAGAAGGGGAAGCCGACTTTCCACTGAGCAGGGAGCTCAGGTCTTGATCCCAGCCAGGACCCTGAAATTATTACTATTTTTTTAACGTATAATGTATTATTTATTTCGGTGGTACAGGTCCATGATTCATCAGTCTTAAACAATTCATAGCACTCACTATATCACATACCCTCCCCAGTGTCTATCACCCAGCCACCGCATCCCTTCCACTCTAATCTACTCCAGCAACTCTCATTTTTTTTCCCGAGATTATGAGTCTCTTACATTTTGTCTCCCTTTCTGGTTTCATCTTGTTTCATTTTCCCCCCCTTCCCCTATGATCCTCCATCTTCTTTCTCAAATTCCTCATATCAGTGAGATCATATGATAACTGTCTTTCTGTGATTGACTTATTTCGCTTAGCATAATACTCTCTAGTTCCATCTGCATCCTTGCAAATGGCAAGATTTCATTTTTTGATGGCTGCATAATATTCCTGTGTGTGTGTGTGTGTGTGTGTGTACACACCACATCTTGTTTATCCATTCATGTGTTGATGGACACATCTAGGCTCTTTCCATAGTTTGGCTATTGTGGACCAGGACCTTGAAATTACGACCCGAGCTGAAGGTAGACACTAACTGACTGAGCCACTCAGGCACCCCTACCTATTTTTTTTAAAAAATAGATTTCTTGTTGTGGTGCCTGGCAGGCTCATTCGGAAGAGCCTGTGACTCTTGATTGATCGTGATTGGTCGTGAGTTCCAGCTCTACATTGGGTTTATAGGTTACTTAAATAAATAATTAGATGAAAAACTGGGGAAAAAAAAAAGGTGTGTTCCTGTAGATAGCATATAGTAAGACTTTTTTAAAAACTATTTTAGGGGGATGCCTGGGTGGCTCAGTTGGTTAGGCTGCTGCCTTCGGCTCGGGTCGTGATCCTGGGGTCCTGGGATCGAGTCCCGCATCGGGCTCCTTGCTCGGTGGGGAGCCTGCTTCTCTCTGCCTCTGCCTGCCGCTCTGCCTGCTTGTGTTCTCCCACGCTTGTGCGCTCTCTCTCTCTCTCTCTCTCTGACAAATAAATAAATAAAATCTTTAAAAAAAAAAAACTATTTTAGGATTTTATTTATTTATTTATTTATTTATTTACAGACACAGATTGCAGGTAGGCAGAGAGAGAGAGAGAGGAGGAAGCAGGCTCCCTGCGGAGCAGAGAGCCAGATGCGGGGCTCAATCCCAGGACCCTGGGATCATGACCTGAGCCAAAGGCAGAGGCTTTAACCCACTGAGCCACCCAGGTGCCCCTAGGATTTTATTTATTTAAAGGATTTTATTTATTTGTCAGAGAGCAAGAGAGAGAGAGAAAGAGCACTCACAAGTAGGGGGAGCAGCAGGCAGAGGGAGAAGCAGGCTTCCCGCTGAGCACGGACACCCCCCCCCCCCCAGTGTGGGACTCAATCCCAGGACCCCAGGGATCATGACCTGAGCTGAAGGCAGACGCTCAACTGACTGCACTACTGAGGTGTCCCAAGATTGTTTTTTTAAAAAGCTTTCATTTATTTAATTGAAAGAATGTAACAAGGTGGAGGAAGAGCGAATGAGAGCAAGCTGGAGCATGTTGGTGGGGGGCAGAGGGAGAGGAAGAAGCAGGTTCCTTGTTGATCAGGGAGCTGATGCAGGGCTAGATCTCAGGACACTGGGATCCTGAGCTGAGCGGAAAGCAGACCAAAGCCACCCAGGTGCCCCTAGTAAGGTGTTCTTTAAATCTTGTCTGACAGTCTGTCTTTTAATTGGTGTATATAGACCATTCACACTTCAGGGGATGAATTAGTTGTATTAATACCTACCTTATCCATAATTGTTTTCTGTTGTTAAAAAACAAAATCAGGGGCGCCTGGGTGGCTCAGTGGGTTAAGCCTCTGCCTTGGGCTCAGGTCATAATCCCAGAGTCCTGGGATCAAGCCCCTCACCGGGCTCTCTGCTTCACAGGGAGCCTGCTTCCTCCTCTCTCTCTCTGCCTACTTGTGATCTCTGTCAAATAAATAAATAAAATCTTAAAAAAAAAAAAAAAAAAACAAAGTCAGTCTAGTTAAATTTGAAGATCTAATTGGATTTTTTTTTTTAAGATTTTTTTGTTTGTTTTTTATTTTTATTTATTTATTTATTGGTCAGAGAGAGAGAGAGGGAGAACACAAGCAGGCAGAGCAGCAGGCAGAAGCAGAGAGAGAAGTGGGCTCCCCGCTGAGCAAGGAGCCCGATGCGGGGCTCGATTCCAGGACCCCAGGACCATGACCTGAGCCGAAGGCAGAGGCTTAACCCACTGAGCCACCCAGGCGCCCCTCTAATTGGATTTCTTAAGTGATTCACGAATCAAGTAACATCCCAGCTAATAAGAAGAGGGGAGCTTCAAGGTGTTGTACAACATAGGTTTTTAAAGGAAGGAAGGTGGGGCAAGAAGTTATTAGTGAAAGAAAAGAAAGGAATGTTTAGGCAAGATCACCTTCTTTTACAGGGGTCTTCGTATGCAGATTACCTCATCTTCCTCTGGGGGATTGAGAGGGCTCTGTGACAGATTACTTTATTAATGCTGATCAGAAAATTCCTGACTGACCAGTTAAGACAATTCTGGGGGAGGTTGAAACTGCTAGTAGGTTAGGGATTAAGTCCAGATTTCATGATTTGTCTTAAGTGATGCCATTTTGGGCCTGTGGTTTTCTTTGTAACACTGTTCATTCACTTGTTCTTTGTTTTTATTTTCTTCATTCCATTTTTTTACCTTCCCTGGTTTTGATTTCGTTTATCTCTCCTCTCAGCATATTATACTTATTTTAAATAGTTTTTTACTGGTTTCCCTATTCTAGTTAAATTTATAAGCTCCTCAAGGTCCATTTAATTTTGATAAACTTCTTTCCCATGTTTTGGTTATGGCTTTTTGTTCTTGTCTAAGAACTCTGCTTATCCCAAAGGTAGAAAGATACTCTTTGTTTTAAGAAGCCTCTACTTTGAACTTTTTAAAAGGTTAGGTCTGAGGTGAATCTCATATTTGTTTTTGTGTGTCTTAGAGGTGCAGATTGACTTGTTTCCATAGGGTTATCAAGTTAGTTCTACACCTTTTGTTAAAAAGGTTTTCCTTTCTATAATGAATTGTTTTGGTACCATTATTTGAAAATCAGCTCAACATTAGTGTCTATTTATGCACAATGAATTTTTATCCATTATCTATTTATTATGTTAATATCACCCTGTTTTGAAAACAGTGGATTTATACTGTGCCTTAAGATCAAGTAGTGTAGGTCCTCCAGCTTTGTTGTTCTTTATCAATATTGTTTTAGCTATACTAAGTCATTTGTATTTTCCTTGAAAGTTTACAATTCGCTCATCAGTTTCTGTCTAGAAGCTGGGATAATGAGTTGGGTTGCATAGACTATATCGGTCAATTACAGAGAAATTGATGTTTCAACCATAGTGAGTTTTTGTAATTTGTGGAATAGAGTATATCAGATTTTTAGGTCTTCTGTAATTTCTTTTAGTGCTGCTTTGTAGTTTCCAGTGTTTACTGAAATAAACAGGTTTACATGTATATTTTAATCTGTATATATATTATTTTTATACATATATTACCTATATATTATTTATATATTTATGTAAATATATATATAAATATATATTTAACCTGTATGTGTACATTATATGTGTGTGTGTATGTGTGTGTGTGTGTGTGTATATATATATATATATATATATATATATATATATATTTGGTGTTTACTGAAATAAACAGGTTTACATGTATATATATATATATTTTTTTTAAAGATTTTATTTATTTATTTGACACAGAGAGAGATCACAGTAGGCAGAGAGGCAGGCAGAGAGAGAGGAGGAAGCACGCTCCCTGCTGAGCAGAGAGCCCAATGCGGGGCTCGATCCCAGGACCCTGAGATCATGACCCTAGCTGAAGACAGAGGCTTTAACCCACTGAGCCACCCAGGCGCCCCTACATGTATATTTTAAATATATTACTTTTTCCTTTTTATGGTAAGTTGTGTTCTTGTCAATATACAGAAATACTTTGCACATTTTGTTATTGTATTTTTTTAATTGCTTAGGATTTTTTTATGTACCTGATCATGTCATCTGTAAATATAGTTTTATTTCTTCCTTTCCAATCTGCATGATTTTTTTTCTTGCCTTAATCTAAAATTTAAGACCTCCAGTGTAATGCTAAGTAGAGGTGACAACATGCTTGTCTTCTTCCTGCTCATAAGGGAAAGCAGTCCATCTTCGTTACTGTAGGTTTTTCTTAGATGCCTTGCTCCTGTTAAAACATTGCTTTCTGGGGTGCCAGGGTGGCTCAGTGGGTTAAAGCCTCTGCCTTCGGCTCAGGTCATGATCTCAGGGTCCTAGGATCGAGCCCCGCATTGGGCTCTCTGCTCAGCGGGAAGCCTGCTTCCCTCTCGGCCTGCTTCTCTGCCTGCTTGTGATCTCTGTCAAATAAATAAATAAAATCTATAAAATATAGATAAATATAAATATAAAATAAAATAAATAAAAAAAAAAAGATTGTAGCTTTGTTTAAAAAAAAAAAAAATTGCTTTCCGGGTGCTTGGGTGGCTCATTTGGTTGAGCCATTATCTTCGGGTTGGGTCATGATCCTGGAGTCCTGGGATTGAGTCCCGCATAGGACTCTCTGCTTGGCAGGGAGTCTGCTTCTCCCTCTGACTCTCCCCCTTCTCATGCTCTCTCTCTCATTCTCTTTCTCTCTCTTTCAAATAAATAAGTAAAAACCTTTAACAAATTGCTTTCTGTTCATTGTTTGCTGTTTTTTATTAACATGAATGGATGTTGGATTTGGATTGTTCAAGGAAATTGTACATTGCAGCTAAATTGTTGAATATATGTGCATAAAATTGCTAATATTTCCTTATCTTGTTAATCTCTAGGATCTGTAATGATTTCCATCTTTTCAGTTCTGATATTGTTAATTCATGTTGTCTTTTTTTTGCTAATTGGTCTAGCTAGAGGTTTTCAGTATGACTGATTTTTTCAAAAGGCAATTTTTGGTTTCATTTATTTTCTCTTGTTTGATTTTTCTATTTCATCACTTTCACTTAGTTATTAAAATTTATTCTCTTACATTTTCTGTGGGTCAGGAATCTAGGTGTGGCTTAGCTGAGTGCTCTGACTTTGGGGCACTTACACAAGAGTGTTATCAAGGTATTGGTAGATGCTCCAGTCATCTTCTGTGGAAGAATCTGCTTCCACTCTCGGTCATATGATTGGCCAGAGTCTGTTCCTCCGGAGCTGTTGACCTAAGGGCCTCACTTCCTCATTTGTTGTTGGTTAAAGGCTGGCCTCATTTCCTCGCCGCGTGGGTCTCTCCATAGTGGAGCTTGCTTCAGCAACTTGTTTCTCCCAAGTAACCAATAGACAGATTAAGATTTAAGCAGAAGTCAGTTTTTTGAAACCTAATCTGAGAGGGGCAACCTATCACTTTTGCTAAAGTATTCTGTTCTTAGAGGCATGTCACTAGGTGTAGCCTACACTGTAGGGTTGGGTATTATACTGGATGTGAATACTAGGCAGTGGGGATCATCTTAAAGGTTTGCCTACTACTCCATAAGAGAATACAGAGTGGTTTAGGGATAATGTACATGTTCAGCTTTACGATAGTTCCAGAGTACTGACTGACAGTGTTTGAGAGTTACTGTTACTATAATTCTCACCAACACTTGGTATTTTCACTTGATATATTTTTTTTTACTTGATATATTTTTAATGTAATCATTTTAATGCTATAAATTTTCCTGTAAACACAGCTTTAGCCACATCCCAAAAGTTTGATTTATTGTTTTCATTTTTATTGAGAGTAAATAAAACTGCAAGAAAGTAGGAGATACGTAACTTAAATGAAATGTACAGATTCCTCAAAAGACAGAAAATATAAAGTGACCAAAACTGACATGAGTTAGAAAGTATTCCTTTATCATAAAGTGTTTGTATAAGATTAGTATTATTTGTTCCTTAAATCTTTGATAAAATTCAAGATAGCTATTTGTGGTAGAGTTTTTAATTATGAACTTAGTTTTTAAAAAATAGATCCTGTGTTAATTCAGATTTTAAATTTCTTTAGCTGTATCCCACAGATTTTCATATACTGGTGTGCGCAAGTGTGGGGGAGGTGCAGAGGGAAAGAATCTCCAAGCAGACCCCAGCTGAGCTAGGAGCTGGAGACAGGGCTGGATCTCACAACCCATGAGGTCACCACCTGAGCGAAAGCCGAGAGTTGGATGCTTAACCAACTGAGCCACCCAGGCACCCCTGATATATACTGGGTTTTTATTTTCACTCAGTTTAAAATATTTTCTTTTGTGATTTCTCCTGTGACCCATGGTTGTTTCTAAGTGTGTGGTTTAATTTGTAAATATTTTAGGTTTTTCCAGATATCTTCATGTTACTCTTTTTTTTTTTTTTACGTTACTCTTTTTTTAAGGTTACTTTGTATCATTTCAGTCTTTCTACATTTCCTGGAATTTGTTTTAATGTCAAGCACATGGTATGTATGAGTGGTCTATATACATTTGAAAAGAGTGTATAGTCTACTTTTGTTAAGTGTATTGCCTTATAAATGTCAATAAAATAAGCTGTTTGAAAATTCAAGTCTTTTGGGTCCCTGGTTGGCTCAGTTAGTAGAGCGTCCAACTTTTGATCTTGGAGGCTGTGTGTTTTAGCCCCATGTTAGGTATATAGATTACTTTAAAACAAAGAAAATTCAAGGGGCTCCTGGGTGGCTTGGTCGTTAAATATCTGCCTTCGTGATCCCAGGGTCCTGAGATTGAGCCCTGTGTTAGGCTCCCTGCTCGGCAGGAGGCCTGCTTCTCCCTCTCCCACTCCCCAGCTTGTATTCCCTCTCTGGCTATCTCTCTCTCTGGCAAATAAATAAAATCTTAAAAAAAAAAAAATTCAAGTTTTCTGATATACTTACTGATTTTCTTTTTGTTCTGTTAAGTAGTGAAAGAGGAGAGAATATTGGCATTTCCATCCATAATTACAGATTTTTTATTTCTTTGTAGTTATGTCAGTTCTTGCTTTATTGTGTAGGGTGTCCCTCACTTTGAATTTAACCATTCCTTTGTGTCTAGATTTAGGTTGTGTGTTTTTGGCAGGAATACCCCAGAAATGATGTTTTTTTCTGAGTGTATTGTATCAGAAGGCAAATGATGTTGATTTGTCCTTACTTGTAGTGTTAATTTTGATAGTTGGCTAAGGTTGCATTTGCTAGGTTTTCCACTGTGAATTTATTGTTTTTCCCTTGAAAGTTAGGTTGATCTAACTTGCAAAGCCATCTGGGCCTGGGTTGGGAGTAGAAGATGGGAAGTCTTTACTTACTGATTCAACATCTTTAACTCATATGGTTTAATTCAAGTTGTTTCCTTTCACACTAATTTTGGAATTTTATATTTTTCTAGGAATGCATTCATTTGATTATTTATTTCATAAGTTTATTCTGTAGTTTATAATACTCATGTTAATTTTTAATCTCTGTAGCCTTCATTTATTCTTTTTTTGTTCTGAATTGTTTCTTTTGTCCTTGATCTGTTATGCCAGAGTCCCAGGTATTGTTTTAAAAGAACCAGTTTTTGGTTTTTATGAATCTTTAAGTGATTTTTCAGTTCTTTTTTTTTTTTTTTTTTAAAGATTTTATTTATTTATTTCACAGCAAGAGAGATCACAAGTAGGCAGAGAAGCAGGCAGAGAGAGAGAGGGGGAAGCAGACTCCCCGCCGAGCAGAGAGCCTGACGCGGGGCTCGATCCCAGGACCCCGAGATCATGACCCGAGCTGAAGGCAGAGGCTTAACCCACTGAGCCACCCAGGCGCCCCCGATTTTTCAGTTCTTGATTTCATGGTTTTCTGTTCTTTAAAATTTTTTCTTCTTTCATGTTTGTTTGGGTTTGTTCTCTTGCTCCTTTCCTAACTTCTTTGAATTGGATATTTAACCCACTTATTTTTTAATTTCCTGTTTCAACTGTAAATTTATATTAAGGAATTAAATTTGGAAACCACAAGTTTGTGTTTTCATTTCATTATATCAAGTATTTTTACATTTTTCTTATAATTAAAAAAAAATGTCCTTTTTGACTCAGGGTTGTTTACTGATGTTAAAATTTTAGTTTCCAGACATTAGCTACTCTTTTGTTATTGTTTCTATTTTTATTGTAGAGTCTCTGTCCAGTGTATTCTTTTAGATTATATTGAGATCTTTCTTTTAGGAACTAATGCAGGAATTGGCAAACTATGACCCAAGGGCTAAATAGAGTTCACTGCCATCTGTTAAGCTTAAATGCTAAAATGGCTTTTACCCTTGCAAATAGTTAAAAAAAAAAAAAAAAAAAAAGATTACTGTATCTTGTGATAAGTGAAAATTGATGAGATTTGAGTCTCAGGGTCCGTAAGTGACGTTTTATGGAAGACAGTCATGCTTATTCGTTTTCATATTGTCTGGTTGCTTTTGTATAGTTGTGGCAGAGACCATTATGTCCAGCAAAGCCTTAAATACTTACTATTTGGCCCTTTACAAATAAAGTTTGCCAACCTGATACAGTATCTTTTTTTGTAAGTGTGTTTTCTTAGTTGGATGTCTGTTTCTGCATTGTATCTATTAATTCAAGTTATTGATTGTATTTGTTTTTTTCTGGTCATATTTTATTTTATTTTATTTTTTTTTTTAAAGATTTTATTTATTTATTTGACAGACAGATCACAAGTAGGCAGAGAGGCAGGCAGAGAGAGAGGAAGGGAAGCAGGCTCCCTGCTGAGCAGAGAGCCCGATGCGGGACTCGATCCCAGGACCCTGAGATCATGACCTGAGCCGAAGGCAGCGGCTTAACCCACTGAGCCACCCAGGCGCCCTCTGGTCATATTTTATATGTTTGTTCTATTAGTTTGTAGGAGGCATGTATTAACATTTCAACTCAACTGTTATCTTTTTTCCCTATTATATTTCCTCATCATGTTGATGACCCAGAATTTTAATTTTGGATTATACATACTTCTCATTTTCTCTAGGACTCAACTTCTTTTTTCTTTTCTTTTTTTTTTTTTTTTAAAGATTTTATTTATTTATTTGACAGAGGTCACAAGTAGGCAGAGAGGCGGCAGGCAGGGAGAGAGGGGGAAGCAGCCTCCCTGCTGAGCAGAGAGCCTGATGCGGGGCTCGATTCCAGGACCCTCGGATCATGACCTGAGCCGAAGGCAGAGGCTTTAACCCACTGAGCCACCCAGGCGACCCTCAACTTTTTTATTAAAGATCTATTTATTTGGGGAGGTGGGGGAAGCAGAGAGAGAAAGAGAGGGGACACAGACTCTCTGCTGAGCAGGGAGCTCATTACCCTGAGATCATGACCTGAGCCAAAAACAAGAGTTGGGAGGCCCAACCAACTGAGCCACCCAAACACCCCTCAATTTTTTTTTCTAACATAAACTTCAAGGTATCTGATCAATTTTTTATATCTTACATCACCTCTTAGCTTTATTTTTCAATTGATTTGAATGCTTCCCCCCCCAAATTATAACATATCTTTGTGTGGCAGATTATGTGAGGCTTTGTATCTCTGAGAATATTTTTAGGCAGGAACAGAATTCAGAAAGCTTTCTTCCAACTTCTCCTCGTATTTGAGACCTTTGGGTTCTCAACTGCAGTCTGTAGCTACTTGTCTCCATCATCCCTCCCCCATGTACTAGTTCAGATTGGCCTTCCAACTTCCTCAGGGTTTCTCTGTCCTCATTTTGGTTCCTGAAATCCACACATCTGCAGATTTTCCATTTTGGTTTTGGAGATGGGAGTTAACATGTCATGCTAATTTGCTAATTTCAGGCTTCAGACCTTGGTTTATTACCAAGAAAAGTTAGTACAAAGGACCATCACCTAGATATGTTATTGTGAAATTTTGGAATTCCATGAAGACATGACCGTGAAAGCTTTCAGGAGGGAAAAAAACAAGTCACCTTCAATGAAATAAATGTCAGACTGGTATCTTATCAGCCACACATGTGCTAAATGAAAATGGGACAGTGTTTATAGTTTTCTTAGGACAAATAATTTTTAACCCAGAATTTTTTATTTTTTATTTTTTACTAAATCAAATGATTAATAATGAGGGTATAACTATGAATATGGAATTTTCAGACATGCATGGATCCAGAAAGTTTGCTTTCTGTTTACTATCATTTAGGTGGTTACTTGAGGATATCCTCTGGCAAAATGATAAAGTAATGAAGACACAAGTTTAGAAAAAAAGTTAAGCCAACCCAGAAGACTAAAAAGAAAACTTGGGTTAACAGCTGTTCAAAAGGTCTAGAAAGCATTCTTGATTGAAGCAGGAGGAAGCAAAAAAAGAAAGGAAATCATGAGCTAACTATGAACCAAATTAGAATGTGGTACAATATTGAGAGATTGAATGTAATAAAGAAACCACTTGATCTTTATTCTAGGAATAGTTTTTTCAAGTGGTCCTAATTTTTTGACATTAGACTATAGAGTAAAAAGTGAAATGTGGGTAAGGTATATGTTTCCTTGAACAGTATTTACATAGTCATAAAGATGTAAGTACTGTTTATTGAGTTCAAGTTTTTTGCTTTTAAGATTTTATTTATTTATTTGACAGACAGAGATTACAAGTAGGCAGAGAGGCAGGCAGAGAGAGAGGGGGAAGCAGGCTCCCTGCTGAGCAGAGAGCCCGATGGGGGGCTCCATCCCAGGACCCTGAGATCATGACCTGAGCCGAAGGCAGAGGCCTAACCCACTGAGCCACCCAGGCACCCCGAGGTTTTAGCTTTGAGTCAAACTGTGGACAGGACATGAGTGAAGGAAGCCTAGCATTCTCTTGTTGCAGGGCAGAATGTAACAACTATAAGGATAAAAAATAAAAGTGAAGCTGGCAGAGGCAGGAAAGGAGAGCACAGATTACTTTTCCTAACAGTTTTGTCTTTCAAAATGGAGAATTAAGAGTTGGTCAGATTGACAGAATAAACAATAAAATTATGAAGTTTAGTATTTAAGATTTAAAGGTAACTTATTTAAGAATTAAAATTAATAGCATATATTTCAAACATTAAGAGGGCAAGAAAATAGAAAAGTTTACTGAGATAAATTTTTAAGTTTTTATATTAGAGTTGGTTTTTTAAATTTTTAAATTTTTATTTTTTTAAAGACTTTATTTGAGAGACAGAGAACAAACAGTGGGGAGGAGCAGAAGGAGGGAGAGAGAGAGAGAGAGAGGAGCAGATTGCCTGCTGAGCAGGAAGCCATTATGATGCAGGGCTTGATCCCAAAACCCTGAGATCATGACCTGAGCCCAAGGCAGATGCTGAACTGACTGAGCCACCCAGGAACCCTAAGTTGGTTTATTTTTAAAGTTGTTAACTCAGAAGTAGTGGTGTAACCATATTATCTAGGGTTATAGGGACAACCATTAGAAAGTCTGAGAACTGTTTAAAGATTAGGTTTGGGGTGGAGGGATTTGCTTTATCATATAAACTTCTTTGTAATAGGGCATGTATTTGATGAAAGTAAAAATTCATAAATAAGAGAACAGAGGTAATTCAACAAAAAATAAGTTCAGTCATATGTATATAGGAGAAGTCTCATGTGCAGTGTTGCCATCCTAGTTTTTCCCCCAAAGGTAATAATTTTATTAGCTTTTCATTTACTTTTCTGGTACCATTTATGCAAGTAAAGGCAAGTATACATATTTTTTTCTTCCTCTTCCAGTACAGGAGGCAGCATATTTATATACACTGCTCTTCACTTTAATTTTCTCAACAAAGCAAAGGGAATTTTCCTCAGAGTTTCCCCCTTTCTAATTTTTTAAAGAAGATTTTATTTATTTTTAAGTAATCTCTACACCCGTTGTGGGGCTTGAACTCAAAATCCTGAGATCAAGAGTCATGTGTTCTATGTACTAAGCCAGCTAGGCATCCCATTCTAGTTTTTTGTTTTTTTTTTTTTAATTTTATTTACTTATTTGACAGAGAGATCAGAAGTAGGCAGAGAGGCAGTCAGAGAGAGAGGGGGAAGCAGGCTCCCCACTGAGCAGAGAGCCCGACTTGGGGCTTGATCTCAGGACCCCGAGATCATGACCTGAGCTGAAGGCAGAGGCTTAACCCACTGAGCCAACGAGGTGCCCCTCCCATTCTAGTTTTTTTAATAGCTGCAGTATATTTTGTGGATATAGAATTTAATTCATTACGTCCTCTATTGGTGGACTCTTAAGTTATTTACAATACTATGCTATAATGAACAGTTCCTAATGAATAATCTTTAGATATTTCTTGTATATGCAGGTGTATCTGTGAAGTAGAGTCTTGACATGGGATTGCTATATCGAATTTTAAATGTGTTGCAGGTAAATAATACCAGAAACTCCATTGCGTTAGTACTATTTTGCATGACTCTGTTCTTGGTGAGATTATGCTGTTGAACTTTTGGATTTTTGCCAGTCTTATTGGTGAGAAATGTCATCTCGGTTTAAGTTTTTTTTTTTTTTTTTTTAAGATTTTATTTATTTATTTGACAGGGAGAGACACAGCGAGAGAGGGAACACAAGCAGGAGAGCAGCAGAGGGAGAGGGAGAAGCAGGCAGTCTTCCTGCAAAGCAGGGAACCCAATGCGGGGCTCCATCCCAGGACCCTGGGATCATGACCTGAGCCCAAGGCAGATGCTTAATGACTGAGCCACTCGAGCGCCCCTAAGGTTTTGTTTTTTAATATATGAGTGAGTGAGGTAGAGCGTATTTATATATCTTTAAGGGTGGTTGTATTCCCCTTTCTTTTGGATGTTGGTTCTTGTCCTTTACCTTTCTATTAGCTCAATGGGTCTTTCTTTTCAACTTAGAAGCTCTTTGTAAATTAGAGAGGTAAATCCTTTGTCTACATGAATTGTACATATGTACTCCCTGTGTCATTTGATCTGCTTATGAAGCTTTTTTTCTGCCATGTGGAGTCTTTTGATTTGAATTTTATGTATTTATTAGTGTGTTTGCTTATTTTTAGTATAACTGGATTTTGAATCATGATACTGGGCTCTCCCTACTCAAGGCTTATAAAAGAATTCATTCATGGGTTTTGTTTTGTTTTTTGTTTTGTTTTGTTTTAAATACTGGTGTGATAGGGGTCCCTGGGTGGCTCAGTTGGTTAAGTGGCTGCCTTCGGCTCCGGTCATAATCCCAGGGTCCTGGGCTTGAGCCCTGCATTGGGCTCCCTGCTCAATGGGGAGCCTGTTTCTCCCTCTCCCTCCATCTGCTGCCCCCCTATTTGTGCTCTCTTTGTCAAATAAATGGGTAGAATCTTTTGAAAAAATAATAGTGTGATTATTTTTCATATTTAGATTTTTATTCATTTGGAGTTTATGCTGGTGTATGGTGTGTGTGTGAGATATGGGGTCAACTTTATCTTTTTCCAAATGGCTATCCAGTTTTCCAGATACCATTTATTATAAAGTCCAATTTCTCTAAATTGATGATAGATTTTAGTTCTTTAGCTGTTGCAAAAGTAATGTGATCATAGGTATAAAACCCTGGTCATTCTAATTGTCAGTTAACCCCTGAGAGAACAGTAGGCAAAGTGGGAGGGAATCTTCCTTGAAAATAATAATAGCTACTAAGTCCTTTATGTGTATTTTTGTGTGTAATCATCACAGCACTATGAGGAAGGTGTTTTTATTTTCCTCATCTCAGACATGGAAACAGGAGCAGAGAGAGCAAATAATTTATCCTTCATTTAGAAAGTAGTGGAGTCAGGGGGCGCCTGGGTGGCTCAGTGGTTTAGGCTGCTGCCTTCGGCTCGGGTCATGATCTCGGGGTCCTGGGATCGAGTCCCGCGTCGGGCTCTCTGCTCATCGGGCTCTCTGCTTGTCGGGCTCTCTGCTCGGCAGGGAGCCTGCTTACCTCTCACTCTCTCTGCCTGCCTCTCTGCCTACTTGTGATCTCTCTCTGTCAAAGGAAATAAATGAAATATTAAAAAAAAAAAAAAAGAAAGAAAAGAAAGTAGTGGAGTCAGAATTTAAATCCAGAGAGAGATTCCATAGGCCTATGCTGTTTTAAAACATTTAACTCTACAACACTGTGTCCAGTCTCTGATCTTAGTGGAGGCAACAAACACAGAGGCTCTGATTTCTCCCTCTTTCAAATTTATTGCTAATGCTGCTGCAACAGCAATGGTTGTGGAGATGGAACCGGAACTAAATAAGTGTGTCTGGGTTCTGGCCTTACCAGAGAGCTGCAAGAAAAGTTAAGATCTGTTTGGCTGTTTAGGATTGTCAATGTACAGAAAATAGTTAATGTAGCAGACTGGAGACTGCTATCCTTAGGAAGGCTGTTTGTAAGTTGGCGCTTGGCTAGAGTCCTGGCTGGTAAACCATTCCCTACATTGATATGACTTGTCCTTAAATGATAAGAATGTCTTATTGTTCTTAGAGTGTTTGTGTAAATGATACGGTTTATACTTTCTGGGAGTCTGGAATTTTGGTACATGCTAGGCAGAGGGTATCTGGGTGACCAGCTCCCAATAAAAACCTTGGGCAGTGAATCTCTAATGACTTTCCCTGGTAAATAGCTTTCCACAAGTGTTACCACAATTCATTGCTGGCCTCACTGGGAGAGAACTCTTAGCTTGTACTTGGTGTCCCCCAGATTTTGCTCCATATACCTTTCTTTTTGCTTGCTTTGCCTTGTATCCTTCCATTGTAATGAGTCTTAGCTGTGAACACTTTCTGCCAAGTCTTCTGGTCCTTTTAGAGAATTACTGAACATGGAGTTGCTCTTGAGGCTAATTCTAGACATTGACATTAAAATGTTTGTTTTGATTTGGGCGATAGGGGTATGTGTGTATATGTAGGTGGGAGTTGGAGAGAGGGAGAAAATGAAGGATGTATATATAATTTGAGATTTTTATAACTTTGGGAAGTTAGCAGCAACAGGAGCTGAGACTGACACCAGAGGAGTTTCCTCGTTTACATGTAGAAGGAATACTGGCAGATTAACAGTGCTTTGTGCTCAGTCATTACTGCAGACAGGAACTTAATTCAGCGTCTGTTGCTAATGATGACCTGTGGAGCAAATAGCATCAACAACCAAGGAGCAGAATAGTAGCTGCAGAGAGTCAGCCTTTTACGTGAGCTAGCACTCCTCAGATTTTAGGATTTGTCATTCAAGAGAGGGCTCCTGCTTATGAAAATAAGACATTTTCTTGAGAAGTTGTGTGAGTGACAATTGTGGGTGAAAGAAGAAAGAGCCAAATGCATAATCATAGGTTTTAACATCTCTCTTAATTATTGCTAGAATAAGTCGACATAACCAGCATTCTATTTACAAGTACTGCTTATGCCCCTCTCTCCCAGATTAAAAAAAAAATGCATTTTATTCCTATCTTGCTATGTGTCAGTATACAAGAAGTCCTTTATGAGAAGGAACTTTGCGTATTTATTGTAACATTAGACCAGTTTTACAGAAGAGGATAACAAACCTGTGATGTTACTCTAACCTAATACCTTAGATCAAACAGACAGTATGTGATGGGCTAGATTCGAATGAAAGATGTGTTGGCAAAGCACATGCTCTGTTTTTTATACCATGGTGCCTATATTGGCTTTAGGGAAATTCATATTCCATATGGCATTTGGTTAATAAGCACCATTATTTTTGGAAATTGGTTTGTTCTAGGACAAATAAATATTATACTGTTTTATTAGAATCAGAGATGGAAGCATTGTTTCCAGTCTGCTTAAATAGTAAAGTGTATTTGTAATTTAACTAAGATCAAAAGGAGGTTGGAATACTGCCCTATTTTTGTGCTGCTTTGGAATTCCACTGGGAATTCCATTCACTCTGATTTCTTAATGTTTGTTCTTTAAGGAAACATGAACCAGCTTAATTCCATATGATGTGGCTCTTATAAAATTTATAGGTGCTTATAGGTCACTAAATGATGCAAAAAGAAATTTTACTTTATTTTTTAAAAGAAATTTTAAGAAATATAAAATTAAATAAATGTTTTGTTAACATTTTTGAGATGGCAGTATGGTAATGGTCAATAGAAGAGTTGACCAAAAATCCTCGTGAAATGTATTTGATTGAAAGATCCATGGAAGGGGTGCCTGGGTGGCTCAGTTGTTAAGCATCTGCCTTTGGCTCAGGTCATGATCCCAGGGTCCTGGGATGGAGCCCTGAGTTGGGTTCCCTGCTGAGAGGGAAGCCAGCTTCTCCCATGCTCCCCCGCTCCACTTGTGTTACCTCTCTCACTGTGTCTCTCTCTGTCAAATAAATAAAGTCTTAAAAAAAAAATCCATTGTGACAGAATTTTTATTTATTTAATTATTATTTTAAAACATTTTATTTATTTGAGAGAGAGAGAATATGAGTGTGGGGGGAGAGGCAGAGGAAGAGGGAGAAGCAGAGGCCCGACTGAGCATGGAGTTTGACGTGGGGCTTGATCCCAGGACCCCAAGATCATGACTTGAGATGAAAGTAGACGCTTAATAACTGAGCTACCCAGGTGCCCCAGCAAAATTTTTAAATATTTTTTAAAATATTTAAATATTTTTCAAATAACCCCTTTCTCTCTGATTAATTAGTATTTACACATGACAAGTAGAGAAGCCAGATGTAATAATCCCTGCTAATATTTAGGTGAATTTGCTTTTCTCAACACAGTAGCTAGAGTGATCCTTTAAAAAGTAAATCGGATCATGTTACTCCTCTGTTCAAAACTGTGTCCCTCATTTCACATAATAACATTTTTTAGAATGGCCTTCAGTGCCACACATTATTACACACCTTCCTAATGTCTTTATTTTTCTTTACCCCTTGCTTACTCCTAGTAACAGTTGCCTTCTCAGAGTTTTCTAGAATATGCAAGGGATTCTATACCAATTTCCTCTGCCTACAACATTCTTCCCTCAGTTACCTACATAGCTTACTCCTTACCTCCTTTAAGACTTTGCTTAAAGGTAACTTTAAGTCTTTCCTTAACTGCCTGTTTAAAATTGTAATTATCCTCTTCATCTCTGGCTGCTCCTTTTCCTACATTTTAAAAGCACATATGACTTTATTTATAAAAAGTTTATTTATTTATTTATTTATGAATGAGAGCGAGAGAGAACATGAGCAGGGTGAGGGATAGAGGGAGTATCAGACTCACCTCTGAGCCTGGAGTCCAATGCCGGACTCAATCCCAGGACTCAGGAACCATGACCCAAGCCAAAGGCAGATGCCCAACCAACTGAATCACCCAGGTGCCCAAAAAGCACTTATAACTTTAAAAAGTATTAAGTAATTTTAAATTTTTTGATTATTATCTGTTTTCTTCCGCAAGATTGTAAGCTCCGTACATTAAGGGGAGGATTTTTTTTCATCATTCACTGGGATTTTCCCCAGAGGTTAAAGACCTGGCTCTCATAGTTGGGTGCTCGGTAAATATTTGTTGGATTTGTTGAATGAAGGAATGTTATTGCTAAGGCAGTTATACACATTGAATTCAATGTGGACTATGCTGTACAGTAGGAACGGAATATTCAAATAAATGGCATTTTGGTTGCATACCATGAATTAGAAGGCCTTTGGAGGAATAATTTGTCCTTTAAAGAGTTAATATTTTTTGCTAAGATGCCCATATAAAATGAAGGGACTCAGGATCATTTTATTGAAATAGGTTCATAAATGGGATTTTGAACATTGCCACAGCTGCATATATGAAGAATTTGCCCCATTGTTGCCTTTTTATTCTCACTGTTCTAAAATCTCAGCAGTGGCAGCTTTGGAAAGGAACATACTACAGATGAACAATGTGGTAACTATTTTGAGGTTGTTGGTGGTAATTGTTTTTTAAGAAATGTGTTTAGGCACGATCACACAATTAGTAGCTGAAGAATGTTGATGGGGCTACAATGTTTGTGGGAATATGATCTCCAAGTCATTTGTAGGGGTAGAGTTACCAATAATAGGTAGTGCCTTTGGGTTTGGATATGCTTTGAGTAGGAGGAGGCTGTGAAAGGGTGAATGTTAACAAAAGGCTGAATTAAAAAACAAAACAAAACTTGGAGTTACTGCCTTACAGTTAATCTAAAAGCTTCTCTGAATATTCAGTTTATTTCCTTTTCTGGTTTTTATTCTTTTTTGAAGCAAAAAAGATTTGAACATAGATGCCACGTAAAACATTATAGTAGGTTCTGTGGAGGAGGGTATAAAGGTGATTAATCAGGAAACCATAATCAGTAAGTGTATATAGAATGGTGAGACTTTACATAATATCACTTTTGTTTTTATTTATGAAAAAACATAACAGAGCAGGATTAACATGTGTTTTCTGTTCTGTTCTTTTCACAAAGCCTCACTAAGACTGTCTGCTAGAAATATTAATAGAGGGGGCTACCTTGGCTTTACGGTAGAACTTGGATATTAATTCCAGTATGCAGATTCTTATATTTAAAAAAGAAGTACTAGGGGGCGCCTGGGTGGCTCAGTGGGTTAAAGCCTCTGCCTTTGGCTCAGGTCATGATCCCAGGGACCTGGGATCGAGCCCCGCATCGGGCTCTCTGCTCGGCGGGGAGCCTGCTTCCTCCAATCTCTCTCTCTGCCTGCTTGTGATTTCTGTCTGTCAAATAAATAAATAAAAAAAAAAAAAAAAAAAAAGAAGTACTAGGATCATAGACAATTCTGAGGTAATTTTGGTAGCCTCTTTTTTATGGTCATAGAGTAAAACAAATGCTGTCTGAATTTCATATGCATTTTACGTGTGATCTGAAATTTAACTTGTTAGTAAAGGTTTATTTTCAGAATCTTCCTTACATGTTACTTTAGCAGCTGTTTCTCGGTTGTGTGGATTGCCTTCTGTCATATTAATAATATCTCTTCAACGCGAACTAAAACCACTTCCCATCAAATTTGATAATGAAGCACTTTATTTGTGCTGCTTAATTATAATATTCCTTTGCTTTGTTGTCATGTGTATTTCATTATTCTTCAACAGGAGAGAACTTCAGTAATTGATACTTGAGGCAGCTGATTGGTGTGTTGACTTAGCCAGAGAGCTAACAAGTGCACAGAGCAACTGCTGCACTTATGTAAATTTACTTTGTGTTTCTAAGGAGACTGTTGATCCAGTGTTTTCATACAGCCCACCTCCCGAGATGTCTTCATTATTCGGCTTATTAAAGCCTTTTTGTGTAAGGTTAATTTGTTTGTCTGTAGCACAGGGGTCTTCATCCTGCTTATTTTCCAACCCATCTCTTAAACCATAATCTCGTAGTAGTCAGCCCTTGTGAGAGATACTCAATTTACCTAGGTCTGCATTGCTCTTTCCTTGGTATGGAAAATTGCTTTTCAGACTCTTAGGATATAAATATTAAGTATAATTTTCAGATTTTTTTTGAACTGAAGTGGTTTGTAATTATAGGTGGTGATGTGTTTTTAGGAGAAAGAATTTATGTCTAGGAAAGAAAAGTTGTTTTTTAAAAGAAGGGACTGTTTAAAATAATATGGAACTAATTGAGTTTTTGTCATCTTTTACAGAGCTTTACAAAATAATATGACTTTTGGGATTTGAGCTTTATAATATTAAACAAACTTTTGTTTTCTATAATTTGAAAATTAATTATTGGGGGAAAAAACTTAGCCAGTAAATTTTGATTATTAGAATACTTTTCCTATGACCTCATTTTCAAATGTAAGCTCCTTTTGCTCTCCTTGTCTTTTGTTTATCAATCCTGAAATTATTAGGGTCAAAATAAAGTATCATAATTATTTGAGAGATGTGTGGTTTAGTCTAACTGAAGAATAGTCAACCCTTTTTCTGATATAAGACAGGATTCCCAGGTCTGAAACTTTAGGATCAAATCTTGTTTCTTGTGTATTAAGTATAAAAATAAAAATAGCCGTTCCAACACTTCACTTAATTCCCTGATGTTTGCTTTACATATGTGTAATTTTTGGAAAGCTTTTCCTGTTGCTCTTGAAATATCTAGTAGAATTATCACACTTAAGTGTTTTTATTTTGAAGATGCTGCAGTGTTAATCATTTTCTTATGACAGTTTATATTTTATGTGGAAACATTGAATGTGACAATTGTTATATTAATTTATTTAAGATGCCATATAAATTTAAATATGTGTGTACTTGATCACATTTTTAGGCTAAATTTTTCTTTTACAGTTAGAAGTCCAAATGGTAATTCAGAGATTAAGAATAAAGTTTTAAAAAATTTGTTAAATGAGGGGCGCCTGGGTGGCTCAGTGGGTTAAAGCCTCTGCCTTCGGCTCAGGTCATGGTCCCAGGGTCCTGGGATCGAGCCCCACATCAGGCTCTCTGCTCGACGGGGAGCCTGCTTCCTCCTCTCTCTCTGCCTATCTCCTCTGCCTACTTGTAATCTCTGTCTGTCAAATAAATAAATAAAAATCTTAAAAAAAAATTTGTTAAATGAATAGTTTTATTATACTTGGTTGATTCATCATTTAACCATGAGAGGAATTAGGCCAACTGCAAAGTTAGGGCGCATGGTCCACAGAAGACTACTCTTACTTCTGACACTAGGTATAAGTTCTGGGGGTTTCCAGAACCAAAGTTGAGGTCCCATAATTTGCTAGAAGGATTTATGGAACTCACTGAAAGCTGTTACAGTCATGATTACTGGTTATTACGGGGAAAGTATATAGATTTTAGTCTGCTGAGAGAGGAAACACATTTGGCCAAGTCTGGGAAAGTACCAGCCACAGAACATCCTTTGTCCTCTCTGTATGGCATCAGGATACATTATTTTCCCAGCATCATTGTGTGACAATACTTATGGAGTATTGTCAAATGGGGAAGCTCACTTGTGTTTTAGCAATTAAGTATATTTTTTGTTGAGAAGCTCCTTTATGTAGGCAATATACTGCATTCTAAATGAAGTAATAACATAGCATAATTTCATGATATCAATAAATTGCAAGTAACACTAATATTAAGAATCCATTAAAAATAATTATGAAGAATATAACAACGTAGCAAAAGCTTATCACTTATAAAAGGATTATAGAGAGGAGCATAGATTCATATTATAACTTTGTAAAATACACTTAAAAATGAATTATAAAAATAAAAATCTAGCTATTTAACATCTATACTTTTATTCTGAGATAATTGAATGAGTATATAAAGTTGTGTAAATAAGGATGGGTGTAGTGAAAAATTTTACTTCTTTTCTTCTTTTAACAGATCTTATCAGTGTTCTACAGGAAAGGTCCTAATGTCCAGGCTGATAAATACTTTATTCTTTCTCATTCCCAGAAGTTAATCATAAGTAGGACTTTATTAAATATCCTATGTAATGCTGTACAAAGAGGGTTTCAGCTTTATTTATTAGAAATGGATATATATTTTAAGAATTTGTTACATAAAATGCGAAAAGCATTGCTTTGTTTTTTTTTTTTTTTAAAGATTTTATTTATTTGAGAGAGCGCACACATGAGCACTGGGGAGGGGTAGAGGGAGAAGGAGAAGCAGACTCCCCACTGAGGCTGGAGCCCCATGTGGGACTCTATCCCAGGACACTGAGATCGTGACAGGAGCCAAAGGCAGACCCTTAACTGACTGAGCTACCCAGGCCCCCAATTGCTTTCAGTTTTTAAGTGTGTTTTATCAAAACCAAGTCTTGTATCAATTTTTTTTTTAAAGATTTTATTTATTTATTTGACAGAGATCACAAGTAGACAGAGAGGCAGGCAGAGAGAGAGAGGGAAGCAGGCTCCCTACTGAGCAGAGAGCCCGATGCGGGACTCGATCCCAGGACCCTGAGATCATGACCTGAGCCGAAGGCAGCGGCTTAACCCACTGAGCCACCCAGGCGCCCCCTTGTATCAATTTTTTGAATCAGTTTTTGTTGTTAGAATGGGGAGGTGACTTTTTTTTTTTTTTTTAAACTTTACAAAGTTTACTTTATTGAATGTTGCCTTTCACCTTTTGGAGATTATTACCTAGTGATACTTACACTGAATACATGTACCTTTTTGAAAATGAGTAAATTAATCAACAGCGTTTATTGCAAGTGTTTAAGGGATACCTTTGTATTAGAAATGTTAATCCTCAGAGTAACCCACAGGATGGGTACCATTATGATTCTTTTTTATAGATGAGCAAACTGAGCCTAGTATCAGACAAAGGTAAGTTTAAGGTGGAGCCTGTTCAAATCTACTTATGGTCTACTCTAGAAGACTGTATTTTAAACCACGTTATGTTCTGTGTTTATTACAATATTTCTATAGTAGTTCTCAGTCGGGTACACGTTAGAGCTTTGGAAATAATCAGGTTTTGCCTCAGCCTAGATCTTCTAGTTAAGAATCTCTGGGGTGGCGGGGCGCCTGGGTGGCTCAGTGGGTTAAGCCTCTGCCTTCAGCTCAGGTCATGATACCAGGGTCCTGGGATTGAGCCCCACATCAGACTCTATGCTCAGCGGGGAGCTTGCTTCCCCTTCTCTTTCTGCCTGCCTCTCTGCCTACTTTTGGTCTCTCTCTCTGTCAAATAAATAAATAAAATCTTAAAAAAAAAAAAAGAATCTCTGGGGTGGGACCTTATAAATAGTATTTATTTTATTTTACTTTTTTTTTTTTTAAAGATTTTATTTATTTAAGAGAGAGGGAGTGAGAGGGAGCACGAGAGTGGGAATGAGGGGCTGAGGGACAAGCAGGCTCCCCACTGAGCAGGGAGGGAGCCTGATGCAGGATTCGATCCCTGGACTCCAGCATCATGACCTGAGCTGAAGGCAGATGCTTAATTAAGCTATCTGGGCTCCCCAAATAGTATTTATTTTAAACTGGTTATATGATTGTAATGCATAACTAAGGCAGAAAGCCATTACATGTAATGTACCTGGCACTGTGCTATAGACTATGGGGAAATATAATCAAATATAAGACACAATAATAGACCTCAAAGTAGCTGAAAAAAAATCTTCGCATACATATTTGACAAAATGTGTGATATTGATAGTTAAACATACAGGAAAGATATATTCTACAAGTGTGCTAAAATCCTAAAACATACACATTTTAGTGCTGCAGGACAATCAGAATTAAGTTCAACCTCTTCATTTGGGGGATAGAAAAATTTTCAAGGATGTGGTATTTATTTGTGATCAGTAGGTAAGAATGGATATGTAGTGAAGGGATAGTGTTTGAGATGGGAGAATAGCATAAAGAGGCTGGAATAAAGATGATGTGTCTGGGGCAAATTCCAGGACAGGAGTGTTACCATGAGTAGGAGGTCCAGGTTAGAAAGAACTTTTAATAGCCAGTACAGTAAGTTTAGACTTGATTAAATAGTAAGCAGCAGGTAAAACTTTCATGTTAATTGTTGACTGGTGATTTCCTAGTTAGGAAACTAGGTAAAAGTTTATTAAATGAGATAGAAATAGAGCTGTGAGTAACTCAGTTCTCTTCCCAAAATGGAAACTGAAGTGGCATGTGTGCATTAAGAAGACTGCAAACAACTTTTTTGGATTCTTAGCTCTCAAGCACTGTGGGGTCTGTGTTAAAGTTTGACACCTTTGCTAGATGCATTTTAAGTAATCTCCTGTGCCTCCAAGGGAGTGCTTTTCTGAAAGTTTGTCCCCCCCCCACCAAGGTTTTATTTATTCATTTGAGAGAGAGCAGAAGAGCCAGTGACAGAGCACAGGCAGGGGGAGCTGCAGAGGGAGAGGGAGAAGCTGACTCCCTGCTGAGCATCCCTGCTGAGCAGGGAGCCCATGGGGCTCCATCCCTGGACCCCAGCATCATGACCTGAGCTGAAGGCGGATGCTTAACTGACTGAGCCACCCAGGAGCCCCTGAAGATTTGTTCTTTGTTAGCTTTTTGATACAAAAATTCTAGAGCAAGAGTTGGTTCCTTGCAGGAGAGTTTGGTTCTTTGGATAACTGAAAGGTGTTTGCACTTTTGATTCTCTTCTCTTTGTAATGGCTGACTTTCATGACACTGCTTTATTCTTTTTTTCAATCAGTCTATCTTTTAAATCCTTTGGTAGAATTCTTATTTGCTTTTCCTTTAGCTGCTGTATCCCTTTGTATTTTATTTAGGAGAGGCTGTTATATTTTCTTAATTTTTTTTGTTTTTACAAAATCAAATCACTCTTATTTACTCATAATTTAAAGTGTTGTACTTTTTCTGGTGTATGTTGTCTGCCTTTTGATTCTTTCCTTCCTTTATCCTAGGTATAGATTGCCATAAATAACTCATATGATTATGTTTTTTTTTTGTTGTTGTTTTGTTTTTTGACTGTTGTCTGCCTTTGAAGGGATGCCTTCTGGATCAGCAGTGTATAGGCATGAACTCTGAGAATTAACTGTAGTAGTTCATAGCTTGATCAATCTTTTCTTATCCCTTACAGGTTGATTCAGCATAGGTGATGGTAATGGCTATTTTAGGCAGGGAGGAAGTCTCAAGTCAGTAGGAATCCTCTGGCTCAGAATGATGCATCTCTTATTTCATTGTTTTATTTTGTTTATTTTATATTTGGAAAAAATTTAGAGGTGTAAAGATACTATGGAAGGGTCCTGTGTACCCTTCACAGTTTTCTCTGATGGTTGCATTTTAATTATAGTGCATTATCAAAACAAAGATTTTGATATTGTACAATGCCTATTTATAATTGTTTCATTTTATTGCTTGTGTAGATTCACATAACTATCACCTCAGTCAAGATACAGAATTGAGGGACGCCTGGGTGGCTCAGTTGGTTGGGCAGCTGCCTTCGGCTCGGGTCGTGATCCCGGCGTCCTGGGATCGAGTCCCACATCGGGCTCCTTGCTCGTCGGGGAGCCTGCTTCTCCCTCTGCCTCTGCCTGCCATTCTGTCTGCCTGTGCTCGCTCTCTCTCCCTCTCTCTCTCTGACAAATAAATAAATAAAATCTTTATTAAAAAAAAAAAAAAAAAAAGATACAGAATTGATCAGTCCCCCACAAAGCTCCATTCTCGTACCCTTTTATAATCATACCCGTTACCTCCCACCAGCTATCTCAGCTCCCTTGCAACCACTGGTCTCTTTTTCACCTCTATAATTTTGTCATTTTGAGAATGTTATATAAATAAAATCATAGAACATGTGATTTTTCATTTTGAGAATATGGTTAATTGTTTTGTATGTTTCATTTTAAAGAAACCACCAGACTGTCCAAAGTCGCTGTACCCTTCCTGTCAGTAATGTATAAGAGATCCACTTTCTTCCACATTCCTCCCTTGCATTTGATACTGTCATTTTTCCTTATTCTAATTGTTTCCATAGGTGTGTGGTGATGTCATAGTCTTAAATTTTGTTTGAAATGCTCTCTGTGGTTTTAAAATTTGCATTTCCTTAATGTCTAATGGTGTTGAGTATCTTTTCATGTGCTTAGAGGTCATTTGTATATCTTTGGATAACTGACTTTTCAGATGCTTTTTGCCTGTTTTTTACAAATACGTCTTTTTATTATTTAGATTTTGCAAATACTTTCTCCCATTCTCTGGCTTGTCTTTTCATTTTTTTGATGGTGTCCTTGAAGTACAGTAGCTTTTTTTTTGTTTGTTCTTATTTAAATTCCAGTTAATTAACATACAGTGTACTACTAGTTTCAGATGTATAATATAGTGATTCAGTACTTCCATACATCGCCCTGTGCTCTTCACAGGTGCACTCCTTAATCCCCATCACCATTTATTAAACGTGCTTCCACCCACTTCCCTCCTGGTAACCATCTCTTTGTTCTCTATAGTTAAGAGTCTGTTTCTTGGTTTGCCCCTCTCTCTCTCTCTCTCTCTTTCTTTTTTCCCCTTTGCTCATTTGTTTTGCTCCTTAAATTCCACATATGAGTAAAATTGTATGGTATTTCTCTTTTTGTGACTGACTTATTTTGCTTTGCATAATACCCTCTAGCTCCATCCGTGTCATTGCACATGGCAGGATTTCACTCTTTTTTATGGCCGAATAATATTCTATTGTGTATATATACCTCAGCTTCTTTATCCATTCATTAATTGATGGACACTTAGGCAGTTTCCATAATTTGGTTATTGTAGTTATTAACACTACTATAAATATTGGGGTGCATATATCCCTTTGAATTAGTATTTTTGTATTCTTTGGGCAAATAATGCTATTGTTGGATTGTAGGGTAGCTCTATTTTTAACTTCTTGAGGAACCTCCATAATGTGTTCCACGATGATTGCACCAGTTTGCGTTACCCCACAGTAGTGCAAGAGGGTTCCCCTTTCTCCACATCCTTGCCAACACCTTTTTGTTTCCCATGCTGTTGATTTTAGGCATTGTGACAGGTGTGAGGTGCTACCTTCTAGCTTTGCTTTGCATTTCTCTCATGGTGAGTGATGCTGAGTATGTTTTCATGTGTCTGTTGGCTGTTGGTATGTCTTCTTTGAAAAACTGTCTGTGTCTTCTGCCTAGGTTTTAATTGGATTATTTGTTTTTGGGGTGTTGAGTAAGTATCCATTCTTTATATATTTTGGATACTAACTGTTTATTGGATATGTCATTTGCAAATATCTTCTCCCAGTCTGTGGGATGCCTTTTAGTTTTGTTGATTGTTTCCTTTGCTGTGCAGAAGCTTTTTATTTTGATGTAGTCCCCGTAGTTTATTTTTGCTTTCATCTCCCTTGTTTCAGGAGACCTATGTAGAAAGTAGTTGCTGTGGCTGATGGTCAAAGGAGTTAGGATTTTTACAGTTTTTTTTTTTTTTTTAAGATTTTATTTATTTATTTGACAGAGAGAGACAGCTAGAGAAGGAACACAAGCAGGGGAAGTGGGAGAAGGAGAAGCAGGCTTCCCACCGAGCAGGGAACCTGATGTGCAGGGCTCCATCCCAGGACCCTGGAATCATGACCTGAGCCAAAGGCAGACGCCTAACGACTGAGCCACTCACGTGCCCCGGATTTCTACTGTTTTTGTGGTTTTTATTTTTTCAGGTCTCAAATTTAGATCTTTAAGCTGTTTTAACTTTATTTTTGTATTGGTGTAAGAAAGTGGTCCATTTTTGTTCTTTTGCATATTGCTGTCCAGTGTGTCATTTAGTTTTGGCCATATTTCTGAACTCAGTAATCCAGTAGTATAGTGTGTAATCTTTTGTGACTGACTTCTTATGTGACTGACTTAGCATGCTTGTGAGATTTATCTATGTTACTGTATGGAGCGGTAGTTCATTCTTACTGCTACAAATCACTGCATTTACAAAAATCTATCCACTCTGAGAAAGAGGAACCCTTTTACACTGTTGGTGGGAGTGCAAGCTGGTACACTCACTCTGGAAAATAGTGTGGAGGTTTCTCAAAACGTTCAAAATAGAGCTACCCAGGGGCACCTGGGTGGCTCAGTGGGTTAAAGCCTCTCTGCCTTTGGCTCAGGTCATGATCCCAAGGTTCTGGGATCGAGCTCCGCATTGGGCTCTCTGCTCAGCAGGGAGCCTGCTTCCCTTCCTCTCCCTTTGCCTGTCTCTCTGCCTATTTGTAATCTCTGTCTTTCAAATAAATAAATAAAATCTTTAAAAAAAAATAGAGCTACCCTATGACCCAGCTGTTGCACTACTAGGTATTTACTCCCAAAATACAAATGTAGTGATCAGAAGGGGCACGTGCATCCCAATGTTTACAGCAGCAATGTCCATAATAGCCAAACTATGGAAAGAACCCAGACGTCCCTTGACGGATGAATGGATAAAGAAGATATGGGGGGTGTATGTTTGTGTACATGTATATCTATATACACACACACATATAACAATATTACTCAGCCATCAAAAAAAAAAGAAATGTTGCCATTCACAATGACATGGATGGAAATAGAGGGTAATTAGGCTAAGTGAAATAATTCAGTCAGAGAAAGAAAATTATCGTATGATTTCACTCTTATGTGGAATTTAAGAAACAAAACAGGAGTATAGGGGAAGGGAGGGAAAAATAAAACAAGATGAAATCAGAGAGGGGGACAAACCATAAGGGACTCTTAATCATAGGAAACAAACCAAAGGTTGCTGGAGAGGAGGGAGTAGGGGAATGGGGGAAACTGAGTGATGGACATTAAGGAGGGCATGTGGTGTAATGAGCACTGGGTGTTATATAAGACTGGTGAATCACTGACCTCCACCTGTGAAACTAATAATACACTATATGTTAACAAATTGAATTTAAATGAAAAAAATTTCTTCATTTACTTAAAAAGAAATCTGTCCATTCTTTCATTGATAACTGGCTATTTCCTATTTGGCAGGTACAAATAATGCTGCTGAGAACATTCTCATTTGTTTAGGTACACATAAACATGCAATCTCCTGAGTGTATCCGTAGGAGTAGAATACAGGATTGTAGGCTGGTCATATATTCAACTTCACCGTTATTGAGTCCGTTTTCCAAAGCTGTGCCAGCTTGCACTCCCAACTAGTAACATACTCGTTCGGATGCTACGTGTTGTTGCCGACTCTTGATATTGTCAGTCTTTTTTAATATCTAGTATTTTATTGTGGTTTTAACTTTCCCTGATGATCAGTGGAATTAAGCATCTTTTCATATGTTTTTTAGATATGATAATAGTCATTTAGATATAGGTTAGAAAAATATTTGTTTCTGGTTCACTTACAGTGTTGGTGGCTGTTGTGAAGCTATATGTGTTTTTATTCTGGAAATTAGGCCGAAAGAGCAGCCCCTCTTGGAATATGCTCCTATTTCAGAGGGAAAGAGGGAAAAAATGAGCAGAAACTGCTAAAATCTTTTGATGCTTCTGCTTGGATTTATTGAAGATCATGTCTATTCATATTCCATAGGCCAAAAAAGCCTATCACAAAACAGTGCTCAGTGTCGGAAGTTCTCTCTCACAGGAGGCATTGCAAGTCACATCATCATGGATGGGGGTGAAAAATCCTTTCACAGGAGGAGAAACCACAAATACTCTGAAACAAAAAGTCTGCCACTTTGTTAGGTACCTGTTGAACTATTGTGGTTTTCTTTTACCTTGACTTTTTCTTAGTGATGCTGATGAGGTTTCTTTTTTCCCCCCTCTGGTTATAAAACCTGGTGGCTCAGTCAGTTAAGCATCTGACTCTGGGTTTCCGTTCAGGTTATGACCTCAGGGTCCTGAGATGGATCCCTGCTCACGGAGGGTATGTGTGTGTGTGTGTGTGTGTGTGTGTGTGTGTGTGTGTGTGTGTGACCTACTTGAGAGTCTTTCTCCTCCCTCTCCCTCCCCCTTTGCTCTTTCTCCGTTCTTGCTTGCACTCTCTCAAATAAATCTTAAAAAAAAAATCAGTGAAACTTGTTGGGGTTATATGTAATTGCAGATATTTTCTTCTTCTCTGTAACTTGCCTTTTAGATTCCTCATGTCTTTTCCTAAATAAAATTCTTAAAAAAAAAAATTGACATGTAGTGTTAGTTTCAGGTGTGCAACATTAAGATTTGAGATTATATATATTGTAAATAAAATTATTAATTTCAATGTCTCATTTGTATTTTTCCTTCATAATTGTACTTTTGTGTCTTAAGAAAATTTTCCTTACTCCAAAATTATGAAGATACTCTTCTGTTACCTTCTAGAGTCTTTATTATTATACCTTTTACATTTCAGTGTGCAGTCCTCCTAGAATTAGTGCTTAGTTGACATTTTAACATACTTCTGTAAGTCTAGGAAAAAGCTAAAATGGTTTTAGTAGTTTCAAATAAACTCAGTTTACGTATAGAAACATATTAATACTAAACTCATGTATATGTAGAAAATATATCTGTTAGTAACACCTCTTTTACCACATTCTCAGAGATAAAAACATACTGGGCATGTTTAAATTTTTACTGCTTTTAAACCTGCAGAAATTCATCTTTCTCCATAGCTGCAAGTAGCCAGTGAACCACAAAGTCTTTCCTAGTTAAGGTATTATCAGGAAGATAACAGATGTTCTTTAAATGAGGCCTTAATCTTGGTCCTTCCGGAAGTTGAGATTTTCATTTTAATTTCATCTTGTGTGCTTACTTAATTTCTTCCTCTTGTCCTACCTTGTCTGTATAAATTTCTAGTGAAGAACCAAAGGGAATAATATCTGAATGTTTAATACAGGAATTGTTTAAATAATTGTATTTCCATTATGCAAACACATTGATGGTTTGCCTTTCTTTAGCAAAGGCTTAAGTTTTGTCCTATAATGATACTTAACACCTAAACATTAAACATCTTTTGGAGAATTATAACTATTCTAATATTTGTGGAATAATTTGGGAATTAAGTTTTATCATCCTGTAGACCAAAATATTTGATCTTAAGAATTGACCAAGTAAGGGCACCTGGGTGGCTCAGTTGGTTGAATGACTGCCTTCCGCTCAGGTCATGATCCTGGAGTCCCGGGATGGAGTCCCGCATCGGGCTCCCTGCTCAGCAGGGAGTCCGCTTCTCCCTTTGACCCTCTCCCCTCTCATGCTCTCTCTCTCTCAAGTAAATAAATAAAATCTTTCAAGTAAATAAATAAAAACTTCAAAAAAAGAATTGACCAAGTTAAACAGTGACATTTGGAAATTGTTTGGTTTTAACTCCTTTTTTTTTTTTTAAAAGATTTTATTTATTTATTTGAGAGAGGGAACACAAACAGGGGGAGTGTGAGAGGGAGAAGCAGGCTTCCAGCTGAGCAGGGAGCCCGTTATGGGGCTCCATCCCAGGAACCTGGGATGATGACCTAAGCCACCCAGTCTCCCACAATCGGTCAAAACTCTTACATGTAGGAAAGAGGAAATTATTTAAACACAAGTTGTTTAAAAAAATCATACACATTAAAGATCATTGTGAACATTAATGAATAAAAAAATCACTGATTATAAAGGATTTGGTCAATATAGAAATAAGTTGTGTCTTTGTGTTCAACTTTAAAAAATACATAGGTATCAAGAAGTTGGGATTCTTAGTAGGTACTACACAAGTGATTTCCATATGGGTACTTAGAAATAAATATGCTGGGGGCACGTGCGTGGCTCAGTTGGTTAAGTGCCTGCCTTTGGCTCGGTTCATAATCCCAGGGTCCTGGGATTGGGTCCCACATCGGGGTCCCTGCTCAGTGGGGAGCCTGCTTCTCTTTCTCCTCGGCCCCCACTCATGCTCTCTCTCTTTCTGACAAATAAATAAAATCTTTAAAAAAAAAAAAAAAGAGTTTCAGGGTGCAACCCCTAAATGTGGTTTCTGGTACTTCAGATGTAACATCTGTTCATAACAGGGTTGCAGGATTATGTCCCCCATTATGTGATAGCAGTTTTTCTTTCTTTCAAATAACAACCATGTGGCTATGCAGTAATTTTTCTTCTGTAAAATTTACTTCCAACCTTTATTTAGATTTTGTGATTCTTGAGGACTTCCCCTTAAATGCCTTGACCTTCAGACAAAGTAATATTATTAACTTTTGATAGTTTTAGTAGTAAACATGGACCATTATCCAGGGCTCATTTTATTAACATAGTATTTATTGGTCTTGCTTTTCAGCGGGGATCTGATGAGCTTCTTTCTTCTGGTGTCATTAACGGACCTTTTACCATGAACAATTCTACTCCTACAGGTGTGTATGGTGAGTTTTCACTTTTTCAAAATCTAAAATGTTTTCTTTCTGTGAGTTTCAAAAATAATTTTTTTTACAGTGTTCTTTGCTCATCTTACAAACATTTCTTGAAGTCCATTATTTATAACAAAACTAAAATTTCCTGCAGTCAAGCTCACATAAGTGAAATTACCAATTGTAGATCTTAAGTTTTAAGAATTTGGATCTAATTTGATAATTACTTTTTTGATTGATGTTCTTTGTGTTTTATAGTTGTGATAAAACTGTCAATCAGTTGGTGACCCAGAACAATTGAGTAAAAGCTGGATTAAAGCTTGTGTTGAATGATGGTTTAGCATATTAGAAGTATTAAAACTATAAGATCAAATTATTTTTAAAAATTGGAACATAATTTACATTCTGTAGGTTACCATGTGGTTTAAAAATAAATGTTCTTGAAATTTGGGGACTGTAAAATGAACTGGTGGAGTATAGTTAAGAGGCTCTTACTGTATAGAATATCCCAGTTAGGGATGGTAATTTGTACTGTACCACTAGCAGTTGTGATAGAGAGAATGAAAGCATTCACAGAAGGTGAAATAGATAGTAGCTGCTGGCTAATTGAATGTTTGAATAAGGGATTCCATCAGTGATTTATTTCCAGGTTTTGGATTGGATAACTGGGTAGATGAATGGTGGTGCCATTTACGTAGAATATATAGGAAGAAGTTGGACAGCATAACAGGTTCAGATTTTTATATGTTGAATTTGAGGTTCCTTTGCAACATCCAAATGGAAGTGTTGGGTAGTCACTGGATTCTTCTGGTCTCAACATCAGGAGAGAAATTAGGAAATTAGCATCATCCACAGTTGAAAAGGCATGAAGAGTGGAGAGTTTCAGAAAAGGCCAGATATTTATTTATTTATAAAAATTTTATTTATTTATTAGAGACATGAAGAGTGGAGAGTTTCAGAAAAGGCCAGATATTTATTTATTTATAAAAATTTTATTTATTTATTTATTAGAGAAAGAGTGCAAAAGAGTATATAAGCAGGGGAGAAGGAGAAATAGGTTCCCCACTGAGTGGGGAGCCCAGCGCAGGGCTCAATCCCAGGACTGTGGGATCATGACCTGAGCCGAAGGCAGATGCCCAATGAACTGAGCCACCCAGGTACCCCTGAAGGCCAGATTTTTATCCAAATGTTTTTGGGTTACAGGGAATAAGAAATGAGTGGACCTCACTTTCTAGACCCTGAGCTATATGATGTTTAGGAGAATGAACGGCTTTTTTGTGAGGACTGTATAAGAGTAGTAGACTAGGTTCTGTTAAGGCAAAAGATGCAATGAAAATTCATGGAAGAGATAAGAATATATGGGAATTAGTTAACCATGGTACTCTGTTCTACAGTACTAAATGGAAAGGTTTTGTGGACAGGACAGCAACGGAGGACTTGTTCTTGTAGAAGTGTGAACAGAGTAATATGAACATGAAACTAAAGTGTTTTCTCAAACTTGAGCTGGCATCAGAATCACCTGGAGGGCCTGTTAAAGCATAGCTGTTGAGTCCATATCCAGAATTTCTAATAAAGTAGATCTGAGGTGGGTCCTCAGAATTTGTATTTGCACAAGTTTCTGGGTAATAGTGATGTTGCCTTGAGGAACCATACTTTGAGAACTGTTGTATGAGGAAATACTAGAATCTAAAGTTTCTAAACCTAATTATCCTCTTGGTCAGGTATGTTTGTAAAAATGCTAAAAAAAATTGTTGTAAAAAAAAAAATTGCTAGAGACTTAGGGGGCTTGGGTGGCTCAGTTGGTTAAGCCTCTGACTCCTGATCTCAGCTCGCACGCTTTGATATCAGGGTCATGTGTTCAAGTCTCATGTTGGGTTCCATACTGGGCATGGAGCCTACTTTAAAAAAAAAAAAAAGTCCTTACTCCTAGAGTTACAGTAAATCTAAGGTGGGGCCGATTATATTTTTATTTTAAAAATAGGTCACTTTGGTCACGTATATGAACTACCAGGATGGATAACCAGAAAGATTTCACGTTTGTTTATTGATTACTTAGGAAAAGAAAGACATAGGAAATGGGAGTTTAGCTGGCAGCAGCAGTTTGTTCTGTTTTGCTTTTATGTTTTGAATGTCTTGTGTCCCATTCTGTGTTCAGTGTTTCTCTTCCTGAAGCATATCCTCTTCAGTAGCTATTTCTGCAAAGCTCTATAAATGGTAACCTCTCAGTTTCACTAAAAATGTTTATTTCATTATCTCTATTCAATGTTAGTTAGCTATTTTGAATTTTAGGTTGCCAGTTTTTTCTCTTAACACAATGAAGGTATTGTTCTATTATTCTTTTGGTGTCTGTTGTTGAGAAGTCTGTTGTTAGTGTTGGTTATTACTTTGTAGGTAAAATTACTTCTCTATAGTCATTTTAAAACATTTTCCTCCTTATTTTTGTTCAGTGGTTTAACTCCTATTTGTAGGTAGGGATCACAGATTGGCAACCCTGGATGATCACTAAAATAGCTTGAGAAGCTCTGAGGAAAATATAGATACCTTGACCACACCAATTCTAAAATCTTGGGGTAGAGGGATGAGCAGTTTTTTGTTTATTTTTAAAACTTCTTAGATGATAATCGTAAGGTTCAGCTAGTGTTGAGGACCATTGCTAGAGACTTACTTTCATTCATCTTTCTTTTTTTTTTTTTTTTTTTAAAGATTTTTTATTTATTTATTTGTCAGAGAGAGAGAGGGAGAGAGAGCAAGCACAGGCAGACAGAATGGCAGGCAGAGGCAGAGGGAGAAGCAGGCTCCCCGACGAGCAAGGAGCCTGATGTGGGACTCGATCCCAGGACGCTGGGATCATGACCTGAGCCGAAGGCAGCTGCTTAACCAACTGAGCCACCCAGGCGTCCCTTCATTCATCTTTCTTAGGCGTGACCCAGCTCTTCACAGAACTGCCTTCTCCTGGAACTCCAGTTAGAAATGTATAGGACCGTTTCATTCAGTCCTGTATTTGTTTTAACCTCTTACATTCATTGTCATGTCTTTCCCCTTAAGGTCCTATATTTTGGATAATTTCCTTAAAATGTTTTTCTGATTCACTTATTCTGTGTTCAGCTTTGTCCAATGTGCTGTTTAGTCCTTCGGTTAAATATTTGCTTATAACCTATTATTTTTCCTTGTGTGAGTCATAATTTTTAGCTGAATTGCTTTTTCTTTTGTGAGGATCTCTAAGGTGTTTTGTGTTTGCTCTGCTAAACTTTCTAAGGTATCACCAGCCCCTAACATGGTCTAATGTGTATGTTGATTTATTGCCTTGGAGATTCTTAGACCAGAGAAGAAGAGAAAATTCAGAATCCAAACATTCACATTTCCCCATCAGAATCTGAACAGAGATGGGCTTCCTTTTTAAATACTTTTGAAATATGAGTCTGTCTTTCTTTCTTTCTTTCTTGATGGGAAGTTTCTGATTTTAGTTTGCTTTCACTGAGGGCCTTGGCTGTTGACATGACTTGGGGAAATTTCACTTTTTTTCTTTTGAGGTCATTTATACAGCAAAAATATTTTTGTGATATTTGGTCTAATATTTGCAAATTTCTAAAAGAACTAAAATTTCAAGATTTGGGTGCTCCATTCCTTGACTATAATAAAGATTCCTAGTTGATTTTGAACAAATTTGGAGAGAAAGGTTTTAGGGCTCATTTACAAATGAGTTTTTAATGCCTGTGTGAGGTAGTTTTTCAAAGATACAGAAATTTAAAAAATCACATTGATAATAATGGGTAGGTCAAAGAGCCTGGTGTACAGTTGTGCCGAAGGAGCTTTTTGGTATTCAGTATAATCTTACCACAAAATTTTTGTGGTTCATTTAATCTAAATGTGGATTTAAAAATAATTTCTAAAATTTAATGACTGTACTATCTATTAGTAGAATATTGCTTGTTTGGTAAAGGAGTTATGTATGTACTAAACTAATTGCAAATACACATCTGCCCCATAGGATTATTGCACCAAAACTTAATGTTTGTATTATGTATGTATTATGTTATTACCTCAAAAAAAGTAGATCTTTAATGTAGAACTTTTTTTTTCTTTTTTTTTTTTTGAGAGGGAGGAAGGAGGGGCAGACCGGAGGGAGAGAAAGAATCCTAAGCAGGCTCCATGCTGGACATGCAATCTCACAACACTGCAATCATGACCTGAGCTGAAATCAAGTCAGATGCTTAACAAACTGAGCCACCCAGGTGCCCTTTTAATGTAGAACTTTTAAAACTCAATTTTCGGGGCACCTGGGTGGCTCAGTGGGTTAAAGCCTCTGCCTTCCGCTCAGGTTATGATCCCAGGGTCCTGGGATCGAGCCCCGAATCGGGCTCTCTGCTCAGCGGGGAGCCTGCTTCCCTTCCTCTCTCTGCCTGCCTCTCTGCCTACTTGTGATCTCTGTCTGTCAAATAAATAAAATCTTTAAAAATAAATAAATAAATAAATAAAACTCAATTTCCATTAGTATTAGGTATTTCACTTTTTTTTTTTTAAAGATTTTATTTATTTATTTGACAGACAGAGATCACAAGTAGGCAGAGAGGCAGGCAGAGAGAGAGGAAGAAGCAGGCTCCCTGCTGAGCAGAGAGCCTGATGCGGGGCTCGATCCCAGGACCCTGGGATCATGACCTGAGCCGAAAGCAGAGGCTTTAACCCACTGAGCCACCCAGGCGCCCCGGTATTTCACTTTTGATAGAGTGATTTCCCAAAAGCTTTATTTTGATTCCACTGAAATATTCAACATTCAGTCATCATTGGGTAATAACTGATTTTTCATTGTTAGCAGATGATGATAAAACTGATATAATTTAGCTTTTGGCAAAGTTCTGTTGATGGGGCTAACATTATTTATTTTATTTTATTTTTTTAAGATTGTGTTTATTTATTTGACAGAGATCACAAGCAGGCAGAACAGCAGGCAGAGGGTGGGGCGGGGGGAAGCAGACTCCCCGGTGAGGAGAGAACCTAATGTGGGGCTTGATTCCAGGAAGCTGGAAGGCAGAGGTCCCCAACCCACTGGGCCACCCAGGTGGCCCTGGGGTTAACATTATTAACACCTGTTACTTTACACATGGAGAAGAAACTTCCCAAGTTAAATTAATTCAGAATTATACAATTGTGGTTTTACTGCAAGACATCAAATGGAATTGGTGATAAGCACAGTTGTGCCTTTCCTTCTGGGAACCTGACCTGTGATCTCATGTTTGTAGGTCTTATTTTATGTCCTTTGATAATTATGAAAAAGTTTTACACATTTCTTCGTGAGTTGTATACTTCTCTTTAAAAAAAATTTTTTTTTCATTTATTTATTTGACAGACAGAGACCGCAAGTAGGCAGAGAAGCAGGCAGAGAGAGAGGAGGAAGCAGGCTCCCCGCTGAGCAGAGAGCCCGATGTGGGGCTCAATCCCAGAACCCTGGGACCACGACCCGAGCCGAAGGCAGAGGCTTTAACCCACTGAGCCACCCAGGCGCCCTCTCTTTTTAAATTTAATGTTAGGAATTATGGCAGAGACTATTGTGTACCCGAATACTTTTTGGTTTTCTTTAGTGACAACGCTAATTTTTATCTGGGTGTGTTGCCTCTCAAATTAAAAAGCCATGTTTCAGTCTTCCTTATAGCTAGGTGTGGTCATGGGATTAAGTCCTGGCTAATGAGATACAAGTAGAAGTTAACAGGAGATAGATACTTCTGGAACATTTCCACATAGATACACTTCTTCCTCTTTTATCCTACCTCCTGCAGGAATTTCATCTTCCATCTTACATGATGAGGGTGAGGGCTGCACCCTAACAGAAAGACAAGTAGAGCCTGAGTCATTGGTAACTTTATGTCACCATTCTGGATTTGGAAATTTCTACAGTTGGACTTTTTACATGAGCAGTGATTTTTTTTTTTTTTTAAGCAGCCATTATTTGAAATATATTATTATTATATGCAGGACTATGATTTCAGATAAAAGTAAACAAATGAGGTGATCCTTGGCATTTTTTCTGGACTCTATTTAAAGTTGGGGGGAACCCAGGCAAACAGGACAGAATTGCTAAGTTGAAAAGACAGAGATCCACGCTTGGGAAGGCTGAGGCAGCTGGGAGCTATGGAAGCAATGCATGGGAGAGGAGGGAGCTCCATGAGAAAAGTGCTCCAGAAGTCTCCCTTTGAATATGTTGCCAAATAGTTAGCTACACATGCCTTATCAGTAACGTACGCCAGTTCTAGCATAAAGGCTTCTGTAAACCCACTCTAACAAAGCTTCAAAACAAGCTCCAAAATAGTTGCCTGATCTGAAACTACCTTTTTTCCCAGAAAAAACTCTGGCACATTAAAGGAATAAAACAAATTCTAGTGTGCTCGCATTGTTGACTATTCAATCAAAAATTGCCAAACATGGAGAGAACCACAAAACTGTGACCCATAACCAGGAGGAAAATCAATCAACAGAAAGAGAACTAGATGGGGCACCTGGGTGGCTCAGTCAGCTGAGTATCCAGCTCTTGACCAGGTCATGGTCTTACAGAGTCGGGAGAGTGAACCTCATATTGGGCTCCACACTCAGAGTGGAGTTGTCTTGGGATTCTTTCCCTGTTCCTCTCCCTCCTCTCTGTGTCTCCTTCTACTCTTGTGCATGCATGCGCATGCTTGCGCTCTCTCTCTCTCCCCCTCCCAAATAAATAAATAAAACCTTAAAAAAGAAAGAGACCTATGAAAGGACAGAGATAATGAAATTAGCAGATTTGGAGTTCAAAATGGTTATTAAAAGCATATTTAAGGATTTAAAGGAAACTGTTAGCATAATAAGGATAAAAATGGGACTTCTAAAGATAAGAATATGTCTAAAAAATACATGGCATGGCATTAATAGCACATATGTTCTGCAGAATAAGTCAGCAGTCAGTTCACAGACAGCAGTAGAAGGGTGCCTGGCTGGCTTAGGTGGCAGAGCACATAACTCTTGATCTCTTGCTTGTGAGTTGCAGCCCCACGTTGGGCGGAGAGATGACTTAAAACAACAACAAAAAGACAGCAATAGAAACTAAAGCACACAGACCAAAGAAGATTGAGGAAGAAATGAACAGTCTTTAGTAGACTATAGAAAAAAATCAGGTGGTCCAAACATATGTGTAAATCAGGTCCCAGAAAGGAAGGTGGGGGCAGGGAAACAGATAAACCTGAAGAAATAGTGATTGAAAATAATTCCAAATATGGTAGAAATTATAAAGCCACATAACTAAGAAGTTCAGTGAACCACAAGCCGATAAATACAGTGAAAACCACACCAAGGCTCATCATAATAAAATTCTTGAAAACCAGGAATGCAAAACAAATCTTAAAAGTACCCAGAGGGGGAAAAGTCCCATTTTATTCTGTAGGTAAGAATGATACAGAATTTTTTGTCTGAACTGTAAGCCAGAAGGCAATGGAGTAATGTCTTTAAAGTGCTGGAAATAAGTACAATCATCTATATCCATCTAAAGTTTCAAAAATGAAGTTAAAATCAAACTTTCTTTGAGGCAGACAAGAGCTGAGAGCATTTGTCAGTAACATGTCTGTTACATGAAATGGTAGAGGAAATTCTTCAGACTTGAAAATGATACCAGGTGGAAACTTGAGTTTGTACAAAATGGTAAATATCCACAGAGTGGATATGACTTCTCCCTCCTTTTTTTTTTTTTCCCCCCTTTTGGTTTATTTTGTTAATTTAAGATAATTGAAGGAGGATTCTGGGAATAGTGGAGTAAGAAGCACCAGGAATCTGACTCCCTGCCTAGACAACAATTGCACTAACAGACTCTTTCTGTAATTTGGAACTCTGGAGTCTATTGAAAGCTTGCAAGTTGTTCCAGAGGAAGACTTGGAAGGTAAATTGTGTTTAATTTTGATCAATTTCAGGTCTTAGCACTGTAGCAGCTACCCATTGTCTGTGTTTTGTTTTTGTTTTTTGTTTTTTTTTTTTAAAGATTTTACTTATTTATTTGAGAGAGAGGTAGGAGAAAACGTGAATGGGGGAGGAGGTATGGTATGGGGCGGGGTTGGGGGGGAGTGGGGTAGGGGAAAGAGGGAAAAGCAGAAGTAGGCTCCCTGCTGAGCAGGGAGCCTGATGGGGGTTGTCCTGACCTGAGCTGAAGATAGACACTTAACCTGCTGAGCCACCCAGGCACCTCCCATCCTCTGCTCTTAAATCACAGGGAGCTACCTACATGTTCCAGGAGCAGCTTACAAATAGCTTGAGGGAGCCAGCATGGGTAGAAAGGACATTGTCCTCTTAACTTTCAGGGATCTGTGTTCTGATTGTTAATTGCTTCTTCTGAGCACATAGTTGCAGACAGAGGCAGGCAGCCATTGTCTTTGCATCTCCTTCTGTTGTAGCAAACTCCCCCTTCCTCCAGTGACTTCTAGTGAATTCAGAGAACTGGCACTCTTTCCCTTTCCCTTCATATTTCCCTTTCACCCTTTTTGGGAGTGAGATATTAGAGACTAAGACATTAAAAAAACAACTGCTTCTATAGGGAAAATTAGAAAGTGATAATGCATGCCAGGGAAAAAGGCTCAAAAGAAACCAGAGAAGACTTTAAATTTATATAAACCTAAGGCCGGTTCTCGGTACAGAGATAGCTTACAACAATCAAAAGAAGAAAAACCATAACAAAAACTAGAAGACCCCAAGGAAGGGAAAGAATCTGATTTCTAGAGTTACCACAGTCCCCAGTTATTTTTTAATAAAGATTTTATTTTATTTTATTTTAAAGTGTTTTTTTTTTTTAAGATTTTTATCTATTTATTTGACAGAGAGAGACACACAGAGAGAGGGGGCACAAGCAGCGGGAGTGGAAGAGGGAGAAGCAGACTTCCTGCTCTGTAGGAAGCCCGATGCAAGGCTCAATCCCAGGACCCTGGGATCATGACCTGAGCTGAAGGCAGACACTTAATGACTGAGCCATCCAGGCGCCCCTTAAGATTTATTTATTTTAGAGAGAGAGGGAGAGTGCATGCTCAGTGGGTGGAGGGGTGGAGGGATAGAATCTTCAGGCAGACTCCCCACTGAGTGCAGAGCCTGATGCAAGGCCCAATCTCATGACTCATGCCTGAGTCAAAACGAAGAGTTGAATGCTTAACTGACTGAGCCATCCAGGCACCCCAATAAAGATTGCATTTTTAAGTAATCTCTGTACCCAACATGGGGCTTGAACTTACAACCCGGAGCTCAAGAGTTGCATGCTCCATTGACTATGCCAGACAGGTATTCTACCACACACAGCCCCAAATTTGATGAAAAGTTTGAGTATAAACATCCAAGAAGCGTAACTCCAAGTAAGATGAACTCAAGGAGACTCACATGAGACACATTATAATCAAACTTTCCAAAGACAAAGAATCTTGAAAGCCAAAAGGAAGAATCAACTTATCACATATAAGTGATCCTCAATAAGAATGTGAGCATGTTTCTCATCAGGAACTTTGGGGATCAGAAAGCAGTGGTCCAATATATTTAAAGTGCTAAAAGAATTAAACTGTCAACGGAGAGTCCAGTATTTGGCAAAACTGTCCTTCAAAAGTGTCTTTGTGTTCTAGCTTAAATAAATTAGATTTTAAAAAAATCATTTGTGTGTGACATACTTGACTCTAAAGTCCAGTCACAGATTTAAAAAAAGAAAAGAGGGATGTAAAAAAAAGAAAAGAGGGATGCCTGGCTATCTCGATCAGTGAAATCTGATCTTGGGGTTGTGAGCAGCTCCATGTTAGAGGTAGAGATTACTTAAAAATAAAATCCTAAGGGGCACCTGGGTGGCTTGGTTGGTGAAGCATCTGCCTTCGGCATATGGTCATAATCCCAGATTCCTGGGATTGAGCTCCATGTTGGGCTCCCCACTCAATGGAAAATCTGCTTCTCCCTCTCCCTCTCCCTCTGCCCCTCCCCCTTCTCCCTCTGTCCCCTCTCCCTGCTCGTGCACTCTCCCTTTCCCTCTCTTAAATAAAGACTTAAAAAAGATATGGTGTGTATGTGTATGTATATGTATACATACACAGATTGGAATATTCAGCCATAAAAAAGAACAAAATCTTGCTATTTGCAGTGACATGGATGGAGCTAAAGAGTATTATGCTAAGGAAAATGGAGAATGACAAATACTATATGATATCCCACCAACAGTGCACAAGGTTTCCTTTTTCTGCACATCCTCACCAATACCTCTTCTTTCTTGTGTTACTGATTTTAGCCATTCTGACAGGCGTAAGGTGATATCTCATTGTAGTTTTGATTTGCATTTCCCTGATGGTAAGTGATGATGAGCATCTTTTCATTTGTCTGTTGGCCATCTGCATGTCTTCCTTGGAAGAAATGCCTGTTCATGTCTTGTACTCATTTTTTAATTGCATTATTCGTTTTTTTGGGTGTTGAGTTTTATAAGTTCTTTATGTATTTTGGATACTAACCCTTTATTGGATATGTCATTTGCAGATATCTTCTCTGTAGGTTGTCTGTTAGTTTTGTTGATTGTTTACTTCGCTGTGCAGAAGCTTGATTTTGCTGTAGTACCAATGGTTTATTTTTTCTTTCGTTTTCCATGCCTCAGTAGATGTATCTAGAAAGAAGTTGCTACAGGTGATATCAAAGAAGTTACCGTTTGTGCTCTCTTTGAGGATTTTCATGGTTTCAGGCCTCACATTTAGGTCTTTAATCCACTTTGATTTTATTTTTGGTATGGTGAAGGAAAATGGTCCAGTTTCATCCTTTTGCATGTTACTAACCAGTTTTCCCAACACCATTTGTTAAAGAGACTTTTTTTCCCATTGGATATTCTTTTCTGCTTTGTCAAAGATTAATTGTCCATATGGTCATGGGTTTATTTCTGGGTTTTCTTTTCTGTTCCATTCATTTGTGTGTTTGTTTTTGTGTCAGTACCAGTGTTTTCATTACTACAACTTTGTAATATAACTTAAAGTCTGGAATTGTGATGTTTCCAGCTTCACGTTTCTTCTTCAAGATTGCTTTGGCTATTTGGGGTGTTTGGTGGGCCCGTACCAAATTTTAGGGTTATTTTTTCTAGTTCTGTGAAAACTGCTGTTGGTGTTGGTGTTTGGTGTGTGTAGATTGCTTTGGGTAGTATAGACATTTTAACAGTATTTGTTCTTCCAGTCTGTGAGCATGGAGTGTCTTTCCATATCTTTATGTTCCCTTCATTTCTTGCATCAGCATTTTATAGTTTTCAGAGTACAGGTCTTTCACAAGAGAATGGCATTTTTAAAAGTTATTAATCTAAAAGCTAGCGTGTGACTTGTTTGTAGCACTACATTTTTTCCCATGTATTTTGGGAGACTAATACATTTAAAAGAATTTTTAGTTCGTGTTTTGGGGCACATGTATATAAAGTTATAATACTGTGACATCAGCAACAGGAAAGGGTGGGGATAGAGGTGTAAAGGAACAAGAGTTTTTGCATATTACTGAAGATACGCTGGCATAAATTCAGATTAGAGTGTTATAACTTAAGGATATTAAGTATAGTCCCCATGGTAACTACAAAGGAAATAGCTGTAGAATATGCACAAGAGGAAGTGAGAGTACTCGAAGTCATAGAGATGGGGAGTAGAATAGTGATTGCCAGGGACTGGAAGAAGAGGGAAATAGGGAGTTACTGTTTAATGAGTATAGAATTTCAGTTTTACGTGATGAAAAGAGTTACTGAAATGGAGAGTGATGATAGTTGCATATTATGAATGTGCTTAATACCACTGAATTCTACATTTAGAATAGTGAATTTTGCTATATGATTTTACTGCAGTAGAGAGAAAGAAAGAAAGAAAGAAAGAAAGAAAGAAAGAATAGAGTGCTCTCTGTGGAAAGGACTACAGGTTACATTAAGTGTTGGGGCACCTGAGTGGCTCAGTTGGTTAGGTGTCTGCCTTCGGCTCGGCTCATGACCCCCAGGGCCCAGCATCCGGCTCTCTGCTCAGTGGGGAGTCTGCTACTCCCTCTCCCTCTCCTCCAGTTTGCGCTCTCTCTCCTTTTCTCTCCTCACCAGCAAATGAATAGGTAAAATCTTAAAAAAAAAAAAAAAAAAAAAAAAAAAAAGGATACATTAAGTGTATAAAACATGATGTAAAAAGAAAAAAATTGACTAAAGCAAGATAATAGTAATATATTTGGGGAGCTATGGCATATGTGAAAAGTAAAATATATGACAGTAACAGAAAGGTTTTGATGAGGGAAATAAACATACACTTTGAAAAGTTCTTATATTGTACCTAAGTGTTATCATTTGAAGATAGACTGTGCAAGTTAAAGATACATATTGATGATTTATCCCCAGAGCAATCACTTAAACAAAAGTAAACAAAGAATGTAAAGATTCCAGTTAAAAAGCAGAGATCAACTGTGTTTTATGTTTGTATGTTTCATTTATGCATGACATATTATCTTTTCTTGATAAATTGATTCCTTTATTATGAAATGTCTTTTCATCCCTGGTAATATTCCTTTTCCTGAAGTCTGCTTTGTCAGATATTAGTATAGCCACTCAGCTTTATTATGATTACTGTCTACATATTTATCTTTTTCCGTCCCTTTTATTTTGAAACAGATTTTATGTTTAAAATAAATTTCTTCTGGGGCACTTGGCTGGCTCAGTCAATAGAGCATGTTTGAGTCTTTGTCTTGGGGTTGTGAGTTCAAGCCCCACATTGGGAGTAAAGATTATTTAATAATAAAGTATTATTTTTATTTTTTATTTAAAAAAATATTTTATTTATTTATTTGTTAGAGAAAGAGTACAAGTAGGAGGAGCAGCAGGCAGAGGGAGAAGCAGGCTCCCTGCTGAGCGAGGACCCTGATGTGGGCCTCAGTCCCAGTACCCTGGGATCATGACCTAAGCCAAAGGCAGAGGTTTAACCAACTGAGTGTCCCAGAATATAAAATTTTTTAAAAAAATGGATTTCTTCGACACATCATATAATTGAGTCTTGCTTTTATTAGACTGATAAACTCTGCCTTTTATTTGGAATCTTTTGCCATTTCCACTTAATAAAATTATTTGACATGGTTGGTTGTAAGCCTACCATCTTGCCATTGTTTTCTATTTGTACCATTTATTCTTTGCTTTTTCTTCCTTTGTTTCCTGGCTTTCTTTAGACCATTTTTTTTTTGGTATTTCATTTTATTCATTATTTATCATTTTGTGTTTCATTGTATTTATTTGTATTTCTTGGTAAGTGTATAAAGAAAAATATATGTAATTTTAATATATATTAATATATAACATATAACATATATGCCATCTTATTTATGATAGATAATTATATATTATATGATTTTATTTATAATACATAATTTATTTATAATTAATATGTAATATATGTTATATATTATATATAATTTATATATATTATATATACATGATAACAGCTTCAAAATATGTAAAATGAAAGCTAATAGAACTAAATAGAGAAATAGACAAATTCACAGTTATAGCTGGAGATTCCAAAACTTCTCTCTCAGTAATTGGTAGCATAGTTGATAGAAAATCAGGATACAGAACAAGGGGTTGACAGACTCTCACATGTGGGCCAAATCTGTCTTATTTGTCCATTTTTATATTTCCTGTGACCTAAGACTGATTTTTACATTTTTAAGTTGTGAGAAAAATAAAGAACAATATTCTGAGATGCATGAAGCTTATATGAAATTGAAATTTCAGTGTTTATACATAAAACTTTATTTGAACCCCTGCACACTCCTTTATTTACATACCTCTGGGTGGTTTATGCTACCACTGTAGAGTTAATTAGATGCAACAGAGATTATATGGCTCACAAAGCCTAAACTACTTCAGCAGACCTTTAAGAAAAAGTTTGTAGATCCCCTAATATAGAGGTTTTGAACACTAACAACTAGGTTGTTTTAATTGATAATGGAACGTTTTCTGTAACATTATCAAAATACACATTTTTTTAAGTTCACATGAGATGTCACCAAGATAGGCTATATGTAGATCCTAAAACAAGTCTCAATAAAGGTGAATGCATTAAAATTAGGTAGAATTAGTTCTCTTACTTCATTAAAATTATATTAGAAATCAAAAAAGTATGATCCTCGGGTTGCCTGGGTAGCTCAGATAGGTTAAGCATCTGCCTTTGGTTTAGGTCATGATCCCAGGGTCCTGGGATTGAGTCCTGTATTGGGCTCTCTGCTCAGTGGGAAGCCTGCCTCTCTCTCTCTCCCACTCCCCCTGCTTGTGCTTTCTCTCTCTCTGTCAAATAAATAAAATCCTTTTTTAAAAAAAAGGGTATAATCCTCAATTTATGAGGGAAATTTTCCTAATTACTTCTTAAAAAAAAAAGTAGTACTTAACCCATGGATCAAATATGTCACAAAGGAAATTAGAAAATAGTTTGAATTGAATTAAAATCAAAATACAATTTACTAAACTTTGAAGGGTACAGCTAGAACTGTTCTTAGAAGGAAATGTATAGCTTTAAATGTTTATATTAGAAAAGAAAAAAAGTATAAAATGAATCATCTATGCTTCTAAGCATAGCAAAGAAAAGTAAGTTAAAGTCCCAAATAAATAGAAGAAAGAAAATATTAAATATGAGGAACATAGATTAAGGACATAGAAAACAAGCAGTAGAAAAAAAAATAATGAAACCAATGGTCTTTTTTTATAGGTCAATAAAATTGATAAACTTCTGGGTAGACCAAAAAAGGCGAGAAATTACTAACATCAAGAATGCGCCTATACATTAAAAGGGTAATGTTATGGACTGAATGAACGAATGTATACCTCTCAAATTCTTGTGTGTAAGGCCCAGTCCTCACTGTAATGGAATGTGGAGATGGGGCCTTAAGAGTTGGAGCCCCCATGATGGGATTAGTGTCCTTATAAAGAGATACCGGAGAGCTTGCTCTTGGCTCCGCCCTGTGAAGACAGGGAAAAAGGTACCTTGTCTAAAGCCAGGAAAAGAGTCCTCATTAGAAAGTGACATGCTGGCACCTTAATTTTGGGCTTCTAATCTCCAGAACTGTGAGAAACTAAATTTCTGTTGTTAAACCACCCTGTCTGTTGTATTTTGTTACAGTATCCTACACAGGCTAAAACAGAGATAAAGAAAAGATTATGAATAATTTTAAGCCATTAAGATGAACAGGCATTCATTCAGTTTAGAAGTGGACAAATTCCTTGAAAAATACAAAGTATCACAACTGACGCAAAGTGACTAGAAAACCCAAATAATTCCATACCTATTTAAAAATTGAGAATTAAAAAGTTAAAGACCTAATGGCTTTATTTTAGGAAGTAATAATACCAATGCTATACAAACTCAGAAGAACACTTTCTAATTTATTTTATGGAGTTAGTATTACCCTTGATACAGGAGGGAAAAGAAAACTATAGATTAATATCCCTCATGAAAATGGACCCAAAGATAATATTTAGAAGGCATTAAATTAAATTCAGTTATATGTCTGTAGAGAGGAGATCATATATCATGAATGAGTCAGAATAATTCCAAAAATACAAAGTGGTTTAACTTTTGAAAATTAGTGCAACATACTCTGTTAACGGAATAAAGAGAAAAACTTTATGATCATCTTAACATGTCCTGAGGTGTTATTTGAAAAATTCAGTTTTTATTTGTGATAAACAAGACCCTCAGCCACTAGGAATAGAAGGGGACCTGTTTACCCTGATAAAGGTATGAAACTACATCATACTTAGTGTTCTTAAGAGAATCCTATCCTCTGAAATCCATAATGATGCAAGTATGTTCAGTCTCATTATTTCTATTCAGCTTTGTACACGAAGTGCTAGCCAGTTCAGTAAAGCTAGAGTAAGAAATAAAAGGCAGGGACACCTGGGTGGCTCAGTCAGTTGAGCGTCTGCCTTTGGCTCAGGTCATGATCCCAGGGTCCTGGGATCGAGTGCCACATCCAGCTCCTTGCTCAGAGGGGAGTCCGCTTCTCTCTGTGCCTTCTGGTCCCTCTGCTTGTGCTCTCTCTCTGACCAATAAATAAATAAAATATTTTTTAAAAAGAAAAGAAGTAAAAGGCATACATGTTGGAAAGTAAGGAACAAAGCTGTATATGTAGAAAGTTCTAAAAAATTACTAATGTTGGGGCGCCTGGGTGGCTCAGTGGGTTAAGCCTCTGCCTTCGGCTCAGGTCATGATCTCAGGGTCCTGGGATCGAGCCCCGCATCGGGCTCTCTGCTCAGCAGGGAGCCTGCTTCCCCCTCTCTCTCTTTGCCTGCCTCTCTGCCTATTTGTGATCTCTCTCTGTCAAATTAAAAAAAAAAAAAAATCTTTGAAAAAAAAATTACTAACGTTGTAGGATATAGGTTAAGCAATGTATGCAAGACACTATTACACTGAAAACCACAGAATGTTGTTAAGGGAAATTAAAGGGGCCTCAATAAATGCAGAGAGAAATCATGATATATATGTTTTGGATGACTTAAAACTGTTACGTGAATTCTTTCCCAGATAAGTACCTGATTTCGAGAATGGCTATTAAGGGGCTCCTGGCTGGCTTGGTTGGAAGAGCATGGGACTTTTGATCTCAAGGTTATGAGTTCAAGCTCCACATTGGGTATAAAGATTACTTAGAAAAAAAAATTTTGTTTAAAAAGAATTGCTCTAAAGTTATCGTAATCAAGATAGTATGGTGGTAGTATATGGTATATGTTTAGTTTGAGAGGTGGGGGTTTTGGAGGGAGGACTGACTACAAAGGAGCACCGGGGAACTTTCGGAGATGGTGGAAAGGTTCTATATCTTGATTTTTGCAGTATTCGACAAATTGCATTTAAAATGTAGGTGGATTTTATTATCTCTAAAGTATAACCTAATAAAGTTGCATTTTTAAAAAGATCCATATTTGTAGGATAGTTTTCCTGGTGGATTTCTTCAGTTTCGAGATGGGAATGTATGAATTTTTAGAAGTCTCTTCTATTTATTTTTTTGGAACCTGACTAATATGTAGCAGGCATTCAGTAGTTTTCAATATATTGTTCAATAAGATGCAGGGTTTTTACAAGCTAAGTATTTTGAATGCTGATTTTCATAATAAAAATTTTGGAAAGTCTCTAATGTATTTTGTACAGAGAGTAGTTCTTCAAAGTTATGTATTTAATGCACTATAATTTCCTTGTTTCCTGTTGACTTTTAGTAAATTATGCCCATGTGATTGGTTATATATTTTCCATTTTTCAGTGGCTATAACCTTTTCTGGGGCCATCTAGATGAGTAATTCTTAGATTTTTAGATTTCATAGAATAATAAAATTTTTTAGTTAATTTTGAGCAATGTCTTAAATTTTGCTAAGTAAGCACATCAAGAGAAAAAAAGTCACTGTCACCTACAGTCATCATTTTAATACCAAAGAAGTGGAAAGAACATCACTTTCAGGTAACACAGTCCTTCCTAAGAAAATCAAGACATATTATTGATTATTATGTGCTAGGCGTTATACCTAGTATTTAGAAATTTTTTATTTATTTTAGAGCCAGAGTTCAATCAAGAGTGTGAGCAAGAGCAGGGGGTGGGGGGGCAGGAGGAGAGGAAAAAAGAAGACTCCCTGCTGAGCAGGTAGCCTGATGGGGGGCTTGATCCCAGGACCCTGGCATCATGACCTGAGCTGAAGGTAGACTCTTAACTGACTGAGCCACCCAGGTGTACCTACATCTAGTATTTAAATATGTTACCTAATTTAATTTTCAAAATACCTCTGTAATTATACTCATTTTTTTAAAAAGATTTTCTTGGGGCACCTGGGTGGCTCACTCAGACCTGGGTGCCTTCAGCCCGGGTCATGGTCTCAGGGTCCTGGGATCAAGCCCCACGTGTCGGGCTCTCTGCTCAGTGGAGAACCTGCTTCCCCCCACCCCTCACCTGTCTCTCTGCCTACTTGTTCTCTCTCTCTCTGTCGAATAAGTAAATGGAATCTTAAAAAAAAAAAAAAATATATATATATATATGTATATATGTATATATACATATATATATATATATACATATATACATATATATATATATATATTTTCTTTTTTTTTTTTAATTTTATTTATTTATTTGACAGAGATCACAAGTAAGCAGAGAGGCAGGCAGAGAGAGAGAGGAGAAAGCAGGCTCCCCACTGAGCAGAGAGCCCGACGGAGGGCTCGATCTCAGGACTCTGGGATCATGACCTGAGCCGAAGGCAGGGGCTTCAACCCACCGAGCTACCCAGGCGCCCCAGATTTTCTTTATTTATTGGATAGAGAGAGACACAGTGAGGAAAGGAACACAAGCAGGGGTAGTGAGAGAGGGAGAGGTAGGCTTCTCACAGAGCAGGGAGCCTGATGCGGGGCTCGATCCCAGGACCCTGGTATCATGACCTGATGCTTAACAACTGAACTACCCAGGTACCCCTATTATACTCATTTTATTGGAAAAGATTTTGAGGCTCAATTATGTCAGGTAACTTGGTTAGAACAGGTAGTCTGATTTAATAGCCCACGCTCTTAACATAGCTCAGGCACTTTTATAATTCAGAACAATTAAACTAAAATGGTGGGTTTCTATAATTGTATTTTTTTTTTTAAGATCTTATTTATTTGAGAGAGAGAGAGAGAGGACAAGCGAGGGTGGGGGGGAGGGAGAAGCAGACTCCCCGTTGAGCAAGGAGCCCCATTCAGGGTTCAATCCCAGGACCTTGGGATCATGACCTGAGCCAAAGGCAGACACTTAACCCACTGAGCCACCTAGGCGCCCCTAATTGCATATTTCTTGATAAAAATTTGTTACCATAGTTCTTTATTTGATAGTCTAACGTGAGCTCAAATAGCATGTATAGTTGTTTTTATTCACACAGGTAATGATTAAAACCTCTGTTAAAGAAACAACCTTCTAAATGTTCTTTTGATTTGTTTTAGAATATTCTGGGTAAACTGATAAAATCCTCTTGCTTTTAGGGTGTTTTTCCAGTCTTAACACCTTGTGCTGGTTAAGAAAGCACAAGATTGTGGTACTATTGTCTCACCATCTAGGGCTACCAGGAGAGTTCAAAAGGGCACACCCTGTGCCCAGCTTTCACTCCTATCTAGAGCATGAATTACAGTGTTCTAATTTAGTGACAGTGTTATCATTATAATCCACTTAAGTCTGCACGTACTTTGAAACTTTATGTTAGTGTCAAGTTGCTTGTTTTTTTCTAGGAATGGTAAGACATCATGAGATTTTTGTGCTAAAAAAATAAACTTTAGTTTGAATGACACTTTTTACACTTGCTAGCCGTGTACAAAAATCACTTATTTTCTGAACCTCTGTCTCTTCATCTGTTAAAATTAGTAAGATTTATCTCATGTATATTTTTGTCAACTCAAATGAGGCAGTATAAGTGAAAACAGTGTGAAAACTAGAAACAAAGGGACATTTTAGGTGGTTGGAAGCCCATCAGGGTGTTTAAGGCGAGATAATGATGTGATAGACTATTTTATTTTGGTTGGTAAGTTGGAGCTGAGTGGGGCTAGAGGGAGAGTGAGTAGAGGAAGGCAGAGTGGAAGGGGGAAGATCATAGGTGAACTTAGTGACATCGAGAGTGGACATGAAAAATGTAAACAGTCATTTTGAAGGGGAAAATCAATATTTCTGGGTACTTATGAGGTGGGAAAAGAATTTCTTCCCTCCCAGGTTAATTTACAATAAATATTTGCCTGTTATTTAACGGTCTTGCTAGGCATTTGCTATATACAGGCACAGCCAGTAAGGACCTATAGAAATTAGTAGTCTTTGGGGTCTGGGTAGGATGCTGCCTGCATTCATGAACAGAAAATTTGGGAGTGAGTCCTCGTTTGGGTTATTAAGTCAACCTACCCACTTGTAAGCAAGTGAGTTCTGTGCCACAGATATGGTTACAGAATATTGCCATGTAGTTTTTATATGATCTTCATGTTCTTTGTTTGCAGAGTTCCATTAATGTTTGGAAAAATGACAGTTTTAGGCATTTGGGAAGATTGTATTTTCCTCCTAATAGTGTTAAGTATGGTACTACTTAGCATTAAAAAAAAAAAAACAACCCCACTGTAGGGGGGTGAGAGGAATGGGGTGGCTGGGTGATGGACATTGGGGAGGGTATGTGCTATGGTGAGTGCTGTGAATTGTGTAAGACTGATGAATCACAGACCTGTACCTCAGAAACAAATAATATATGTTAATTTAAAAAAACACTATAATGAAACTTAGGGCTTTCAGATAATTTGCATTCATTCAGTCATACATGGTGCTATTTTTGGGGAAAAACATTTCTGAATCTTACGTACATAAATTTGAGTATTCATTATAGGCTTGTCAGTTCTAGTTATTGTCAATGTTAAAAGGATTTAAATAAAATTTAGCTGTAAACTCGGCTAGTGGATTTGTTTATTGTATAGCAGTGGTTCTCAAACTTTAGATTGCACCAAAATCATGTGGAGGGCTTGTTAAAACATAGGTTACTGGGTCCTAGCCCTAGGTTCTGATTCAGTAGGTCTGGGGTAGGGCTGAAAATTTGCATTTCTAACAAGATGATGCTTATGTTAAGATCTACTGTTACATAATAAGGAATAAGATTATGTTAGGAAACAACAATTTAGCTTCTAAAAAATACTTCATAAAAAGATCAGTAAAAAATAATAATGCCTAAGAAGTAAACTTAATTTTCATAATGATACAGTTCAAATCCCCTCAGGATGTGGTAAATATAAAATTTCTTTTACAATCTTTATTAAAAGTTATTGTTCTTATTTATTTAGCACTAGAACAAATTAGAAAAATATCTTTAAAAATACATTAGAGACATTATAAAATTGTTCTCTACTCACAACAAATAGTTGTCTATTTAGAGGTATAAATATGTAATTTATTTAGTGCTTTTCCTTGAAGTTAAAAATCAGAATTGAATTTTTAACTAATTTAATACTTGCAGTGAAAAACCAAAAACACCCATTCATTCATTGAAGGTGGATGGTTTGTTTTCCATTATCCTTCTCTTCCCTGATTAGATCCATAGTGTCCTGAATTTCAAAAACTAGAACTGTTGGAAGGATGAAACATGACAATAGGGTTAATGTAGTATGTCAACTTAAATTAGTTTCAGTAATTTCAAAAAATCTTATATTTTTTTAGCTAATGGGAATGACAACAAGAAATTTAAAGGAGATAGACCTCCCTGTTCGCCTTCCCGTGTTCTCCATCTTCGCAAAATTCCAAGTGATGTCACCGAAGCAGAGGTCATATCATTAGGTCTACCATTTGGCAAAGTTACTAATCTTTTGATGTTGAAAGGAAAAAGCCAGGTATGTAATATTTAAAGACTGAACCACAGTGATTATCTCTGGGTATTAGTGCTAAAGATGACTTTTATTTTCTTGAACTTTTCTATGTTTTCTGGATTTCATTTTCTTTAGATAGTTTTTTAGTTCTTTAGATAGAATTTTTTTTATGTGTGACAGGAAGCAACAAACAAAAATATTAACACAGGACATAGAATTATTTTTTAATCAGTGACTTGGCCTTTTCTTCCTTAACAAAAAACCTTTTATATTCTTAATTACAGAATAGTTTATGAAAAAACCCTTTGATTATCAGAAGACCAAGACACAGAGAGAGGGGATATAAATTATACCTTATTTGGCAATTAAAGAACATTTAAGTTTTCTAAAATCTTTATAGAAATGTGTAGTATATTTTAATTGTAGAATTAAATATATATCTTCTTTAATAATTCAGAAGAGACTGTTACAATTTTTTCATTTCAGAAGTTAATAGGTTTTTCTTTTTTTTTTTTTTTTTAAGATTTTATTTATTTATTTGACAGACAGAGATCACAAGTAGGCAGAGAGGCAGGCAAAGAGAGAGAAAGGAGGAAGCAGGCTCCCTGCTGAGCAGAGAGCCCGATGTGGGGCTCAATCCCAGGACCCTGGGATCATGACCTGAGCCGAAGGCAGAGGCTTTAACCCACTGAGCCACCCAGGCGCCCCTAATAGGTTTTTCTTAAGATGAATAAGGAAACTTGCTTTTGTGCTGACCAGGACAAAAATATAACACTTTTTATGTTAATTTGAACAATCATCTACTTTCTTGTTCCAGCTTAGACCCCACTAGGGTGAATTCTTTAGTTCTTTTCCAGTTTTTGGTTGTCCTGAAAATCTTTTATGCTGAGCATTGCTGTAAGAAGACAACAAATTTAGGCCCCAGACATTGTGTAATACATTGTGATAAGTCCCTATTTCTTAGAATTTTCATAAATAAGTTTAAGAAACATAAACAGATTTATAAATAGATTGATATGTGTTGGTTATGAAAGAGATTGGAAGATGTCTGATTCTGGCCCTTTAGTAAACGAAGTAAACATTCCCATTTAGTTCAGATGTAATTATTTAAATCTGAGAGGTTAAATAACATGTCTTAGTATTTAACTTCTGTTGTGTTTACACTTCTGTCTTACATCTTTTGGAGATCGTACATGCACTTGGATCTTTATTTTAACTCAGTTGCCACTGTTGAGAATAATATGGTTTGCATAGTTTTAGAAGAGCCAGTGTGGCCAAGTCTAATGGCTGTGAGATGTATCATGTATGTGTTTCATGTATATTATCATGTTTCATGGAGTGTATTCTGTACATTCTTTCAAACTGTTACGAGGAGCAGCAGGCAAGATCACACTTTGTCTTTGTCTCTACTACTGGTTTGGGGTTTGTTATTTATCTGTAGTGCTAACTGACTGTTATGTTAAGTGCTTGTCTTTGGATCATAAATCCTGTTTTGAAAATATTTTGTTAGTAATATACTTTAGTGAGAGAATGTCATGTTAGCCATTAGAACTACTAGGACTACCTAGCTGTTAGGACTAGGTATAGTCTATCCTTTGGTACTTAGAGGTAAAGTGTTGAGGGCAGCCTGGGGGATATCTGTACCAGCCTTTCTGTGGGTAGTGACTTGATTTTTTCTCCACTCCTTATTATGAAAATGGATTTCTCTGCATACTTTGAGAAAACCTAAATAATTCCTTTATTCGGCTCCATGTGGAAAAAGTTATTTTTGTGTATGAATTTTTAGGTTGTATATACTTTCAGGAAAAATTTTCTATCACAAGAATCATGTATTCCAAAGATGTTTAGCTTTTCTTTTGTGTGACTGTTAGACATTGAGTTTAGTTCTTTGCATTTATGAAGGAGTTTTCAGAAAGATACTGTTCCCCCGTAGAGTGAATATTATTAGCAAACAATTTATAAATTCTTTGTTGAAAAGATGATTAAAAACCAGATAGGAAGTATTATTTAGCTATTTTGATTACCTTGATCATTTTTAACCTCGTAGACAAACTAGTAAGTATATTACTGATACAGTTGGATAGTGGTTTTAAATTGCAGTGTGGACATTTATTCCTTGAAGATGGTGGAGTTTTATCTATTTTGGATTGATTAATGATATTTGATCTACCACATGGCTAACATTACTACTTCATAGAATATTGTTAGTTAAAACATTTAATTGGTTCACTTGTGACATTTGAGTGATACGGTTAAGCATCACATTTAATATTTGTCAAGTTAATATTCCTTTACTGGAATATTTGCCAAATAGAAACATTTAGCAAGTAATATAACTATAAACAAATAAGTAGTTTGTTTTATAGATATTTGCCATTATCTGTGTTAAGTAAATTTTGTTCTTAATAAATACATATTTTTATAAATGAAATATTTTATGCATAATTTGAAGTGGTTACTGTACACTTGCTAATTACATACTCTGTTGTAGTGAAAAAGAATTGAATTGTCTAACTAGAAATTTGCATTGATTCAATCAGGGGTTCTTCCTGCATGTTCCTGCATGAACAATGTGAGATGTTCTTTTTTTTTTTTAAGATTTTATTTTTATTTATTTGAGAGAGAGAGAGCAGGAGAGGGAGGAGGATCAGAGGAAGAAGTAGACTCCCTGCTGAGCAGGGGGCCCAATGTGGGGCTCAATCCTGGAACTCCAGGATCATGACCTGAGCTAAAGGCAGTCACTTAACCAACTGAGCCACCCAGGTGCCCCTAAATTTGAGATGTTCTTATAGGTAGTTCCTAGGAGTCAGAATGGTTACTATTTCGTCTTCCTAACAAACCATTAAGATAGGGTGGCGACAGCCAGAAGAAGCCATATAGAGAATAAGATGTAAGTCCCAAAGATCTTCTTCCATCTCAGCTCTTCCTATATTCTTTTTCAAATATCTGATATGAGTACAATGATTACAGATACAGATACTAAAAGATGAAATTCAGTTGAGTAAATTTTGAAGATTTTATTGGCCTTTATTCAGCAATTCATGAATTGGGCAGCATCCCGTCTAGCAGATGGAAAGGACCTGTGAAGAGCAGTGCAAAATGAAAAACTTTTGTAGGCAGAATAGGGTGAGATAAGGAAGTTACTAGCAGAGTGAATTGTGTCAGGCAAGTTCGCCTTCCTTTAGGGATGGTGGGGGGGGTCTGTCAGGCAGATAACCTCACTATTGCTGACCAGGTAATTCCAGATGGACTGGTTTAAGATTCCACTCTTGGGAGAGGTTGAAACTATAATTGTTAGGTATTAAATCTTGGTTGGTAACTTAGGCTTAATACAGGTGATTATATTTTGGGCGTTGATGTTTCTTTTATTTCTTTCTTTTTCTTTTTTTTTTTTTTAAGGATTATTTATTTGTCAGAGATAGGGGGAGGGAGCGCAAGCACGTACAAACAGGGTAGCAGCAGGCAGAGGGAGAAGCAGGCTTGCTGCCAAGCAGGGAGCCTGATGTGGAACTAGATTTTAGGACCCTGGGATTGTGACCTGAGCAGAAAGCAGATTCTTAACCAACTGAGCCACCCAAGCATCCCTCTCTATTTTATAATACAGATCTTAAAAAAAGTGACTTGAGGGGCACCTGGGTGGCTCAGTGGGTTAAGGCCTCTGCCTTCAGCTCAGGTCATGATCTCAGGGTCATGGGATCGAGCCCCACATTGGGCTCTCTGCTCAGCAGGGAGCCTTCTTCCTCCTCTCTCTCTCTGCCTGCCTCTCTGCCTACTTGTGATCTCTGTCTGTCAAATAAATAAATAAAAAATCTAAAAAAAAAAAAAGTGACTTGAATGACTCAAGTCAATATTGACTTAATGCAGAAAGTTCCCCCATTTCCCTGATTTGAACAATTGAGCCTTTGCACCCGCATGCTCTTTTTAATTGCATAATAAACTTAATTGTATCATAAAGAGTTGTTTAGTAAAAGGTAAAGGAGAGCAAATCATTATGTTCCCCCCATCTTTGGGAAGTTTTTCTTTGGGAATGAATGATTAAATCCCAACCCCCCGAAAGCATCAGGTGTGCTAATGCTCACCTTTATTTTTGCCTTCTTAATTATTTCTAGATTTTAGAGAAAAGGAAAAAAGAGAAAAACCAAAAACCACATGAAATCATTTATTCAACTGGCAATTTCCCAGTCCCAAATCCTTTATTGAACCCAACTTTTCAAATGTGTTTTCAGTTAACATCAGTGATACACTTTGAAGCAAAAGTCTTTTCATAGTTCTTAGCTGTCTTTCAAAAACATGAGCTTTCACTTTGCTTTCTTGTGTTTATTGCAGGCTTTCTTAGAAATGGCTTCTGAGGAAGCTGCGGTTACTATGGTGAATTATTACACTCCTGTTACTCCTCACCTTCGAAGCCAGCCTGTTTTTATTCAGTATTCCAATCACAGAGAACTTAAGACTGACAATCTACCTAATCAAGCTGTAAGTATTAAAGGCATTTTAAAAATTAGTTACAAGAACTCATGGTATAATAACATAGAATTAATTTTCTGTTTTTTAGAGGGGAAAAAAAAATCTTGTGATTTCCTTCATGTTAGGATGCTTTATTAGTAAAGATTGTGTGTGTAAATTCCTACCTGAAGGCTTAAGTAGTACTACTTAGAAATAGGTTTGAAGTTCTGATATTAGGAATCGTATTAGTTTTCCCTTGAAACTTTTTATGAGTAAAAGAAAAACTTATATTTCTATCTCTTAAAATTTCAGATCTAAAAAGAACTTTTCACAGAATATACAGACTCATAACAGAGGCAGTAAGAATTTGAGTGAAACTTCTGTAGTGATGTTAAGTAACGGAATTTAACATTTAAAATGTTAATAAGAATTTATATAGAAACATTCATTAAATATATTTTGACACTCCTAGATAAACGTGGATTGTAGAATATCAACATCTCTAACCTCATTTTTCAGTTTTTGATATAGTTCGTGTTGACTTTTTCTGTGTTTCTCCAGGTTGATATGTAGTAGCTAAAATAGTAATTTGAAGTTATTCAAGGGTAGAAAAATTGATCCACAAAGCAGGAAAGAGGTTTTTTATTATGTTAAGAGCAAGTTTGGCCCCTATATTCTTACTCTAGGCAAAAGAACTCCACCAGCTCTTTGAATTTAAATTATAGTTTTCCACATTCTTAAAATGATAACTTTTCCTGTGCATAATCCTTAAGTTGTTCTAAGAGCTATTAACAATATATAATAACCTATATAAACTTAGTATTTGAGATGTCAGCTTTACATTTTTTACGTATTAGACTTTTTAAAATGAAAAACTGACTTATAAATTCTTAATTGCATACATTCTCATGGTAAAACATTGAAACAATCTAGAAAAGTAAAAAAATAACAATAACAGCATTGAAAACAATCCAGTTATCCAGAGAGAGCTAATTAGGTAACATTTTGCTAACAGTTTGGTGTGAACCCCTTCTCTATTCAGGTGTATAATTATCTGTGTATATAATTTTATATCATTGGAATCCTAATGTTTTGAAAGGTATTTTTTTCTATGTAATATGTCATGGATGTTGTTTCATGACAACAAGGGTAGAATTACTTCATGATTTTTAAATGAATGCTTAATACTCTCTTCTATAAGATTGCTACAATCTATCAGTATCTTGTTAATAGAAATTGAAATTGTTTCCAGTTTTTTGCTTTTACAAAAAACACTATAGGGGTGCCTGGGTGGCTCAGTGGGTTAAGCCGCTGCCTTTGGCTCAGGTCATGATCTCAGGGTCCTGGGATCGAGTTCCGCATCGGGCTCTCTGTTCAGCGGGGAGCCTGCTTCCCTCTCTCTCTCTCTCTCTCTCTGCCTGCCTCTCTGTCTACTTGTGATCTCTCTCTGTCAAATAAATAAAATCTTAAAAAAAAAAACAACAAAAAAAACCCACTATAGCAACATTCTTACATATCTTAGCCCACTTGCAAAATTTTCTTATTAGTTTACATATGTGGCCTTATGGATTGCTTTTTTAAAAGAATATATTTTACTTACGGGGCAGCTGATAATGTGTGAGCAAGCAGTTTTCTTGTCTTTGTTAATACGCTATGTGAGAAATGACGTCTTACTGTTTACTTAGTATTTATTTGATAATTTATAGTGATTTCTATTAATGCAGTTTTTTCCTGGTAAAATATATATAACATAAAATTTACAATTTTTAATGATTTATTTAACGATTTAACAAGTTCAGAGCATTTGGTACATTCACATTGTGTAACCCATCACCACCATCTTCTCCAGATTCTTTCATCTTCCCAGACTGAAACTCTGTACCCTAAATACTAATTCCTCATTCCCCCACTCCTCTAGCCTCTGGCAGCCATTCTACTTTCTTTCTTTCTTTTTTTTTTTTTTTTTTAAAGATTTTATTTATTTGACAGACCGAGATCACAATTAGAGAGGCAGGCAGAGAGCGAGGAAGGGAAGCAGACTCTCTGCTGAGCAGAGAGCCTGATGCGGGGCTTGATCCCAGGACCCTGCGATCATGATCTGAGCCGAAGGCAGAGGCTTTAACCCACTGCGCCACCTGGGCGCCCCCATTCTACTTTCTGGTTCTGAGTTTTGTCTGCTAATACAGTTTTTAAAAAAAAAAAAAACTTTATTTATTTATTTGACAGAGATAGAGAAGGAGGGAGAGAGTATAAGCCAGAGAGAGAGGCAGAAGCAGACTCCTTGCTGAGCAGAGAGCCCAGCTCGGGGCTTGTTCCTGGGACCCCAGGATCATGACCTGAGCTGAAGGCAGACTCTCAACCGATTCACCCAAGAGTCCCTGCTAATACAGTTTTTAAAATATTTTTATGCAATAATCAAATCTCTTTAAGATTATATTATGGTTTCTGATTTTGATACCATGCTCATAAAGACCTAGTGTAGCAACATTTAAAAACTTTTTTTAACCTATTCTCATACTTTTATGTTTTAGCTGTTTTTACTTTAATGTTTAAAGTTTTATTTTATTAGAAATATTTGGAGTTGGGGAGTGAGGGTATAGGTTTTGGTCTTTTTTTTTTTCTTCTTAACTCCCAGTGACCAGTTTCTCCCTTACTATTTTTTTTTAATAACCCATTTATTATTATCCACTCATGTGAAACTTGTCCTTTGTCAAGTTCTAGTTTTCCACACACTTGCTTTCCCCTACTTACAATATACATATATATATATATGCTTTTCTAGACATGCATACACATTCTGCTTGCATGGCCCTGATAAACTCTCTTGTGTGGGCTGCTCATTTGCCCACATTACTTCATTACTCAGTGTCTAATCCGGACTACCTTTTGGATTCCACTCTGCTCCATTCCTTTTTCCATGTTCCTAGAGCTAATGACCTCTCCAGTATTGATATATTATTGAATAGGGCTGGCTCTTTTCAGCCATTAGATATTTACTGTATTTTAAAAATTGGGACACCTGGGTGGCTCAGTTGGTTAAGTGTCTGCCTTTGGCTCAGGTCATGATCCCAGGGTCCTGGTATGGAGCCCTGCATCGGGCTCCCTGCTCAGCGGGAAGCCTGCTTCTCCCTCTCCCACTCCCCCTGCTTGTGTTCCCTCTCTCACTGTCTCTCTGTCAAGTAAATAAATAAAATCTTTTAAAAAATATTATTCATTCAGGGCACCTGAAGGTGGCTCAGTGGGTTAAATCCTCTGCCTTAGGCTCGGGTCATGATCTCAGGGTCCTGGGATCGAGCCCCGTATCAGGCTCTCTGCTCAGCAGGGAGTCTGCTCCCCCATCCCCGCCTGCTTCTCTGCCTGCTTGTGATCTCTGTCTGTCAAATAAATAAATAAAATCTTAAGAAAAAAATATTCATTCATTCTTCTTTTTTTTAAGTAGGCTGCATACCTAGCATGGAGCCCCATGCAGGTCTTGAACTTAGAACCCTGAGATCAAGACCTGAGCAGAGATCAAGAGTTAGACGTTTAACTGACTGAACCACTCAGGCACCCCCAACTAGTTACTATATTTTATTTATTTCTTCAGATAGAATAGAATTATTTTGGTAACTCCTACCCCCCCCAATTGGATTTGGGTTGATTTTACAGATTAATTTGAAGATAATTTACATATTTATATTACTCTCTCATCGTTTGGAGGAGGAAGTTATATTTGTCTCCTGTCTTTCATTAGAGTTTTTAAATTTCCTTCATATAAGTCATGGAAGTTTTCTTATTAGTTTGATTCCTAAATATGTTAGTATAAGTCTTGAGGAAGAAATAAACAATTAAATAAAACTCTTAAAGACTGGATTATTCTAAAGGGAAACTGTGAGAAATCCCAGTTGCTTGGCAACCAAAGCCAGCCGAAATGACCTAGTTTATTCTTAGATAGCCTTGATTTCTTCCCAGTGCTCTTTCCATTTTGTTACTTTCGTGCAGTTTTTATGCATTGATGTTTGATAAAATATAATAATTTTTCTTTTATTAAAAGTCCTGCACCAAAGCGGAAGTCAGAATTGAAAGTACCTATTTGCATATATAAAATGTACCAAATGTCTTTTTATTCTGACAGCTCCAAAAAACTGATAAATTACTATTTCATTATCTTTTGTTCTTTGAATAACAAGATAACCCAAAACATGTCCATAACTTCTTTTCCAGCCTATGGACTTACTTGCCAGAGGGTCAGGTGAATATCAAATATTTTTATCCTTTTATTTAAACTAAAAGGACTACTAAAAATTTAAATCATATTTTGAGTTACAGCATTTGAGAATTTTTTTTTTTTAAATATAGTCATTGTGGTATAGACAGGTGTTTTTTGACCTTGTGGGTGAACATTCATAAATCTGACAAGATAACCATGGAAGGATTTTTCCCTAAAAATGTCCTAAAAAAATCATCAAGCTGTACACTTAAGGTCTGTGCATTTTATTGTATATTTATTTCCATATCAGTTTTAGAAATGTCCTTTTCACATTATCCAGGCACATTTAAATTTTATATGAAGTATATTAACCCTCCCCACAACAATAAAATATTTGTTGATTTTCCAGTCATACTACTGCTATTTTCTTTAATTAATAGTTAATACAACTATTCCACAAAGTTTGTTTGTAAAACATTTAAAAATAAGGGGCACCTGGATGACTCAGTGGGTTAAACATCTGTCTTCGGCCCAGGTCATGATCCCAGAGTCCTGGAATCGAGCCCCCTTGGTCAGAGTCCCTCCTCAGTGGGGAGTCTCCTCTCCCCCTGCTTCTTTCCTCAGCTTGTGTGGGCTCTCTCTAATAAAATAAGTAAAATCTTTTAAAAAAATCTAAAACTTATCTCCCATAGTAGGAATTCTACCTCATAATTTGTAGCATCAAAGACACAGAACATAAGTCAGCTATGTGAAATAATCCTTTTATATTAAAAAAAACACATTTCTCAGGGTGCCTAGGTGGCTCAGTTGGTTAAGCCTCTGCCTTCAGCTCAGATCGTGATCCTAGAGTTCTGGGATCAAGCCACTTGATGGACTCCCTGCTCAGCAAGAGTCTGCTTCTCCCTCTGCCTCTGCCCCTCCCCTGCTCCTTCCTCCCTCTGTCTCTCTCTGAAATAAATGAATAACATTTTTAAAAAAAGAAGAAGAAGAAGATTAAAAAAACATTTGTCCTTTTCCCCCCTGACTTTTCAGTTGCCCTCAGTGGAGAATATGACTCAATTTTATTTATTTTTTTTAATGCTTTGCCTAATTAAAAATTGAAACTACAAAGTTACTTGCAAAATAATTCTGTCTTCGTTTCAGGTATTATTTTCTCAGATTTTTATTGTCAAAAACATTTCTAGCATGCCTGCTACTCAGAGACCTTTGTACGCAGTGCACTATGAAATACTAATGCAGAATATATTGAGAACTGTAGAGTGATTAGGACAATATATACCAGGGCTGCTTATACTTCTCCATTATGGTAGTCCAGATTCCCAAGAGGAAGAGTGAAGGAAGAGGAACTATAAGAACGAGAATAGTAATATTAGTAGCAGTAAGCATATATGTGGAATTGTTTAATAAAAAGGATTGGTAGGGGTGCCTGGGTGGCTCAGTGGGTTAAGCCTCTGCCTTTGGCTTAGGTCATGATCTCAGGGTCCTGGGATCGAGTCCCACGTCAGGCTCTCTGCTTGGCGGGGAGCCTGCTTCCTCCTCTCTCTCTCTCTCTCTGCCTGCCTCTCTGCCTATTTGTGATCTCTCTCTGTCAAATAAATAAATAAAATCTTAAAAAAAAAAAGGATAGGTAGAATGATCGATGACATAATGAAGTGAAGTCAGCGAGGTAAAGTTTACTTTTGGTTATGCAGGCTTACTTTTATAAAGATTTAATCACCTTCATCTAAGAGAAGAAGCCTTTATTCCACTTAGATCCTCTCTATGATGACATCTTCCTCTAGACTTTCCAGAGTTGTGTTCAGTATGGTAGTTGCCAGCTATGTGTGGCTAAATTTAAATACATTTAAAAATGAAAAACCTAGGATGCCTGACCGGCTTAGTCGGAAGAGTGTGTGACACGTGATCTCAGTGTTGTGAGTTCAAGTCCATATAGGGCATAGAGATTACTAAAAACAAGTAAACTTTAAGAAAAGAAGAAAAAATTTAGTACATCAATTGCACTTGGCACTTTTCAAGTGCTCACTAGCCACATGTGGCTAGTCACTATCATATTGGACAGTGTAGATATTGAACATTTCCATCATCCCAGGAAACTCTGTTGGAGTTTATCTTCCATGTCTGTGCTTACTTTTGTGTGTATATGTGTGAGGGAGAGAGGACAGACAGTTATAAATACTACTTTTATGTTCTTGTCTCCTAATTCTAACTTCTGTGTCATTTCTGGGTCTTTTTATTTTTTAATTGACCCCCACCTCACCCTCATCTAATGATAGGCTCAAAGTTGAGGTCTGAATCAGTTTTCAAATTTGAAGGCAGTAGAACCCTTTTTCTAAATAAACTCATACGGAGGAGCCTAGTATAAAATAGATGAGACGAACTGCTGTGTTTGAAGCAGGGTTAGGATGCTCGGTTTTCCATGGGCATGGCTGTTTTTTAAAGAGCATAGTTTCAAAAACCAATGGTATAAAATTTTCAAGTAATTATTTATATGCTGTTCTCAAAGATGATGATTCTTTGGAAACTGGATGTTGGGCACTTTGTACATTACCTGATACATAAGAGTATGTAGGGCCTAAAGATGCTGTTAAAAGTATAAAAAAAGGGGTGCCTCAGTCCGTTAACCATCTGCCTTCGGCTCAGGTCATGATAGCAGAGTCCTGGGATCAAGCCCCGCATCAGGCTCTCTGCTCAGCGGGGAGTCTGCTTCTCCCTTTCTCCCTGCCCTTCCTCCTGCTCCTGCTTTCTCTCTCTCTCAAATAAATAAATCTTAAAAAAAATAGTACACACCTCATAAGTTGTTGTGAGAATTAGAGATATTTGTGTAGTGAGTGCTTAGAATGATGCCTGCACATAGTGTTCCATAAATGTTTAATTATAAATAAATATTGTCGTCTTACTAAAAAAGAGAAGAAGCTTGTCTGCCTGACCCTGCTTGTGCTCTTACATCTCATGCCAGGCTGCCCCACCATTGAATTCCTTCCTTGCCCCATTCAGGCCCTCATGGACCTGGTCTTCACTTTGCTCAGACTATCTACACTATATTAGTCCACACTGTGTGGACCCTTTCCTGACTGTCCTTGGGCTCTGACAGTCCTTTGTACCCTTCTTCTGTTCCTCAGGTTCTTATGTCTAGCATTGAGCCACCCCCACACATAGAAGGTTCATATCTTATTTGGGCTCATGTTCCCCTTGCCAGGCAGCCTGACCACACAGATGTTCTCCTGACATTGCTTGGGCTCACGTGATGCTCATGCCAGGATGCCTTCCTATAGGGATGCATTCCTAACCCCCTCTGAACCACTGTAGCTTCTCTCTTCCATATTTGCATCTAGCAGGTGCCACCCAAAGGTTTTAGAACTCAATTGTTTAGGGAGAGAAAAGGAAGAGGTACTTGAGTGGTTTCTAAGTCATCTTTAATGTTACTTTCACATTTTTTTTCTTACTGTCATTTCAAAATTAGGAAATAAAAGGGCTCCTGGGTGGCTCAGTTCAACTCTCAGTTTTGGCTCTGTTCCTGATCTTGTGGGTAGTGGGATCGAGCACCACGTCAGCTTGCACTCAGCGTGGAGTCTGCTTGGGATTCTCTTCTCTCCCTCCGCCCACACCCTACCCCCGTTCGCACACACGCTCTTTGAAAAAATTAGGAGATAAAAATCCACATCCAAATTTTCCTCTTCGCCATGTGTTTTTTTTTTTTCATTCAAGTAAATTTAAGCACCTTTCTTAAATATTGTGTCATTGTTACATGAAAGCAAGACTTTGAATCTTAACTGATTACAGATTTAGAATATGTGCATCTAGAGAAAGTAGATATGTATATTTTTATTTAACTATATTACTTCATAGTACTCTACACCAACTGATTTTTAGGATTCATGTAGTGCTTCAGTGTAACTAAAAGTTCTCATTTTGGATCATTTTATAGAGAGCCCAAGCTGCATTGCAGGCTGTCAGTGCTGTCCAGTCGGGAAGTCTGGCCCTTCCTGGAGCTCCTACCAATGAAGGCACAATCCTACCTGGGCAGAGCCCTGTGCTCCGAATAATTATTGAAAACCTCTTTTACCCTGTTACTCTGGAAGTTCTTCATCAGGTAAAGTGGAATAATACTCTTAAGAGACACATGTGACCTCCAAACCCTTGATGTTTTATTATCTTTAGAGTTTTTTGGTTGTTGATTTTGGTTGGTATATTTGTTTAAATAATAATAATTTTTTAAAAAGCCTTCAACATCCTGTTTCAGGTAAGAAATAGTATCAATTAGAGATAAAATTTTTTAAGGACTTTATTTGTTTATTTGTCAGAGAACACAAGCAGGGGGAGTGGCAGAGGGAGAGGGAGAAGCAGACTCCCTACTGAGCAAAGAGTGTGATGTGGGACTCGATTCTAAGACCCTGAGATCATGACCTAGCCAAAGGCAGATGCTTAACTAACTGAGCCTCCCAGGCACCCTAGAGATAACTTTTTGATAGCTTTCTTTTTCTAACTAAAATACTTGATTTAAAGGGATATATAAGAAATTCTTATTACCTAAGCATGAAAATGAACAAATTATAAAATCCTGTAAAAACCGCTAGTAATAATTATTCCTAGAAAGTTAAATCAATATAGAAAACAACTAACTTATTTCTTTTGACTCCTTTCATATGAGTATTTTCATTTTAAAAACTCTGAAAGAAAGTTGTGTGATAATTCTGCATATGTAAAATAGAAGTATCATATTAAATACTGACTGATAACCAACATAGTTTTCATAGGCTACTCATTAATATTTCTAAACTGTTGTGATAAAAGACACTCCACCAGATCATGGCCTACTATGAATATATTGAATTTAAGAACTGGAAACTCACTTAGTTACATAATTTTATAGTGGATAAAACAGACTCCAGTAATTGATTAATTAAATATTGTAGAGAGTAATTGAAAAGCCAGTTAGAACTCAAGCCTCCTGATTTGAGTGCTTATTATATTTTTAACTGATGCTCCATATATACACATATCCTCAAAATGTACAGTTACTTGGTAACCTGTATGCATGAACATTTGCATCTAGCCCAAAACCTTCAGTTAGTTTTTGTCCTCTTTTGCTGCATATTGATTCCATTTCATTATACCTGTCAGCCCATATATCAAAATGTTAAAACACTAAAACATGCTTATTTCTTATTTATATCTCAATATATATTGCATAGCATGATACCAAGTCAGTCCAGAATCATTTAATTGTTTTTCAGACCTTTGGATTTACATTACTAAGTGAAGAATCATAGGGGTATATATGTGCATGTGTAGTTAAGAATTGCATTCCATCCTAGTCTCACATTTTATCGATAAGGAAACTGGGGTGTTTAAAAGTTGTTACTCTCCCACAGTCTTTGTACTAATTGGCAATAAAGCTCAGATATAGTTCCTGTGCCATGCATGTAAATATCAAAATATACCATTTATTAGGCCTACTGTGTTCCCTATGATAGCTTTTTGCAAGCCATTTTCTAAATAAATGCATTTGTGAAATTTATCTTAGGGAGGGCTCTAACAGTGCTATCTATAGCCACCCTCATTCCTTAACAGGGTTCAACAGTTGCTTAGGTGATTGGCTTCTTGGTTCTGGTAGATTTTCTTCTCTTGTTACCCCAGAGTGTTACTGAACATTCTATGATCCATCAGCAGCGTTTGCTTTTGTAACTGTAACATTGAAACTATTGCTATCTAACTTACAAAAGGTGTTTTTGTCCCTGTGGTCAACATTGCCATCAAACAGCCTTGAACTTAGCTACCGTCATGTGGTCCTGTCCCATCATTCCAGTTATCGTTTCACTGGGAGCAGTAACAAACCTTGTTTCTCTCCCAAAAGATCACAGTGTCCTTCAGGGTGAAGAGGAGTGATTCTGAGAGTCTAAGTAGTAACCATTGGGGTAAGACTCTCAGCCTTTCAGCTAACTGCACTCCATTCCCACTGCTGGTGGAATAAAACCAAAGTCCTTACTAAGGCCCTTCAGGTTCCCATATGCAGACCTCTCCCCATCTCTTTAACCTCTTTCCCTAATATTTTGCTTATTTAGCCCCCAGCTTTTCTGGCCCTTTTACTGTTTCCCCTCCCCCCAGTTAATTGCTGTCTTAGTCCATTTCTATTTCTTAGGCCTGGAGCACTCTTCCCTGAGTTAGTGACTTTGTTGAATCTACGTCATTCAATTTTCAGGTCAAATTTACCTCTTCATTCTTTCTCTAATTATGTTAAGCCCTCTCCTCCAGCACTTTGTATCATTAGCCAACGAAAGTGTAGAATAGCATAATGATTAAGGATACAAGGTCTGGAGCTGGTTTGAATCTTGGCTTTGTCATTTACTGTCTCTATAACGATGAGCAAGTAACTTACCCTCTTTGTATCTTTTTATTATTTCTATGCATTTAAAGCCCCTAGAGAAGTGTACATATTAAGGTATATATTTGAAAGGTACATATTAAGTGCTCAAGAAATGTTAGCTGTAATTATCAGATGCTAGTAAATTGCATTTGATTGCATTACTAAATTGCATCACTAAAATGCTACTAATAAACTAATCCTTGCTCTTATTGTCTTATCTATTAAGATATAATTTCGTAAGTAATAGCATAAAATGTGATGAATATTGTGATGAAGGAGTACATGGAAGTGTGGATTTTGTTGCTTCTGTTATAATTAATTAGCAGATTATTTAATACTTTTTGCTGAAGAGTTGCCATTAGCTTAACTGTTCTCTAACATCCATTGAAGCTAGTGTTTTTTCTTTAGCTCATGGTGAGGGGATTGAGTGGCTGAGATGAGAGCAGTGCTATTTCAGATGAGGAAAGCTAAGGGAGCTTTTCAATATGACATTTGAGCAGAGGCTTGAAGTATGTGAGGATATAAGTTATGTGTACATGTGGTAGCATAATCTAGTCAGAACAGGAAGTGCAGAGTCTCTAAAGTGGAAGTGTGCTTTAATGCGTTGAAATATCAGAAATGAGACTATGTTTTGTAGTGTAAGAAGTAGGAAGGCCATAAATGATAGAGTCTCAGAAGATTTGGGATCCAGCTGATGGGAAGCTATTAGAAGATTTTGAGTACAGTAGTAAAATGATAGATTTATGTTGCAGTGAAATCACTCTTGTTGCTATGTTAAGAATAAACATATAGGTGTAAGTGGACGATCTTGGCATAGTCCAGATGAGAGATGGTGAGACCCACGTGAGGATGTTGTCACAGGCAGTGATGATAATGGATGTATTTGGAAGGATTTGCAGATGGTTTGAGTAGATGTGGATTATGAAGAAAAAGAGAAGTAATCAGGAATGCCTTTGAGACTTTGGGTATGAGCCTCTGCTAAATACAGCAATCTTGTACTAAGATAGTGAAGACTGAGTGAAGGGGCAAAAAGATTTGGGGCAAGGGTGGGAGGTAGTGGTTTGGAGATGTTAAGCTTCCTATTAGGCATGCAAGTGGTAGATGTTGAATAGACAGTTCGTAAATAAGTCTGGATTGGGTGTAAGAATTCAGGGCTGGAGATGTGGTTATCATCAGCGTATGGGCGGTAATTAAAACCATTGGATTAGATGGCGTCACATAGAGTATTTATAGATAAAGAGGACATTTATCGACTGATCCATAATGTAAATTCAGCCTGCATACTAAAAAATTCCTTTGTGCGCTGAAAAAGTTCAGACAATGTTCTCATATAATCCATTACTTCCAAGTACTGTTATTTATGGGGGACTTTTATGAATGTCCATTAGATGAATGTCTTTGGGATAAAGGACTGATCGTTTTGAATTGCAGAACAAAGAAAAATAACTTGGAAAAAGCAATTATTTCGATATTGAAAGAATCAGTGCTAGTAATGTAAAATTCTTGTTCTTGAGGCACAGTGAATGGTTCAGTTGGTTAAGCATCTGCCTTGGGCTCGGGTCATGATCTTGGAGTCCTAAGATCAAGTCCTACATTAGGACTTGCTCAGCAGGGAGTCTGCTTCTCCCTCTGCCTCTCTATCTGCTTGTGCTTGCTCACTCTCTCTCAAATAAATTAAAAAAAAAATTTTTTTAAATAATAAAATTCTGGTTCTTAAGTCTTACCGTTTTGTTGGGTACAAAAACTGTTGTAAACAAATTATGGCCAATACACTTTTTACAAGTGAGTACAAATGAACTTTTTCAGTCTCTAGTAAGTGCTACTTTTATAAAAATCATGATGAAGATTAATTTTACCTGACTTTGATCTTAGTATTCTCTTTATCCCATTTTTAAAGTCTGAAAAGATTAAAATGCACAGGAAACATCAAGAGTTGAGTCTGTGCGTTTATGACAGCAAAATAAGTATATTAGGGAAATAGAGTCACAGAGTCAAATTATTATTGTAATCAATATTAATAAATCTGTACATATTAAACTTTCCCAAATGATAATCTTTTTTTTTTTTTTTAAGGTTTTATTTATTTATTTGACAGAGATCACAAGTAGGCAGAGAGGCAGGCAGAGAGAGAGGAAGGGAAGCAGGCTCTCTGCTGAGCTAAGAGCCCGACGCGGGACTCGATCCCAGGACCCCGAGATCATGACCCGAGCCGAAGGCAGCGGCCTAACCCACTGAGCCACCCAGGCGCCCCCCCCAAATGATAATCTTATGAGACCAAATTGTTTTAAAATTAGTATTTTGGTAATTATGAAAAGATGTTAAAAATCACACTTGAGGCATTAGCCTGGATTCCCTGATGTTGGTCCTCACTTACTTTGTTCAGAAGTATCAGAATGATCTTTGTAGTTCCTCTCTCAACAAATACAGTCGAGGGGACTCTGGATAACTCCCCATGATTAGCCAGTTCGGTCCATTTATTTTTTATTTATTAATTTTTTAAAAGATTTTGTTTATTTATATGACAGAGAGACAGCAAGAGAGGGAACACAAGCAGGGGGAGTGGAAGAGGGAGAAGCAGGCTTCCCACTGAGCAGGGACCCTGATGTGGGGCTCCATTCCAGGACCAACCTGAGCCAAAGGCAGACACTTAATGACTGAGCTGCCCAGACACCCCTAGTTCAGTCCATTTATATTCTGTTAGCACATTCGTTAAAAATCACACAGCCCAACAACAGTCAGGATGTACATTGTACTTGGTGTTCAAGTTAAATGAGAGAAAGAATATAAACATTAAGGAAATCTGAAAGTTAAGTTAAAATTAACTAAGTTCTGTGCATAATTTTGTGTAAAATTATTCCAAATTTGAGAACAAATTATATGTTCTTGCTATTTCATTAATATTTTACATCAAAAATGTTTATTTAAAAAAAATTTTTTTTTAGATTTTATTTATTTGTCAGAGAGACAGCGCACAAGCAGGGGAAGTGACAGGCTGAGGGAGAAGCAGGCTCCCCACTGAGCAAGGAGCCTGATGTGGGACTCGATCCCAGGGTCCTGGGATCATGACCTGAGCCAAAGGCAGACGCTTAACACTGGGCCACCCAGGCGTGTTTTTGTTTTTAAAAAATTGTGTGCTGGGGCACCTGAGTGGCTCAGTGGGTTAAAGCCTCTGCTTTCAGCTCGGGTCATGATCCCGGGATCCTGGGATCGAGCCCCACATCGGGCTCTCTGCTTGGCCGGGAGCCTGCTTCTTCCTCTCTCTCTGCCTGCCTCTCTGCCTACTTGTGATCTCTGTCTGTCAAATACATAAATAAAATCTTAAAAAAAAAAAACAAAACTGTGTTACTATAATTCTCCAATCAGGTCTGAGTATACTTCTTTATCAGTTAATAAAAGGCATTTACTGTGTACCTATTTATATGTTAAGAATTACACTCAGTGATATAGAAATGATTAAGACAAAGTATATACCTTCAAGAAGCTCTCAGTCTAATTAAAGGAGGCAGATAAGTAGACAAATGTATAGTACAATATAAGTAAAACAAAATAAATACTTATATTCGAGACCAAGAAGGGAGTAATACTCTGGAAAGAGAATGAACTCTGTTTATATTTGGGAGAGGCAGAGAATTTTCTGGTGTCATTACTTCCTGAGCTGAGTTTTGGAAAAGATAAACGAAAATATATTGGTTTCGGCACAGAGTTCTAAGAAAAGGGAATACCCACACGTGTAGGCTTAGAAGTCTGAAACCACTTTGTATATTTAGAGAACTATAGACAACTGCACATTGTTGGTGTAAATAGTATGGTATAAAAAGTACCAGGAAATGTGGTTAGAGAGGTACACCAGGGCAAAATTATATATGATATAATCTTGTACTTTAGAATAGTACCTGTGGCTGCAGTAAAAAAATCTGTTGCTACTCCTTTAGCCAACACTCAGTTGATGCACTCGTAATATTTAGATTGGGGGTTGTATGTGTGTGACCATAGTATCACCAAAGGCGGAAATAAGGAAAATACAAGACCTTTTCCCAAGAATGCTTATATCTTAAAGAAAGATACAACATAAAATCTATATTCTTTGATAGTCATGTGAGAAGAAGGCAAATTTGGTCCTTTAAAAAAAAATTTATTTATTTGAGAGAGAGACACCATGAGTTGGGGTAGGAGACGGGGGAAGCAGACTCCCCGCTGAGCAGGGTGCCTGCCACAGGGCTTGAGCAGCGCCCCAAGATCATGACATGAACTGAAGGTAGACACTTAACTGACTGAGCCACGCAGGCCTCCCAGTTAAAAAGGGAGGGCCATTTGGCTATTAGGGACACTCAGAGATAGTATTTGATAATAGCAGTTTGGTATTCTTTTATAAATTCTAAGACTGTTATCTAGGACACACAAGTATACTGAAGAAATGCCTGTTACAGGACCATTAAAAATACAAAAACAAGGGGTGCCTTGTTTTTGTATTTTTACATGGCTTTGCGGGAAGCGTGCTTCTCCCTCTCCCACTCCCTCAGCTTGTATTCCCTCTCTTGCTGTGTCGCTCTCTGTCAAATGAATAAATAAAATCTTTTTTAAAAAATACAAAAGCAAATTACTTATGTTTTTCAAAATAGTTGAATGAGAGATTAAGATCCTGGAGTTCTAAATATGAGCATAATTAAATTATCTGCATTTTTAAAGACATTAAATAAAGAACCCTCAGACATCTGATTTTAAATAATAACATTTTTTGGTTAGCTCTTCTAGGACAAATTGTTTCCACAAATCTTGGTAAATAGTACTATCTCCTCTAAGAAGTGTCTGACTCTGAGCTGATAATATGTTAAAGAATATTTTTGCCAAAAATTAGTATTTGGACTTTAAGATGGTTTATTTTGAGGGGTTTAAAATATATATACGTTTTACTATTTTAACCTCTTTTAATTGTGTAGTTCAGTAACATTAAGTACGCTCACATTGTTTTTCAGTTATCACCAAACATCTTGTATCTACAAAATTTTTTTTATCTTCCTAAGCTGAAACCCATTAAACAATAATTCCTCATTTCCCCTTTCTCTCAGCTACTGGTAACTAAGATTCTACTTGCTGTCTCTGTGAATTTGACTATTCTAGGTTACTCATATAAGTGGAGTCATGCATAATTTTTCATTTTGTGACTGGCATATTTCACTTAAATGTCTTCAAGGTTCATCCATGTTGTAGCATGTGTCAGAATGTCCTTTCTTTTAAAGGCTGAGTAATACTCCATTGCATATATTTACCACATTTTTGTGGGTGGATATTTAGGTTGCTTCCATCTTTTGCAAATAAGGCTGTTGAACATGGGTATACAAATAGCTCTTTGAATCCCTGCTTTCACTTCTTTTGGGTTTATACTCAGAAATGGAATTGTTGGATCATATGGTAATTGTATTTTTTATTTCTTCAAAGAACCACCATACTATTTTCCATAGCAGCTACACCATTTTACATTCCCACCAACAGTGCACAGGAGTTCTGTTTTCTCCACATCCTCCCCAGCACTTGATATTTCTCATCCTTTTTCATTTCATTTTTATTCATAACACTTTTTTATGATGAGACATCATGTTGTTTATTTATGGTCTATCCTTCCTCAAGGCAGAGGCTCTTGTCATTCACTGGTGATTTCCCAGGGTGTAGAACAGCGCTCTGTGAATATTGAATGAATTAATGGAGCAGCCTCTAGAGGAACATTTTGTAGTTTCTCTGCCTATAAAAATCTCAAGAAATAGATGCTGATTCTCATGGTGAAATAGCTGATCCACAGGACTCTTCCGGTTTCATTCATATGCTTTGTAACACCATTATCTCATAACACTGATTAATTCCTATTGTAGAGTCATGTTGTCAGTATTGTGCCAGTTATGACATACTGTAAAATAGGTGAAATACTTGAGTGCCTGTTGTCATGCACTGTGTCAGGCACTGTTTTAAGCCATGCATGGGTATAAGTCATTTTTGTATCAACAGTTTTGTTTGTTTGTTTTGTTTTTAAGATTTTATTTGTCAGAGAGAGAGAGAGCGCGCATGCAAGTGCATGCAGGGGGAGTGGCAGCAGAGGCAGAGGGAGAACCAGGCTCCCCGCCAAGCAAGGAGCCCAATGTGGGATTTGATCCCAGAACCCTGGGATCATGACCTGGGCCAAAGGCAGACACTTCACCAACTGAGCCACCCAGGTGTCCCAGTACCAACAGTTTTAATAGAGGAAATTATTTTCATTTAAAAAAGGAGTTCATGGGGCACCTGGGTGGCTCAGTCGTTCAGCTTCTGCCGTTAGCTCAGGTCATGATCCCGGGGTCCTGGGATCAAGCCCCACATTGGGCTCCCTGCTTTTCCCTCTCCCACTCCTTCTGCTTGTGTTCCTTCTCTCGCTGTGTGTCTCGCTGTCAAATAAATAAATATTTATAAAAAAAGAATAAATAAAAATGGAATTCATGAATCAAGTTATATTTATAAAGGTACATTAGCCTAATTTGTTCCTTGCTAATGTGAACTTTTTCCAGATATTTTCCAAATTTGGCACAGTCTTGAAGATTATCACCTTTACAAAGAATAATCAGTTTCAAGCCTTGCTTCAATATGCTGACCCAGTGAATGCACATTATGCCAAAATGGTAATTATGATCTTTCTTTATTTTTCATTTATCAGTCACTTCAGTGATAGCAAAGAATGCCCTCATGTCTTTTCCCTTATTGTAGTTCACAATATGTTTTTATAGTATATACATAATATAAAATTTTGTTTTTAAAGGCACTGTTCCATATGCTTTTTAAAATAATAAGTAAAAATTAACTTCCTTCATATGAAATGGTTTCAAATCATTTATCACTTCTCAGATCTTTGGGACTCATTTCTGTCATATATAAAGTCTAGAGTGGAGCACAGTATTCCTAATAAAATCTGACTAGTAAAGTAGAATTATCTTTGTCCTTGTGTCTTCATTTTCTTCTATTAAATTAGCCATATTGGTTGATACCGTTTTTGTAACCTTATTTGCTATTGAATTTTGTTGAGCTCTGAATTGGTGAAGATACTACATTTTAGGAAGTTTGCTGCTGTTGGTTTATATTGCCCCCTTTTTCTTCCTTTTGTGTTTGTGTGTGTGTGTGCTTGGGTTTTGACAAGATGTAAGATTTCATGTTCAGTTTGGTTATATTTCACCGATGTCTTACTGAGATCTGTTCCTAACCCTAATTCTCTCTGGTATCAGTATCTGAATTATTTCTAATTTCTTTTCAAAGATAGGGACTAAGGCTTCTAGTAGTTTTTTGTATACTGTCTGCCTTTTGATTAGGAGTATAGACTTTATATTTGCTGTACCCTTTGTATATATTATTTTATACCATTATGATAATGTACTCATCAGTAACTTATTATAAATATTTTTGTATATTTGCATTTTCTTATGTATTTTGGTTTCTGATTTCTGTTTTTATAAATCTTAGCATTTGTGGAAGTCAAGTGACTACAAATATCCCTTTGATAAGTTTTTGTTGTTGTGAAGGGAGGCTTTGCTGATCTCTGGTCTTATATGAGAACTGACTGCAAAATTTCCCTCAAATTGTTATTCAGACTATTATAAAATAAATTTACAAGAGAAAAAAAAGAGATAGATACTTCATATGTTGTGGTTTTTACAAGTTCCATTTACAAAGGCTTTATTTCATCTTAACCTACATAAAGTATACTAAAAAGTTAAGATGAAATATAAAATCAAATCATTCTTAAACATTTGTTGGGACAAAATAATTAAAATGATAGCTAGTACGATGCTCAATAATGTATAATATTTTTCCAAGCTTTTACATTTCTCTTCTTTCATTTGATCTTACCACAGATAAGATAGGGATTATTATAACATTGTGAAAAACTGAGATTTTCTTTTTCTCTCTTATGTTCACATAGTGAGTGACAGAGGTACAAGTAAACACAGGTCTTTGGCTATTAGTCCATTTCTCTCTGCTTTATACTTGATTGCCACTCTCTGTCAAAGTAGAAGCTACTTGATTTATCAGTGTTGTTGTCTTGCAAAACATCAGTCCCTTTCTTACATGCTTTAGGCTCTGGATGGCCAGAATATCTATAATGCATGCTGCACTCTGCGTATTGACTTCTCCAAGCTCACCAGCCTTAATGTGAAATATAATAATGACAAAAGCAGAGACTTCACTCGTTTAGACCTTCCTACTGGTGATGGCCAGCCATCCCTTGAACCCCCTATGGCCGCTGCTTTTGGTGAGTAGTTCCATTTTGAGTCACAAAGCAAGTTTTCTGAAATTATAAGTTTATTTATTAATCCATGTGTATCACCCTTTTTCTTCTTGGATTCTCTCAGGATTTCTAAAGGAAAGAAAAGAATCTTGGAATAAAATGTGTTCACTGATTAAATCTTAATATTAGTAGATTCTGTTAGTTGGCAAAAACAAATGGATTATCTAAAATTGAGTTAAAAACTTATTTTCTAACATTAATCTTACACATTCTTTTATAAGCCATACAACCATTTCCTTCAAATTAATAGTGTTACATATTAACATGGCTTTGAATGTGTTGATTTATAGCCATAGAATATTGATATAAGTGCTCTTGAAAGAAATGCTTCTCTCTTCTGAAGTAGTGGTATTTTAAAACTAGGGCCTAAATTAGTGCCCTTTATGTAAGTGGCATAATCCCATAGAAATCCTCTTCTTTGAGAAGAGAATTTATCTTACTTTGTTTGGTTTTTTTAAATATCAGAACTCCTGTTTTTATCTTTAATTTGTGTGAAGTTGCATTTTTTCATTAACAAAAATACAGCCTTCTGAATTGTCTCTGCAGATACTGCTTTGAAGAGCTTTTTGTACTTATTTAAAATTAGTTATCAATAGATTTATAGTTTTAAAACAAAAAAGGAAGGAGCAGTGAATGGCCCAGTTATATCATTAGGTTAATGTGTGATACTTTTTGGTTTTGCAGCCCTCAGAAGTGTGGTTTAATATCTAGATCAGTATTAAATTTTATTTCCCATTGTGATTGGTTTCCCTTTCTCAGATGACAACATGAAATACTGCTTATTGAGCCCTTAAGTGGTATTTAGTCCATCTTTATTTTACAGGTGAGAAAAATGAATCCTTAGCCAAGTGCCCAGCATTTTCTGGAAAGTAGTTTGTAACTTTATTTCCAAGTAAAAGCCTTTTGTTCTTTATAACTGGAAAAGCCAAGTGAATTGTTGTTCATGTTCCTACATTGTTAAAACTTTTGTCTTGGTCTAACCAGATTTTTGTGTTATAATATTGGTTACCAGCCTCTACTCAGCATATCCAGTTTGGTAGAGCCCAAAGGTCTTTGTAATCACAGTTCCAGCAATACATAATTGAGGCTGTAATTAAAGTTTACCAAAACTTGGCTATCAAATGCAGAATTGCACTTACTCTAGTAACTGAGTATATACTGTTGATGTAATTAATATCCTGCATTCTGGGAGGAGGACATTTTAAAAATAGGATCAAGAATTTTGGTTTCTGAATATACAATATCAGAATATTAACATCCTTTTTCATTGTTTCAATAAATCTCAATGCAAAGTAATGTCTCCATCTTAAGATAACTGATTCATCAACAGAGAATAATAATTTTTTTTTTAGTATTATGTGAAGGTTTACCCTGCTTCTCACTAATATTTGATGCAGTTCACTGTTCCCTTGTTTTTTTCCTCTTGGCTTCTGCAGTACCAGTCTCCTGAGTGCTTCCTGCTTCACTTTCTGTTCTTTTTTTCCTTAAAGGTACTTTACAGTTCCTAGGTTAAGTCATAATTACTCTGTTTTTAGTGACATACATTATACCATTAGAAGAGCTTCTAAAATATGCAAATATATTTCTTAACACCCATGTAGTTATCACCCAGGCTAAGGAATAATAGATTTATACAGCCTGAAGAAACATTCTTTGTAGCCCTCTCGTTGATTATGTTCTCTCCCTCCCTGCTGCAAGATCAGTCTCAAATTTGACGGTAATCATTCTTTTGCTTTTCTGCTTTTCCCTTGTGTGTGTTTTTCTTACCACCCGTTATGCAGCCCTAAGTGCTAATTTAAACATTTTTTTCATCCTTTATTTAGAATTTTATGTAAATGATATCATGCTCTTCATCTTCTTTTGTGACTTGTGATTCATCCATATTTATATATGTATATATGTGGCTGTTGCTTATTCATTCTCAGTATCAAGTGTATAGATACCCATTGTATGAATATACTGCCGTTTGTTTATCCATTCCTCTGTTGATAGATGTTTGGGTTGTTTTAGCTTGAGGCTATTACGGACAATGCTGCTGTGAGATTTTCCTGATGACCCTTGAGGTTGAATGTATTTTTATTTATTGGCCATTGTCCCTTACTCTTTAACTTTGTTGCCATCTTGTGTGTGTGTTTGGCTTCTTGTTTTTTTCTTGTTTTCTTTTTGTGGGAATTTTAAAATATATATCATACCTACTAGTCCTTTCTTGGTTTTATGTGTTACAAATAGTTTCTTCCATTTTTGGCTTATTGGTTTATTCTTGTCATGGTATTTTTATTTAGTCAGATTTATTATTTGCCATGTTCTTTATATTTGTGTTTTTTATGTCTTGTTTAAGAAATCCTTTGTTACTAACCATAAGGAACTCTTGATTATAGGAAACAAAGTGAGGGTTGCTGGGGGATGGGGATGGGGTAACTGGCTGATGGCCATTAAGGAGGGCATGTGCTATAATGAGCACTGAGTGTTATATATATAAGACTGATGAATCACTGATCTCTACCTCTGAAACCCATAATACATTACATGTTAATTTAAAAAAATAAATTTTTTAAAAAATTGAAGTTAATATGTTAGGACCAAGAAAGGTTATAAAAGGATAGATAGACACCTGCCTGTTATCTAATATGCCATATTACTGCTGAATTCAGAGAAAGGTCTATCCATTAAACAAAATCATTAGCTGTTAGCATAGGCCATTGAGCTACAAAGCCAAGGAAAGTGTATTCTTCAGTTTAGAAGCCAGAGTCTAGTACCACGGCTTGATAGAGATTGGGAAGCTGTTACTAATTATCAAGGAACCCACTTCTGCAGGTGACCTGGAAAAAAAATGTGTTTTTTTACCCCCAAAGGACCTAGGCCTGCTTTTAGTAGCCTTAAAAACTGTGTTTGGAACTGAATCGATGAACTCAACTCAAGACTGAATGAATGAATCAGTGACGAAAACCAACTTTTTTTTCTTTGTCATTATTTTCATTGTTCAGTAGAAACAAATTAGTGAACTGTAACTTTATCCTTTAACTAGCTGTGTGACTTTGAGCAAGTTGTGGAACCTCTGTGTATCCCAGTTTCTACATCAGTAAAATGCTGGTAAAAAAGAAATGTATCTCCTGGGGCGACTGGATGGCTTGGTTAAGCAGTCTGCCTTCGGCTCAGGTTGTGATCCCAGGGTCCTGGGATCAAGCCCCATGTCAGGCTCCCTGCTTGTCCGTCTACCTGCTGCTCCCCCTGCTTGTGCGCTCTCTCTCTAGTGCTCTCTTTCTCTCTCAAATAAACAAAATCTTAAATATCTATCTATTTACATAAATAGATAGATAGATCTCCCCAAAAAAAAGAAGAAAAGAAAAAGAAATCCTTTGTTACCCTGACATCATAAAGATATATACTCATATTCTAAAGTTTATAGTATTTTAGTAGTTCTGTTTTGAAATAATTTAAGTTGCAAGAATAGTACAAAGAATTCCCTTATAACCAGAATTATCCAGACTCCCTAGTTCACATCATTTCACATTTACTTCATCATCTCTCTGATTATATTGAGGGCGTGGGTAGTTGTTTTTTCTTTTTCCTCTTAATACTGGAGAGTAGGTTGCAGGCAAGATGCCTCTTTATGAAAACTCAGTGTGTATTTTCTAAGAACGAGGATGTTGTTACCTAAACACAGTTAATCAAAATCAGGAAATTAACATTCATACAATACAAAAATTAGAGAATATGGATTCTCTAATCCATAGACCTTTTAAAAATTTCACCTATTGCAGAAGTAATGTTCTTTATAAGAGAATTTTTTTTCTGGTAAAGATCTAAACCAGTGTCAGGCTAATTTATTTAGCATGTCTCTTCAGAAAGTCCTTTAATTTGGAACATTTCCTCATTTTTTGTCCTTGGTGATCTTTGCATTTGTGACGATTTCAGGTTGGGTATTTCATAGACTGTCTTTCAATATGAATGTCTGTTTGAAACAGTGTTACCTTTTTGTCAGTTGATTAAATCAGGAGACACATGATGTCAGTTTATCCAGTTCCTGGTGATACTAAGTTTGATCACTTATTAAGGTGGTTTTTGCCAAGTTTCTTCCTAGTAAAATTACTGTTTTTCTTCGTAATTAATTTGTAGAGTGAATCATTGAGACTATATAAATAGACTGTTCTTCATCTCTTTTCACTCAATAATTTTATCATCCATTACAAAAATTTTTTGTTACTGTGTTGGCTGCCTTATGGGAGATTTGTTAATTCTGTCCTTCCTTTGACAGTTATTACCTGGAATTTTATTACAAAGGATTTTTTTTTCTTTTCACATCTTCCTTCCTCCCTCCCTTCCTTCCTTCCTTCCTTCATTATAAATGAATTTGATACATAACATTGTGTGAATTTAAGGTGTGTAACAAGTTACTTTGATAGATTTATATATTGTAATGATTGGCGATGTAGTGATGTATATTACATCACATAATTATAATTATGGTGTCTGTATTCATTATACTGTGCATTAGGTCTGTATGGCTCTAGTACTTATTTGTTTTTTTCATGTCAGTATGGTCTTAGAGATTCTTATTTTATTCTATAGGTTTTGTACTATTACTTTTCATTTTGTGTTCAATTTTCCCAGGTTTGACCAGTAGGAGCCCTTTCACACCATCTTTTGTGGCCCTTTGACATACCCCTATCATCATTTGAACACTTCCTGACTTTCTGGCTGAAGATAGTTGAGATCTTCTTTACCTTCCCTGTCTTAGTGCTGCAGTTGGCTACTTCAATGAGTCCCAGTTCCTTTTAGTGGAAAATGGTATTTTGAAATCAATATCCAGGCATTAGCTGGGCTCATTGGTAATAGGAGCATCATTGCTTCTTGGCATTTTGAATGAACATTACTGGGATATGTGTGTATATACTTCATAAATACATTTCTGTGTGTATGCTTCATAAATGTATGTCTCCATGTGGTTTAAAAACCCACAAATTTTAACTAATACCTCTAGTTCCAACCTAGCATCTTTTCATACTGTTACCTCCCTACTTCAAGAAGGAGATACCTAGTGTTTTAGTCTCACCATGTTTACTTAATTTGCTCAATCCTGTAATACACAGAAAGTGGCTTCAGATTTGTTAACACATACCAATTAATTTCAGCTGAGTATTTGCTTCAGTAGTTTCCTTGGCCTTGTTCATGGGTCCGTTTATTAGTCTTTCCTTTTGTCATCTCCACAGTGCTTAATATCTGATAGAGTAAATCTCTTCACTGTATTCTTCAAGAGTATCTTAGCAATACTTGATCATCTTACTTATGAATTTTAGGATGAGCTTGTCAAATCCTCAAAAATTAAAAAAAAAAAAAAAAAGCTATTGAGGTTTCCATTGGATTACATTGACATTATAAATTACCTAGAAGATAATTGACATCTTTATAGCAGAGTCCTCCAGTCTTTGAATATTGTACATCCCTCCATTTTTTTGAATGTTCATTAATGTCTTTCCAGAGAATTTGGTGACTCTTCTCCATAAATGTTTCCATGCTTTGTTTGATTTATTCCTCAGAATCATACTTTTTAGATTCTAATTCTAGACCTACTATTTATAATCTCTGTGACTTTGGGCAAATTGATTAACTGCTCTCCACTTTTGTTTCTTCATATGTGAAATGAAAATAATAGTATTCAACTGGTAGGCTTGTGATAAATATTAAATGTGCTAATGTACATAAAGAGTTTAGAAAAAAAAAAAAAGAGTTTAGAATGGTTCCTGGAATAAATGCAGTGCAAGTTTCAGTGATCATTGTTATTTCACTGTTGCTAATATAGAAATTCAGCTTTGTTGTTTCTTGATTTTATATTTAGCAACTTGATAAAATTGCATTCCTTATTTCTTTTTGTAAGCCCTTATTTTCTTTTTCCCTACTTTAAAAAGATGCACTGAACTTCTAAAATTTATATAGAAATGGAAAGAGAAGCTATTGAGAATAGTCAAAGTAATTTTAAATAATTTTTTAAAATACAAGACTCAATGTAAAGCTGCAGAAATCTAGCTAGTTTGGTGGTGTAAAAAGGATAGATAATATAGATTTACATTAATGGCGCTAAATACAGAATGTAGAAATAGACCCATACGTATCTAATTTGTTGATTTTTCAAAATGTAAAATTCCATAGGGAAAGAAGATCTTTCAGCAAGTTTTTGGACAGGTAGATACTCATATTGGAAAAAGTAAACATTTTTTCTGTATCTTGTACTATACTGACAAAGTGGATCTTTAGACCTATAATGTAAGATTTTAAACCTGTACAACTTCTACAAGAAAAAATAGGAAAAAATCTTTGCAACTTGCGATAGACAAAGGTTTCTTAGAACATAAAAAACACAAATCAAAAAAGGAAATAATTTATGTATTGTATATCAAACATTAAAAGTTTCACTGTTTATGATGTATTCAAAGTACTGAATGGGAAAAACCAGAAGCAAAGAATACTCTCCCTAGCAAAGCTATAATTCAGAATAGAAGGAGATACAGAGTTTCCGAGACAAACAAAAATGAAAGGAGTTCATTACCACTAAACCAGTCCTGCAAGAAACATTAAAGGGGACTCTTCAGGTGGAAAGGAAAGACCGAAAATGACAGTATAAAGGTGGAAAACACAAAAGCAGAAAATATGAATATTTCTATAAAAAATAAGTCAAGGACATCACACACATAAAAGGATGTAATATAATAAGATATATCTAAAACATGAGGAGAGGAGGAAAGAATGGGTTCAAACTTGGACAACCGTCAACATATACTGCTATGCAGGAGAGATCTTATACAAATCTAATGGTGGCAATAGATCAAAAACCACTAATAAACAGGCCAGAGTATAAAGAGAAAGAAATCCATGGGCACCTGAGTGGCTCAGTGGGTTGAGCCTCTGCCTTTGGCTCGGGTCATGATCTCGGGGTCCTGGGATTGAGCCCTGCGTGGGGCTCTCTGCTCAGCGGGGAACCTACTCCCCACCCCTGCTTAGTTGTGATCTCTCTATCAAATAAATAAATAAAATCTTAAAAAAAAAAAAAAAAGAAATCAAATATATCACTAAAGAAAATCCAGAAAAGATGAGAAGTGAAAGGCAAAGGACCAGAGAAAATCTTCAGAAACGGCCACAAAGCAAGTAATTAAGTGACAATAAACACATCTATCAGTAATTACTTTTTGGGGGCGCCTGGGTGGCTCAGTGGGTTAAAGCCTCTGCCTTCAGCTCAGGTCATGATCCCTGGGTCCTGGGATCGAGCCCCGCATAGGGCTCTCTGCTCAGCAGGGAGCCTGCTTCCCTTCCTCTCTCTCTGCCTGCCTCTCTGCCTACTTGTGATCCCTGTCTGTCAAATAAATAAATAAAATCTTTAAAAAAAATAATTACTTTTTGAATGTATAAATGGAGTAAATGCTCTAATCACAACATATAGGTTGACAGAATGGATTTAAAAAACAAGAGCCATCTAGGGTGCCTGGGTGGCTCAGATGGTTAGGCATCATGCCTTCAGCTCAGATCATGATCCCAGGGTCCTGGGATCAAGTCCCACATTGGGCTCCCTGTTGAGTGGGGAGCCTGCTTCTCCCTCTGCCTCTCTCTCTGTCTCTCATGAATAAATAAAATCTTTTTTAAAATATTAAAAAAAAACAAAACCCCAGACCCGTCTATACACTGCCTCCAGGAGACTCATTTCATACCTAAGGACACCTGCAGATTCAGAGTAAAGGGATGGAGAAACATCTGTCATGTAAATGGATGTCAAAAGAAAGCTAGAGTAGCAATACTAATATCATACAAAATAGACTTTGAAACAAAGACTGTAACAGACAAAAAAGGACAAAAAAGGGGACAATCCAACAAGAAGTTATAAAAATTATAAATATTTATGCACCCAATATAGAGGGACCCAAATATATAAAATAGCTAATAAACATAAAGGAACTAATCAATAGGAATGCAGTAATAGTAGGAAACTTACTTATACCAATAGACAGATTATCTAAACAGAGAGCAAGGAAACAGTGGGTTTGTAGGACACACTGGAACAAATCAGTTTAACAGATATATTCAGAATACTCCATCCTGAAATAGCAGAATACATTCTTCTTGAGTGTACACGGAACATTCTCCAGGATAGACCACATATTAGCCTACAAAACAAACCAACAAATTTAAGAAGATCTAAATCATACCTTGCATCTTTTCTGATTACAATGCTGTGAAACAAGAAGTCAACCACAAAAAAAAAAAAAATCTGGAACGATCATAAATACATGGAAGTTAAATAACATGCTAGTAAACAATGAATGGGTCAACCAGGAAATAAAAGAAATTTTAAAAGTACGTGGAAACAACTGTTAATGAAAACACAACAGTCCAAAACCTCTGAGATACAGAGGTCAAAGTAGTTCTAAGAGGGAATTAATACAGGCTTGTCTGAGGAAGCAAGAAAATGTTCGCATAAACAACTTAACCTTATACCTAAAGGAGCTAGAAAAAAACAACAAACAAAACCTAAAACCAGCAGAAGGAAGGAAATAATAAAGATGAAGGCAGAAATAAGTGATATAGAAACTAAAAACAGTAAAAACAAAACAGCAGAACAGATAATGAAACCAGGAGCTGGTTCTTTGAAAAAAATCAGTAAAATTGATAAACCTCTAGGCAGACTTGTCAAGAAAAAAAGAGGAAAGACTCAAATAAGATCACAAATGAGATAAGAAATCATGAACACCAAAGAAAGACAAACAATTATAAAAGAATATTATGAAAAACTATATGCCAACAAATTGGACAACCTATATGAAATAGATAAATTCCTAGAAACATAAGCTATCAAAACAGAAACAGGAAGAAATAGAAAATTTGAACAGCCTGATAACCAGCCAAGGAATTGAATCAGAATCAAAACACTTGGCAACAAACAAAAGTCCAAGACCAGACGGCTTCACAGGTAATTTCTACCAAACATTTAAAGAACAGTGAATACCTGTTTTTCTCAAACTATTCCAAAAAAATAAAAGATGAAGGAAAACCTATATTCATTCTATGAGGCCAACATCATCCTGATACCAAAACCAGATAAAGACACCATTTAAAAAGAGATCTGCATGCCAGTATCCCTGATGAACATGGATGCAAAAATCCTCAGTGAAATGCTAGGGCACCTGGGTAGCTCAGCTGGTTAAGTGTCCAACTCTTGACTTCAGCACAGGTCATGATAATTCTGGTTTGTGAGATCAAGCCCCATATTGGGCTCCTTGCTCAGCATAAAGCGTGCTTGGGATCCTCTGCCACTCCCGCTTGTGCACGCATGCGCACTCACACACACACAAACTCTCTCTCAATTAAGTAAATAAGTAAGTCTTAAAAAAAAAAAAATCCTCAGTAGGGGCACCTGGGTGGTTCAGTCGGTTAAGTGTCTGCTTAATTATTAACTGAAAGGACTATTACACTGTATGTTAACTAACTGGAATTAAAATAGAAACTTAAACGTTTCAATGCTTGAAAGATAAGAAAATCAAAGGCAGGCTACAGACTTGAAGAAAAACCCTTGCAACACATACATCAGACAAATTAGTTATATCAAGTTACATGAAGACCACTTACAGGTCAATAATAATAAACAAAGAAAAAGTGCACAGATTTGAAGAGATACTTTACAAAAGATGGTATATGAAGGGAAACAAGCTCATGAAAAGATGCTCAACAGCTCTAGTCATCAGGGAAGTGGAAAATAAAATCACTGTAAGATAGTCCTGCATGCGCATTAGAATATCTAAATTTTATAAAGTTTACTGTACCAAGGATGTGGACCATATTTCAGTGGCATACAGTGTTGGTGGCAATGTAAAATTTAGGTATGACACTTTGGAATAGAGTTGGGCAGTTTATATTATTTTTACAGAGACAGCAAGAGAGGGAACACAAGCAGGGGGAGTGGGAGAGGGAGAAACAGGCTTCCCCAGGCTGAGTGGGGAGCCCGATATGGGGCTCGATCCCATGACCCTACGATCATGACCTGAGCCAAAGGTCTGGTGGCACAGTCATTAAGATATCTGCCTTCAGTTCAGGCCATGATCTCAGGGTCCTAGGATCAAGCACCGTCTGCTTTTCCCTCTCCCTCTGTCCCACCCCCTGCTTATGTGCTGACTCATTCTCTCTCTCAGATAGATAAATAAAATCTTTAAAAATTACAAGAAACAAAACAGGTGAACTTAGGGAAGGGGAAAAATAAGATTAAAAAAGAGGGAGACAAGCCATAAGAGGCTCTTAACTATGGAAAACAAACTGAGGGTTGCTAGGGCAAGGAGAAGGTTGGGGAGGTGGTGTAATTGGGTGACAGACATTACGGAAGGCACGTGATATAATGAGCACCAGGTATTATATGCAACTGATGAATCACTAAATTCTACCCCTGAAACTAATGATATAGTCTTCTATTAACTAAATTGAATTTAAAATATAATTATAAAAATATATATGTCAAAACTTCACAGAACAACTTTTATGTATATACAGTTTATTTGGGTGTAAATTAGATAACTTTCGGTCTAATGCTGACGGAAAGCCCTCTACAGTTTCCTGTTTCCTTCAGAGTAAATGCTCAAATCCTTACGTTGGATTACAAGGCCCTATATCATTCACTCCAACTTTACTTTTTTAATATTTTCTTTGATGCCCACCCCCTTGCTCTTTCTGCTTACCCAACTGACAGTCCCTCCAGATTACAAAACATGTTAGGTATGTTTCTATTACCCAGTGGGTATTTCCCTTTGTCTGGAGTACTTTTCTTTCAGATACCCTCTATTTTCTTCATGCTGCCTTCTTTTTTTTTTTTTTTTTAAGATTTTATTTATTTATTTGACAAAGAACACAAGTAGGTAGAGATGCAGGCAGAGAAAGTGAAGGAGGGAAGCAGACTCCCTGCTGAGCAGAGAGCGAAATGCGGGGCTCGATCCCAGGACCCTGGAATTATGATCTGAGTCGAAGGCAAAGGCTTTAACCCACTGAGCCACCCAGGCGCCCCTTCTTGCTCCCTTCTTTAACGTGCCCCGACCAGCCCTCCCTCAGTACTCCTGATTCTTCCTGTTCTACTTTCTATAGTATTTGTCATCTTCTTACCTTCAGTTAACTTATTTACTGTATTTTTTTCCATTACTAGAATTATGCTTCAGCGGGGTAGGTTGTTTTGTCTTTCATTTGCTTATGTTTGTGCCTGACCCAAAATAGGGGCTCCTGCGTGGCTCAGTTGGTTAAGCATCCGACCCTTGGTTTCTGCTCAGGTCATGATCGTGGATCAAGCTCTGCACTCAGTGGAGAGTCTTCTCTCTCTCTCTCTCTCTCTCTCTCTCTCTCTCTCCCTCCCACCCCACTTATGGGGTCTCTCTTATTAAAATATATCTATCTTAAAAAATATTTGTTAACATTTATTACTCTGTTTTTCCTGCTGTTTTTGAAGTTTGATACTGTTTTGTATTTTCACCTAGGATTCTTTTTTAAAGATTTTACTTAATTATTTGAGAGAGAGAGAGAACGAGCAGGGGGAGGGAGAGGGAGAAGCAGACTCCCTCCTGAGGCGAGAGCCAATGTAGGGCTCGATCCCAGGACCCTGAGATCATGCTCTGAGCCAAAGGCAGATGCTCAGCCAACTGAGCCACCCAGGCACCCCTCATCTAGGAATTTTAACTTTCATACTTACTTTATTAAAATCTAAACTGATACTGTCCCTTTTCCTTACATAATATAAAAATTTTAGGGCACTTTAATTCCTTTTACTTCTTTTACCTTTTCCTAACTCATGATATTATTGTTATGTTTTAAAATTTTTTATTTTAATCTGATGATTTGTTAGTATTGTTTTATGTAATAAATATTCACTTAGATCAAGCCATACATGACTGTAGACTTTTTATTCCTTCTTACAATTCAGATATGCCATCTAGGTTCACTTACCTTCTGTCTAAAGGATATACTCTAGTATTCATTAGGGAAGTCCATGGTAGCATACTTGAAGTTTTCATTTGTTCAAAAATGTCTTTATTTTGTTGTCAATTTTATTTTATTTTACTTTATTTTTTTAAGCTTAATTTGTTTTTTAGTAATCTCTACACCCAATGTGGGGTTCAATCTCATGACCCTGAAATCAAGAATCACGTGCTGTCCTGAGTGAGGCAGCCAGGCACCCCTGCTGTCAGCTTTAAAAGATAGTTTTCCTACCACAGAGTTCTAGATATTTCTAGATATAAAATATATATCTAGGTATATTTATTGTTCTTTTCAGTCAGTGTATTAAATCATTTGATGATGTCTGGTTTTCATTTTTGCTCTTAGAAAGTCAGCTGTATCAACCAAACTACTGCTTTTTTCTCTCCAGTTATTCTTCAGATATTTTCTTCATCTTTGATGTCTTGTAGTTTCAGTGTGATGTGTCTAAGGATTTATTTACTCTGATTGGAGCTTTCTTGGGCTTCTTGATTTGATGGATTGTTGCCTTTTATCGGTTCTAGAAATTATCTTTTCATATATTTTCCCTTCTCACTGTTTCTTTTCTTTGTAGAACTTTGATTTGACCTGTTATACTGTCTTACTGTATTTTGAGTGTCTCTTTTTCATATTTTCTGTTTCTTTATTTCTCTAAGCTCCATTCTGGATAATTCCTTAGGGCCTAACTTTGATCTTACAAGTGGTCTCTAAGCTATTGCTAATCTAATCTAATCTGTTGTTAAATTTGTCCAGTAATTTAGAGTTTAATAATTGTGTTTTTCATTTCTAGAAATTTTATTTTGTTCTTTTTTTAAGTGTCTCCTGCCCTTCAGATATTTTTTGGCATATCTTTTATTTCTTCAAGTGTACTATTTAAAATCTTCATCTGATAATTCATTTTTTTTTTAAAGATTTTATTTATTTGAGAGAGCGAATGAGAATGAATGAACATGAGAGGGCTAAGGTCAGAGGGAGAAGCAGACCTCTTGCTGAGCAGGAAGCCTGATGTGGGACTGGATCCCGGGACTCCAGGATCATGACCTGAGCTCAACTGAGCCACCCAGGCGCCCCTCATCCGATAATTCTTATGTCTGAAATCATAGCATTTGTGTCTCTGTTAGATTTTTTTTTTCTTCCCTCCTTCCCTCCATCCCTCTTCTTTCCTTTCCTATCCTATCCTCTCCTCTCTCCCTCCCTTCCCTTCCCTCCCCTCTCCTTTCTCTCTCTCTCTCTCTTTCTTTCTTGTATTCATTTTACTTAGAGAATTAATTACATGAGTTCTTTGAGTCTTGGGATTGTGGTATGCTCCTCCAGAGAGAATTTGTCTGAAACACTAAAGGCTCTGCGTTTGGGAGCAAACGCAGATTTAGACCATTTCAGTCTAAATCCACAACTTTATTTTTTATTTTGGATTCCTAAGAAATGTGAATTTGAGCTGCAAATTGGCAGAGCTTGCATTTGGTTAGAACTTTTCAGAAATGCATTTGGTTAGAACTTTTCAGAAATTTTTTTGTTCCTTCTTTGCTAGACACAAAGACACCTTTTCTTACAGTCTTCTCTGAGGGTGAGATGGGTAGGTTATTTAGGCATACACTTTTAGATTAATGCCATAAAGATCGCCTATTGACTTCCTTCCTTGAGCCAATCCTAGAATTTGCATCTTATCTACTACCCTTTGAGGCTGACAAAACCAAAGCTCTGTTTTTTGGTATAGGTTTTTTACCTGGTTATTCTTTTTTTTTTTTTAATTATTTTTTTAATTAACATATGATATATTATTTGTTTCAGGGGTACAGATCTGTGATCCATTAGTCTTATACAATTCTCAGTACTCACCATAGCACGTACCTTCCCCAGTGTCCATCACCCAGCCTTCCCTCCCTTACACCCCCTGACCTGGTTATTCTTTATCATTTTGTCAGCTGTTAGATTTTTTTAAGATCTTTTCACTCTTTCATTGGGCATTTTCTGCATTAAGGATAGTCTATATTATTTAATCTGCCACTGTATTCACATTATCTAAAAAACACTGTGGTTGTGCTTTTTTTTTTGGTAGTACACACTCTTCATAATATTTTAAATGGCTTTATAGGTTAGAAAGTGACTCATGAGTTATTTAATCATTCTCCAATTTGGACATTAAGCTTTTTTCTTTAGGGTTTTGCTATTAAGAATATTACTGAAAAATGATTTCATTGGTAAAAATATTCACAATTTTTATTGCCTTAATTCCTGTTGTGATGGTACATTTTCCAAATGTAAAATATCTATTCTTGGTCATTCAAATCTTGAGTCTTTATAAAGGTTTGTATAATATTTTCATAAAGATACTAATTCATTGTCTCTAAAGGTTACTTTGCTAAAATGCTTCTGTGTCTACTGGAGGAGTATATATTAATGGAAACTGTCAATGATACTTCTGTCAGGTTGTTTTTTTTTTAAAAGATTGATTTATTTAGGGGCGCCTGGGTGGCTCGGTGGGTTAAAGCCTCTGCCTTCGGCTCAGATCATGATCCCAGGGTCCTGGGATCGAGCCCCGCATCGGGCTCTCTGCTCAGCGGGGAGCCTGCTTCCCCCTTTCTCTCTGCCTGCCTCTCTGCCTACTTGTGATCTCTCTCTGTCAAATAAATAAATAAAATCTTAAAAAAAAAAAAAGATTTATTTATTTATTTCACAGACAGAGATCACAAGTAGGCAGAGAGGTAGGCAGACAGAGGAAGAGAAGCAGGCTCCCCGCTGAGCAGAGAGCCCGATGCGGGGCTCGATCCCAGGACCCTGGGATCATGACCTGAGCCGAAGGCAGAGGCTTTAACTCACTGAGCCACCCGCCCCACTTTTGTCAGGTTTTAACAAATGTTCTTATTAATCATATTTTACTTGGAGGAAATTACTTAAAATTTATCCCTGTTAATTGTTTGACAATTCTTTTTTTCATTGCTATTTTTAGCATTCTGTGATACTTCCCTCAAAATCTTTCCTTATTTAAAAAAGATTTTTTTCCCTTCTCTAAAACCTACCACTAGTCTTCTGCCCCACAACCTCACAACCCCCCCCCCCCATAGCCATCTGTTATTAGTTTTTTTGTGTTTTAAAAATCCTCCTTGGGGCGCCTGGGTAGCTTAGTTGGTTAACGTCTACCTTTGGTTCAGGTCATGATCCCAGGGTCCTGGGATCAAGACCTGCATCAGCTCCCTGCTCAGGGGAGCTCTGCCTGCCCCCTCCTCTGTCAAATGAATAAATAAAATCTAAAAACAAAAACAAAAAAACCTCCTCACCCCCCGCACATCTCAGTGGTTTATAGCAATTAACATTTATTTCTCTCACTCTACTGACATTTATGCAGCTGTGAATCCGTTCTTGCAACAGCCTTTCACGTGTATTTCACATGTATCCAGGGCTCAGGCCGAAAGTGTCACCGCATTTGAGAAGTGACATTCTTGTGGCAGAGAGTAAAAAAATAGGAGAGCTAGTGTAAACCCATAGTGCCTCTCGAAGCTTCTGTGTAGAGAGGGTGGTATATGTCATATCTGTGTACTCACATGATTTTAAGTGCAGTGGGAATTGCATAAAAATATGTGGTACTGGGGACGCCTGGGTGGCTCAGTTGGTTAGGCATCCAGCTCTTGATTTCAACTTAGGTCATGATCTCAGGATGGTGAGATCGAGCTCCTCATCAGCTCTATGCTGCAGGTGGAACCTGCTTAGGATTCTCTCTCCCTCTCTCTTTCTCTTAAAAACAAGTGTGGTATTTAAGTCACAGTACTAGCCAGAGTATATCACAGAAGGGACAAGTAAATACTTGTCAACAGTAATACAGTCTGCTGTATCTCTCATGTTTAACTTTCTGGTGTAAATTTTCGTAATTACTCATATCCATATTGAAGCTTCTTTGTGAAGTCTTCCTTTATGCTTTAAATATAGTTATTTCTGTTTTAAAAATGAATCATTTTATCTGTGATCTTGAATGTACTTAATGTAAGTTTATCAAGAACAGATTCTTGTCTGCTTTGTTCTGCTTCCTCAGCAAGAGAAGAATGCTTGACTCACAATGTGCTTTCAGTAAATGTTATGTTTCTCCTCTATTTCATCACTTCTGTCACTTACCTCATTTTTTCTATTTTCATTCATTGTCAGTTTTCCTTGCTTGCTCTATCCCTGAAGTCTCTTAATGACTATATATTTTCTTTATTTTAATAAATCATAACTGCATATTTAAGGAATTCTGTTAACTCTTTTTAAAGAAGAGAATAAACTTTTTGAGCTTTTAGCTCCTCTGGAGAATATAGCCTACGTATTTCTTCCCATAAAATGCTCATCACCCTCTCATTAAAAAGAGAAAAGCAACACTCCCCTTGACTCTTAAAATCTGACTACTCACTATTGTTCTAAAATTTCTTTACTTCTTACATTTCTCATTCTCTTTGACTTTTATTGAGCCCCTACCCACTTAAATGCTATTCCTCTAGATCCTGAGAAATTATAATTCACCGTTCTGTTTTTTCTTTCTAAATCTGTTCTCTTTTTTCTTAAAATATTCTTCCTTCCTCTACCACTTAAATGTACTATTACTCCCAGGTTCTATTTTTTTTTAATATTTTATTTATTTATTTGACAGAGAGAGATCACAAGTAGGCAGAGAGGCAGACAGAGAGAGAGAGAGAGAGAGAGGAGAAAGCAGGCTCCCTGCCAAGCAGAGAGCCCGATGCGGGACTCAATCCCAGGACCCTGAGATCATGACCTGAGCCGAAGGCAGAGGCTTATTAACCCACTGAGCCACCCAGGCGCCCCCCAGGTTCTATTTTTAACTCTCCATTTTTTGTCTTCTCTTGTATGTATGTGTTTCTTAGGGTGCATGCTCAAGCAGGAGGGAGGGGGAGTAGGGAGGAGCAGCAGAAGGAGAGGGCCAGAGAGAATCTTAAGTAGGCTCCATCCAGCATGTGGGGCTGGATCTCAGGACCCTGAGATCTTGACCTGAGCTGAAATCATGAGTCAGACCCTTAACCAGTGGAGCCACCCCAGGCACCCCATCCTTGTCATTTTTAGTAGAACTCTCATTCATGTGGTTTTCACATTTGTTTCTACATAGATGATTTATGAATCTGTGTCTTAACACTAGTTAATTTCTGAATTTGCTTATTTCCACTTGTGTCTTGCCATCACCTCAATCTTGACATGTCCAAAACCAAATTGTTTCCTACTAGTATTGATTCCTCCTGTTGGAACTAACTCCTGTTTCTGTTGCTGGTGCATAGTCACCAGGCTTCTGAAAGGAAAGGGAAGGATACCAGCATTTGTTTGGCATCTGGGATACACTAAGCACTGTGCTTTTCAATTACATCATGTCCAGCTCAGGTTTTATCTCCTGAGAAACCTTCAAACAATCACAGTGGATCCTCTGTGATCCCTTCTTAGACCACTTATAGTATTTTGTGTTTAAACCACTAGATCCTCAGTATATAAATCTCCAATAATTTATATTTTTTGTTTGTAAGCCTTTCAAAAACAGGGATTTTAATTTCGTATTTCTTTTCATCAAAACAGTACTCTCTAGGTACAGTACATTTTAATAAATATTTGACATTTTTCACAGAGAAACTGTGCTCTCAATAAGGGCTCTCAACCTCAGTAACAAAATTAAAAAAATGAAAATGAAATAACCAGTAACACAAAACTAAACAGCAAAGCTGGACTCGTGAACCTCGGACCCAGCTGAAAGGGGTTAGTCTCTAGAAGGGGCAGAGGCTCTTTACGTATACATTAAGAAGCACCTGTTGAACAAATCTTAACAGTATCTCTTTATGAATAATATACCATCTTGAGGTTTTTTTATATTGCTTTGATAACCATATTTATAGAGGTAGAATTATTTACTTTAGCTTCTCTTCCCCCACTAGGTGCACCAGGTATAATTTCTTCACCCTATGCAGGGGCAGCTGGATTTGCCCCAGCCATTGGATTTCATCAAGCTACAGGTGATTTTTTTAAAGTTGAATTTGAAATGGCTTTGTCATCATCTATATGTTCTAGGAACTTATCAAGATGAAAAATAGCACCATATTCGAAGGATTTACAATAAAAGGGTTATGTATATCAACCATAGAAGTGGCTCATCGTAGGGATTCCTGGGTGGCTCAGTCGGTTAAGCGTCTGCCTTTGGCTCAAGTCATGATCCCAGAGTCCTGGAATTGAGTCCCACACTGGGCTCTCTGCTCAGCAGGGAGCCTGCTTCTCCTTCTGTCTGCTGCTCTCCGTGTCTGTGCTCTCTCTCTAACAAATAAAATGAATAAAATCTTAAAAAAAAAAAAAAAAGTGGCTCATCATATGATGCTCAGCTTCCTTGTCCTTATGAATAATTCCCTGTGGTTCCATTTCCAGCCCCCCAGGTTCCAGTGTATGTTCTGTATCATTTATATTATTGGTACAGATTATGATAGGTTGACTGTATTAAGTAACCTTACATTTGCCCTTTAAATTCCTGTATAAAATGTATAAACTGCTTATGTCTTTGCTGATAAGCTTATCAATTGTCCAAATGTTGGACAGACCTGTGTCTTACTTAATTTGTGTTCTTAATGCCTTTGATGGCATTCAGTACATTCTATGCAGTCAGTAAACACTTCAGTTATTTTTGTAAAAGATTTTATTCATTTATTTGAGAGAGGGAGAGAGAGAGAAAGAGCATGACTGGGGTGAGGGGCAGAGGGAGAAGCAGACTCCACACTGAGCAGGGAGCACAATGCAGGGCTCAATCCCAAGAACCTGAGACCATGACCTGAGCCAAAAGCAAACACCCAATAGCCTGAGCCACCTAGGTACCCCAGTAAATATGCAAATTAATAAATATTTACTATACAGCATATTTGTAAATCCTTTTTTATGTCACTGATAGTTTCAGAGGATTGCCATAGAGAGTACACATGCTGCTTGTAGTAGGGGATATATAGTTTTTAGCTAATAGAGATAATTAAGAGATAGCAGTTGGTTAATATTTTGATAATGACTTCTCACTCTTCCAAATAGTAAGTGAAATGAATTTGATCATAACTTAAGGAAAAGAAGAAAAATTACTTTATGGTTTTGTCTCCAGTGCCTAAAGAAAACACGGAGGTTGCTGATTAAAAGTGATACAGTGTTAATCCTGGTGTACTTATTACATTTCCAGTTTCCAACTGATTAATGAGTATAACTCTGTTTTAAATTGCAACATAGATCCTTTCTGTACTAATCTTTACATTTCTGTCCCTCCAATTTTGGGAATTTTAAGTACTCTCTGATGGAGAGTATGACATGTGACTAAAAGGGAAAGAATAATAAGGTTGACATTTAAGTTTTATGTTTTTGGTGGTTATAAGTCATCTTAATGTATGTCTAATTAAATGAATATTCTACCTATTCCATTAAAATGGAGGCATTATACATTATTTTTATTTATTTGAAGCTCCCCAAAGTTTAATTGATAAACATTTAGAAGTAGTGATGTAAGGTTTCCTTCATTTTAGATAGTTCTTTTTCACACACTATGTGTAAATCACTATAGACATTAAGAAGGAGAAAAAATGGCATAAAGGGGACTCCTGAGTTGCTAAGACTTAAGCTTTAGTAGGGGGATAGATACACACTACACACTTGGTGTAGCCAAATTGTACTGTTGGTGATATAGAATAAATCTACAAAAGTTATTCAGAAGTTGCAGAGTTGGATTGGAGGGATATGGGAAGAAGCCATGTGAAAGACCACTGAATAAAGATTTCATGGAAAAGTATCCAGCCTGAGAAAGTGGTCTGTAGAGTTTTAAAGCTCAGCAGGACAATGATAGTAATGACCTTATTAGATTGTCAAGCCGAATAGTCTGAAGTAAACTATGTTGCAGCTTAATTATGTGATTTGTGGCAAAGTGGTCAGACTCTATAATAAGGAATTTTGAGCTTAAAGAATCAATAAATATCATTAAGGAACTGGTTCATTTTACATAAACTAGAGATTTTACCTTAGTTAAGCTGAGAACACAAATAGTGGGACCTTCTGAAACAGTGTCAGAAGTGGGACACTTCTGAAAAGTGTGTTATTTTAAGCATAATGTGTAGTGTCAGTATTCCAGTATTATTGGAAGTCTGCTTCTCCCTCTCCCTCTGCCTTATCCCCCTGCTTCTTCTCTGTCTCTCTCGCTCTCAAATGAATAAACAAAATATTAAAAATATTTTATTTTTATTTTTTGGTAGAAACCAAATGAAAAACTACACCTACCCTATAGGGATGTGCTAGAATGTATCTCTTTCAAGAAAAGGAATACTTGCAGTTGATATACCCTCCAGAAGCCTCATGGCTTTAAGACTAGTGAATTCTGTTGCACTGCAAAACATTGTGTTACAAATAATACAGAGTATGATGATGTCAAAGAATAAGGAACTTGACTCCTAGACTAACTCTGTAGGGCAGGAAACTGGCCTTTGATATCCTTATGGTAGATTTGACACATTTTCTTCTATATTTTTGCTTTCATCTTCATTTATTTACTTAAGATATATCCAGTGTTGTAATTCCCCAGATAACCAATATATGAAATGCTTTTGATGTTTTAAAAAGGATTATCAGTCCCAGCTGTTCCTGGAGCTCTGGGCCCTCTCACAATCACCTCCTCTGCTGTCACTGGAAGGATGGCTATTCCTGGGGCTGGTGGTATACCAGGAAATTCTGTTCTGCTTGTCACCAATCTCAATCCTGATGTGAGTTTGAAAGTATTATATAATTTTAGTCTTTTAGGCAGCGGAATAGTAGGGAGTGGGGTTATATTCAAATGAAAATGTTTACGTTTGTTTCAAGGATTTTTATTAAAGTTTATCACTAGTATATATAGGAAAATATAAAATCAATGCTTTAAACAAAGTCAACTGCTGTTTTTACAGGTAAACTTCCTTTAAATTTTTACTTGGACACTTATAATTTGTGTTATCCTTTTCAAACAGCTTATCACACCACATGGGCTTTTTATCCTGTTTGGTAAGTTCTTCTTTGCTCTTTTTGATGTCTGTGGTGTGGATTAAATATATTTCATCATTCAGTAATATTTATCAGTTATCTCTATGTGCCAAGTAGTGTATTTGACACTGAGGGTAGAATAGGAAGTAAGACTTAGTAATTACAGTTACAGTAGAGTTTTATAAAAAGGGAAATAGAGATTGTAATGGGAACATGGAGATGGGAGACCTAACCTAGCTGAGGGAATCAAAGATGGTGTACCAAAAGAAATGATAGTTAAGCTGACTTGTGAAAAATGAGTAAGCATTAGCTAGCCAGAAAGAAAGGGCAAGTGTCATTTCCCAGATACTAGCAGTAGATGAAAGGGCTCCTAGAACATGGAAGTGAAGGAACCCCCCCCCCCCCAGTGGAAAGTATAGGGGAGGCACATGTGCAATATGGGCAAGGTCATAGGAAGAGCTTTATAAACTAAATTAAGGAGCTTGATTTTGAACCTAAGAACAGTGGGAAACCATTGAATAGTTTAAAGCAGGCAAGAGGTCAGATGAAATTCAAGTTTTAAAAAATGAGATTGAGGTTTTAAAAGGTCTCCAGACCTTCTAATATGTTCTTCTCTCAGTTAAAAAAAAAAAAAAATTAGCATGTACTCCTAACTTATATATGATTATTTATAAACTTTATCCATCTTTCACTGTACTCATGTACAGTATAATATGTACAAATATAAGAGCAATACAATAAGTAATACAATAAGTCAGCATTTTAAAGCTTTTTACTGATGAAAATTTTCATAAAAAACTAACATATAGTGAGAAGTATGATTTAACATGCTTTGTTATTTTCAAAAATCTTTTCCATTTTGATTTAGTATTCCTGGATGATTCCAAATTCACTTTATTTTAGTACTTGATCTTAATGTTTGTCATAACTAAGAAAGATAGCTCATAAAGACAAGTGATTTTAGTGGAAATGTTTCATTGTCACTGTGCCTAATTAAGTATGATACTAATATTTCAGTCTAATCCACTTACTTTTGTTTTACGTACCTAGAGAAGCTCCATTTTTTCTCTTGTTAAATTGGTTGATGTCGAAAACTGTTGGCATTAGAATTTTTTTAAGCAGATGGGTTTAAAACTCACTGGTACTCTTTATTTGGAAGTTTTATTAGGATGGAAAATTGTTTCAAAATTTTGAGTGGATAATTGAATTTTTAAACAGTCTTTTTGAGATAGAATTTATAATCCTACAGTTCACCTGCTTCAGGTATTATTACATCATTGATTTTTAGTAAATTTACATTGTTTTACACTCTTTACCACAGTCCAGTTTTAGAACATTTCCATCACCCCACAGAGATCCCTCATACTCATTGGAATTACTTTGGAAGTTTTTATTCATGACACGTTCATGTAATTTTCAATAACAAAATTAGATATTAATGATAAATTTTCACATGTCTCTTTAATAGCTAAAGTACATTCTTTCTAAAAGCTAATTTCTTATTCGTTTAAAAAAATGTCACCCTCGGCTTTCAAATTGTATGTTATTTTTTAAAGAATATTTGTTTCAGATACTCACCATTTCTAAGAAGGACAGCATGTTTGGAATGCTTGTCTTTTTGTTTTAAATCTAAGTTCAGTTGCTCTTAGGTGCTTGCCCACAAGATAACCAGCACTCTTGTGTGCCTTGAAGATTTTCAGTTATTCTCTCATCACATTACAAAGTATGATCATGGTGCTACTCGCTTAAGGTTCTTATTTTTATTATATTGGTGATACACTGTCGCATATAAACTGCAATGTATTTTGGTATACTGAATTTTAAAAAGAGAGAATATTCTTCTTATAGAAATTTCTGCCTGTAATGTCATGTATATATTAAAAATTAGTAAGGTGTAGTTTTTCATATTGGCTCATATAAGCAAATCAGTATAAATATGAGTTTGATTATTTTCCCCCTACATCCCAATGAATCATTTTGCCAGTCCTTCGGAATATGGGATCCACTTTGGGGAAGACAGGAATTGGGGTCAGTTAGAAGGCTATTAGGATAGTTCAGGTGTGAAATGATGATGGCAGTTTTGATGGTAATGAGGATGGGAAGAAGTAGACAAATGTAAGAGATAATTTAGGCCATAAAGTCAATGGGTACTGGTGATTGATCAGATGTAAAATTTTAAGGAAAGGGAGAAATTAAAAGATGACTCCCAAGTGTCTGAATATGTGAATGATGATAATATTTATTAGCAGAGTTAGTGAACACTGGAAGCAGGGAGAAGAAAGAGGAGATGAATCTGTTTGGGATGTACTAAATTTGAAGTGTTTATGGGACATCCAAGTGAAAATGATTGATTGAGTAGATTAAAAGATCTGAAATAGAAGAGATACAAATTTGGGTTCACATGTGTGGAATTGCCCAGAGAATATATATAAGATGAGAAAAGAAGCCTTCTTTAAATGTATTTGTAATATTAAACATTACACAGTCAGGCATTAAGATTTTTAATAAAATTGTTTTTGTCTTTTCAATTAGGAGTATATGGTGATGTACATCGAGTGAAGATTATGTTTAATAAGAAAGAAAATGCTTTGGTTCAGATGGCAGATGCGAGTCAAGCTCAGCTAGGTACTGACGATTAATAATAGTAATGATAACCTGCCCCTTTTGTATGTGGATTTTCCTATAAAATAAACTTATAGGTAGTAGGAATATGATTTTACTGAAGAGTACCTCTTTATGCAAATGTCTTCATTATTATTTGGACCTGTTTATAGTTTAAGATTTAAAAATACTTATTACTGTTTGAAGTCTGAAGTTCATTCATCTATTTGAAAATATTGTTGATGTTTAGAACTTTGACTCTAGGGACACCTGGGTGGCTCAATTGGTAAAGCATCTGCCTTTGGCTTAGGTCATGATATCAGGGTCTTGGGATCAAGTTCCACATCCGGCTCCCAGCTCAGTGGGGAGTCCACTTCTCCCTCTGCCTGCCGCTCCCCCTGCTTGTGCTCTCTCTCTCTCTCTCTCTCTGACAAATAAGTGAATAAAAAGAACTTTGACTCTAGATTTTTCCATTAAATGTAAACTAATAAATGCAACTTGTTTTATTTAATTTTTGTTCGTTTATTTATTTGTTTTTCTTCCAAATTAAGTTTTCTGCAGTTATTTCATGACTTAAAAGTTTGTGCAAACTTCTTAATGATAGTGCAAGAAAATGGCATTCTGTGGTCTTATTGTTCATTGTTAAAGTGGCTGTTAAAAATATTACTACTTAACTGGGGTGCCTGAGTGGCTCAGTGGGTTAAGCCTCTACCTTCGGCTCAGGTCATGGTCTTGGGGTCCTGGGATCGAGCCCAGCATCAGGCTCTCTGCCCAGCGGGGAGCCTGCTTCCCTCTCTCTCTCTCTCTGCCTGGTTCTCTGCCTATTTGTGATCTCTCTCTCTCTCTCTGTGTCAAATAAATAAATAAAATCTTTATAAAAAAATCACTACTTAGATTTTTTAATTTAAAAAAAAAAAAAATGTGTTCCCAAGGGGAACCTGGCTGGCTCTGTTGGTAGAACATGCGACTCTTGATCTGAAGTTTGTGAGTTCAAGCGCCATGTTAGGCACTTAAAAAAAAAAAAAAAACAAAAAAAAAAACTGTTGCTTGAGAGTAAACTACCTTTATTCAGTAACCATTTCCTGAGCACTTGTTATGTTCTCTGCACTATGGAACTCTCTAGCACTCTGCTAAGAAGATGATTATTTTTTAAAGATTCCCTCTCTTCTATTATAGTCAAGTAAAGTCATTTAATACATTTCTGTATGTAAGAGTTTTTTAATTTAAAACCCTTTTAACCCTCATAACTGGCAATATAATCTTAAGTGACTAAATAAAAGGAATTTATGATAATTTAGACAAATTTTACAGTGACTCTATCTTAATACCCAGACTTTTCTTATTTTCTTCCTATATGCCAGCAATGAACCACCTGAGTGGACAGAGACTTTATGGAAAAGTACTTCGCGCTACACTGTCCAAACATCAGGCAGTTCAGCTTCCTCGAGAGGGACAAGAAGACCAAGGTCTAACTAAGGATTTTAGCAATAGTCCTTTGCATCGCTTTAAAAAACCTGGCTCTAAAAACTTCCAGAATATCTTTCCACCATCAGCTACCCTGCATCTTTCCAACATTCCGTATGTACCTAATTATTTATTATTCATTTAGATGATTAATTATGTTTTGAGAGAGGTAGAAACTCTGAAATTATTCTAATGTAGCAATTATCCTAGTCATTAATTTCTTGTGACATGGTTTATTTGCCATCATGTCTTAAGGTATATCTTTAGTCATACACTCTAAAAGTGAAAGGTAAAATTTCTTTCCATATAGGGAATTAGCAACTAGTTACCTCTCAGTTTTAAAAAGGCATTAAAATAAGTTTGTGCAGGGACACCTGGGTGGCTCAGTGGTTGGGCATCTGCCTCTTGGCTCAGGTCATGATCTCAGGGTCCTGGGATTGAGCCCTGCATCGAGCTCCACACTCAGTGTGGGGAGGGGTGCAGTCTGCTTGTCTCCCTCTCTCTGCCCCTCTCTCAGCTTGTACTGTCTCTCTAAAATAAATAAACAAATCTTTTCTAAAGAAAAGTTTGTATGGAAATATTCCATTGGTACATACTTGTTCATCTCTTTGTATAGAATTAAAGGATTAACGAGCATAGGAAAATCAAATCCTTTGTGTCTAAAAATATGGGGAAAATGAAGTTTCTAGTATTTATCTACAAGTTGCAAAGCCATATATATGAAAAAAATTGTTAAAGCCATGTATGTGTTAATTACTTAAAAGCTAAAAATTACTTTATTGTGACCACTCTTTGTTAAACAGTGTTGTAGTAGACTTGTTCTTTACTTATCTTCTAACTCAGGGATTAGCAAACTACAGCCCACAAGCCAAATCCATGTGTTTTTATATGGCCTGTGAGCTAAAATTGATTTTTACATTTTTAAATGGTTGGGGGGGGGTGGGAAGCAAAAGAGAAGTATTTTGTGATTTGAGAAAACTATATAAAATTCAAATTTCACCTTCCAAAAATGGTTTCAGGGCAGATAACCACACTCATTCATTTATATAGTGTCTGGTTGCTTTTGAGCTACAACAGGATAGCTGAATAGTTGCAGCAGAGACTCTGTGACCATTGTGTGGCCCTTTATAGAAAGCATCTTGTAATCCTTGATCTAATTCTTGAAATCCTTGACCTTTGAAGATGGCAGTTGTGTATAACTTATTCTAATACATGAAGAGGGAATGAACTTTGGAGAGGGTAGGGTAAAAGCTGTGGGATATGCTTGTATATGCCCGTGTGAGTGGAAATTGAAAGACTGAGGGAATGGAGAAGGGTGCAATTCTAGAACATTATTGAGAATGAGAATGGGGATGAATAGGAATAGAAAATAACCACTCAAAATAATGTGGAATGCTTAGGCTGCCAGCTAGTCTCTGGTTAGGCTACCTGAAGGAACCTTGAATCTGAACTGGACAGCAGCTCAAACCTCATGCCAGATAGGAAACTGGAGGAGTCACTTAAGGAAAAACTCGAGATTACATGGACTTAGAAATGTAGCAGCTAATCATTATGGAGTCAGGTAGAGGAACAACATACTTAGATACCAAGACAGACTCCTGTCATTGTTACCTTCTTAAATACATTATCTAGGGACTGGTCTCAGTTACAACATACAAAAGACGTGTAGGCAGAAGAGGGAAAGGACATTCATATGTTTTTGAACGTCTGCCACATTCTGGGCACCATGCTGGTAACTTACATGTGCTACCTCATTTAATCTCCATATAATAACCTTTTTTTAATGTGTAAGATATATATATATCATAAAATTGATCATCTTAATCATTTTTGAATGTGCTGTTCAGTGTACATTCACATTTTGTATTCCTGTTGTATAGCCATCACATCTGTCCCATCTACAGATCTTGTCATTATCCCAAACTGGAGCTCTCTACCTGTTGAACAATAATTCCCCATTTCCCTCTATACCCCAGTCCCTGGTAACGACTATTCTGTCTCTGTCAATCCATGCATAGTCAAGTCATTAGTTTCATTTATCAGTGAAACTGAGAGTCTCAGTTTAAGTACCTTACTCAGAGTCATATACCAATGAATGAGAAATAGAGTGTGAACATAGATCTGTCTCCCTGCAGATCCAGTCATTGTTCTACCATGCCATCCTTACTGTCTGTCATGAGATGAAATACAGTCTTCTTAAGACATTATGGCAGTTAAATCATCTCATAAGAAATTAGTGAAAGAGGAAAACTGCTGTGTTAGAATAATTTAGTCAGTTGACCCTTATGTGATAGGCCACTGTATTAGTTATCTACTGCTACATAACAGACTTCCCCAAAACTTAACAGCTTATCAAAATAGTAAATGTTTATTATCTCATATTGTTACTAAGAGCCAGGAATCCTGAAATGGCTTAGCTGGGTTGTTTGATTAAGAGTCTCTTGTAAATTTGAAGGCTTTATTGGGGCCAGAGGATCCACCTCCCAAGTAGTTAACTTACTTACGCCCTTAGTTGCTGACAGGCAGCCTCAGTTCCTTGCCACATGGTCTTCTCCATTTGGCTCAAGCGTCCCCATGAAATGGTAGCTGGTTTCTTCCAAAGCTAATAATTCAAGGAGGGCAGGATGGGAATTAGAATGTTTCTCAGCCTTAGAATTCAAACATGTCATTTCTACAGTACCGTAAAGGTTAGAGAGGACGTCTCTTTGTTATGGGAAAGGAGTATTTAAAGTCCTGAATACTAGGAGGCAATAATAATAGGGACCCACCTTAGAGCCTAGTTCCCATATACATGTATTCAGAATTACCCTAAAAGCCTTTGAAAATGTAGAACTCTGGTGGTCTAGAGCCAACAAGTCAGAACTGGGAAATAACTTTGGTAATATTAGAAGTAACTTTGGAGATCCATGAGTTAATTACTGAAGTCAGTCATATGGGTAATTATCCCTTTAAAAGAAATATAGATACATTTTTCTTTTTCTTCTTTTTCTTTATATACCTGCTTATATCTTATGCAAAAGATTTGAGACCAGAATACATTGCTGAGGACATGTATGTGTCAATCTTGAACATCTTTCGGGGTACTTTCGAATCGTGTCTTCATTGAATGGCTTTATTGTCTTTAAAATGTGAGATACTCTGGAGATTTGGCAGTTGTAGCAGTTAATCTTTGGTTCATGTGAGAATTTGGGCTAAGGTAGTTGATGCTCTCTCTCATGTTTTCACAGCCCTTCTGTCACAGTGGATGATCTGAAGAACCTTTTCACAGAAGCGGGATGTTCAGTGAAGGCTTTTAAATTCTTTCAGTAAGTCAGTGCTTTCAAGAAATACATTAACATTATTTAATGTGGTATGCAGATTTTTAAAGTACTTTAATGAAGTCTTTAGAGGGTTGGGAAGAATTGTAGGCAAACTGAATTCTATATACTTTTTGTTTCTTATATTATTTTCAGAAAAGATCGCAAAATGGCACTCATTCAGTTGGGATCTGTGGAAGAAGCAATCCAGGCCCTCATTGAGCTTCATAATCATGATCTTGGAGAAAATCACCACCTCAGAGTTTCCTTCTCAAAATCTACAATCTGATTTTTCTGTGAATTTTTCTCCTAAGACTGGACCATAATTTCAGTAAAACCTTCAGACATAGACTGAAGCAGCTCAAGACCAATTCTGCCTCTTTCACAAAAGTAACTCTGGTTTGATATTCAAGTATATACAGAAAATCAAGGGATATTCTTTTCTTTTTCTTCTTTTTTTCCATTTTTCCCCCCCTTGCCAGGATGTGATCAAAGGTTTGTTTTTCCTTTGTCCCATAGTTTCTATGAAAATAACCTTCAGGAAAAAAATTTTTTTTTTTTTTTTTTTCGATAATTTAATTCCCTGTACTAAGTTAGGTTTCAAGAGGACAGACTTTCTTTTAGTTTGGGTCCAGATCAGCCTTATAAAACATTTCTAAAATCCTTTGTACTTTGGAAAAATTTAAACATACAGACTTTTAAAATTACTTACAACCAGGTTTTTAACTTTATGATTCAGAAGTTCAACCCCTATAGGAAATTATGTTCACTTATAAATTATATTAATTATTTAGCATATATTGATAGGTATACACAAACAAATTGGGTTGTATTGGAAGAAAATTTATAAACTTGCATGTTTTCCTTCAATGGTTTCTTTTTTTCACTGTAGGACACTCCTTGGAATAATACATATCTTTAATTTTTTAAAACTATTTGGAGAAATGAAGTGTCTCAATTGTCCCCAAGGAAATTAAATAGAATCCAAGATCTATTAAGGTGTCAAAATAATTATTAGTTTTATTAGGAAAAATCATGGTTTAAATTTCAAAATGACACTATTTGCTGAGTAATATGATCTTGGAAAATTTAAAAAGAAAATCCTACTTATAAACTACTTTTTTATAATTGTTTTCAGAAAAAAAAAGTTTACAGTCTTAAGGAAAATATTCAGGTCTATCATATGGTTTGACAGATTTTTTAAAAGTTATTTTTGGTAAGGTCTTATTTTAGAAAAAAATTAATCTCAAGGGTTTTTTGTACCACTATAATCTCTAATACTTATTCAGAATTACTGTGTATTTACTTAATTTCTTATTATGTGCCTTATTATGTGCTTATGATATAATAGGTTAGAATTTTATCTAAATATCTTGAAAGCTATATCGTGGGCTTGGTGAGCATTTTGTTTTTCTTTCCCTGTTTTGGTAAGGATTTTAAAGTTTTTTCATTGCAATTTTAAGTGGTTTTCAATAAGTAATAGTTTTTATTCAAATTTTTGGTGCTTTGGTGCAGAGATGGGGTAGGGAAGGGTGAATGGTTTGGGTAATAACTCAGTGCACACCTGTAGGCCTCTTTACATTGTGACCAGTAGTGGTCGTGCAGTCCTTGACAGAGCATACCAGTTTGGTACTGTAAAATGCAGTCTCAGTTTCTGGATCTTGTCTAATCTTTCTCACTCATTAGAATTTGTCTCAGGATTACTTGGCTTTTCTCAGTTCTCAAGTGACATGCTTTTCTTTGTTACTATAACTTCATTACTGAGTGCCCTGCCTACATGGAATATGATGAGGTGGGGTCCTTTTTCATACTCTGTCCCTCTCTGTGGTTGAGTGTAAGAATACATTTTCATGTTGCTTCAGTGATTATATAATGTAAGATTACTTCTTTTTAATTAGAAACTTTACGTTCTTTAATTTTTTTCAGTGCTTGATCGGATTTTTTTAAGAAGCAGAGTTTAGTAAAGGGGTCATTTTTGTCCATCCTTTTTACAGTTTTTAGATCCTCAGAGTAGCTCATCTCACCTTCAAGAATTTCCATTTCTTTGCTATATTCCAACCATTAGCTTGAATGTTGAAAGATTATTTCAAAAAATTGGAGACTACAGGAAATACCATAGATTATTAAAAAGCAGAGGGGGCGCCTGGGTGGCTCAGTGGGTTAAAGCCTCTGCCTTCAACTCGGGTCATGATCTCAGAGTCCTGGGATCGAGCCCTGCATCGGGCTCTCTGCTCGGCAGGGAGCTTGCTTCCCCCTCTCTCTCTGCCTGCCTCTCTGCCTACTTGTGATCTCTCTCTCTGTCAAATAAATAAAATCTTTAAAAAAAAAAAAAAAAAAAAAAAAAAAGGCAGAATTCACTCAACACTGAGCAACAGGTAGTTGGTACATAGAATAGGAAGGAGGACACTAAATTGAAACCTTTCAAATGAATCCATTTTAGCATTGACTGAATAGATAGGCATAATCATTTATATAGTTTTTATTTTTTTCACTTAATGTGTTTTTACTAAAACACTTGAGTAAGGGGGGAGGGGAAAAAAACAAAAATTTTTTGAGAAATCTCCGAAAATTTGCTTCTTTTTTCCAAGCATACAAGGCACTATTATAATTGTCAGTGACACATTAAATTGGATTATTTTGTTTGCTTTGAGTTAGGAATTACTGTGTGATTTAATTCATGGTTCTCATAGCATTCAGTGTCAGTGTAGCAGATGGGAGATCATAATAGCATTGAATGTAATTTTGAAGTAGGGAATGGCCTTTAAATCTGAGACATTTGAATCCTTTTCAGGGAGTTTGTGTGAATGTGTGTGTGTGTGTGTGTGTGTGTGTAGATAAATATATATACATACATGCACTCTTCTGTGTTGTACATACATATGCACAGTACATACATTTTAATTTATTGACAAAATCAAATTAAGATTTGGAAAAGAGATATTCTTATCTAAAATAGTATGCTTGAAATCATCAATTTGGGTCTGAAATTAGCTCTAGTGCATGGATATCGTCCATATGTTATTTGCCGTTTGAATTATAGAGGTCTACAGTATTTGTTTTGGCATAGTGTCTGTAGAAAGATTTTAAAATATCAGGGTAGTAGAAAAACTAGATCTTCGTACTTTTGTTTTGGCATGCATTTATTCAGTATCTTCTGAATAATGTTTATTTTTGCTGTTGAGCTGTCATAGTATCCTATTTTTAAGTTTATTTACTTTAAGGAGTATTGTCTTACCACTTTGGAAGTGTCTTGACTTTTACACAAAGTATATATATTCAGGTCTTCAAAAAATAGCAGTACACGTTCAGCAGTAGCAATTTATGCCAAAAATTTTTACTTTGAGATTTTAATAACTTGTGTAGCAGTAAAATGTGTTTTGTGTGAGATATAAATAGAAAAATGACCCAGTATCTTAATATCTTAATTGATAACTTACTGGAGAGTATCATAACTCCTAATAGCTCCTATAGAATGCTATAAATTATTTAAGACTAGGTAATCAGTTATTTTTAGTCATGTTTCTGATTGTGTTGTTAAAAGTTGCAGATCTCACAATATTTAGAGACTGAATTTCTGCCTGCTTAATTCCTTCTGGGAGCAATGCCTTCTTCGGTACCACCTAGGATGATGATCATTGGTTCTACTTCAGTTGATAAAAAGTTAACTCTCATTATTGTCTCTGTTCATTTCCATACAAACTTTTCAAAGCTTCCATGTCATTAGGCAGCAAAATTTATATAGTGAATATATTTTCATGTAATTTCTGTTTCCACTAAATATTGTTGGAGGAAAGATGACAAACTCAAAAGTATGTGTTTTTCCTGAATGACTCACTTAAAAACCCTAAGTTTGCCAAACTATCACTCTGTCTCTTTGAAAACCAGTGTGTACTGCTATTTTTAAAACCAAAAAGACAGCATGACTATGCGTAAAAGCATTTTTCTTAGCCTTTCCTTTGTCTTGATCAGTTGTTAACAAGAATAAAACTGCCAGACTTTAAATAGTCTACTATTGTGCTACAAGAAATACAGTTTAGATTGCACAAAAGTTTTCCTTTAAAGAAGATAGAACTCAACTGTCCTTCAAAAGAGCTGTGTTGTTATCTGTAAGACTATTTGCAGTCTTTTTTTCACAGCAAATTCTAACAGTTAGTTATGAATGGTTTAAAAGTAGAAAATTACTAAAAAGTTTGGGGAGTTTTATAGAGGGAGGAAAACAAAACAGGACCAAAGTTTATGTGCCTTCTTCAGTAGTCTTAATTGACCTTTTCTTCCTATTTGAGACTAAGGTAGTATCAGTATTCTGGTTTTCAGGAAATACGTACTATATAGTTTTAAAAGAATGTTATCCCACAGACTATTCATACAAGCAAAGAATTGTAACTGTATAAATGAAATCTCAGTTACACTTTTGCCTTTATCACATAATATTCATTCTATAGCATTGTGCAGGTCCAAGAATGAGCTGCTCTACATCTTTGTGGTAGTCATTTTAGTTTTTGTAACCTGAAGCATATGTTCCAGAGAACAGGGATATCTGTCTGGTCCAGTGACCTTGGTGATAATAGTCATGATTGAAAGCTGCGTATAGGAAGCTTAAGTCAGCACTGTAAACAGATTTTGTTGTGTTATTTTCAGTTTTTAAATCTATGTAGTAGTTGTATTAACAAATATTTAAATAGATATTTTTGATGTCATTTAAAAAAAAACACTCTGGCCTTTTCCCCCCTTACCATTATTAACCAGATCTTTTAAAAATTCATCCCACATTCAGAAAGTACTAATTATAGGTTGCTGACCAAGCAAAGTTTTGCATCAAAATGTCACCTCATTGCTCTGACCAAAGAAGACTTACTGTTCTGGTTTTAACTCCTCTCATTAAGCATTTTTTCCCAAGCTCCTTTCTGTAAGAAGACCCAGTGCAAAGCAGCCTTTACTTTCTATTTCCTGTTGGTGAATAGACTACTTAGAGAAAATGGGAGTATAAATGTGAACAGAATGGATTAGGATGACAAGGGTTTGATGGGCATTTTCAGTACTGTATTTAAGTAAAACAAAAATAGCACAGCTAGGAGCCTCTGACATTGTCTTGTGTTTTATGTGGTCTGTTCATAAAATTCCCTTTTTCAGTTTATAAGAATGTTCATCTAAGAGAAGAAAATGCTGTAAATATTTGTAACAACGTTTTTTTTAACCAGGCCAAAAAAGAAAAAAAAAAGGTTTTTGGGAACAAGTTAACATATAAAGTGGTTTTATACAAAACATCAATTGTCTTGTATATTTTGATAAGCAGCAGTACCAGCTTTCATTTGTAACACAGTTTGTGGTGTTGGAAGAAAAGGATTCTGTGATTGTTTAAGTGAATTATGTTATAAATGCAAAGAGAAGATAAAATATTAAAAAACATATTTTCTAAATGTGTAGTGCATGGTTAATTCAAGCTTCTGTACTCTATAGTATATTCCATTTTCGTTCAGTTTGTATATTTGCTATTACTTGATAATCTCTAATCTCTTTTCCTAACAAGTATAGCATTGTAGCATGCCTTTTAATAAATGTCATGACATCTGTACTCTCTTAAAATTTTCTGTGTTCTTGTGTCTGTACTTTGGGTTTCCTCTTGTCTTACCTGTAATTCTAATGATGTCATACTTTCTTTTCTTTTTCATAGCTATCCATCTAAACTTGTCATAGTTAGAGGGAATAGCAAGCATGTATTCATACTTTAAAAACTGATAAAGCCCCAAGTCTGCTAACACCCTCTTTTAATTAAGGAGTGATTTTATTTTGAGAAGCAAAGTGCTTTTCTAATTGTCCTACAGTCAACTTCTTCTGTGGCCCTCTCCCTTTAATACAAGTACACGTTGACAGACTGTGTGAGTTCTTTCTCTCCCTGTGTATCTGTCTCTTCCCACCCCCCATAAACACGCTCTTTGTCTAAGCTCAGTTGCCAAACAAGAGTTGGAACACTTTTTCCAGTTCAGTTTTTAGCTTCCCTATAGGATTAGTATACATAAATTTGAAACATGAGGTGTGATCTCAGACCAGGTTTGTGTTCGTTTTAATTAAAAGGTAACAATAGTTACCAGCTGCCAGATACTTCTTTTCCTTAGAGAAAAAGTTCTATTTTTAGAAGTTCTATTTTTAAGTTCTTTAAAAGAGTTATGGATTGTCAGAGTTTATTTTAATCTTTTGCTTAGGATCTTTTGGAAGTAGGAATTTATTTTTAATGAAATAGAAAATTAGGTAACCACTGTTGATCTTTGCTGGCTAACCTGTAAAATCTTTTGTATCCATAAATGTAATTACTTTTTTTTTTTTTTTTTTTTTTTTTTTTTCAGTGTAAGGCATTTTTATCAGGAAAAGGTAAAATAACTATGGCCAAATGAGGTCTTAACTGTGAAATGCTTTTTTACATATCAGAAGGCTTCTAACCATCACTGAGTCATGTGGGTCTGAAATAAATGAATCTAAGAGACCACCTAGTTCAGTCTCCACTTTTTAAAGTCAGTGGTGTAAAAAAGAAAGTGACTGGCCCAAGGCCACATGACACTTAATTGCAGAGTGTGGACTAGAACCAGGACTCCTTGGTATTACCCACTGCCAGCATTGCCCCTAGGGGTTCTGTCCTGCCAACTGTAATGAAGATTGTGATCTTGAAGTTCTGTACACAGAATTGAGGTGCTTAAATACTCTTCTGAAAACTACCCAAAACCAATTTGAAGACACTGTATATGTATAGTGCTGGGTGCTTTTGCTGAAGGGTAACAAATGTCTACTTCTGAAAAATTTCATCTAAAAATGTAATTTCAAGTTGCAAATTTGAGAATTCTTAAAAATGTAGTGGCTATTCATATTAGTTTCCTAGGACTCATATAACAAAGTACCACAGATTAGGCAGCTTAAACAGAAATTTATTTTCTCACGTTCAAGAACATGGTGTCCTGAGACCTCTTTCCTTAGTTTATAGATGGCCATCCTCTCCCTATGCGACACAGTCTTTCGTTTCTGTTTCTTTGTCCTAATCTCTCTTTTTATGAGGACAGGAGTCATAATTGGATTAGGCCCACCCATCTGACCTCATTTTACCTTCATTACCTCTTTAAAGGCCCTGTCTCCAAATAAAATAGTCACATTCTGAGATATTGGGAGTTTAGGATATCAACACAAGGATTTGAGGGGGGGCAAAATTCAGCCCATAGCACTATTTAGTAAAGATTATTCATTCAGCTCACCGAGTACTGATTATATCAGCAGTTTGAGCTAAGTGCAGGGGGGAAAGATACAGAGTTAAGGGCTTGATTGCCTTACCTTTTAGGTATGTGTAAGTGTGGAATGTCACCTAAATCCATAAACTAAGGCATTTTGAACTCTTGGCCTTCAATAGGAAGTCCCCAAAATGAATTGTGAGGCCTCTCTAGGTAATTCTAGTCAGAATACATATGGCTAAAGCTATCCTCTAGCTAATTATGAAGATGTAGGAACACATACACTGCAATAATTATCTACTTCTCAGTTTTAGAAGTGAGCCATTTCAGAGCAGTGAGCATTTCTAAGACATACCATTACTTGAAGAACAGTTGAAAGAGTAAGAGGACACTGTCATGCTGTGTCCAGTTTTCAATGACCATTTATTGATTGAACTGGGACTTAAATAATCAAATTTAGGAATAGTTCAGTGTTAAACTCCACTCTTTACAATTTAAGTGATTGTTCCTGCATCATTGATTTTTTTCTGTTGTCCTATTTCAACTTCTGGAAATTCGTCACTATATGCTTCTATCAAAACAATTCATGCTAAACTGATAAAACTCTATTAATTTTTTAAAGATTTTTTTTATTTGATAGCACAAGCAGGAGGGAGAGGGAGAAGCAGAATCCCCATGGAGCAGGGACCCTGATGTGGGGCTTGATCCCAGGACTCTGGAATCATGACCCGAGCTGAAGGTAGACGTTTAACCATCCAAAGCCACCCAGGTGCCACTGAACTGATAAAATTCTAATAACGGTTTGGTTGGAATTACTATATTTGTAAGCCATTGGGTTCAGATGTAGAACTTCAATTATGTGAATATAAAGAAAGTATAGTTGACCAGGAAGAGTTAGTAATTCTGATGTTCCATGCAGACCCTGTTAAGAGATTGTCTTTAATCAAATGAAAGCTGGTATTATATTAATTCAAATAAACTTTAGGACAGGCACTATTAGAGATAGATTTCATAATGATATATTTATATAATAGAATACTTTATAGTTATGCAAAGAATTTAATGAAACTACATGAATCTCAGAGGTGATGTTGAACAGGCTGTACACAAAAGAGTACATAATGTAGGGGCACCTAGGTGGCTCAGTGGGTTAAGCCTCTGCCTTCAGCTCAGGTCATGATCTCAGGGTCCTGGGATTGAGGCCCGCATCCGGCTCTCTGCTCAGTGGGGAGCCTGTTTCCCCCTCTCTCTCTCTGCCTGCCTCTCTGCGTACTTGTGATCTCTTGTCTGTCAAATGAGTAAATTAAATGTCTTTAAAAAAAAGAATACATAATGTATAATTCTATTCACATCATGTTCAAAAACAGGATAGGGGTTACCTTTGGTAAGGAGGTAATTGAGGGTATGAGAGGTTCTGGTGTGTGGTTAATGTTTGGTTTTATAACCTTTGTACCAGTTATCCAGGAGAGTTTACTCTCTTGATTATTCATTGAGCTTATACGCTTGGGATTTGTACATTTTTCTGTATGTTATACTTCAATAGGATTTTGAAAAATGATTATAATTGAGCAAGGAGCTAGAAACTGTTCTTCTTGCTTCTTAAATCAGCTGATTATTCTACCAGGTAAGTAAGACTTTGTTATAAATACTCAAGATCCCATGAACTGGGTTTCACAGTGCAACCCTCCCACATATCTGTGGCATTTCTCTGACCATGGCATACCTACAGGAAACATTTTACCCAGAACAAAACAAAAAGCACAAACTGTTTTCATGTAAATTTTATTTCTTTTGAGCAGTTTTACACAGAACTCGTTTAGAGAAGATTTCATCAATAATTTTGTTTTTGCAGCTATAAGCTTGATCATGTGGGCTAATCCCTCAATATATTTCCATCAAGGGGCGCCTGGGTGGCTCAGTGGGTTAAAGCCTCTGCTTTCAGCTCGGGTCATGGTCCCAGGGTCCTGGGATCAAGCACCTCGTCGGGCTCTCTGCTCAGCAGGGAGCCTGCTTCCCCCCCACCCCCCGCCTGCTCTATGCCTGCTTGTGATCTCTGCCTGTCAAATAAATAAATAAATAATCTTTAAAAAAAAAAAAAAATATATATATATATATATATATATATATATTTCCATCAAGAAAAGCCAGAAAGACCCCTAGCTCATAAGCATCCTAAGAGGAGAGACTATACAGAAGGTTTAGCAAAACTTCTTGTCATTAAGATTCTTAATATATGCTAATTAGTGTCATGAACTCCATGTACCTAATACCCACTGTAACCAGTGGCCCATCTTGTTTCATCTATTATTCATCCCATTCCTTGGATGATTTTGAAACAAATCCTGGTCATCCTATGATTTCATTTGTAAACATTTCAGTGTGTGTAAGTCCATATGTTGTAGTTCCTGACAAAGTCTTTCAGTATATAGCATTCCTTTCCATTGTCTTGTTCCCTTACAACTTATTTGTTGAAGGAACTGAGCTATTTTCTCTAAAAATTCAAGTGGTCTAGATTTCTCTGAGTATATATGTCCCTGCAATGTTATTTCTTTACTATGTCTCCCCACCTCTAGTTCTCTGTAAATTGGAACTGCTGCTTTCCTTATCTCCTTCCTGACTCCCTCTTTCTTTTTTTTTTTCCGGGGAAGGGGAGGGGTAAGGATACTTCATAGATGACATTGGACACTTAGTGCGTCGTGATGGTAGTAAACATTGATCACTATTATGTAAATCCATTAATTTTTAAGGATAATAAAATGCCAAAGTTCTATAATGCCTTTTGCATGTATTACTTCGATTGCTTTTATGTAATAAGAGAAACTTTCCTTATCAACTTTTTGGTTACTCTGAGGTACAATTTCTATGGGAAAGACAAGATAAATGATCCTTTTCCTTTACTTAACCTGTTTTTGAAATGATTGTTTTATTTTCTATCCTCCAAAACTTTGTTTACCTTGGTTTTGTTTTGTTTTTTTGTCTTAAAGATTTTATTTATTTATTTATTTATTTATTTATTTGACAGATCACAAGTAGGCAGGCAGAGAGAGAGGGAGAAGCAGGCTCCCTACTGAGCAGAGAACCTGATGTGGGGCTCAATCCCAGGACTCTCAGATCATGACATGAGCCGAAGACAGAGGCTTAACCAACACTGAGCCACCCAGGCGCCCCTGGGTTGTTTTTGTTTTGTTTTGTTTTAAGCCTGTGCTTTTATGGAAATTTCAAACACCTGTGAAAGTAGACTCGTGTAAGAAGCTCATGTTGCTGGAACCTAACTTGTACAACTCATATTCAGTGTTTTCTATACCCCTCCCTGCTCATTCTTTGCTTCTACTTGGAAGATTATTAAATCATTTTGTATAATACTTTTCAAACTGGTTAAAGTGGTTTATAATATTTTAAAGTCTCTACATCTCTACCTAGTTGATTAATTATGGTTTTGTTTTGTTTTGTTTTGTTTTGTTTTGTTTTGTTTTTCTTTAAGGGGGGAAGGGACAGAGGGAGAGAAGTCCAAGCAGGCTCCATGCCCCGCACAGAGCCCAATGAGCGGCTTGATCTCATGACCCCAAGATCATGACTTGAGCGGAAATCAAGAGTCAGATGCTTAACTCACTGAGCCACCTATGCACCCCAATTATAGTCATTTTTTAATCTTTTTTTTTGGTTGTGTCTTATTTTTCCTTCCATCCTGCCAGAAGTATTTACAAAGAACCTGCTTTTTGGTTGTTTTGATCTCCCCAAATAAGTTTGTTTTTTAGTGTGTTAAATGTTTTATTGTTTTTATACTGTCTTTGAATTTATTTTGTGATTCTTTCACAAAAGATTTTTGGTATATTAATCATAGCTGTCTACTCTGATTGTCCTGTTATCCTAAGGATTTCTACTACATATCCTTCATGACAAAAACAATTATCAGAGAAATAAAATTATTTAGGTAGGAATAAAGCTTATTTTTAAAAAAGAAAGAAGGTTTAGGATTGTCCCAATGAGTCTCTCACCCCTATGCCTTTTACTGCTGTACTTTCATGTAGACTGTTCTGTAGACATATGTTTGCCGGGAAGATCTGAGGTAGGAAAAGATACTCTAGCCATGCCATCAAGGAACATAGTAAAGGGAAAAGCACTAGGGTACCTTTTTTTGTAGCATGATAACTGGCTTACAAATTAGTTCTAAAGAATCTGTCTGATCTTGCTTCTCTCCCTCTTCCTCCTTCGGGTAACAAAGTTTTTTCCTTCAAATTTCAGTAACAGGTCAGCTATGTCCTTGAACAGCTGGTTCTCATATACAAAAGATGGGACTCATGTGACTTCAAGTCTGTGTTCTTTGCTTTGACAGAAGGCTAGTCTACGTCTACTTTCAAGTCAAAGCAAGGGCCCTTTATTGGCAATAGAGTATTAAGTTGATAAAACCTGACTTGGTTATCTGAACAATTTCCTCCCAGCAGTAGGTGACTTCAGAGCACATGCCATAGTTGGTTATTACTGTCCTTGCATGATCATTTGGCTAGTAGCCACTTTTTGCACTGGACCATAAGCTCCATGAAGGTAAAGTCATGGTGCTATTTTAAAATTAAGCATTGTGTGCCCAGAACCCACCACACTGCCCTATATACTTAATAAATATTGGTTGAACAAGTAAATATATATACATACATATATATGTATATATATACACAGAGACATATATATTCTTTATATTTTTACATAAATCTACCTGATTTATGGATATCTCATGTTTTTAAACATCTCTCAATATGATCCAAGAGCAGTGGTTATCAGCCTCACATTTTCCAAATGGACATAAGTATCTGTATTTTCAAAACATGGCTTCCAGGGGTTTTTTTTTCTTTTTTCAAAAAGAACTACAAAATTAACTGTTTGCTTGGTATATGCCAAGTTAGCTCACTTTTAGATTACCCTAAATTCTCACAAGTAAAGCCATGAAGATGAAAGAGATTATAGGACTCTAATAACCTCTGTTCAGTAAGTAGCAGTTTTTCCTTAAAGCACCCATGTGGAGACTAGCATACAGTAGGTTATCTGTTGAATAAAAGAAAATTTGCCATTTCCTTGCAGTTGGTAGGAGTTTATGGTGGAACCAGCCCTAAATTCTTTCCCTTGGCAGTCCCCATCCTCCACTCCTGAAATAAAACTGCTAAGACCATCATAAATAGAACCCTGGTGTTTCTGGTGACTTTGTGGATAGCAAACTGGTTATTATAGACCAACGTCTTGTCAAAACCAAGCTATCAGCTGATCAATGAAACATACAGAAAGCTGAGTGATTACTCAAGGAAGGAAGTGGGAGTCCTGTCTCAGCTTACAAAAACAGCTACTCTCTGCTTCAGGGCTTTGGGAATTTGGTGACAAACTCCCAACAGCCCAACTCTTTTTTGCAGTATATGTATTTGCAGATCCCCACCCTTCCTGAAACTATTGCTTCTGACCTATACATTTTGGGGGATAGCCATAACTTCTTCCATGATGTCCCCCAAAGCATAGGATTTCTTACATATGGTCAATCCCAAGGAAGCCAAACTGTTCCCCTGCACAATGTATTAGTTTGCTACAGCTGCCATAACAAAGTACCACAAACTGGGTGGAACAAATTTATCCCCTCAAAGCTCTAGAAACTAGATGTCTGAGATGGAGGTTTTGGTAGTTCTAGTTTCTTTCCCCCTTGACTTACAGATGACTACCTTCTGTGTCTTCACGGTTGTGTGTGTCCTAATTTCCTTTTAAGCACACCGGTCATATGGGATTAGGCCCACTCATCTGACCTCATTTTACCTGAATTATGTCTTTAAAGGCCCTGTTTGCAAAAACAGTTACATTCTGAGGGATTAGGGGTTAGGACTTTAATATATTTGGTGGGCGAGGGGAAGGGGGCACAATTCAGCCCATAAACATTTTTCCCCAGTTGCTCACGACTCTGCTAAGAGAATCTTCAGGACCTTAGGAGCCAGAGTCTCAGAAACACTATTCCTTAATCTTACTGACTGGTGTCTGCTATTTGTGTAGGGGGAAAAATCAGAATTGAGACTGCAGAGGTTTGAAAGTAAAATTCTTAAATTGTTAAAAACATAATTCTTATACAAATATAATGGACATGAGTTAGGTTTTATTTAACTCATTAATGAAGGAGCTGGCAGGATGACAAGCGGTGTAGAACGATGTTTCATGTCATCAGTGGGGGAAGGAATTCTGAAGTGAGATTTCTAATTTAGATATATAATCAGTTAATCTTCAGGCAATTAAACCATAACACTTGGGGTTCTCTTCTCTACTAGATATATATATTTTTTAATCACACCCTTAATGGTAGTCCACAAGTTAACCTCTAACTTACATGATTGTTAATCACATAATCATCAATTATATATTATTTCAAAGTTTTAGATACTTTCCTTGCATAAGTAAGATCACCTCTTAGAATCTAATATATATAGGGGCACCTGGGTGACTCAGTTAAATGTCTGCCTTCAGCTCAGGTCTTGGTTGCATGGTCCTGGAATCGATCCTGCATTGGGCTCCCTGCTCAGTGGAGTCTGCTCCTGCCTCTCCCTCTGCCTCTCCCCACATGCTCTCTCTCATGCACTCTCTTTCTCAAATAAATAAATAAAATCTTAAAAAAAAAAAAAAACCCTGATCTATATTATCCTTCACCCTGAGTCTCTTTGAGCAGCTTCGCCAGCCCTGGATCTTCAAAGAAATAGTTCTGAAGGTTGACTTCTGGACTGGTGACGTGAAGAACTCCACTGACCTGCTCCCTAGTAATAGTGAAAGCTGGAGAAAAAAAAAAATTAAGGACTCTGGAAATGGTCCTAAAGGCAAACGGCACATAAGGAAACACTTATTGAAGAGCATCTAGGTAAGAAAACTTGCTAAGAAAGGTGAGAGTCTGTGGTATTTGAACCAAAATAGCTCTTTCTCCCCTCCCAGCTCCCACACTACAGAAAGCAAAAACATTCCTTAGTAGCAGAACAATACCTTCTCTCCTCTTGCCCACGGGCACCTATCGCTGGGGCTACATCCCAGTGTGGTCAAGAGGTGGTGGCTTTCTTCTTCCTCTCAGCCCCTTCTCAAGATGGGGGAATCTTCCTCAGGTGTGGCACACTGAGAATACTGGGATCCTGTCACTTTGGCCTTGACTTGTGAAACAATGGTTCCATGCCGGGAAGGGCAAGCCAAGAGGACCCTGGGATGCTCTCCATTGACAAGTACTCTGCCCTTAACCAGGCTTTAGTCAGATTCTTTTTAGCTCTTTTCTTGAGTAAGTCTCCTCCTTGGGGTTGTTCTCAGCAGCCCAATTTTAGCCAGAATCCTGCTCAGTCAGTTCAGTGAGAGTCCTTTGACTTCATTAACATGACTTTGCTATTCTTCTGTCTTCATTAGGGTGACTTTTATTTTTCCAGGAGTCTCTTGTGTAGGTAAATGGTTTGACTTTTCATACAAGATCTTACAGAAATACTCAAGTTTCCAATGGAAAGCACTAATGTGTGTCGATCCCTTGAGTCCCTCCCTTAAAATCCTCACCATGCTATTCCCACCATTCCTGGACAGTGAAATTGTGACTGTTACCCAATCAACTAAGATCTCCCCTCCCACATCTTCTTCAAAAAAACCTGTCTTAAATCAAGCTTCCACTTAATTCTGACCTTACGTTCCTTATCTGAGACCATCTGAGACGCTACCAAAGCCTTTTCAAAGCTTACTGGGGTAAGCAATAAACTAGCTTTATCTTCTCAAGAGGTAGGTTGGTGATATTTGGAGAGCCGAGTTTTGACACTGCTTTTGCATTGAAAATTTGATTTTGTTTTGATTTTTATGTTTAAGGAGTCTGATGGAGACTATAGTGACATTAACTGCAGCCCCACATACACACTCACCCTTTGGGAGCTCTAGTGCCCACCATATTTCCCCTGCAAGAGAACTGTGCCTGGTCTCCTCACGATTTGGGGAACATTCTGGTTTACCGGGATGAAGAATCCTGTATACTGAAGCATGGGTACTAAGTTCAGTTCAACTGCACGCATGTTTACTGGCACCTGTTCCATGTCAGATTCTGGGCTGAGCACAGAGATAAAGTATTTATCCTCTGCTTCTGAGCTCACAGTGTATTCAGGGAGACAGACACATATACAAATAAGTATAACAAAAGGAGCTAAATGTCAGGATGAATTAGGATGAAGTGTTATGAAGTAGATGAGGTATCCAGTTTGCTGTGTGCTATAGGAAATGCTTCCTGGAGGAGGGGAGACCCGAGGGATGTATCATCCAGCCAGCGGGAGAGATGAATGAGAGGAAATGAACAAAGATGCCATGCTGAAAAAGCAGCATGATATGAATGGAAGGCAGACATTTAAGTATTGCCAATTTAAGGACCTTTGAAAGTGTGATGCTAGGACAGGCATGAGCTGAGGCTAGAAACATGGGTGGGGTCTTGGTTTTGTTTTGTGGAGAGCCATGAAAGTGCTTTACACCTGTGCTCTCAATATGGTAGCCACTAGCCGTGTGTGGCTTACTGAGCATTGAAATGTGGCTGGTCCAAACTGAGATGCTCTGTAAGTACAGAATAAACCCTTAATTTTGAAGACCTCCAATTTTGGTACAAAATTTGGTACAAACCCTCAATTTTGGTACAAAACAGTGTGTTAAATATCTCATTTATACCTTCATATTGGTTACATGCTGAAATAAGACGGTAGATTGGGTTAAATAAAATATGTTATTAAAATTAACTGCATCTGTTTATTTATTTTTATATTTTTAAAACATTTTATTTATTTATTTGAGAGAAGAGAGAGACAGTGAGAGAGAGCATGAGCGAGGAGAAGGTCAGAGGGAGAAGCAGACTCCCCGTGGAGCCGGGAGCCCGATGCGGGACTCGATCCCGGGACTTCAGGATCATGACCTGAGCTGAAGGCAGTCGCTCAACCAACTGAGCCACCCAGGCGCCCTGCATCTGTTTTTTTAAATGTGACTGCTAGAAAATTGTGGATTACATATGAGACTCAAATCTGTGGCTTGTATTTCTATTGGGAAGTGTGACTTTAATTGATTGGTGAAGACGGAAGAAGGTTGAGAATATGATTTCTGAAGTCAGACTACCTGGGTTCAAATCTTAGCTCTACCACTTAAGAGCTGTGTGATCCTGGGCAAATTTCTTAGTGTCTTGGTATATTGGTTAGCTAGCTGCCGAACAAAATGCCTTAGATGAGGTGGTTTAACATCATTCCATTTGGGGAGGGAGATGCAGAGGGAGACAATCTTAAGCAGGTTCCATGTCTAGCCCAGAGCCCAACACGGAGATCAATCTCACCACCCTGAGATCAAGACCCAAGCCGAAATCAAGAGTCTGACACTTAACTGACTGAGCCACCCACGAGCCCCAGACTAGGTGGTTTAAACAACAGAAGTTTATTTTCTTACAATTGTGGAGGCTGGGAGTCCAAAATCAAGTTGTCAGCACATTTAGTTTCTCCTGAGGACTCTCCCCTTGGCTGGCAGATGGGCTTTCTCTTGCTCTGTCCTCGCATGGCCTTTGCACTGTGTCCAGGTATCTTTTCCTCTTATTCCTATTATAAGGACACCAGTCCTACTCGGTGAGGGCCCCACACTTAGGACCTCATTTAACCTTAATTACCCTTTAAAGGCAGTATCTCCAAATACAGTCATATTGGAGGTTAGGGCTTCAACATATGCATTTGGGGGGACAAATTCAGTCCATGGCACTTGGTGCTTGGGTTGCCTCTCTATAAAATGAGGATGATAGAGGTGCCTGGCTGACTCAGTTGGCAGAGCGTGTGACTCCTGATCTCACAGAGTCAGGAATTCAAACCCCACATTGGGTGTAGAGCTTACTTTTAAAAAGAAGACAATAATAATAATATCTTCCTCATATAGTTGTTGTGAGGCATTAATGAGTTACTCTATATAAAGTACTTAGGATGGTGCCTGCAATATAAGTGTTATCCAAAGTTATCTATTATTGAACAGTCATCCGGCAGTCCAGGAAATGATGCAGACATATCTAGTGAATAGATATTTCCTCTTTCCCTAAGATCCTTAGGATGTAGCCCTGATACAAGGACAAAGCTAGAAAATGAGTTGGGGAGAAAGATTGTTCCTTTGTCTCTGCCATAGAGCTATTTGTCTTATCTACATGTTTGGAAGAAGGCAAAGATGTCTTGGGCACCTGGGTGGCTCAGTTGGTTAAACATCTGCCTTTGGCTCAGGTCATGATCCCAGGGTTCTGGGATCCAGTCCCACATCACGCTCCCCGCTCAGCAGGGAGCCTGCTTCTCCCAGTGCTCCCCGCCCACCACCTGCCCTGGTTCATGCACATACTCTCTCTCTCTCAAAAATAAAATAAAATTTAAAAAATCTTGGGGCGCCTGGGTAGCTCAATGGGTTAAAACCTCTGCCTTCGGCTCAGGTCACGATCCTGGGGTCCTGGGATCAAGCCCTGCATCGGGCTCTCTGCTCGGCAGGGAGCCTGCTTCCCTTCCCCTCTCTCTGCCTGCCTCTCTGCCTACTTGTGATCTGTCTGTCAAATAAATAAAGTCTTAAAAAAAAAAAATAAAATCTTTAAAAAAGATGTCTTAAACTAGGGAGGTGGGTCCTAATATTATACCATGATCTTATAGAAGTGTCAGGTAAATAGTGGTTTGGCCCGAAAATGATGGAAATAAGCATAAAGCTAGAGAAGCCGTCACAATTTGCCATGTTCCTACACTGACACCAGGCAGTCCACAAAAGATCTGGGGAGTCCTCTGCAATTAATGATCTCAAATGGGCATAAAAGGGTCAGGTGGACAAGGAAAACCTTGCCCATGCATCTCAGACCCAAAGCCTGAAATCCAAAACGCCTCCACCCTAAAATGTTGCGTATCCTAAAGTCACCCTCCTCGTGGAACCAGATCCGCCCTCCCACTTCAGCCAGGAATGTGAACAGGAGCCTCTTCAGACGGCCATTCCCTATCCCTCTACCCATGTTCATTCCAGCACTATTTTTTCCATGTAGAGCAGTTTTTCTCAACTCTTTGATAAACTCAAAAACCTCATTCTCCTACCCTCTCTTTAGAATCATTATTTAGAATCAGGTTTATACTAGGGGCACCGGGGTGGCTCTGTCGGTTGGGTGTCTCGGACCTGGGATGAAGTTCTGTGTGGGGGTCCCTCCCCTTTGCCCCTTCCCCTGCTGGTGTGCGCATGCGTGCACTCTCCTCTCAAATGAATCAATAAAAAAGTTAAAAAATAAAAAGATTTATACTAATGTAAACATGGCTAAAGACAAAGCAATGACAGTTTTTTAGAACAAATGTGTTCTGGTGTTTACAAATGTTGTGTTTTTAATCTTAGTAAGGTGATATCAATGTGAGCACTACGTGTGCGCCAGGACCAACCTTGCATCTTATGTGGAAGGCACAGCCTGCCCCCGCTTGGTTTACATCGCCAGAGGTGCAGACAGATCAGCTTGGCATTACGCATTGAGGGAAATGATACAATGGCGAACAAAATTGGTTCTCTCTCTCTCTCTTTTTTTTAAGATTTTATTTATTTATTTGACAGAGATCACAAGTAGAGAAGCAGGCAGAGAGAGAGAGGAGGAAGCAGGCTCCCTGTGAGCAGAGAGCCCTATGTGGGCTCGATCCCAGGACCCTGAGATCATGACCTGAGCGGAAGGCAGAGGCTTTAACCCACTGAGCCACCCAGGCGCCCCCAAAATCTGTTCTCTTTATGATAAACAGGGAACTGCTTTATCCCTAAATTCTCCAATGTGCTATTCTAAATGTTTTCTTATGCAACTAACTCAAAGTTGTATCACTTAAGCCCTTCTTGAGGTTTTAGCTGGCAAAGACTGAGTATCAGGAAGGAAAAATTCTGCCCCACCAACCCACTGAGTTTCACAAAGGAAATTTGGGTCTACCGCCCCCCACACAAGGAAAAGTTAGCTTAGTTTATCCTGCAGCTGGACTAGAATGAGGTTGGAATTTGTTTTTCTTGAAAACCAGTTTCAGAATTCTTGTCTTTTAGAACATCATGAAGATGAGAAAATGAAAAGATGTTCTAATATAAACTTGAATAATCTACAAATGGATTTCTAAAATATAAATGCTTAAAGAACAAACGCAGTTGGTATTTGAGCTTTATATCTCAGATTCAATGTCTTCAGGGCTTCTAGTCTATATTCCAAACAAGACAAACTCAATGACAAGCTAGCCTTTTTTGAAAAGTTTGAAAATGTTAGCCTCACCCCAAAGTAAGATAATAGTTTCTAAATTTAGCTAAGGGACTTTCTTTGGCCACCCACAAACTTCAGTATGAAACTGCAGAAATTTGTACAAATTGAGCATTGGTACTCAGATACTCATGAAAATACGTGAATAAATCCAGTTTCCTCCCTATCCCCTGATTACCATGATGGACTGCAGTCAGTCCAGGGACTCTCACACTTAATGCAGTCACATAGAATCTTTGTCCTTTTTATCCCCTTTCCCTCGTCTGTTCAGTTTCTCATCCCTCCCACCTCCCCAGAGATCTCGCTCTATCCACAACCTATTATCTGTATCCATCATCCATTATCTCCTGCTGCTTCTACCTTATTGGCTGCACTGGATTTTCCCCCTTTAAAATGCTCTCAAGGGGTGGCTGGGTGGCTCAGTGGGTTAAGCCTCTGCCTGTGGCTCAGATCATGGTCTCAGGGTCCTGGGATCGAGCCCCACATCGGGCTCTCTGCTCAGCAGGGAGCCTGCTTCCCTGCCCCCCAGCCTGCCTCCTTGTGATCTCTCTCTCTGTGTCAAAAAAAAAAAAAAAAAAAAAAAAAAAAAATGCTCTCGAGTCTCTCTAGTCCTAAAAACAAGGAAATAAAACTCCCAAAACCCCTTTGCTTACCCTTCTGTTTCTCATCTTCCCCTTCACAGGCAACCTTGCAAGCAGAATTGCCTCTGCATCTTTATCTCTCTATATGCAGCAAAGCCCCCCCCTTTTTTTTGCCACATCATACGAACTGCAAATCAGGACTTGCTTGAAAATAAAAACCTCTACTCCCTACAACACAGAATACTTACTTTGTGTTTGCAGTGAGAACTGCAGCGGATGATACCCAACATGCCACGCAAATAACACCCTTCGGCTGACAAGTGTGCACCGGGCGCCACCTCGGTTCTCCAGCTTGTCCTCACTGCTTTCCCGTCCCATAGTCTCCCCGTGCCTAACAGCCCAGAATGTCACACTTGAGTCTCTATATTCTGTATTTAAAAACAAGTCTTTAGGGACGCCTGGGTGGCTCAGTTGGTTGAGCAGCTGCCTTCGGCTCAGGTCATGATCCCAGCGTCCTGGGATCGAGTCCCACATCAGGCTCCTTGCTCGGCAGGGAGCCTGCTTCTCCCTCTGCCTCTGCCTGCCACTCTGTCTGCCTGTGCTCACTCTCGCTCCTCTCTCTCTGACAAATAAATAAATAAAATCTTAAAAAAACAAAAACAAAAAAAAACAACAATAAAAACAAGTCTTTAAAATAGAATCAAAATACTTGTTGTTTTCCTCCCCTTTTGAGATTCTGATATGCACCCTTCCCACTTCCTGGTTGAGAATCCCTGATCTAGGGGTAATAAGTATTTAGGGAAATAAACAGATGACCCCAGCCTTTCTGCATCCATAGCGATGACATCCCCAGAAAGTACAGATGACGAGAACGTAAACACAGCTTTGCAGTTAGGGCTTCTGAATGCCAGGTGACCTTTTCTCTCCCAGTGGGAATGTCGTTGTCATGTTTCTCTTTTAATTTGTGACTAAGAATGAATGTCGTCACCTGCAATCTCTTGCTCTTCTGATTACCGGTCACTATATAAATAACACTGCTTTATGTAACTGGCTTTCCCAAGATTGCAGACCTATTTAAAGAGAGGCAGTCCTTTATTTAAGGAATAATGGAGATAAAACCTAAAGAGGTATTGTCCTTCCTGATACGAGGCGAATTTGAAGATAACTCCTGGCTCTATCATCCATCGGGAGATTATTGGTCGTTTGTTCATTCAGCACACTCGAAAGCACTTGCTGTGTGAGGCCCTGGGGTCACAAAGTCCAATAAGGCAAGGCTCCTGTGTGCTGGTGAGAGAGAGAGAGAAAGAACTAAGCAGGCATTTATGAAGCTCTGTAAGTGGGGTGCCTGGGTGGCTCAGTCAGTTAAGCGTCTGCCTGCAGCTCAAGTCATGATCACAGGGTCCTGGGATGGAGCCACGTGATGGACTTTGTGCTCAGCTGGGGGTCGGCTTCTCCCCCTCCCTACCCCTCCCTCTGCTTGTGCTCTCTTTCTCTCTCTTTCAAATAAGTAAAAAATTTAAAATCTAAAAAAAAAAAAAAAAAAGAATTAAGCATAGTAAGAGAGAAGTTCATAAAAGGTAAGAGGGGCTCAGTGGAAGAGGAAGGAGCCACTGTGACGTCTGCATGATATAATACTCAGGTCTAGGTGATGCTACAGTAACAAACAAACCCTAAGAATTCATGACTTTCCAACTATGAATAAAAGTTCACTTCTATGAGTTGGGCAGCCATCTTCTATCTTGTCATCTACAAAGCACAAACCTGCAGTCTCCCCAGCAGCAGAAGAGCAATGACTCTTATATGTCCCAGTTCTTAAATGCCTTGTCCGAGGAGTGACACGTGGAACATATTTATGATACACAGTGTTATTGCATAGGATCTACTTCTACTGAAACAGCATTTGTCGTTTATCTGAAATTCAAATCCAACTGGGCATCCTACGTTCTTACTGGCTATATCTGGCCAGAGTTAAGGAAATGTTTGCCAACATTTTGTGAATGGTTGCCTCTCCCAGCAGCACGCATGGATGGGCCTCACATTTTGAGCTAGGCAGCCGCCACACGGGCCGAGAGCCCTTGCTGGCACGTAGCTTCCACTGGGCAGGCAGAGAAGAGCTTTGGCAGTGCCCAAAAGACCATAGCTGTTGGAGGAAATGCAGGGCTGCCTGTGTGGGTGGGAGAGCTGTCCATGCCCTCAGGAGCTCTTCTGCATGCCAGAGCCTCCCCCACACCTGGCCTGGAAACTCACATGGGCTTCTGGGGTCAAAGCTGGTCCCATCTGGTCAATTGCAGAGGGACAGTCCTTCTGGGCACAGAGTCTGTCCAAATGTCTTAGTGGCCACCCATCCTGGAGCAGGGCACAGGGCGAGGTGTGTTCTGGGATCGTGCCCTCCGTAAAAACTCCGATCAAAGGCTCAAGGGTCCATCTCCTAAGCTCCAGCATCCGGGTTCAGCCTTCAGTATGGTAGAACATGGGCATGCTTCAGAGCACACGCTGGCAGGCCTCGCCCTGATATTTGCAGAGCCCAGGGCAGGAATAAACATACCTCATATTGAGAAACATACCTTCCTAAATACAAAATTGAAAAATATGTGAAAAGCTCTGACTTTTTTACAGCTGAAAGTTGGCAGGGTATTAAAGATGACTTTCCCAATTATGGCACATGTCTGGGTGTTCTGTTGAGAAGCCAGTGATGTTTGGGTAAGTACTAAAACAAAGACATTCATAATTTATAATATATATAGACATTCCATAAATTTTTAAAATTTATCTCTGCAAAATTATGTTGACATACTAAAGATTTTCACATAATTTGTATTCCCTTGACAGTAATCATCCAAAGCAGACGCTGGCAAACTTTTTCTATGAAAGACTAGATAGTAAAAATTTTAGGTTTTGTGGGCCATATGGTTTCTGTGAAAACTCTCAGCTTTGTCACTGTTATATGAAAGCAGCCACAGACAACATGTAAATGATGAGCAGCATAGCTGGGTTCCAATAAAACTTTATTTACAAAACAGAAACAGGTGGTGGACCAGATTTAATCCTGTAGGATTAAAAATCTATTTTAATTGTGTTCACAGGGTACAAAATTTGAATATATTTTACCAAAAACAGTGGATCACAATTAAGATGAAAATCTTCAATTATTTGAGTACATTTTGAATAAGTTATTTTCTAAAATATTCAAAATCCTCTGTTAAAATTAAGAGTAAAATTCAAATTATGGTTAGTCAATATCAATATTTAAAGTCCAAGTCAATTAAAGTTTTTAATTTTAATTTAATTTATTTTTAAAAGATTTTTATTTATTTATTTGACAGAGAGAGACACAGCGAGAGAGGGAACACAGGCAGGGGGAGTGGGAGAGGGAGAAGCAGGCTCCCGGCTGAGCAGGGAGCCCAGTGTGGGGCTCAATCCCAGGACCCTAGGATCATGACCTGAGCTGAAGGCAGACGCTTAATGACTGAGCCACCTGGGTGCCCAGACTTTAAATTTTTAAAGATTTAATTAAATCTTTTATTAAAAGAAAACTATTCACAATTCTAGCCTTTAATATTCACTTTGGTGCCAACATAAAGAACTGTTATCATGCTTCATCTGCATTAGATCTAGCACTCTCTATTTGCAAATTTAAAAATCATATGAACTGTTAATGTTGCAAAATGTTTCTCAACTGTCATGAACAGTTGTTGCAAAAACTGTGCAAATTTGTGAGTACCTTTAGAGCCACGAATTGGATAAAACATGAGGGAAAACAGAATATGGACACTCAGCACTCTGGGAAATGGTACTTCATCATGCCAGAGTCTGTTGCATTTGTACCATCCCAGAGAAGGGATTTAATAAGTTGATTAGTCTGTCTTTTCTCTATTTTATGTACTTTCCGTTTTCAATACTTCCTATAGTTTGAAGTGTCTACCTCTTGTGCCAACAGTGATACAGTGAGAAACTTCTAGGGCATTCGGAAGCTGTTGCCTCTTGTTTCAAGAATGTGGGGCAAGAGAAATGGAGAAACACTTCCTGAGTCTGGATGGGGTTGATGATAGGATGGATGTTTAGACTTACAGGGTGCTTCTGCCAAGTGCGAGAGTAGGATCCTGTGTGAGAGGGCACTTTGTGACTTTGGATAAATTAATTTTAATGTTTATGCCAAATCTTTCTTTTCTTCCTTATAATTTTTCTGTATTAAGACATTTTGCTTTCGCAGGAGACCATGGAAGATGGCAGAGGGCCGGTCCTAGTACTCAATGGCCCAGGCGTCTCCCAGGGCACCTGAGAGCCATTGTGGCCAAACAGGTACCACTGGGCCAGGAGATAATGGTCGTATGCTGTGAGGGCATCAGCATTGCTGGCAATTTCTACAGAAAGAAGTTAAAATACCTGGCCTTCTTCTGCAGGAGGACGATCGCCAGGCCATCCTGTGGCTGCTACCACTTCTGTGCCCCAGCCATTCTTCATGAAGGTGTGAGACCAGGCTGTCCTAACTACCTCAAGGTGTTCGATGGGCCCCACTGCCTTATGACAAGAACAGAGGGTGGTTTCTGCAAGGTTGTACATCAGTAGCCTACGGGAAAGTTCTCCTGAACCCATGAGCAGGCTCTGAGGCTGGCTGGAAAGGTGGTGACAGCCACCCCCCCAAAAGAGGAAGAAGGCCAAGATCCATTACCTGAAGGAAGAATAGCTTCTAAGGCTAGTGAAACAGTTCAAAAGGAACATTGAGAAGAAAATTAAATACATAGAGGTCCTCAAGACTCTCAGACTCTGAACTTAATAAACACTTTTTATTCCTCAAAATATATTAAAAAATAAAGTTCCATAATTCACCTACATTGCTTTTATGATCAGATGTTGAAAATGCTATTTTGTGCATTAATCTAATTTTGGGGGCAGTTGGCTGGCTCAGTCAGAAGAGCATGCAACTTTTGATCTCGGGGTTATTAGTTTGAGCCCTACATTGGGGGTAGAGATTACTTAAAAAAATAAAGTTTTTTTAAATTAATTTTTAAGAATATGATTGTTAACACAAAGGACCCTCTGAAAAACAGAGTTCAGGAAGGAGGATCCTCTTATTATAATTAAAGAGACATTTAATCTGGCTTGGAGACATTTCCTAGGGCAGCTCTTTGAGAGAATGAAGGTGTAGGGCTGGGAGCAAACAGGATTTTCCTTTTAGCTTAATTTTAATTTCTGACTTTCTCTTATGTTTGTCCATGGCAAAGCAGACACCTTCATCCCTTAGTAAATTTCCTTATGTGCAGATTTTTCGGCAAAAAGCCCCTTTTCTGTCTATCTCATGTTCCCTTTTGTGTTTCAATTTTCACCTGTTGAAAAGTAACCATTTTTTAGGATCTTGCTTGAAGGTCTCCTTTTTTTTTTTTTAATGATTTTATTTATTTACTTGAGAGCAAGAGAGAGAGAGAGAGAGAGAGCACAAGTGGCAGGGAGGGGCAGAGGGAGAGGGAGAGAGACAAGGAGGCTCCTCACTGAGCAGGGAGCCCGAGGTGGGGCTCATCCCAGGAGCTTGGGATCATGACCTGAGCTGAAGGCAGATGCTCAACTGACTGAGCCACCCAGGTACCCCTGAAGATCTCCTTCTTAACATCTTTCCTAATCTTGGCAGCCAGAAGCCCCCTTTTGGAGGCCCCGTCGGCCTTTCTTTAAGCCAGACAGAAATACTTCTCAAAAGCTAGGTTGGCTTATAAGCCACGGTCCTTCCTACGTCTTTGCAGAGGTTTCAACTGTGGTGTGTGGCTTTTGGAGGCCATGGAGTCTCCTTGCTCAGTAACTCCCCTTTCACAGCACCCTAAAGAGGTCCTGGAAGCTAGCCTGAGGCTGACTTCGGGTTCATTATTCCTTGGGGAGTGGAGAGTTGGTCTCCAGAAAGACATTGATAAAGTATTCTGGAATCCTCGAGTCTGAAAGACCAGAGGGCACACGCCATAGACCTCATCTAACACGGCAAAGTATATTGTGTGTACATTAAATATTATACACCCAAGTTACACAGAATTTGAGTGTTTTACAATGGTTTACTATGAGCACCTGGTTGGGGGGAATATCCACCTGGTTCTACTCTAAGTCGGACTATTCCCGGAGCACTGTGTTCAGTCCTGGATGTAAATAACTCCTTGGGTAGATACAGTTTAAAACAACAACAACAGGGGTTCTTGACTGGCTCAGTCAGCAGAGACTGTGACTCTTGATCTCAGGGTCCTGAGTTGAAGCACCACGTGGGGCATGGATCCTACTTAAAAATAAATAAAAAAACAAAACCAGGGCACCTGGGTGGCTCAGTTAATTAAGTGTCCATCTTTGGCTCAGTCATGATCCCGGGGTCCTGGGATTGAGCCCTTTGTGGGGTTCCCTGCTCATCGGGGAGCCTGCTTCTTACTCTCCCTACCCCCAGCTTGTGCTCTCTCTCTCTCTCCCTCAAATAAATAAATAAAATATTAAAATAAAAATAAAAAATAAAACAACAAAGCCAAAAGGAGTTACTGAGAATGATAAGAGATGCAAAGCCACATCCTAGAACATCATAGAGAGAGGGAAGCCAGGTCCAAAGAGTTAGGATCTGTGGAAAGGCATTTTCACTAAATGAGAAGAGAGGGATTTTACAAGCTAGTATGCTCATAAGCTGTATCTCACCTGCTGTTTTTATGCCTTGTACCTTTTATCCTTCTGATAAAATGATATTCTGTATTTCCATCAGGAAGCACTCCTCTCCAGTTGATTCTTTGGGATTTGGAGGATGCTGACCCCACACTTGGGGACGAACCCAGGTGGCTCTTGGCTCATTATTGGCCCTGTTATCCAGGACGGTGGTGTGGCTGGTTTGGCTATGGGCGCTTGTCTCCAGGGATAAACAGGCTCAAGGCTTTTGTGTCGTTCTTGGGAAAGAGAAGCTTTCTCTGTCCACTGAGATGGAAGCTGAGAGGATATAAGAACGGCCATTGTGGGGACCGTGTTATAATTGTCGGGGGGAAACCTGAGGCAGGAGCAAGAAGCTGGATTCCTGGGGCGCCATCTGTGTTTGGCGAAGTCCCACTTTCTGTCAGATCTGTCCAATGACTCTGTTAGGTTATGGGAGCCAATAAACTCCAGTTCTGCTTTCAACATGGTGGATCATTTTAAGTCACTTGAACCCGAAGTCTCCTAGACGGTACAGAGCAAGGCTAGGAAGGAGCTGGACCGGGGAGCTGGGGAGCCAGCCTGTTTGGGCAAGCACAGTGGGTACGATTTCGATGATGTGTGCCCACCTCACATGACATGCGAGCATCTGAGATTTCTGGTCAGCCCAACACTGTGGCTGATATTGGCAAATCGAGTTTCAGAAGTAGCTACCATGATGAGAAAGAATAATTAGATTTAAAAAGTACCCGTGAGTGCATAGGGTTGATTCCAAAACCTCCCAGGGAAAATCAAAGCGTAAGAAATCTTTTGAACTGGCTAATACATGCTTTCTTTTCCATTACCCGCTTTGGCACAGATTCAAAGTTTCTTGCTCAGATCCATTTTAAAAACGACTGTATGAACCAGTCAGTAGAATGCGAGGTGTCATCAGAGTCCCAGAGACAGTTTGGGAGACAGTCACCCGGGGATAGATCATCCAAACCCACGGAGCGCTTGAATGAACAGGAAATTAGACATGTCGGGAGATGAGTAATCTGCAGCGTTTCCATATTGCCTTGCTCCAAGGATGCGCAGCTGATCCGAATATTAACACCCACTCACAACCTCAGACCAACAGTGACTGACTCCACTCCTCCTTTCCTTCACGTAGAACACTTACGAAGTACCAGGAGTTTGCCGATACAGGACAGCTGGTTGGCATGCCACTTGCCATGCCCTTCAGTGACTTCAAGTCTAGAGGGAAAGACATACAAGTAAGTGGTAAAAGGAACTTAGAGCGAGACTTTAGAAGTAGAAATGCAAACTTAATATGTGTGTATTTCACTGAATGTAAATTAGACCTCAGTTTTTTGAAGTAGTGGGGAAGAAAAGAATCATTTGAAAATACTGAAAATCCCGGCAGGGAATTATCAGAGCACTAACACAGAGATGATCTCTGGAAGATATAAAGCAGATGTGATCAGATTAATAAAAACAGGAAGGAGCCAACGCACCTGCAACCCCTGGAACGCAGAAAGAGAGGATCTCTCAAAAAAGTGAACTTTCTAATTAGAACTCCAGAAAAACTCCAAATACAGAGATAGCAGGGACAGGGAAAACTGGTATGATGGTGAGGTGGTAGTTAATTCATAAACTGCAAACATCTGCACCCATTTTTAGATTTAGAAGTGGCTAGTTTTGGGGCGCCTGGGTGGCTCAGTGGATTAAAGCCTCTGCCTTCGGCTCAGGTCATGATCCCAGGGTCCTGGGATCGAGCCCTGCATCGGGCTCTCTGCTCAGCAGGGAGCCTGCTTCCTCCTCTCTCTCTGCCTGCCTCTCTGCCTACTTGTGTTCTCTGTCAAATAAATAAATAAAAATCTTTAAAAAAAAAAAAAAAGAAGTGGCTAGTTTTGAATATTTTCCTCAGGTGAAAATTTGAAGTAAAGCTTATTGCTTACCAAATAAGATACGAGTGATGATCCAAGAGGCTCCCAGAGAAGGCACTAGAGCCAGAGAAGTTTCCACCTCGCAGCCCCCCAAGACCATCAGAGCTAGGACCACTGTAACCAAACCTCACTCCTGAGAAAGCAGAGTCCCAGATGCCTGCCTGGCTCAGTTGGGAGAGCCTGTGACTCTTGATCTTGGATGGTGAGTTCAAGCCCCATGTTGGGCATGGAGCCCACTTTAAAAAATAGCTCTTTCTTTCCCTTTTTTTTTTTTTTAAGATTTATTTTATTTATTTTAGAGAGCGAGAGAGCTCTATCCAGGGCAGGTGGTGCAGAGGGATGGAGGGAGAGGGAGAGAATCTCAAGCCGACTCCTGGCTGAGCGTGGAGCCCAACAAGGGGCTCCATCCAATGACCCTGAGACCATGACCTGAGTGGAAATCAAGAGTTGGCGCTCAACTGGCTGAGCCATCCAGCCCCCCCCCCCCACCAAAATAAAACTTAAGAAGAAAGAAAGATAGAAAGAAAGAAAGCAAACAAGCAGAGATTCTCACCTGGGCATCAGAAGTGTATCCAGATTTCTAAATAGACAAGACTCCCATAGAAAAATAACAGTCAAAAATCATGAAACAGGGACACCGTGGTGGCTCAGTTGGTTAAGCCTCTGACTCTTGGTTTTGGCTCAGGTCGTGATCTCACGCAGTGCCGAATCTGCTTGAGATTCTCTCCCTCTCCTTTTGTCCTGCTCCCCCACCCTCCACATGGACTCGCTCCCTCTCTCTCAAATACATAAATAAAATCCTTAAAAAAAACAAACAACCCATGAAACAACTGAGGAATCCAGCAGAAGAGTTATCAAACTGCAAGTAAATGAACAACCTCCTGGTGAAAAAGAGTTTATCAGGAAAGAAAAGAAATTTTAAAATACAATAGTTGGTATCCTTGGGGGGAATTAAAGAAGTTATCACATCTAAAGAGATAAAAACCATTCTATAAAAAGAAACAGAGTTCTTAGAGATCAAAAGCGTGTTGGCTGAAATAAAAAATGTTTCTACAGGGATGAGTGGCTGGGTTAGTCGGTGGAGTGTTTGACTCTTGATTTCAGTGGTCGTGAGTTCAAGTCCCACACTGGGTGAGAAGCCTACTTAAAAAACTTCACAGATAGACTGAGGTGCAGAATAGGTATGCATGAAGGTCAAATTAGTGAACAGGGTGAATGAGGATAGTTTCCGGTGGAATTGGTGAATTAGGGTAGTCTCTGGTGGAACTGGTGAGTGAGGGTGGTCTCCCACATTCAGTGGATAAAGCTGAAGAAGAGGAAGGGAAGATAAATGCTACGTCATGGAGGCAGGAGGCACACTTTTAGAAATTGCCTACAATAAATCCCAGAGGGATATGTATAAAAAAAACTAAGGGAATGAAATAATCAAAGAACCAAAAGGGAAAAAATAAGTCTATGCTGAAGAAAGGCTCAAATCTACAAATTGAAAGGGTCCAATGAGTGCTGGGCAAGAATAATGGGAAACTACATCCTCATGAAATTTCTGAATTCCAAGGGGGAAGAGAAAATCCCCAAAGCTTGCTGTGGGGATCAGGAAGACAAATCACGTGGAAAGGAGTTGATAACCAAATTAGCCTGGGGTTCTCTCCTGCAACGCTATCAGGAGAAGGCTAAATTTTGAGGGAAAATTCCAGACCCCATTAAACTATCTTTTAATTATTTTGAATTCAGAATTCTGTAACCAGTTAATCTGTAATTAAATTATGAAAGCACAATCAGGACATACTTAGACACGCAAAGATTCAGAAAGTTTACCACCCAGGAAAACTTTCTGAAAGAGATGCTCAACCATCTATCAGAAGAAGTTTAAGCAGGGGGTGGGAGGGGGAAAGAGGAAGACCTAGGCCAAAACAAAAACAAAAACAAAAAAAAAACCCTAGCGGTAAGCAAAGAAACCAGCAGAACTTGTAGCTAAGTCCATTGCAAAATAATAGATTTAAGCGTTTCTATTTGGAAGGTTGCACAATTTGCCAGGGTCAGTGATCCGGGGCTCACTGTCAGCTGGTCCTTATCACACACCGCCCGTTGTGGGCTTCCTCAGCAATTGTGGCTGTCACTGCTGGGTGTGCCCCACTTCTCCTTAGGGCTGCGGGTGGCTGCCCAGGGTCCTAGGGCTGATCCTGGGTCCGGAAATGGGTCGTCAGCAGGCTTCCTTTCAGGGTTTGTGGAACAAACAGACCCACAGCTGAGACTTCCTCAAGTGGGGGGCAGGTGACTCTGTGTGTACGTGCACGCGTGTGTGTGTGCGCATGTGTTTGTGTGTGTTTGCCAGACTGGGTGACAGAGCCCCCGTGTCACTTGGTGCTGCCCCACCTCTTGAGGTCCGGGGGAGGATGGGCGCATACTGTGCCGGCTGGAACCAGAACATCTGTCTGTCAGGTGTCTGGAGTTTGTTCCTGAATCCACGCCTGCTCCTCCAGCATCTGCTGGTGGGATCACGGGGTGTTTGAGTCCCATCAGAGAGTGCGTGCCAAGGGGAGGTGGGGAGGAAGGGGATCGCCAGGCTGGAGGTCTTCCTTGCTCTACTGGGTCATGCTTCCAACCCTTGTTTGTTTTGCTTGTGTGAGGACAACAGGTTCTAGCACAGCCCTGTAGTTCCACAAACTAGCTTCAGGCCGGGTATATGGTTTGTGTGCTTGTTCGGTGGGAGGCAGAGATGTGTTAGAGGAGCAGAACAATCCTACTATTTCTCACCTGGCGACAAGGGGTCTGAGCGTCACCGAGCATCCGAGAATGAGGAGTCTACCTTTGTTTGACTTACTGGCCATCATCAACAAGGGATTTTTCCAGAGACAGGTCCCTGTTAGCAGTGGGGACAAATCTGCTTGAGATGACGTCTCTGTTTGGGGAAGGTCAATGTGGCTCCTTCCAGGGGACCCTGGGGTGTTCTCTGATGTCATGTCAGCTGGGGAGGGGTGGCTGTGTGAACGTACAGTGGGGTGTTAGAAAGGGACCTACTTTTATCTGTTGGAGACACAGGTTTTCAATCAGCATCAGTGGAAATGTTAAACAAAATTCAACCAAGTAAATTTGAAGATTTAATTGGCTTTATTAAACGATTCATGAATTGGGCAGCATCCCATCTAGCAAGCTGAGAAGAACTCTGAGGAGTTAGGCAAGATGGAAGGATTTTATGGGAAGGAGGATGGGGCACGAAAGTTATTAGTGGCCAAACAGGATTGTTCTAGGAAAGGTAGAGTTCCCTTAGGGGGAAGAGCCAGGGGTCTTATCCTGCAGATTATCTCATCTTCCTCTGGGCATAGAGAAGGCTCAGGTGACTGACTCTGGCTCTTCTGGGGAAATTCCTGACTGACCACTTAAGACTCATCTCTGGGGGAGGTTGAACCTGCCATTAGATTAGGTATTAAGCCCCCATTTGGGAATTTGGCCTAAGAGGCACCATTTTGGGCGTGTGGTTTTCTTTTTAACTAAGTCTTCAGACATTAGAATCATTTCTTTTAATGCAAACTTCAAGGAACAATTTTAACACCAGAGTATATCAAACTCATTACAATGAGACATTCAAACCATTCCTGAAATACCACATATAAGCCATTAACATTTGCAAACCTGCTAGTGGTATTCCCAAGCCAGACCCTGGGGAAAACCAGTACTGCATTTCTGGTCAGTAGTGTCATGAACAAGGAAGGGTTTTTTTTTGTTTTTTTTTTTTCGGAAGAGTTCCAGAATATTAGGTACCCAGCCTCCTTGCCCCCTTCTCCTTCTGGCCTTGCACCCAGATGGGCATCCACTGGGCAAATTCCAAACTTGACACTGGAAGAAGACATAGCGAAGGGCAGCCTGAGGAAAAACCCCAGAGACAGCTGATGGGTCTTCACCTTCTACTCGCTGTGTCTTCCTCCTTCCCACACTCCTGGCTGGCCAGAGTCCACTCAGGGCTCTCTTGGGATCTCAGGGATTGGGGGAATGGGGCTTTCCAAGGGACCTTTCTTATAATTCTGATCTCATATAGAGTCACCAGGATCCAAAATTGGAAAGTCCTACATGTTAATGCTTGTCTGGTAAAATAAAAATAAAAATTGGCACCTCAAAATTTTGTCATTGACTTTTTAAAGAAAATTTTTAACCATTTTTAAATGTAGTGTAGTGTTCAGTGGCATTAAGTACATTCACACAGTTGGACAACCATCACCACCACCTGTCCACAGAACTTTTTTCATCTTGTAAACCCAAAACTCTCTACCCCTGAAACACTAACATCCCCTTCCCCTTTACCCCCAACCCTTTTACTTATGGCCTCTATGAATTTGACTGCTCTAAGTACATCATATGAATGAAATCATACAATATTTATCCTTTTAAAAGTGGCCCATTGGGATGCCTGGATGGCTCAGTCAGTCAAGCATCTGCCTTTGGCTCGGGTCATGATCCCGGGGTCCTGGGATCGATTGAGCCCTGCATCAGGCTCCCTGCTCAGCAGGAAGGCTGCTTCTCCTTCTGTCTGCTGCTCCCCCTGCTTGTGCTCCCATGTGTGCGTGCTCTCCTCTCTCTCTCTCTCTCTGACAAAGAAATAAATTAAACAAAACAAAACAAAACAAAACAAAACAAAACAAAACAGGGGCTCCTGGGTGGCTCAGTCCTTAAGCATCTGCCTTCAGCTCAGGTCATAATCCCAGGGTCCTGGGATCAAGCCCTGCATTGGGCTCCCTGCTCAGCGGGAAGCCTGCTTCTCCCTCTTCCACTCCCCCTGACTGTGTTCCCTCTCTCGCTGTGTCTCTGTCAAATAAATAAATAAAATCTTAGAAAAAAACAAAAACAAAAACAAAAAACTAGCCTATATCATTTAGCATAATGCCATCAAGGTTCATCCACATTGAGGCATAAGTCAGAATTTTCTTCCTTTTAAAGGCTGAACAATATTCCGTTGTATGAATATACCACATTTTGTTTCTCCATTTATGCAATCATGGTTATTTGGATTGTCTCAACCATTTGGCTATTGTGAATAATAATGGCAAGAGTATGCAAGTTGTTAAGTGTACAAGTTGTCCTTGAATGTTTCAACTGGACAGCAAGATACATTAAGATAGACTTCAATATTTCTTAATTCTGATGAAGGAGGCAAGAACAAATCAATCCTAGATCTATCAGAAACTTCTTTCCTGTGCTTCCAAAGAGTAGAATACTTCTGCTGTGGGTCTCTTTGAGAAGCTCTCTTCATCTTGTACACCTGTTTGAGGTCCCTTAAGAGCACTTCAGATATCTGTCGGTAATTTCAATATTTTAGTTGTGATTTAAACATTTTGTCTAACTATACGAAGGCCCTCTCATGAGTAAAGTACTATAAAAAGCTTTTTAAAATATTTATTTTGGCAGAGAGAGCGCGCACACATGTGAGCAAGCAGTGGGGGGCGGGGGCAGAGGGAGAGAGAGAATCTCAAGCAGGCTCCATGCCCAGTGTGGAGTTCAACTTGGGGCTTCATCTCAGGACCCTAAGATCATGACATGAGCTGAAATCAAGAGTCAGATGCTCAACGGACCAAGCTACCCAGGTGTCCCTATAAAAAATGTTTTAAAAAGTGAAGTTTAAAATTATTTTTTTTAGGGACACCTGGCTGGTTCAGTAAGTAGAGCGTGTGACTCTTGATTTCAGGGTTGGGAGTTCGAGCCCCACACTGGGTATCGAGATTACCGAAAAATAAAATTTTTAGAAAATAAAAAATAAAATGGCTTTTTAAGAATTTTATTTTATTATTTATTTATTTTTTTTTAGAGAGAGCACAAGCCAGGGTTGCAGCAGAGGGAGAGAGAGAGAATCTTAAGCAAGCTCCATGCCCAGCAGGGAGTTCCACACAGGGCTCAATCTCATGACCCTGAGATCACGACCTGAGCCAAAATCAAGCATTGGTTGCTTAGCTGACTGAGCCACCCAAGGCACCCTCTAAAATGATATTTTTTAATGTGTAGAAATTGACTGGTTGCTTTGGAGAGCCAGGAAACTGGTATTTGGGCAGCCTGAAGCCTGAAGAAGGAGCTGATGGTAATGAACAAGATGTCCACAGATGAGCAAAATAAAATGCTTTGAATAGGTAGGAAGTGTACTTTGCATTTTTTTCAACAATTCTTACATAATGGTTCTGATTTAAATTTTAAAACATTATAAAATCTGCACATTATATTAATATGTACAAATAATAACTCCAAATACGCATATAATTTTAAAAAATTTTAATTGCATGTTTTTTTTTTTCTTCTTCACTCTACTTCCTGTTTCTTTTGGTGCCTATTTTTGCGGTGGATGTGTGGCGAATGCAACCTAATACATTCCTCAAAGCTATCTGGTTCATTTCTGTCATCTTTTCTTGTTTGAAAGCACTGTTGCATATTTAATTTTGTCTGTGTGTGTGTGTGTGTATCTTTGGCCACTTTACTGAAAGAGAACTTTCAGGGGTACAATGCCGTCTTGAAACCAAAAGTTGAAAGTTTTTGGTGAAATCTAGATATGGACACAAAAAGAGCTCTCTCTAAATTCTCCTTAAGAAGATGGTGTATTGGCCATGCTCTCTTAAAAGAAAAACATTTTTCTTAAGCTAAAGATTTTCTCAGCAATAATCCCACTGTTGCAAATTGAATACTGGTTAAATATTCTGTTTTAATTCTGGTGACAAATACCGACCAGGAGATAATTTTTCATTCTGTGATTCCATGAACTCATTATTGGGTAAGAAGTAATTCTTTTTACCATAAATAAATAAGTAAATAAAAATTAAAATTAAAATTAAAGAAAGCAACAGAATGAGTCAATAAAAAGAACTCATGAGAGCCACACAATCAATGTAGAATATGGATTGGGCTTGTCAAAATATTAGAAATGTGATTCATGCAAATATAAAAAGAAAACCTAAGATTTTATTTAACTAATTAATTCATGAGGGCCTCAGCAAGATGTTGACTTCAAAGGAGTACTAGTAAGATATCAAGGTTCCAAGGAAAATTTAAAGAATATACAATACATACACATATATTTATCTGTTAGGTGTGATAAGATGAATTTGCTAAATGTGAAACTGGCTGACATCATATAAGACAAAATCTTATTATTAGATTTATCGTATTTTTACCTGGCAGGAATCACTTCCATCTCTACTGGAAAAATTAATTTGCATTGTTATGGACAAGAATCTTTTGCACTTCAATTTTCTGCAAGTGATCTTTTTATTTTTTTTTTAAGATCTTATTTATTTATTTGACAGAGATCACAAGTAGGCAGAGAGGCAGGCAGAGAGAGAGAGGGGGGAAGCAGGCTCCCTGCTGAGCAGAGAGCCCAATGCGGGGCTGGATCCCAGGGCCCTGGGATCATGACCTGAGCTGAAAGCAGAGGCTTAACGCACTGAGCCACCTAGGCGCCCTGGCAGGTGATCTTCTATCTCTATCTATAGAGTTGTAAAAGAGCCTCGTCAATAAAAAGTCCATCAAAGGTACACAACCCTATAGAATTAGATAATCCCCAGAAGGGTTACAACACCCACCACCCTGCTGAAAATACCCAGTAAACTTGCCCATTTCAAGGTTTTGGGCTATTTTTCCCGATATCACCAATTAAAAAACTATGTGTACACACACACACACACACACACTACACACACACACACACACAGATATATTTAAATTTTCTGATTTACTCTGCAGGAGACATGCCAGAGAAGGAGAAGGCCAGCTTAACAGTATCCTAAAGGAATCTATCTTTGTGGAAACAATGACATGGTTTCAAAGTTCACAAAGAGTTGAGCTTAACGAAAACTTTGTCTAAATTAGAGAGGATGGACCCCTGTAACCCAACTGCCCCTCTACCACTCCCCAAAGGGGCTCTTATCTTTGCTGAACACAAAATAATGAGCAAGAAAGCCTGCTGCAAAAGAGCTGAGGCAGTTTATTTTTAACTACTTCTTTTTAAGGTTGCACAACAAGTTTGGCCCTTATATGGGTGTGTTCATGGGTGGTTAGGTTTAAGGCAGGCTTATGGTAGAAAGAGAAAGCAAGTGAGGATATGGGTGAAGTAGTAGGGGCCCTGCTCTTGGACAGACCTGCCAAAGCTCTAAGCCTTCGAACTGGAACTTATCCCCATCCCACCGCAGCCTCTCCCTACCCCAATTTGCAAATAGTCTCTTTGGGTCTCTACCTCAGTGGCTTCCACCATCATCATCCACCCAGCTACCCACACCAGAAATTTCGGTGACATCTGTAATTTCTCTTTCCTTCTCCTCCACATTCTACTGATCATAAAGTCCAGTGGATTCCACCCAATACCACTCTCATTTGCCACTTTTCATTGCCAATGCTCTGCTCCTGGACGTGTCCTCTCTCGCCTGGATCACTGCAGCAGCCCTAGGCTGGTCTTCGGCCTCCCTAGCCCCAGTCCAGATCCCACAGAGCAGACATGGGAGCTTTTCCTGATGAGGTCACTCTCTGCTTAAAACCCTATTACAGCTCCTGAGCAACCTCCTTTCCTTGGTTTATGAGGTCTCCTTACCTCTGAAGCTTAATGCCTCTCTCCAACCATCTGTTCCCACTCTAAGGAGATCCTCCCCATTTCTAGACTAAGCTCTCGGGTTCCTATCTGTCTGTGTAAGCCCTTCTCACCGCTTAGATTCCCCTCCCACGTCTTTTTCATTCTCTGGGTCTTAGCTTACTTCCTCTAGAAGCCTTCCCGACGCCCCAAGCGAAGGTCCTCGGTGCAGCAGGAACGCCTGTCTGCTCCTCCCCCACCACAGCTCTGTCGCCCGGTGCAATCCTGCAACCTGGTCGCCTGTAGCCCTTGGGTTGGACTGGACCGTTGGCTTCTTGCCCTCACCTTGTCCTTGGAACGCCAGCCACTTCACCCACTTCTCTTTCCCCTCCTCAAAGATTCCCGCTCCTTCTGCCCCTCGCCCCTCTTTCTCTGCCACCGGGGTGCCTCTCTGAGACCCAAGAAGCCTCGGATCTCCCGTTCGTCTCTTTTGCTTGAAGCACGTTTCGTCCTGGCATGGTCCGGGACTCTAGGGTCAGCTCTGTCATTATGTGCTGGGTGTCTGTCCCTACTTGCAGAACGTCCGCGCCGAGGATGCCCGACCCTGTCGCTCTGCCCGCCGTGTCCCCCGGCGGAGCAGGTGCGCGAGCGAGTGAGGGGCGTGGAGCGAACGAGCGTCCTGCGGGCGCGCGGGCCACGCGGGGAGGAAGGGCCCGCGCTCCGCCACCTCCCCAGGACCCCGCGGCGCCGGAAGCGGCCGGGGCGGCCCCCTCCCGGCGGGGCCCGCCGCCTTATCTCGGCGCCTCGGGGCCGCGGGAGGAGTCGCGGGCGCGCCGGGAGGGACGTGGCGGCGGCATGGGCCGGGGGCCCCAGGGCGCGGGCCGCCCGCCTCGCCGCCTGCTGTTGCTCCTGCTGCTGCTCGGCTTGGCCCGCGGCGCGAACCCAGCGCTGGGCGCCGACGGTGAGTGCGGGCGGGGGCCGGGCGCGGCGCAGAGGCACCGCCGGGCCCTCGACGACGCCCGGCGCGCCCGGGACGCTTCCCCGCCCCCCACTCCCGGGGCAAGGCCGGCGCGGGGCCCGGGCGTGGAGCGCAGGTGGGGCCCGCTCGGGCCGCTGGGGCTCGGGAAGGCGGGGCGCACCGAGGCAGGAGGGGCTCCCCGCCCTCGCCCTGGGCATCTGGGGGCGCGGGGTGGGGGAACCTGTCGCAGGCGGCCTCGCCCTTGGCGCCGGGGACCTGTGGGGCGAGGCGGGGGTGGGCGCGAGCCGGAGCCCCAGGGGAGAGCCGCGCCCGGCCTGGAAGGGCGTGGAAGGGCGTGGAAGGGCGCGGAAGGGCGCGGAAGGGCGTTCCAGCTGCGCTGTCACGCTTCCGGCTCTGCTGTGGCTTTTGCGCGACAAATTCTTGACCTGAAGCAATTTTCTTTCTACCTTTTAATTTTTTTCACCTAAGTGAAGAACCAGATGCTAATGTGTGAGAAAGAAGTGCAAGGAAGATTACAGGAAAAAGGCATTCTTTAATCAAGTCATTCGTTCAACAAATGGTCCTTGAATCGTTTTCTTGTGCAGGATGTGAGGTCGCCCCGCTGGCCCTCATTGAGCTCCTGTTCTGGAGGCGACAGACGAGCAGATCACCCATTTCCAAGCAAATTGGAACGCACTGTCACATGTGGTAGGAGTTACACAGATTCAAACGTGTAGGGGAGGTGGCATTTACCCACTTAACGCAAGTAATCCTAATAGACGGCAGAATGCCTAAGTGTTCTGAGAAGGTGTAGGTGGTGAGAGCAAGGCGAGATTCGTTCTAGCTTGGTGAACCTGGAGGCATTAGAGATGAGGTGATTCTTGAACTGGGCCAACAGGTTTGATAATATTTGGGTATGGGAAGATGAGGAAAAGGCATCCCAGCTCATAGCAGAGGGCACAGTCAGCCCTCCATAAATATACGCAGAATGAATGAATTCCACATGGAAGGGGCAGTGTGATGTACATGGAGGTGGAAAAGCATGGGGCCTGTGGCCTGTGGTATGTAGGAGATGGATGGGAAATGGAGGTGGAAAAGCAGATTGGATTAACCAGAAGGCAGAGTGCCTTGGATGGCAGACCGAGTTACTTAGAGTCAGCGTTCCTGGTTGGTGGGAAGGCGTTGGAAATCATCGCAGGCTTTTGTACAGACAGTGATAGAAAAAGTGGGTATAAGGAAACCCTCCAGCTTTCTTAGTAAAATCATTCATCCTGAAAGGGAAGAGAACTTCCATGTAGGGAGATGGAGGGGGCGATTTTGTGGTTCAGACTCCTGCTTCCTCAAATTCTTTTCATCTTTGGACTTTTACCACCACTGGTGTTCCTTTTGATGACTCAACTTTTTGGGGGGCCATTTTTGAACATCAGATATCCTGGTAGGCTTTCTAACTTTTTTCTCTGACTTGGTCTCCCACAGCAGTGTGCCTAAAAACCTATAGATGCTTGGGACCTATTTCAGAATCTGTGTTAGAGCCCTCTAGCCTAGGCAACGGTCGGACATGATCCCATTGAATTACTGGGCTAAGATGGTGGAACAAAGTAACTACCTAAAGGCTACTACTTAAAGACTATTGGGTCAATTTGGGGAAGTGGAAGTGCCCGGTAGAGACTCTCTCCTTTGTAGGCATTTTTTTCTTCATTTACAACCTTGAAGAATCTGGTTTTCTTAAGGGTGGGTTTCCTTCCAGTGGACAATGTAGGGAATGCCTGGAGGCTTAGAACCATTGTAAGAGCTGGCCTACAAATTCTGAGGACTGGCCCCATGGTAAAGATAGCAGGGGAAGGGGATCGAATGTAGATAATAAGGTAGAAAGGGAACCAAAGGACCTAATAATGGACCTTAAGGTGACAGTGAACAGAAGAGAAAGGGGACACAAAGGCTTGAGGACTGGGTGACTTGGATATATGGTTTTGTAGGAGGAGGAAAAAGATTTGGGAAGAAAGATAAGTCATTTTGGATACCCTGAATTTGAGGTAATATTAGGGCTTCTGGAGAGGTGAACTCATTAGGGAGTTAGGACTGTGGACAAGGGGTGTGTGCCAATGATGGATACTTGTGGTCGCTTGAAGCCTTGAGGTTGATAAGAGGAAGGATACCCAGGGCAGATTTGGGGGAAAGACCCATTTTCGATGATAGGTGCACATACAGATGGGAGGAGGGCTGGGCCAGTCTAGCATCCAAGGAAACCAGAGGAAGGGGAGCTTCTCCCTGGGCTGATGGTTTTGGGGAAGCAGCCACAAACACGCTGTAGCGTGAGGGTATTATTCAGTAGAGATGGAGACATTGAAAATGCAGAAATAAATGAGGTACTTTTTTTTTTTGAAGATTTTATTTATTTATTTGACAACAGAGAGAGAGATCACAAGTAGGCAGAGAAGCAGGCAGAGAGAGAAGGCGAAGCAGGCTCCCTTCTGAGCAGAGAGCCCGATGTGGGGCTCCATCCCAGGACCCCGATACCCTGAGCCGAAGGCAGAGGCTTAACCCCCTGAGCCACCCAAGCGCCCCATAAATGAGGTACTTAATGAAGCATGTCCAAAGCGAAATTGGTCTACAAGGGGGAAAGATTAGTCTCTGCGAGAGGAGAAGAGTGGAGAAGAACTGCTCTTTTTCCCACAGCTGTCTACTTAGGTTTGTTCATATTTCAAAACCAGCCCAGTCGGCCTCCCTCCCGGGAGGCTCTGGAGTTCCCTGCAGCCCAGCCACACCGTGCCTGAGTCCATGTACCGCATTTGTAGGATGCACGTGTATTTCTAGACATACGAGCAAACACGAGCATGCATACGCATTTATACGGCACCCTCACTCTACACACTGAGGCCACGTTGCATATTATACAAACTGCCTAGTGGTGTTGTTTGCTAGACTAAGCTTCATGTGAGTCAGGGGCTGTGGCTTGTAATAGGAATTTGGTAGGTAGGGAAATGAAGACCACCCAAATGGGAAGAGGCAAGGGCTCTTTATACAGAGTTTGCTACAGCAGGAGACTCAGTCAGCATCACTCTGAGAGCCTGATAGCGGATCAAAGGAGGAGGCTTCCGGTGTGCCCCTGGCTTGAGGCTGGTGGCCTGGAGAAGCTGGAGGTGGTGTCCTAACAGCAGACGTTCTAAGTGATTGGTTAGGGGAATGTACTGGGCGCTCTCTGATTGGTCCTAACCGTGAAGCGAGGGCAACAATTAGGGAAGCCAGCTGTTAGCGATTAAATCCTGACCATTTGGGTCTTACCGCTGGAGGCTGTGGTTTGACTTCCTGGCCTGATGATGGCTGCCTCATGCCTCCATGTGGGCCCGAGTTCTATTTTTATCTATGGCCTGGCCATTGTCTCTGTGTATATTCAGTGTCTCACTGGTAGCGTGTGCTGAATTGCCCTGAATTGTTATCAAAGACATTTCAGGGAGAAGAAGTCAGAGGCTGGGTGGAAGGGAAGTGTGAGACACACAGTTGGTAGAGCAGAAGGGTGTTGATGGGTGGGTGGGGTGCCAAGCCCAGGGGAATGGAAGGTTAGGAATGGGTGAGGAAGGGTGGAACCGGTCAGTCCTGTTTCTTAACCTTCTCAGGCACAGTCCTGAGTCGGGAGTGGCTGGGGACTTGTTGGCTCAGGACTGGCTGGGTTGGGAAGGCCGGAGGGAGGACAGGCGGAGGCATTGAGAATCTTGGGGGAGTGATGGTGGTGGAGAGGCCTGGGAGTTTGTCCTTGCTGTGTAAAGTGCACGTGACGTCACCATGTAGCGGGGGAAAGAGGAGGCATGGCGGGGGTGAGTGAATTGTTTTCGAGTGACTTAGAGTTGCTCAAAGTAAGGGAGTGGGATTCAAGCTGATGGAGAAGATCCTCCTCCCTGTCTTCCACTGCTGGGGTCCTGGCCCTGGGAGTGTCCTCAGCCTTCTGGTCCTGTCCCAAAATGGGTTCCTCTGTCTCTGCAGCCCCAGGTAGCAAGTGGTCTCTTGGTCTTCGCTCTTGAGAGCAGACAGGGGAAGTTAATTGCATGGATTAAAGAAACAGTTTTCCCTGCTTGAGAATGTGAGTCAGGTGCGAGAGAATGCATCAGGGGGCGACTTGCTGGACACGAACCGAGGGTGTGGCCTAAATGAAAGGCTGCTTGACTCAAGACGCAAAAGCTTTGCAATTGGGGCAGTTAGCGAGGCTTGGTTCTTGGTCTGGAGGCTACGTATGGTGGGCCCCACTGGACATTGGTCTTGGTCACTTAAGCTTCCGAGGTCTGAGTCAGGTCTTACCCAGAAGGTTGGGAGGATGTGGGGCAGGCAGAGGATGATTATGTAAATTAAGATATTAAGGATCCTGGACTATCAGCCCCACAAATAGGTAGGCATCTGTCTACACGACAATATTGCTTCAGATTTTTGCACTAATGCAGCTCTGTCACCCTCTTCATTGGTGTATCTGGGAGTTGGCCAGCTGTCAGTACCTTCATGTAGTCTTTCCTGGAGTTGACAAGTGGTTGTTACAACAGCATCTAACGTATTCTAATTGCTTTACGTGTATTAGCTCATTTCTTACAGCAGCCGTATGAGGTGGGTCTTTATTATCCTCATAGTCAGATTTATAGGAGGCGGAGGCCCAGAGCCCCATCTAGGATGACACAGCTAGTCCAGTGGCAGAGCTGGGATTGTCCCCCCTTCATCTCACCCCTGCTCAGAACCTCTGGGCCAAGTGGCATGCCCTGCCTCTCACATGACCTGTTTCCAGCCATAATAACAGTATCTACGGGGAGAGACAGAAATATTCATGTAAATCAGCCCTTTGCCTAGTGCTTTTCCGCTCATACAGCATTTTTGTTTCTCACTGAAGCCTCATGACAGAATTCTGTCTCACAAATTAAAACCGGAGGATGGGCAGGTCAATTTGCCTAAGATCACGGAGCCAGGGAGCAAGAGAGAAGTGTCCCAGCCTCCGTGGGCGCACCAAAACCCATCTTGGCCTCTGAGTGTTGGTTGTGGTTTTAGCTGGCTTAGTTGATACAGAGTGCTGAAGGGAAGCGGATGGAGGTTGTCTCTCTGGACATTCCAAGAGTAGTCACCAAGAGTACTTAGCCTTGTTGTTCTTCTAGACTTTGGAATGCCCACTGTTCTGTTTCTCTGCCAGTCATTCTAGGTATCCCTGGGCCAGAGGGTTGGGGGTGGGTTCCCTCAGTCACTATGCAGCAGCCACCTCTCTGCTGTCCTGAGCAGAGTCTGCTGATGAGAAAATTAAGTCCTCCTTGATATGGATGTGAAGACGCCCTCCTGCTCCCACTTCCCCTCAGGTTATACAGCAAAGGTGCAGTGGTCTTTCAACTGGCCTGGAGAATTTCCAGGATAATTCCAGGATAATTATCACGGTCACCTTGGTCCAGCTATGCTCTGCATCAGTCTAGGCTTGGTGGATGACATCTTCAGGGTTGCTTTTTCTTTCCCCAGGATTCTGACCTTGAGGTTGAACTAGACTTGCCATGCGACCAGTAGTGTGGTCTACCTGGGAGCTTTTTTTTAGGAATGCAGATTCTCAGGCCGAATCAGAATCTCTGGGGATTCTGTTTTAACAGGCTCTCCAGGAAGGGAGACCAGCTGTCTTGGTTGGCACCGTAATGAGGGGTTTTATGGGTCACAGGGCTTGTAGTATTAAAACCGGGACAAAGTAGTCCCCCCCCCATCTGCAGGTGATTCTTAACTGAGCTAGGGGCTGATGAATGGTGGAAACCGTTGTGTGGTTAGAAGCGACCCTTCCCGCCCTGTCTTTTCTTGGATTTTTTTGATTTTTGGATCTTGGATTTTTCTTGGATTTTTTCAGGATTGTGCTTCCTGCCCCTTTCCTTAGGATAAGTTGTGTCACTGCCCCATGATGTGTGTGTGCTGCAGCGCCCCCCCCCCCCGCCCCGCCCAAGAGGCTACTTCGTCCCTCAAGCAATTAGAACTCAGAAGTTGCCATATAAGGCTCTGCAGACTAGGTTAATTATGGCTGAGTAAGAAGCTTTAGTTGAGGCCTTTCTTCCTCTGGAAACTGCTTTCCCTCCTGCAGGTGGTCTGAGAAGCCTTTGGCAGCCCAGCATATAGGTTGTCTTTTTGCCAATATGGGGAACAGACATTCATGGAGCCAGACATGCCAAATACTGTCCTTCTGGGGTTAACTTTGCTAAATTATTCCTAGTGGGTCATCAAAACAGGTTCCCTAAGGATGAAGTGTCGGCCAGTTAGGGTACAAGAACTTTGGAGGCCACTTAACCCCTGCTGCTTAAAATGTGGTCCCCCTGGGTGGCTCAGTCGTTAAGCATCTGCCTTCAGCTCAGGTCATGATCCCAGGATCCGGGGATTGAGCCCCACATCAGGCTCTCTGCTCAACAGGAAGCCTGCTTCTTGCTCTTCCACTCCCCCTGCTTGTGTTCCCTTTCTCTGTGTCTCTCTCTGTCAAATAAATAAATAAAATCTTAAAAAAAAAAAGAAGAAAAAAAAAAAAGAAATGCAAAATGCTGGGCCCCACCCTGAATCGGATCCTGCGGTTTAGCACCATCCCCAGGTGATCTGAATGCCCCTTTAAATTTTTAAAAAAGATTTCTGTATTTATCTTAGAGAGAGTGTGTTTTTTGCGGGAGTGGGGGTGGCAGAGAGAGGGAGACAAGCAGACTCACTACTGAGTGCAGGGCTGGCCCCTCACTGGGGCTCAATCCCAGGATCCTGAGATCAGGAGCCTGAGATCATTGCCTGAGCCACCTAGGTGCCCCTGAATGCCCTTTAAAATTTGAGAAGCCCGAAGCCCAAAGCCCTCGTTTTACAGATGAAAAAACTGGGATCGGGAGAGGTTCAGTGACTCGCTAAAGGTTGTATAATGAGTAAGACTCAGCTAGATTTAGGGTCCGGTTCTGACAATTAGCTCCAGTGTTTGCTTTCCCCCTGTATCTGGCTGCCTTCTTACAAGGCCTTATTTTGTTTGGTTCTGATTATTGAATGAACTTGAACTTAATTCAATTTATTTTAAAAACTTTACATTCTGTCTTTTGCTAATTCAGACTGGACTTCCGTTAATTTATCTGAGTGGGTGGTGCTCCTTTATTTCTTAATTTTGTGTGTGTGTGTGTGTGTGTTTATTAGATTCACTCGACAGTTGAATGAAATAATCTTTTTTTTTCCTGTCTGACGTAAGTTTCTGGAACTGGATGTATATAAATGCTTCCATGTTTATAAAGACAAATATTCCATATCAGAAAAAAAATCAAACATTTTACCATTTTGTTGTTGATGATTTCATAAATACAGTATTTATTTTTTGTTATCACACTGGACGTACACACTGGGAGAATGTTTGTCATTATATGGCTGATCACACTGGACTTAAGGACTTGACCCAGGAACCTTTATTTATTTATTTATTTATTTAAGATTTTATTTGTTCATTTGACAGAGGTTACAAGTAGGCAGAGAGACAGGTGGGGGCGGGGAAGCAGGCTCCCCGCTGAGCAGAGAGCCCGATGCGGGGCTCGATTTCAGGACTCTGGGATCACGACCTGAGCTGAAGGCAGAGGCTTTAACCCACTGAGCCACCCAGGCGCCTCCAGGAACCGTTATTTAAAAGGTATTTCCAGGTTGTCGGTTGCACGTGATTATGAATTGACAGTGTCTCATGGCACTAATTTAAAAATGTTCTTTGTTAAAATGTTACACTGGTTGTACTTACTCTGTACTGATGGACATTTAAGTGCGGCGACCCTTTTCTCACTTCAGCTCTGCCTGTTGCCCTGAAACTCAGGAGCTGCTCTGGTCCATTTCCTTCAGGCTGTAAACTTCATCTCATGCCAGGGTTAGCGAGGGGAACAGGGTCTCTACCTGCTCCTTATCCATATTTGCACCTAGTTCCTTGAACTCTGAGTCCTATCCCTGACACCTGCCTTCTGAAGCGCTCAGTGGCCCTGATTCCTGAGCCTTTGGGGCCGGCTTTTAGTTCTTCCTCTCAAGCCATTCCCGTGCTTCTGTCTCCTGCATCTTCTGAAATATTGTCGCTGTCCTCATCTCCTGTCCTCTCGTCTGCCAGGGTTTATACCTTTCCGGGGCTTCATGTCATGGGGGAGGGGGAGCTTTGAAAATGTACTAAATCTGCATGTTTAACTACAAATCTTTCATCTGTAATTAAAAAAAAACCAACAAACTTGTGTGTATTTTTTTCTTACAAGCTCTTTCGTATTCCTAATGTTGTGTGTCTGCATAAGCTCTTTGCTCCTCTTGCGGGTCCCACTTGCATCATGACTGTTGGTCTTTATAGAGTACTGACTTTGGGGAAACTTTTTTCCACTGAATTTGAATGTAATTTCTAATACTTTTTTTCTTTACTATTTCCTCACCCCCAACTCCCAAATCCTGTATTTTCTTTCATTCCTTCCTTCCTCCCTTCCTTCGTTACAAGATTTTATCTATTTGAGTGAGAAAGAGAGAGCACCAGAGAGAGAGAGAGAGAGAGTGAGTGAGAGAGCAGCACGTGTGTGCAAACATGTTGGGGGGGGGGGGGGGTTTTGGGAAGTGGAGGGGCAGAGGGAAAGGGAGAAGCAGATTCCCTGCAGAGCAAGGAGCCCGAGGTGGGGCTTGATTTCAGGACCCTGGGATCATGACCTGAGCCGAAGGCAGACACCTAACCGACGGAATCACCCAGGCCCTTCTTTTTAAGGAATGCCCCCCTGCAATTTTTTGCATTAAAATTCTAGGGCTTCCCCCCACCCTCGGGCTGCCTGCTTTTACTTCTCTCTTTTTAAAGTACAAAAGCAGGAAAAACTCAAATTTTCTGGAGTAGATACATTTTTATATCTAGTACTAAACATTTCAATTAAAAAAAGTTTATTTAAGTAATCTCCACATCCAGCCTGGGGCTCAAACTCAAAACCCTGAGATCAAGAATCACATACCTGACTGAGCCAGCCAGGTGCCCCAAGGCATTTCAATTTTGCTATCCTTTTTGTCTCAAGAATTATTTGGGAGAGTGTTCTGTAGTGTCCAAGTAGGTTTCTTTTGGGAATGCTACTGTTATGTTTTATTTTGTAGTCTTATTACATTATTACATGGTAGTCAGATACTACGACTTCTATAGTTTTTTTTTTCTAAATTTTATTTATTTATTTGACAGAAGAGATAACAGGTAGGCAGAGAGAGAGAGAGAGAAGCAGGCTCCCTGCCGAGCACAGAGCCTGATGTGGGGCTCGATCCCAGGACCCTGGGATCACGACCTGAGCCGAAGGCAGAGGCTTTAACCCACTGAGCCATCCAGGCGCCCCCGACTTCTATAGTTTCTGTGTTTGACTTTGTTGCATTTTTTTTAATGGTCTGGGATATAATAAATTTTGTAAATATCCCGCGGTTAATTTAGTATTACTTAGGGATAAGCAGCAGTTTGTCTCATTTCTGTGTTATATTTGTTTTAAAAGAAAAAGCAGGGGGAGCCTGGGTGGCTCATTCAGTTAAGTGTCTACCCTCGGCTCAGGTCGTGAGCCCAGAGTCCTGGATGGAGTCCCATGTCAGGCTCCCTGCTCAGCGGGGAGCCCTCTTCTCCCTCTCCCTGACCCCTCCCACTCCCCCGCTCTTACTCTCTCTCTCAGATAGATAAATAAAATATTTTTTAAAAAAAGGAAAGAAAAAGCCATGGTTAACAATCAGTACAGATCTTCCTGAACTTATGATTGGGTGGGTTACATCATAACTTGGAGATCTCCTAAGTCGAAAATACATTTAATACTCCTAACCTGTCAAACATTATAGCTTAGCCTAGCCTACTGTAAATGTGCACAAAACCCTTTTGTTCACCAGCAGTCCGGCAAAACCGCGTGACACCCAGCCTGTTGTATAATCAAGTGTGGACCCTCTCCTGTGACGTATTGAATACTGTACTGAAAGTGATAAACAGAATGGTCATACGGGTGCAGAACGGTTGTGAATTTACCGGGTGTCTGCCCCTGTGATCGCCTGACTGGCTAGAGCTAGAGCTGGCTGCCACCGCCTGGTTTCCTGAGAGAGGATCACACCTCATCTCCCTAGCCTGGGGAAAGATCCAAATTCAAGGGGCTGCCTGGGTGGCTCGGTGGGTTAAGCCTCTACGTTCAGCTCAGGTCCTGATCTCAGGGTTCTGGGATCAAGTCCCACGTCAGGCTCTCTGCTAGGCAGGGAGCCTGCCTCCTCCTCTCTCTCTCTCTTTCTCTACTTGTGATCTCTCTCTCTGTCAAATAAGTAAAATCTTTAAAAAAAAAAAAAAAGATCCAAATTAAAAATTTGAAGTATGCTTTCTACTGAATGTGTATTGCTTTTGCACCATTGTCAAGTCGAAAGATTGTAAGTTGAACCATTGTAAGTCAGGGCTGTCTGTACTTGGAAATCCCCCTGTCTCAGTTGCCTGGAGCAACCCGAGGGCTGAGTGTTTATTCCCTGGGTAGTCATGGGGCCAAGACTGAGATGGAATTCCACGCTGACTCTCCCGACCGGGGCCCCTCCTGAAATTACAGACACTGAGAGGACAACATGATACCCCACAGAGCCTCAGGTAGAAGTCCTTGCTTGACCTTGGGCCATGTACCCGTCCCCCTCTAGTAGGTTTGTGTGTGTTAGCCTCCCACATCTCTGCTGCCTGTCGAAGTAATTGGATCTGGTCATCCGGCTGGGACCCGGCTGTTCATCTCACTGACATTTTAAGCACCTTCATTTTTTCCCTAAAAGAAACACAGATGGGGTAAGAGACAGATGAGTTCTTCTCCCTTCCACTTGCTTTTTGAGTTGTGGCAAGTAGGACTGCAAGTTCCTTTATCCAGTCACTCAGTAAAAGTGCCTTGGATGTTTATACTGTGCCCTGACAATATAGGGGCAAATGACGAAGTCCCGCAGCCTGGAAGACAGAGCGGGAACCGTATATAATGATGACCACGGCCAATGTGGGAATGTGCAAGTGTTAGCAGAGCACAGAGGGATTAAATTTTCCACGAGAACAGGGTAATGGGGATGACACCAGGGAGAATATGGGTTTAAGGTGAGTCTTCAAGTAGGAATGGGTGCTAGCTGGACAGAGAAGGAGATAGGCATTTCCCTTCCTCAAAGGGAACATCATGACCAGGGCATGAAGTAGGACAGGGGACGGCATGTGTGAGAAAGAGTCATCAGTCTCCTGCCTAGAGAATATTGTGTGTGGTTTGCGTTTGAGAACAGTGAGGCTTGGGCTAGGGGTTGGCTTAGAGTCAGACTGTTAAGAGGTTTGATGGCAGGTCGAGGTATTTTTGTACTTTTTGTACAAAAAGTACAAAATACTGTTTGTATTTTGTACTTCTCTCTGTGGGCAGTGAGTAGCCGTTGCAGGTTTTTAAGGATGGGGTCAGATATGCCTTTTATCATTCGGCTGTTCCACTTCCGGTTCTCCGTTGTAAATGTCTACTACCCAAACTGTGGCTTGTCCAGAGGAGGCGATCGCATTTTTCTTTTCCTGTAATCTATGATTTATGATTCTGGTTTAGATGTCTGCGCCACTTGCCATGAACACGCTACCTGCAGGCAAGCCGAAGGGATGAAGATGTGTGTCTGCAAATACGGATTCGTGGGCAACGGGAGAACTTACTGTATGGGTAAGCTCTGGTTCTTGGGTGAAGTTGGAAAGTGGGGTCAAGTAAGGAGATTCTCTAGTGTTAAAGAGCTAATGTCCTTGTGGGGAAGACTGTCGCTTTGCTCACTCACCTGTTTTCATCACAGGAAGTCCTGTCCATTATAATAGGCCTTTGTTTTAGTGTTTGGGTATAGCCTGTCTGGGGCGTTTGCAAGGAAGTATCTTCCGTGTTAAAGGTCATTGAACTTGAGTCTCTGGAAATTCTCTGGCCCAACGCAAATTTGAAATCTGTTTTCAAGTCCCGAGTTTAACTTAACAACTTGAGTAAATATTGCCTTCCTTAATTGCTCCTGGTTGTTTCGATGTAAGATGATTTGCATTCGTACCCCAAGGAGAAACAAAACACAATCGCCTATTGGACTTTTGGGCTAATTGATGAAGTAGTATTGCTTTGAGTCTTATGTCTCCCAGAATTTATCCTCCAGATTTTTTGGAGTTCTTGCCCACTGGGGTCTTGAGTGGCTTAAAGGAATACAGAGGCCTTTAGGAAGGATCTAAGGTAATTTTTTGGCTTCATGGCCTCCAGTGTGAGACTCGAGCAGTATCCGGGCTCAACGTTTCTCAGAGTGAATGTTAGGAGAACCACACTGTCCTCCCAGCAACCTTGTTATGTGCACTACGAATATTGACAGTTTGCCTTGCGGCTGTGCACTGACTGTGTAGACAGCCTTGTGATATCTTTGGGTTTCCTCTTCCTAAAGAGTAGTAACAATTCCCAGTTCCAAAAGTCATATTCTACTTCACAGATACACCCTCTCCCAGTCACACACCATGGCCCATTCCTGCAGGCTGGATCTGTGCCCCCCTTGGACCCTCTCTCTTTGGGAGAGAGCCCAGGAGAATTGTGGCTGCCCTGCAGTCTGAGGTTCCTGGGGCATTTCTCGAATCCTTCTCCTCCCACAGCTCGCTAGCAGGGGCTTGGAAGTGAGGTGGGAAATGAGCACAGACAGCTTTCTCTGCTCCTTCCCCGAAGGCGGTCCCCCGCCTGCAGAAGCCCGCCTCACTCTTGACTGCCCCTTGACTTCTGAATTGAAGCTTCTCTTAATGGGAGGAAGGGGCTTATTGATTTATGTGGTACTTGCTCTCAGACACTAGACACTGCCTACGCCAGTATGTGGCCTGCTGAGACCACACCACGGGTCACAGGTGACATTACCTGCGTGCCCTGCATGCTGTAACGTGGTCTGCAGTCAAGGGGCCTCAGAAATTTAGAATTCTCTACAAACCCACTGTCCCTTCTGGAGAAGCCTGCTGGGGAGACCTGTCTCAGAAACGCTAGCCGAGGACAGGAATGCAGCATCTTATGGGTGGCTGGACTGGTGTCCAAAAGCCCCGTGCAGGGCTCATCAGCTGGGCTGGACACTTGGCCAGGCGGTAGCTTGAGGGCTGTCTCTCCCTGCTCCCGTGCAGATCACACCATAGACAGTGTTAACCATGAGCTGTGTTCCATCTTCAGTGACATTTCCAAAAAGATAACACCTGTAAGGAAAATAGGGAGAAAAAAAAAAAAAAGGAAAGCCGGATTTTGGGAAGGGTACTTTTGAGGCAGCAGGAATTGAGTGCAATTGTGAGAGGCAAACCCATGCTATAGTCAAACACTAAATAACAATCAGAAAAACTCCAGTGCATAAATTGATGACACCCCCCCCCCCCAAACAAAACAACCAGCGGCAGAGATCAGCTCTGAAAGAATGCATAAGAAATTGGTCTCAGGAGTTCTTCTGCTGGTAAGGCCAGGCCAGAGTGAGCAGAGGCTGGCCTGCCTGTTTTTGTAAATAGACTTTTATTAGAAGACAACGTTGCTCATTTGTTTGCTTATGGTCTGTGGCTACTTTGTGCTCTAAAAGCATGGGTGAGCACTTGCCACTGGAGACGGCCCTTCACAGAAAGTTTGCCAAGCCCTGAGCTGCAGGACAGAACCAGGAGGGTAATTTACCTTCATTCAACACCTATGTCCGATGACTGCATTAAAAATGCTCAGGGCAGGCTTCTGTGGACTCACCCGCATCCTCTACCTCAGCTCCTCACGGGGTGACTAATATTATTCACGTGGGTCGTTGACGATTAGCAGGAGCTGTTCCTGCCGCAATATCAGCTCTGCTCCCGGATGAGGCTTAAGCACTAATTCCATTGCGTTTCCTGGTAACTCCGAAGTAACAAATTTTCCGGTTATTCACTGGATGCAAGATTGTCCTACTCTGCCTTTCATGAGAAAAGCAAGAGAGTGTGGCTGGCTGAGCTGGAAATGGGGTGCTGCTGGGTGTGTTTCTTTCACAAGGTCTTCTTGAGTGTGAAGAGATGGAAAAAGAATCACAACCCGCAGCTTGGAAGACAGAGCTGGAGCAGTATATAATGACAGATGAACACGGTCAATGTGGGAATGTGCAACCCCTTCTCCCAATCTTCAAATAAGATGAATGTTCAGACTAAGACGCTGGATTTCTCTTGTTTGTGTGTGTGTTTTAAAGATCTTATTTATTTTAGAGAGATTTATTTATTTTAGAGAGAGGATGAGTGTGGGGGGATGGGGGGCGCAGAGGGAGAGAGAAACTTGGGGGTCGGTCTCATGACCCTGAGATCATGACCTGAGCCTAAATCAAGAGTCAGCTGCTTACCCGACTGAGTCCCCTGGGTGCCCCTCTCTTGTGGTTTTATATATGCCTGGCACACGACTGTGGGGGACCCACGCCCTGCAGACTGAGAAGCATCGTGAGGAGACCCTTGGGATGTTGTCACAGAATAGCAGCTCCCAGGTCTGTAGCCCAGGAGGACAGTCTGGGTTTTTGGACGTGGTATGGATTGATAGCCCTTTCTGTGCGTTGTCTCAATGTATCAACAGATAAAAACGAGTGCCAGTTTGGAGCCACCGTGGTCTGCGGAAACCACACATCTTGCCACAACACACTCGGAGGTTTTTACTGCATTTGCCTAGAAGGATATCGAGCCACAAACAACAACAAAACATTCATTCCCAATGACGGCACATTTTGCACAGGTACTCAAGGAGGGGGCTGCGGTGATGGCAGGACAGTGTCTGGCGTGTGGAGGAGGGAGAGGGCCAGGCTGGGACTGGGCGTGGTTTCAGGGAGGGACTCTCCCTGCAGAAGGTCCATGGGGGGAGTTTGGGACATGGCTGAGTATTAGTGAGTGTTAGGAAACTCCTGTTCCTTCTGTTAGCTAGCGTCACGGCATTGTAATACTGGGGATGACATTCTCGTTTTGGGAGACGCGTGCTGAAGCATCTAGCGGTATCAGGAGCTATCTAGTGTTATTACGATCTCTAAGGGGTCTTAAATGACAGACTGTGAGCAGGTGTTGGGGGGTGGGTCTTGGGAGTTCACTGGCATATGCTTTCTGTGTTTCTCTTGTTCCGTGCGTTTGAACATTTTTCTACCAAACAAGGAGGGGCTCTCAGAGATGGTGTTTCTGGAACCCCAGCTGGGGTGTTCTTGTGGTGACTCTGGCACTGTGCACACGGCCCATCAAAGGACCAGGGGGTGGACATTGTGATGTTGGCTTCTGGGAGCTCTGAGTGGTCCCTGGTGAGAGACGGGGCTTGCGTCTCAGAGATTCCGCTGGGTGAGGAGGGCCATGTTTTCGATCTCAGCCACTCTGAAGCTTGGGGCACATGTTGGGTGAATACAGTGGGTGGGCAAAATCCTAATTTTCACGGAACCCTGAAACTCTTGGCCGAACTCCATGTTACAGCATGTCATGACATTGTAGCTCTTTGGTTTTCTAAGAAAATCTGGGAACGGTGAGGAAGAGGAAAGGCAGGAATAGACTGCAGGTTCTGCGATGGTTTTGCATAGACTTAATGACTCTGCTTAAAAGCTTTGTGATATTGAAAGGTTTTCAGGGAAAAGGGAAAGGAGAACGTTGTTTTATCTCCTTACCCACCGGAAAGCACAGATTCCGATGCTCTGATTCATTCTCCCTCTTGACCTGCACTGAGGTAAAAAAAAATCCCTCATGGGGTCCACTTGATTTATTCTTGGTCTCAACGAAGCCTGTTCCCTCAGAGAAAACATTTTATGATATACTGTTGTTTTCGGTAGCAAATGGCTTGTTGTATGATTGCCGAAGTGCAATGGTGCAGAATTAAATTAGATGCGTTAAAAAAACAACATATCAATTAAAAATTTTTTTTTAATTTAAATTCAGTTAGCCAAGGTATAGTACATCATTGGTTTTTGATATAATGTTCAGTGATTCATCAGTTCAGTGTAACACCCAGTGCTCATCCTGTCACGTGCCCATTTTTAAAAAACCTGACAAGGTGATGATAGGATGTTCTGTTCATCCCAAGACACATTTCTCCTGTAGCTCCCTTGAGCCAAGGCGGTGCCAGGGGCCGGTGATAGCACATAGCTAATTTCAGTATAAAGTGTTAGTCATAGGTGAGCAAAGGACACTTAGGGAATCTGGAATCCATGTGGGCTCTTATCTTGAAAGTGGGGAAGGAATCAGGGAACTTTCTGGAGGACGTGATACTGAAAATCGTGTTTTCAAGGCTGCAAGAGTTTGCTGGGGGAAAACTTTTATCACTGTATCTATCACTCACCTTCCCAAAGATGCATCTGACTTAAAAAAAAAAAAATTTGAAGGAGGAGAGAAGAAGGAGGAGGAGAAGAAGAAAGAAATATTTTGTGCAAGGGCCAAACAGATGTCAGCCTAATAAGAACCAGTCTTCCTGGAACAAAATCCTGATCTCAGCTCTTCTCTGTCTTCCATTTGTAATTATTTAGTGACTTTTTTTTTTTAAGTGAGATATAATGCACATACCATCAGATTCACTCTGTTAAGGTGCTTTTTAGTATATTCCCAAAGTTGTGCAATAACTACCACTATCTAGTTTCAGAATACCTCTGTCACTTCAAAAGAAGACCCGTATCTGTGGGCAATCATTCTCGTGACCTCTCCTTTTGAGATCTCTGGTTATCACTTTGTAAAAGCTGATGGGTGACTTTTCTCGATGATACTGAGTGTCTCTTGGCATCACAGTTGCCACGGGAACAGCGGGGACTGTTCCTGTCCACTGAGGCTTAGCACGTTTTGGGGTATCGGGTTATCTGGTGTTTGTCTGGATCCACAGGATGTGAATCCTGGTTCCTGACTTGCAAGAACTCCTGCGACCGGGTGTTGGTTGGACTCTTCAGAGTCCGAGCCAGATTCAGGAGCTGCTTGCCGGTGGGCCTCTTTGGATGTCACCCATGAGAGGGCTCTAGTTCCAGAGAGCTTGCACCTGGCCCCCAGGGCTGCCCCAGACAAGTTCTGGGGCTCCCAGAAACTTGGCCGAGGGAGATGCTCTGTGGCATTTCAAATGTGAGGAGGGTGGGAGAGAGATGATGCTGGTGTGGGAGCAGGCCTGGGGCTGTCATCTCCCTACCAGCCTGACTCCAAAGGAGGCCCTACCATGGCCCTACCACGTCTGCTGAGAATTGCAAAATGCGTTTTGTGCGCCTTTGAATTCCCCAGGTGTTGGGAATCCCTCTCTAGTCTGATGGCGGCTGCAGCCTTCTTTTCATTCAGCTCATCTCCTGCAGTATCAAAGGCCTGATGCCGTTTCTCCTAGAGAAGTGTAACAGCATTTCAGCCTTAACTAGGAAATGGGGAAAAAGGAAGGAAAAATTTTACTTCCCAGAGGGAGTAAATGCGTTGCCATTCATCAGTTTCCAGGACCTTCTGCTCAGAGCCTGTATCACATAGTCTGCCTGTGGTGAAGTTAAACACCATCATTGCTAGATGTCAATCCCTACCCCTGCCAAGACGTCTGTTGGTTTCTCTCCCAGGTCAGGAGTCCGTTCTCTGTGTGAGCCTTTGCTCTCAAGCTTCTGGGCTGCCTGTTGTTTTTGGTCCTGGAGTGGCCCGCTGCGGGCTCCGACACAACGTGTAGTCCCGCCGGGATTCTGCTCTGTGTGGGATATTGCCCAATGGACTTGCTGCTGTTTGAGGTTCCTCCCAGTGCTCCTTCCAAATGGGATTTTGCTCCCCAAATCCTAATCCTTTGTTTTAGCTGTGTTTTATTCCACAAGTGTCATGTTTTACTACTCTGAAACAAGGAAGCAACAAGGACAGATAAACCTAAGGAAAAGTGGGCTGGGGAGTTACTGCTGCACGCAACAATGCATTGCTCGTATCCAACAGCTTCCTGACTATTTTCCCTGTGGAGTCCCCTGGACTCCTGCTTAGTCACGTCTCTAATCCTGGTGGGTGATGGCTTCAGGCCCCCGCTATAGCTCCAGCTCCCAGGAAGGAGAGAGATGCCAAAGATTCTGAATCAGAAGATGGCTAAATGAAAGCATCCTTCCCTTAAATGCAAGAGGCTTTGATTAAGGCACCGTTGTTTCTCTTTGGGAGTGAAAGGGCATGCCTGAGCTCCTGCACATGTGAACATCTCCCACGCTTCACTCTTTTTTTTTTTAATTTTATTTATTTATTTGAGAGAGATCATAAGTAGGTAGAAAGGCAGGCAGAGAGAAGGGGGGAAGGCAGGTTCCCTGCTGAGCAGAGAGCCCAGTGCAGGGCTCATTCCCAGGACCCTGAGATCATGACCTCAGCTGAAGGCAGAAGCTTAACCCACTGAGCTACCCAGGTGCCCCCACACTTCACTCTTGCCTCTGGCTTCCTCTCGCTCTAGGATATAGGGATCCCAGATTCCTTCCCAAGGCCTTATTGAGTGTAGTAAAATATGCACACATGGTTCTTGTTTTGCTCCACTAGTTTAAAGTTTTGGGAGGAATAACTGGGACAGGAGCTTTGAGGCATCTATAAAGTAGATTTTCCTAAACAAAGTAGCAGCTTTGGCAAGATTGTGAAGGAAATGGATAACCCTTTCAGTTCAGGTCCTTTGTTCTGAGCATGATCTTAGATATGGTCTCCTACCTTATATGTATCAACTACACAGAATTTATTATGTGGCTGTACTGTGTTACTTAACTGATTAGTTTTTCCCTTCTTGTGGTTGTTTTCCTGCTTGTTATATTTTGTGTGTGTGTGTGTGTGTGTGTGTGTGTGTGTGTGCTATCATAAGAAATGCTATAGTGAACATCCTTGTACCTACATCTCTACAGATAATTAATTATTCCTTGTTATAAATTCTGGAAAATAATTTTTGTATCAAAGGTATACCTACATATTGTTATTTTTCAGTACATTTTGCCAGATTGTCTTCCAAAAAGTTCACACCAATATTCTCTCTCGCTGATCATTTCACGAAGGTCTTCATTTCTTCACATCTTTGCCAATACTGGACATTAGCAACGAATGATGTGAATTTAACCGTCTTGATTTTAAATGGATGTTTGTGTCCCTCTGAGTAACTGTGGCTTCTTAAGATGCAGGCTTCTTAGCTGAACTTGGCATTGGGTAGGCAAGAGGGTAGGAAAAAAGCAGTAACGTTACTTTCCAAGATGCGAGGAAGTCATTTTCGTCTTCCCTGCATGGAGTCGAAGGAACTAGTAATTAGTTGGCTACAGGGAGAAGAACAGGCTGTGAGAGCATTTTCATTTATGTGAAAATTCTTCCATGTACTTTTATCACTGAGTCCGTTCTGAGCCTTCAGGTTTTAAAGGCATTTCCAGGCCAGAGCTTGTGTGTAAAGGGGCCTTCAGAGACTTGCCCCTCGGGTACGCCCGCCAAAGCTAAACCCTTGTTTCTTTGACCCTCCTGTTCTAGCTAAGGGTCCTCCAGATGCATTTTCGGATTCTGTCCAAGAGGATTCCGATCCTGGGGGACAAGCCACGGGGCCTCTCCCCAGACCACAGCCAAGAAACCCAGGAGAGTCTGTGTATGTGTGTGTGGGAGGGCTTGGCTCATGGTCACACTGAGGGTTAGGTGCAGGCTCTGAAGGAGTGGCTTGTGCTCCAGGGAGAATGGAGTCTGTAGAAAGGCAAGGCCTATTCACGTATTAGCCAACTTAATTAGCTTCATTTTACAAAAGTGGTTTAGAAAGGTTAAGGAACAGACCTGAGTACATCTAATAAGTAGCAGAGTCAGTTCTCAAGGGTCTGTTTGACTTTCAAGCCCAGGCTATTAGATGGAAAGAGTATATATAGAACATCGGGGCCCTGGGACCAGGTCAGCGTGTCCTGCTCGGTTTTGCTACTTTCTGGCAAGGAATTGTTTTGGCTGTGGATAAAGTTAAATAGTTTGGTATATACAATGGGACAAGGGAAAATTTCCCCCTCGATTACTTAGGCTTGTTAATAAGGTTGCTCAGTTGCTCAGAACGTTTTTCCTTCCCAAGCAAACATGTTATGACCTTGGTAGACCCCATGGAATCCACAACATGGAGAAGTTATTCTAATGAGCTTACCATGTTTATGCAGCCAAGATTCTAGAATAGGTTAGAAAAGAGACGGTTTGTGAGCATTAAGAGGTAGCAGGGCATTAAAAGTCAGAATGACGTCACCGATCTCAGGGAAAGATGCTAGGTGCTTCTGGACTTCATGAAGACAATGGATTTCTTTGATATTGTCTGTGGACAAGATGGAATTATTGATCGGCTGATGGTATAGTGCAACTGTAACAGGAGACACGGTGTGACCAGTGGCTAAGGGTGTGGTCCTGGAGCTACATGCCTGGTTTCCAAGTGTGGCTTTCTCACCACTTAACCTGTGTTGACTTTAGTGTCGTTACTTACTCACTCTGTGTTTCAGCTACTTCCGCTGTAAAATGGGGAGAATAATAGCATCTAGCTCATGGGGTTATTGTGTGGAATAAGATGAAAATAATTAGTAATAAGTAATGAAGGGTTTAGAACAGTGGCTGGCCTGTGCCAGATGACACACAGGAGTCATCTGGATCAGCGCTCGTTCTAACAATCATTGTTATTAGGTTGTTCAATGATTGGACACAAAGCAGGCTGATTAATGACTGTGGTGACTCATGAAGAGCTGATCAGTATCTAGAAACTCTCTTTTCCCTACCATTGCTACCTAGCCACATTTTTGCCCTGTGGTACTGGTACCGCCTGTTTCTACTGAAAAATCCGTTTATTCCCACTCACTGTCTTCTGAAGAGCCTGGGGCAGATGGGCAGGCTGGAAGATCATTACTGTGACAAAGGTATATGTCCACATTTTACAACCCCCACCCTTGGAATACAGAATCTTGATAAGCTGAAATGATAGATCCCGTTCTAGGAACACATGCTGGATCCTGCAGGGTTGAAATCATCTCTAAAGTTTGTGCTGGATTGAGATTGATTTTATTTCCTATGCTTTAGATTTTAAGAATCCTTTGTTAACTATTATCCAAAAGCCCATGATTTTATATCAACAGCTGTGTTTTTTTTTAAAAGATTTTATTTATTTATTTGAGGCGGGGAGAGAGAGAGCACAGAGGGAGAGGGGGAAGCAGGCTACCCGCTGCGCAGAGAACCCAATGCGGGGCTCGATGCCAGGACCCTGAGATCATGACCTGAGCCAAAGGTGGACGCCTAACTGACAGTCACCCAGGTGCCCTGTTATCAGTTGTTTAACTGAGTTTTTATTGGTTTCGTTTCTTACGTCTTTGTTGTTGTCATCGTTTTTAATTATGTTTCCCTTCTTGACGTTCTTTATTCTGATGTTTTTTGCTGGCTTGGATGTTTTTCAAAATCTTTTTCAGAAAAGAAATGTCAAGGGTTGCCTGGGTGGCTCAGTTGGTCGAGCTTCCAGCTCTTGATCTTGGCTGAGGTCTTGATCTCACAGTTCTCAGTCTGAGCCCCACGTTGGGCTCTGTGCTGGGTATGGAATCTGCTAAGAAAAAAAAAAAAAAAGATTAAAAAAAGAAATGTCAATAGTATAGTTTCTGAGATCCTTCATGTTCTAAAATGTCATACCTTGACTTAAATATAGTACTATGTCTTGCTCCTTTTTCCTTAGAACTCTATAAATATTCCATTAGTATTTGGTGTCTCAGACAAGAAGTCCTAGGTCAGATTGGTTTTCTTTTCTTCAAGATTACAATTCCTTTCTCTCTTTTTTCATAGATTTTTCTTTTATCCCATGAAACTCAGATGACTTTCATTTTTCAACATTAACGCCTGTCACCTCAAAAGGTGCTTTGGATGTGAATACATAAGCAGAGGAAATTTTCCCTTTGATATTAATTTTCAATTAAGATTTATTTATTTATTTGAGAGAAAGAGAGAGAGAGAGAGAGAGGGAGAGAGAAAAAGAGTGAGCACAAGTGGGAGGGGCAGAGGGAGAGATAATCTCAAGCAGACTCTGTGCTGAGCAGGGAGCCTGACTTGGGGCTCAGTCCCATGACCCTGAGATCATGACCTGAGTTGAAACAAAGGGTCAGACACTTAAATGACTGAGCCACCCGGGTGCCTTTTGCAATTTCTTTTAAGTGAATATCCCATATTTTGGATCTGTCCTTATGTTGTCTATTGTCCTATAGCTTCTGTCTCATATAATTTCCTTTTCTATGTGTTTTTTGCAAATTCTTCAAGTTGGAATTTGCAAATTTATTTTCCAGCAGCGACCAACCTATTATTCAGAGCCTCTATTGGGTTTTTATTTTTGGCATTCACATTTTGTTTTTTCACTTTTGAAAAAGATTTTGTTTATTTATTTGAGAGAGAATGAGAGTGAGAGAGAGAGTATGAGAGGGGAAAGGATCAGAGAGAGAAGCAGACTGCCCACTGAGCAGGCAGCCTGATGCAGGACTCAATCCCAGGACTCCAGGATCATGACCTGAGCTGAAGGCAGTTGCTTAACCAACTGAGCCACCCAAGCGCCCCCCACAGTTTATTTTTAATTTCCAAGTTCTCATTGTGTTTTTCAGAAGTTCCCCTTTTTTCATTGATTGCAGTATCCCCCCCTTTTTTTTTTGAAGATTTTATTTTTAAGTAATCTTTACACCCAGTATCCTCTTAATTTTATTTGGACTTCTGCATCTCTTCATATGTCAAGAGTGTTTTGGTCATCTATTACTGCATAATGGTACTCCCTGCCCCCTGCCCCACCCCCCCACCCCATTTCATGGCTTGTAACAACAATTTATTATTACTCACAATTCCATGGCTGGGTGGTTCTCTCACTCATATGGAAACAACTCATATGGCTGGGCTGGGCTGGTAGGTAAAAGAAGGCCTCTTTCACATTCTAGGGCCTTAATGCTGACTGTCAGGACACCTTAGTTTTCCAGGGGGCCTCTCTCTTGACGTGATGTCTCATCTTTAGGCTATCCCCTGAGTGACTTCTCTGCCAGGCATGATAGCTTGGATTTCCTTACAGCATGGCCACTGTATGCCAACAGAGGGAGAGATGAAGCTGCCAGTCGTCTCCCAGATCAGGTTCACAAAAGGCACAGCGTTAATTTCTGCTGCCTTCTGTTGTCCAAAGCGAGCCTCTAGACCAGCCCACGGGGAGGGGGAATGGATTCCACTCTTGAATCCCCAAGAAATGACCAACCATCTTTAGAGATGATCTCCCAGATTTTCCCCGAAGTTTACTGCATTAGAGATGTACGTTGATCAGAACTGGTAGCTTGTGTGGGCTCTTTCAGCAGTTACAGTAATTGCTGCCTCCTTAACAATGATCAGTGAGCGATGAGGAGTTCATTGGTCCAAGACCCAAATGCAAACAAAAAGGAAAGTATAGTAAGTTTTGATAAAGTCACAAACAAAACTTAAAAGGGTTCTGATATTTTCTTCCTTCTTTTGTGAAACTATGGTGTTAGTAGGTTTTAGAAAACAAAACAAAACAAAATGCTCTTCATCTGGCAGAATAGAATATTGGCCACTTTATAGTGGTCCTTCCAAAATTACCAGCCTTTAAAATCCCAGAGCCCGGTAACAACCAGGTTTTCCTCAGTCTTGCTATTCCCTGTTCTTGGCTCCCCTGCCCCCTGCCCCCCACCATGGTTCTTGCAAGTGTCCTGAGAATAGTCCCATTTAACTTAAGGTTTTTTTGTTTGTTTTGTTTTGTTTGGTGAAATTGGTGTGTGTATGGCTCTGATGGCATTCCTACAGTTTTTATTTTGTTCTCTAAGTCATTTCTGGGGGGAAAATCCACTAACTGGCAGAGAGGTTTCTTCTCCGGTCTCTGAATTACTATGCAGTTTTTACTGCTGTACCTGATACTTTGGGCTGTCTTTAGTCAAGGAGAAAAGTCTGCCAACGGGCATGTATTTTTCTTCTCAAAGCTTGTCTTAAGTTCTTGTAATCTTGATAAAATTAGTGAGACCCTTCTGAATTTTCCTCTTATTACCTGACTTACCCTGTGGTCATGAGCTAGAAAGCATTTTTCACTCTGGTTTAAATTGTTTTATATTTGGAGTTCTACTTCAGGTTTTTCTTTCTTTCTTTCTTTCTTTCTTTCTTTCTTTCTTTCTTTCTTTCTTTCCTTTTTTTTTTAAAGAGAGGGGCAGAGGGGGAGAGAGAGAAAATCTTGAGCAGGCTCCATGCCCAGCAAGGAGCCTGACAAGGGACTTGATCTCATGACCTTGAGATCGCAATCTGAGCCAAAACCAAGAGTCAGACACTTAACAGACTAAGTAAGCCTCCCAGGGGCCCCATCCTTCAGGTATCTTCAGGTATGAGGTAGAGGCCATCCTTATTTTGTAGTGATTGAATTTTTTTCAGCATGCTTCTCTGGGGCTCTTTTTGTTGGGTGTCAGCGGGTTGGTGATAGTTGTTGGTTTTTGTAAATTCCCAAAACAACATTGACAAGGATTTATTGAGCACCTTTTAGTACTGGTGGCATAAAGAAAGGGTATATGAAAATAACCTTTGAAGAATGAAATAAAACTCATGATGCCCTCGCAAACAAATGCATCCTTTTTTGCAAGGGTAGATTGAGAATGTGAGAAATGGCTGTTCCAATGCCCCTGTGTCCCTGTGTTTCCCTTTTTATTGTTTTTTCTCTCCCTTCTTATATCTGGGTCTCAAGACATCGATGAGTGTGAGATTTCCGGCCTGTGCAGGCAAGGAGGACGGTGTGTGAACACTTACGGAAGTTTCAAATGCTACTGTATGGATGGATACTTGCCAGAGAATGGGCCCGAACCTTTCCACCCGGCCAGAGACACCACGTCATGCACAGGTGGGTGTTTGCCAAAGAAGGGAGCTTTCTGAAAGTGGGATTCTGCTCTCAGATGACTTTCTTCTGCTCGGAACCTGTGTCTGTGGGGCCTGTGTTGGGGATATGAGTGGAGATTGTCTGTTCCTTTGCACATTTGTACAACCTATTAAGTAAAGTCAATATTACAGGGTAAAAGGGGCTGGCTATCTTAGATTTAAAAAAAAAAAAAGCTACACTTGGTAAACTTCCGGGATTTTTACCAGTTAGTAGATATTCTCCCACGAAACATGATTTTATATAGTAAACATAGCTGCCCTCTTAAGGACCAGCAATAGAAAAATGACTCTGAAAATTACAAAGCCGTATATATCTGAAGGTGTTTTGCAATTCAAATGTTTTACTCCACTGGGCTAGACTTCTCTTTAACTAGTGTGAATTAGTGAGGGTTGACTGCTAAATCCCATCAGCTTTGTGTCTGTGTAGATGTTATTACTGATGGAAGGCCAGAAGATTGAATAGAGACAGTCACTGGAAACATGCCCAGAAGTCAAAATGGAAATGAACCAGTCTATGTAAAATATTGTTCAGATGTGCATGTGTGTGGAGGGAAAGGGGACGATGGGGTAGAGGTGGAGAGAGATGATGAGTTTTGTAAATTCATATTCACATAGTAATGAATTTGACGTTCATTTATTTTCAGAAATAGACTGTGGCCTCCCTCCTGAGGTCCCAGATGGCCTTATCGTCGGAAATTACACTTCCAGGCTTGGCAGTCAGGTGCGCTATGCTTGCAAAGAAGGATTTTTCAGTGACCTGGAAGATACAGTTTCAAGCTGCACAGCTTTGGGCACGTGGGAGTCCCCAAAGTTACATTGCCAAGGTGAGTTTTCAAAAGGTCCAGGATCCCAGCTTCTGTCGTTTTAAGATTGTTTTCGTATTTCTCTCTGAATTTCTCTTTAGGGTGGTGAATGAATTAAATAGATCCAGTAAGTTCCTGTTGTCTCTAAGAGGCATTCTAGTTGATTCTCTTGGTATTTTCAGGAATAGGTATTGGCAAATCATGATAATTCCATCTTTTATTTTTCTACGTTTGTAAGTTAGGTTTCTCGTGATCAACCCACTTGGTTAGTACTTTCAGAACAAAAAGTTAAATAGTAGTGTTGACTTTGAGTGTCCTTATTCATGACTTTCATGGCAGTGGTTTTAGTTTTTCATTAATGCTTTCATGGTCTTGGCTCTTTGACATGGATTTCTACTTATATTCTTATGCACACTGACCCAGAGTCATGTGCAAGGTGCTGTTCTAAGCACTTTATATCAATTGACTCAATCAATCCTTACAGGATCCCTAGGAGTATGTACTGTTATTATCCCATTTTACAGATGAGGAGAATGAGGCATGGAGAAATGAAGTAATCTGTTCAAGGTCATGTAGCTAGTGATAGAGCTGAACTTGAACCCAGAAATTCTGGTTTCAGAAGTTGTATTCTTTTTTTTTTTTTAAAGATTTTATTTATTTATTTGAGAGAGAGAAAGAGAAGGCTCATGTGTGCATGTCGAGGGGAGGGGGCAGAGCGAAAGGGAGAGAGAATCTCAAACAGACTTTGTGCTGAGCTCAGAGCATGACACAGCACTTGATCCTAGGACACTGAGATTATGACCTGAGCCAAAACCAATAGTCTGATGATCAACTGTCGGAGCCACCCACGTGCCCCTGGCATGACATAATCTTTTTTTTTTTTTTAAAGATTTTATTTATTTATTTGACAGAGATCACAAGCAGGCAGAGAAGCAGGCAGAGAGAGAGATGGAAGCAGGCTCCCCGCTGAGCAGAGAGCCCAATGCGGGGCTCGATCCCAGGACCCTGAGATCATGACCTGAGCCGAAGGCATGAGGCTTTAACCCACTGAGCCACCCAGGTGCCCCTGGCATGACATAATCTTAAAGAAGCCTCTATCTAGTCTCACTCTACTGGGGCTTAAAAAATTCAGAAATGAGTTACGTTTATTACATCTTTTAGACATGTTCAAGTGATCATATACGTTTCTGCTTTAACCAAGTCATATGGTAAGGTTATATTTTTAGATTTCCTGATAATGATCTTATAAACTAATATCTGGAATGGAGCCTTCTTTCTGGGTCTTTGGTTTTTTTTCTTTTTATCTGGATTATATTTGCTAAACTTTATTTAGAAATTTTACATTAATATTCAGAAGTGAGGTTGGTTTATTTTCTTTTTTCTATGCCATCGTTGTTGGGCTTGGTATCAGTATTATTCTAAATTTAAAAAAAAGAATGTGACAAAATTTCTCTCTTTCTTCCTTCTCTGGACTACTATAAATAGAAATTTTTTTTTAAAGATTTTATTTATTTATTTGACAGACAGAGATCACAAGTAGGCAGAGAGGCAGGCAGAGAGAGGAGGAAGCAGGCTCCCTGCTGAGCAGAGAGCCCGATGTGGGGCTCGATCCCAGGACCCTGGGATCATGACTTGAGCCGAAGGCAGTGGCTTTAACCCACTGAGCCCCTAAATAGAATTTTTAAAGGCTTGGGAGATTTCACTTGCAAATTATCTGGATGTGGCTTTTTTAGAGAGGTAGTCCTTGGGCTATTTTAAAAAACCCTATTCTTACAGGTCTAAGTTTTCTATCCTTTTTGGGGTCCACTTTGGTAATTTACATATTCCTAGGAAATCATTGATTCTATTCAGATTTTCAAACTTATTTGTGGAGAGAAGTAGAAAGCACTCATATTTATAATTTTCTGTAGTTATAGTTGTTTATAAGTGAAATATTGGAAACAATCCCAAATGTCTATCAATGGGAAATCAATTAAATAAATCATGGCATGTACATGAAATGGAATATTATGTAGCCAATAAAAATTACATTGGAAAATAATACTTATTGACATAGGTTAGGCTTAACAGTGTATTACTGAGTTATCAATTATATGAATAACATCACATTAATTTTGAAAAAGCTCATATGCACATATATGCTCATGAAAGTTTAGAAGGTGATACATCAAAATATTAACATTGGTAACTTCCACTGGGGGGATCCAGGATGATTTTAATATATGATATTCTTTCTTTATTGAAAGAATATTAAATGCCTTAGACAAAGTAACAACGCTGTTTTTTCCATTTTGGAAAAAAGGAAACAGTTTTCACTGAATTTACTGCATAGCTAGGACCTCCGTGATGTGTTTGGCTAAGTTAATTCTTGTGCTGTTCTGATTTGTGATTCAGGCTCTAAACACATTTTTATAGTTAATTGTCATCTTGGGGGTTAAGAAATTCTAAAAGTACATTTTAGTTCTCACATTATCTTTCAGTGGATCAATTAAAATGCAGAACTTGGATTAAAGTGTGCCCTAATGCATATCAAAGAACTCCCTAAGGATTTATATAGGAAAACCCAAATGAAAGAGTTTATGTGACTTTGAGAACTAGTAGTCATCTGGATTATTGGACCGAGAATGGGGAAAGTTAATTTGGAGGAGAGTACTTGTTAAATTCCCCAAAGAACTGTTATTTGGAAGATATTCACTTCTTTTTTCCTTCCTTAATAACGGCTCCGTCTGCCTCTGACACCCTCCTTCTCCTCCCCCACGTCACCACATGGCCACCAGCTTCTCAAGGCTGTGTCTGCTCCTCTGAGCACCCCTTCTTACTTACCCTTCATCATCCCTGGGACTCCAGAAGCCTGGCCGTGGGCCAGCCGGCACTGCATTTTCAGCTCCGAGGTCTAAAGCCACCGGAATTGGGAATTCCATTAACAACTCTAGCAAACTGTGAACTTCCATGTTGCTGAGGAACAGGTACTTGGTAAGGGAGCAGCTGTGTGTCACAGACACAGCTTTTGTGTCCGATTTCACAGACTTCCCCATCAGAGAAGGCACAGTTGGTAGACCCTGTTGTTTGCCTTCTCTGTGTGCCACCGTGGCCAGGACCCCTTGACATGGGTCCCCCTCTGAGCGAGCCTCAGAAGTGAGCGCTGGAAGCAAGGAGGAGAGCTCCTAATGCCCAGGGCTTCTGTGGCTCCCTCTTCTGATTTAGGGAGGGATTTATGGAAACATCAGTCCCCCATGTCCATCAGCTCTCTTGAGAAGACAGTGTCAGTCTCTGGTTTGTGCTTCCTATTATTTTAGTAGGACTTTTTTCATTTTCAGAAAAGATGCAAGTTTGTATGTGGGAGCCTAAAGAAATTAAATTTTTAAAAATTCAGCCAAGCCAGAAGCAAAGTGAAGGAATCTCTTCAACTGTGTTGTCATCGACAATCAATCCAGAGCCCAGGTCTGATGTTAGATATGCTGTAGCCCTTGTGACCAAGACCATCGGGGGTCTGGGAGAAGAGCAAACACAGGTCCATCATGAACTATGATGTAATGGTGAACTCCTACGTATTATGTGAGAAGAATGAATAAATGCTATGAGTTCTCACTGGAAGGAGGATGATTCTGGAGAAGAGGTGATGTGTGCTCTTCCCTTCGTGTAGTTTGCTTGCCGTGTAAGAGTGTGGTGAGGACTGGTTTATAGTGGAGGTAGACCAGTTGGAGGGTTCTGGGGGGAAAAAAAAATCTGTCTTCTAAGACAAAATCCAAACTCCTAACCATGGCCTCTGAAGCCAGCAGGGTTTTTGGCCTTTTTGGCTTCTTTACAGGTTACATTTGCCATCATTCTCTCCCAACCAACAGGCTAAGCTTTTATCAACCTCAAGCCTTTTGCACATGCTTCTCCTGTTACTTATAATACTGGCCAACCACCTTAAACTTTTTTTTTATTGTGGTAAAATACGCGCGATAAAAAATTGACCATTTCCACCATTGATAAGTATACCATTCAGTGACATTAAGTAAATTCACAGTGTTGCCCAACCATCACTGTTATCTATCTCCAGAATGTTTTCATCATTCCAAACAGAAACTCTGTACCCATTAAACAATAACTCCTCCCTCCTATGTCTCCCAGCCCCTGGTAACCTCTGTTCTACTTTCGTCACTGTAAATTTGTGTTCTAGGTACCTCATATATGTAGACTTGTACGATATTTGTCTTTTTATGTCTGGTTTATTTCGTTTCACGTAATGTCTTCAGGGTTCATCCATGTTGTAGCAGGTGTCAGACCTTCATTCTTATTTAAGGCTGAGTAATATTCCATTCTGTGTATACACCACATTTTCCTTATTCACTTGTTTGTTCACGGAGTCTCCCTGTTCTTGGCATAGCAAGGGCCTTCTTGTCTTTCAAGTTTCAGCTTCAGTGTCACCTCTGATAGCATTCTCTCTCTTAGTCCCCAGTATGCAAGCACATTATTTATGACCATTTTTGTGGTTTATGTCACTCCTTTTGGACTGTGAATCTAAGAGCCTTGTGACCATGGAGTCTTGTTCAGCATGATCTCTCTAGCACCTGGTACAGGGCCCAGCATACCTAAGAGCATAACTAAGTCCCGTGGGAGCACCCGAATCCTCTTCCAAAGGTGGCACAGACCATGGCGGGCATCGAGTTGGCTCCCAGACTGCTGTCCAGCCTATCCTGGGCTGAGCCTTGCTGAAACCCGGGCCTCCTCTTTGGTTTCAGTTCTCAAGCTTCATGTCTTTTCCTGATGCTATGTCTTCTGACTTTGTCTTCCATATCTTCACGTGTGCTTCTCACTTGGCGTGACCTCTCAGTGCAAGCCAGGCCGTGGACTGACTCCTGGTTTTCCCCATATCCACACAAGTGGCCCTCCAAAGAGAGCGGTCCAGCACTGTGGGCTGCTGGCAGAGGCAGAGTTTCTCCTTTGAGTTGGTGAATGAAGATGGGACATGGTTTCTAAAGTCTACGAATAGTAGAGCCTGATTTCTCCAAAGGTGGTCAGCACTTTAAGGTGGACAAGGTTTTCTGTAAACATTATCTCATCTGATCTCTAGAAATGCCTTCTGAGGTGGTTCTCAGAACTCATTTCACATATATTCTATTTACAATGCATAGGGGGTGTTCTTTCCCATTCTCACCAGAGAGAAAGTGACTTACCTTGTGTCACTAGCTTATGTATCAATATGAGAACCCAAAGCACTTTCTTGAAGGCAGAGTCCATGTTAGAAGCAACCCTTGTGAGTGCTAGAGGTGGGAGGCGACAAGGAAAGGCTTCAGGGCCTGGGAGTCCACGGTGTGGGCTGGGACCCGCCCTGAAGAATATGTATTATTGTGGAGACAACTCTTCATCTTTTGAGGTTCTTGTAGTAGAGCCCCATCTCATCTCTGCCAAGTTGAGAGTATTTGACAAAGTTTTTATGTAAGTTGGACCACAAATTAGGGCATTCAGGTGAGGGGCGGTGGAGAAGTTTTGTTGCACTGCTCTCTCTGGATTTTTGGTCAGGCTATGGAGAAGGTTCACATGGAGGCCTAGCAGGAAAGAGTGCTCTGATTGACTCGTGGTGCCTGCCGTGGGGCAGGGTGGACACAGTGGCAGTCACGTATCTTGTGTTTATCTTCTGTGTTCCAGGTAATTGTTTGAAATGGATTTTGGGCACCTCACCACATACTGATCTTTTCAAACATTTAGGAAGACTGCATTGATTTCCTGCCTGCACTCAACAAATCTCTTGTGTTATCCTTTTGCAGTGTAAATGCCACTAAAATATATCCCTTACAAATGTTCGGAGTCACTGGAGTGTGCAGAATCAACCATGATACTGGTTATGAGACTGCCACGGGGTGGGGAAGTGGGAACCTTAGAATCGGAAAGACTTGTGTGAGTTTTGGGCAAACTACTCGGGAGTTCCAGAACTAGCTCTAAACTTCTCTCAACTCGTTTCCTTCTGTAGAAGGGGATAAGATTGTTTCCATCCTGTAGAACTGCTATGAAGATTTAATGAGAAGCAATGGTAGAAAGCACTGGGTGGTGCCAGTTACATAGTCACCATTGTAATGAGAGCGTCATGATCTAGCGGGGAGTGGCAGGTAGTGTCTCTTACCAAAATGTCAGATCTTTGTGAAACTTCCCACCATAGAAGGGAAAGGTCTAAAATTCTCCAGCTTTCACATTACCCAATTTATTAGTTTTCAGTTCAAGTATTCTGCCTACAAGTAGAGCATTAAAATGAAGAGTTTTAATGTTACTTTTGGTAAAAAAGAAAGATTCATGTGCGGTTCAAAGCGTCAACAGCCATTATCACCTCTACAAATGAAAGATCCTTACAGGAGAGACGTTGAAAACTCTTTTTTTCTTTCCAGCACTCACGCTTTCACCTACCCTGTCACCCCTGCAGTTTCTGGAGTCTTCAGATTCTAGCTGTTTTCATACCAGATGCTATTTGTTGACAATAAGTGTTGTTACGTGAAATGGAATTTTTTTTTTCTTCTTCCAAGTGAGCTTTCTCTATGAATATGATCTGAAGGAAATGCATTGTTCATCAAAGCTAAAGTTCATGGAAGACTTGGGAATACAAAATAGATCAAAAAGTTGTTATTATTATTGTTTTCTGCTGCCTTAAGGGTGAGTGGACTTTTTGGCACTAATGAGCTCATTAGCTTAGTCATCGCAGTTAATAAGCTCTCCTTGAGAATGTGCTTCATGGCATCGTACAACCCTCCCATTTTCCTTTGATGATCGTAATAACATTTTCTAAGTGCAAGTTGCCACATACCGAGATGCTAGATTCCAACCCCCCACATCGATGATACGTGGATTTCAGAGCTCAGATGATCCTGGAAGGAGGCTCTAACTACATGTGGCCAAATTACGAACATGGCATAAAAGACGTGAAACTCCGTCGTAAGGTTACATTTATTCAGCCCCATTCCTTAGGCCGTATTTCTTACCGGTACACGTCACAAAGATTAATATTCATAGGAATATTAATAACTCACATGACTGCAGGGGGTAGTCTAAAAATATGGGATGTAGGTATAGCCCATGGAGAGCTTACCATGAAGGGAGGGAGAGGGACATTTTTCCAAATGAAGATGAAGACAGTAAAGGTCTAAGTGCTGAATTATCTGATCCAGAACACGAGTATAGTGGAGACTCTGGTGTTAATCTGCCTGACCATTTGGACCCTTCCAACCTGCCCCACCCCACCGATTTCTAGGTGATCTGTAATTCTGCTTTGACTCTAAGGCACAACAGGGACATTTCTGTTATTGTTGTGTAAATGAAATGACTTTAAAATGACTTTAATATGATTTTCTTCAGTTTTCATACTTGTTTCTGCTCCTCTGCCAGAGCTTTCCAGCTAGTAGTTTATTTCTCTGGAAAGACTTTTCTTGAGTCAATATCAGCCTGTGGAATAGGTCTATCATTCATTCCCCTGGCAGTTGGCAAGATGTCTGCCTCAATTTATGGACGTTATTGGTCTTTTTTTTTTTTTTTTCCTTTCTCAGCTTGGTATTTATTGCTCTCTAAAACAGTCTTAGATGAAGCCTTATATTACTATGTTATTTCTGAAATCAATCACATTATTGTGCTGATGTTTCTAATGAGAAACTGCCAATGGGGATGATACCAGTGATACAGCCCGTTGATTAGGTGTTATAAATTGCCGATACCTTTCATCAAACAGTTTTCCTTCTGGAATGTTTTCTTGGGTTGACTATTAAAGCTAGTAGTGTAGATAAACATTTTTACCTTCAAGATATGAAATGGAATTACAGTATGAATGTGGTCCTTGAAACAGGCACAGCACAGTACCCTCCACACCCCATTTTGAAGTTGATTATTTGAATGAAATCAAAGATAGTGGGATGGTAAGGAAAAATTCCCCACCATGGGGGTGCCTGGGTGGCTTAGACAGTTAAGCATCTGATTCTTGTTTTTCACTTAGTTCATGCTTCCAGGGTGGTGAGATCTAGCTCCACATCAGGCTCTGTGCTTGTGCTCGGGTGGAGTCAGAGGGGAGTCTGCTCCTCTGCCTCTCCCCCTACTTATACGCTTATGCTCTCTCTCCCAAATAAATCAATCTTAAAAAAAATTCCCAGCATGTTCATAATTAGTCGACTGTATTGCTGACGCATCTCCAAACGTTGTTCCTTCATAATATAATTAGCCAGAGAAATGTGTTTAAATGAACACCCCTAATGCATATCTAATGCAGATTTGTGCTCCTTATTTTTTTTCTTTCTTTTGGTTATAAACTGTTTTTAAATGGCTTAGTTCCTTGTGATAGTGAGAACTTTGGGCATTTCGTGGAGGACCATATTTTTCTTACTACCTATTGCAGCCTCCATTGGATTGATTTTGGAGTCTTTCTTAATGGTAGCCATCTGCTTTCTTGGGTACCACTTAGTCTGAGTAGAAGTGGCAGAGGTTGCCATCTCTCTAAAGCATGATGGGAATATCTGTGACAGGACCATATGCCAGGCCAGACCCAAGCCAGAACCCTGTTATGGCATTAGACATCAGTACTAAGAAGGCTCCAGGGTATCACACAGATGTAGGGTTAAGTCTGTTTCCAGCAGCTATCTTGCTCTGGGAAAGCTGTGGGAGACAAGATTTGGAAGAGGGAGTTTAAGAACTCTTCCATCTGATTTGAATGCTTCATTATGCAACCTTTTCTCCTGAGATTTTAGCTAACTTCTCAGCTCAGTCCTATTCAGGGCCTAGACTTGACCCCTTCACTGTGAGGCTCCCTAGATTTAATGGACCTGGACTTTGGGGTCATACATCCCATGGCTTGAGTACTGGCTCTGTCTTCTATTGGTGGTGGACTTTGGAACATGACTTAAGCTCTTAGGAGCTCTGAGGGGCTCTTAAGCTCCATATTCATATCTTTAAACTTTGTGAGGAAGAAACCATGTACCTTGCAAGGTTTTCTTTGATGAATAAATGAGATAGTATATATTTAATAGACATGTTTAGTAGGACTTTGATGAATGCTATTATGATTAAAATGATTGAGGTTCGGGGTGCCTGGGTGGCTCAGTGGGTTAAAGCCTATGCCTTTGGCTCAGGTCATGATCTCAGGGTCCTGGGATCGAGCTCCACATCGGGCTCTCTGCTCAGTGGGGAGCCTGCTTCTTCCTCTCTCACTGTCTGCCTCTCTGCCTACTTGTAATCTCTGTATGTCAAATAAATAAATAAATAAATAAATCTTTTTAAAAAAATTAATTTCTTTTCAGCGTAACAGAATTCATTGTTTATGCACCACACCCAGTGCTCCATGCCGTATGTGTCCTCCATAATACCCACCACCTGGCTCCCCCATAAATAAATAAATCTTAAAAAAATAAAATAAAATGATTGAGGTTTGAGCAACATTCCCAGAATTCCCTGGTACAACACTGATACTAGTTTTTATGAGTCTTTTATTCCACTTTCATCTACATGGCATATGGTAGGTGTGAGTTCCCTCTGTTGGATAACAAATGTAAAGGTAATGTGTACCTGTCTTGTTATTTATACTTACAATTTCCTGATGCCTCTTTCTTTCCTCAGGGGCTGTTACTCATATCAAAGGAACATTTGTTACATCTCAAACAATGATAAAGTAGTGGCAAGCTATCGATGAACAATTATTTATTGTATTTACTATGCAAAATGTATTATTTTAAGTAGGCTTTGTGGGAATGCAGGAGATGATCAAATAAAGATTCTGTTCTTTCCAGACTGACCATATATTTGGGAAGACATAATATTTTCAGAGAAAGACATTAAGCCCTCAAGCATGTGATGATAAATGGTAGCTATTCCTACTAGTATTTAATTTAGGTTCTGAGCTGAGCGTGTGCATAAAACTCAAACTTGGAAGCTTGTAGAAATGTGGATGCCAAGAACCCAACTCCGTGCTACTGATTCGGAAGACTTATCTCTGGGTAAGGGGAGGCTGTGCTTTCCAAGTTCCCTAGGCAGTTCAGATGTACAACTGCTGTTTAGAACCATGTGTTTAATCCAAGTCATGCTAGAATCCACTCTATCTCTCACCAAGGGACTATCCATCTTGAGTAGCTATGGTACGGGAACTCACCAAGTCATGGTTGCCCACCACTGGACAACTCCCTGAGTCTCTGAACTATAGTCCCCAGAGACTGAGCTACTGATCTCTCATCAACTCCCAAATTAATATTTTTGGTATGAATTTTTAAAAATCTTATATTTTTACATGCCTTCCACTATTCTTAGTCACGTCCAAAGTTGGAAGCCAACATAGGTATCTTCTGTACTCTTATACGTTTAGAATCTGTGCTTCTCTCTTAACCCAATGATCTATCACTAGGTTCCTTCCCAAACCTCTCCAATGTGCTGTTTAGAATTCCAGCTTCAAGGTCCATAAACCTACATAAACCCTTACACTCAATCTCTTCACTGCTGTTCCCTCTATTTCCTGCTATAGCTAAACCCTGGTTTTAACTAGAAGATATTTTAGATGTCAACAGTGACTGGGCAGCCTTATGAAACATTAACCACCTGTTCGGTTGGTTGCCCAGGTACACACAAATATACTCACGTCTTGTTTTGGGCCGGTTGATACGTCTAAAGGTTTGGTGCTGGGAAAAACATGATGAGGGCTAAGAAGCCTTGTGTCTGGTAAACATGTATGAAAAGGGAATAAATCCCTATGCGCAAGTATGGGACTTTTGAGGTGGGCAGGGTTGGAGGATTTATGAAATGACCATCTTGTTCTGGTCCCATAACTCTGATGATGTGAATCTACACTGACCAGAGACTAACTCTTCTTTTAAAATCCCAGAGCCCGGGCGCCTGGGTGGCTCAGTTGGTTAAGTGTCTGCCTTTGGCTCAGGTCATGATCTCAAGGGTCCTGGGATCAAGCCCCACGTCAGGCTCCCTGCTTAGTGGAGAGCCTGCTTCTCCCTCTCTCTCTGCTTCTCCCCCTGCTTGTGTTCTTTCTCTCCATCAAACAAATCAGTAAAAATCTTTCAAAAAAAAAAAAAATAAAAATCACAGACCCAGGAGACTGGGCCGGGTGGGTTGAGCTGTTATATTGATGTTCTCATGAAAACTTCAATTCAACAGATGAAAGCCTGCTCTGGGAAAGAACTCTGGGGTTCTACAACAAACCAAACATCCACAGTGGGGCAGAGCCATGTGCAGTCCCATTAAATCCACCAGTTCTGTATCAGAAGCTCATTTAAGTGAAGCTACCTGTTTCTAAGGCCAAGAATGGTTGTTGGGGAGTTGGGAACAGATCATACCATTTTCTCTATCTTGAGTTCTTTGTCTCAATAAATGCACTTACATTTTTTTTTAAAGATTTTTTTTTCCCATTTATTTGACAGACAGATCACAAGTAGGCAGAGAGGCAGGCAGAGAGAGAGAGGAGGAGGAAGCAGGCTCCCTGCTGAGCAGAGAGCCCGATGCGGGACTTGATCCCAGGACCCTGAGATCATGACCTGAGCTGAAGGCAGAGGATTCAACCACTGAGCCACCCAGGCGCCCACATTTTATTTTCTTTTAAAGATTTATTTATTTGAAAGAGAGAAAGAGCACAAGCAGAAGGGGCGGAGGGTGGGAGAAATTCAAGCAGACTCCAACACAGGGCTTGATATCAAGACCCTGAGATCAGGACCTGAGCTGGCACCAAGGGTCAGAGGCACTTTACCCTTATATTTGAAAAGCCTGCATGTCAAGACTGTGTGATTTTCTTGGCTTTCTATTGACTGGGGAGAAAACTAAACATTAGAGTGAACAGCAGAAATTATATATATATTTTTCTCTGTATTTGGGTATAACTGGGACTCTTGGCTGTATTTGCAATGACTATGGCCTCCTTATTTTAGATTTATTATGCTTTCTTGAATAAAATTGTGTGTATGAACTTCCCACGACTTCGTGAGGAATTTGGCATGTTCCTTTCTTCCCTTTGCCTCATTGCTCAGAGTTTTTGAAATAATTTGAAATTTTATTTTCAAATTATTCCTTTTTTACACTGTTCAACTTTTTATTGTAGAATCCTTTACTCCTAGTTATATCAAGCTCTGCAGCCACATTTTAAAAATTTTTTAAAATTTTGTCAGGAAGAGAGAACACAAGCAGGGGAGTGGCAGGCAGAGGGAGAAGCAGGCTCCCCACTGAGCAAGGAGCCTGATACAGGACTCGATCTGAGAACCCTGGGATTATGACCTGAGCCTAAGGCAGACGCTTAACTGACTGAGCCACCCAGGCGTCCCACCAGTCACATTTAAATGATTATGGAAACTTAACCTACACATCATTTACATTTCATTGCTTGCTAGTGTTTCTTCTAAAACCTGCCCTCCCCTTCTTTTAGGATATTAATTCTGGTTCATTTTATTGTTGTTGTTGGGCTGGAGGTTTTTTGCTTTTTTTTTTTTTAAAGATTTTATTTATTTATTTGTGAGAGAGAGAGGAGCTAGAGTGAGCACAGGCAGACAGAGTGGCAGGCAGAGGCAGAGGGAGAAGCAGGCTCCCTGCCAAGCAAGGAGCCCGATGTTTCTTTCTTTCTTTCTTTCTTTCTTTCTTTCTTTCTTTCTTTCTTTCTTTCCTTTTTTTTTTAAAGAGAGGGGCAGAGGGGGAGAGAGAGAAAATCTTGAGCAGGCTCCATGCCCAGCAAGGAGCCTGACAAGGGACTTGATCTCATGACCTTGAGATCGCAATCTGAGCCAAAACCAAGAGTCAGACACTTAACAGACTAAGTAAGCCTCCCAGGGGCCCCATCCTTCAGGTATCTTCAGGTATGAGGTAGAGGCCATCCTTATTTTGTAGTGATTGAATTTTTTTCAGCATGCTTCTCTGGGGCTCTTTTTGTTGGGTGTCAGCGGGTTGGTGATAGTTGTTGGTTTTTGTAAATTCCCAAAACAACATTGACAAGGATTTATTGAGCACCTTTTAGTACTGGTGGCATAAAGAAAGGGTATATGAAAATAACCTTTGAAGAATGAAATAAAACTCATGATGCCCTCGCAAACAAATGCATCCTTTTTTGCAAGGGTAGATTGAGAATGTGAGAAATGGCTGTTCCAATGCCCCTGTGTCCCTGTGTTTCCCTTTTTATTGTTTTTTCTCTCCCTTCTTATATCTGGGTCTCAAGACATCGATGAGTGTGAGATTTCCGGCCTGTGCAGGCAAGGAGGACGGTGTGTGAACACTTACGGAAGTTTCAAATGCTACTGTATGGATGGATACTTGCCAGAGAATGGGCCCGAACCTTTCCACCCGGCCAGAGACACCACGTCATGCACAGGTGGGTGTTTGCCAAAGAAGGGAGCTTTCTGAAAGTGGGATTCTGCTCTCAGATGACTTTCTTCTGCTCGGAACCTGTGTCTGTGGGGCCTGTGTTGGGGATATGAGTGGAGATTGTCTGTTCCTTTGCACATTTGTACAACCTATTAAGTAAAGTCAATATTACAGGGTAAAAGGGGCTGGCTATCTTAGATTTAAAAAAAAAAAAAGCTACACTTGGTAAACTTCCGGGATTTTTACCAGTTAGTAGATATTCTCCCACGAAACATGATTTTATATAGTAAACATAGCTGCCCTCTTAAGGACCAGCAATAGAAAAATGACTCTGAAAATTACAAAGCCGTATATATCTGAAGGTGTTTTGCAATTCAAATGTTTTACTCCACTGGGCTAGACTTCTCTTTAACTAGTGTGAATTAGTGAGGGTTGACTGCTAAATCCCATCAGCTTTGTGTCTGTGTAGATGTTATTACTGATGGAAGGCCAGAAGATTGAATAGAGACAGTCACTGGAAACATGCCCAGAAGTCAAAATGGAAATGAACTAGTCTATGTAAAATATTGTTCAGATGTGCATGTGTGTGGAGGGAAAGGGGACGATGGGGTAGAGGTGGAGAGAGATGATGAGTTTTGTAAATTCATATTCACATAGTAATGAATTTGACGTTCATTTATTTTCAGAAATAGACTGTGGCCTCCCTCCTGAGGTCCCAGATGGCCTTATCGTCGGAAATTACACTTCCAGGCTTGGCAGTCAGGTGCGCTATGCTTGCAAAGAAGGATTTTTCAGTGACCTGGAAGATACAGTTTCAAGCTGCACAGCTTTGGGCACGTGGGAGTCCCCAAAGTTACATTGCCAAGGTGAGTTTTCAAAAGGTCCAGGATCCCAGCTTCTGTCGTTTTAAGATTGTTTTCGTATTTCTCTCTGAATTTCTCTTTAGGGTGGTGAATGAATTAAATAGATCCAGTAAGTTCCTGTTGTCTCTAAGAGGCATTCTAGTTGATTCTCTTGGTATTTTCAGGAATAGGTATTGGCAAATCATGATAATTCCATCTTTTATTTTTCTACGTTTGTAAGTTAGGTTTCTCGTGATCAACCCACTTGGTTAGTACTTTCAGAACAAAAAGTTAAATAGTAGTGTTGACTTTGAGTGTCCTTATTCATGACTTTCATGGCAGTGGTTTTAGTTTTTCATTAATGCTTTCATGGTCTTGGCTCTTTGACATGGATTTCTACTTATATTCTTATGCACACTGACCCAGAGTCATGTGCAAGGTGCTGTTCTAAGCACTTTATATCAATTGACTCAATCAATCCTTACAGGATCCCTAGGAGTATGTACTGTTATTATCCCATTTTACAGATGAGGAGAATGAGGCATGGAGAAATGAAGTAATCTGTTCAAGGTCATGTAGCTAGTGATAGAGCTGAACTTGAACCCAGAAATTCTGGTTTCAGAAGTTGTATTCTTTTTTTTTTTTTAAAGATTTTATTTATTTATTTGAGAGAGAGAAAGAGAAGGCTCATGTGTGCATGTCGAGGGGAGGGGGCAGAGCGAAAGGGAGAGAGAATCTCAAACAGACTTTGTGCTGAGCTCAGAGCATGACACAGCACTTGATCCTAGGACACTGAGATTATGACCTGAGCCAAAACCAATAGTCTGATGATCAACTGTCGGAGCCACCCACGTGCCCCTGGCATGACATAATCTTTTTTTTTTTTTTAAAGATTTTATTTATTTATTTGACAGAGATCACAAGCAGGCAGAGAAGCAGGCAGAGAGAGAGATGGAAGCAGGCTCCCCGCTGAGCAGAGAGCCCAATGCGGGGCTCGATCCCAGGACCCTGAGATCATGACCTGAGCCGAAGGCATGAGGCTTTAACCCACTGAGCCACCCAGGTGCCCCTGGCATGACATAATCTTAAAGAAGCCTCTATCTAGTCTCACTCTACTGGGGCTTAAAAAATTCAGAAATGAGTTACGTTTATTACATCTTTTAGACATGTTCAAGTGATCATATACGTTTCTGCTTTAACCAAGTCATATGGTAAGGTTATATTTTTAGATTTCCTGATAATGATCTTATAAACTAATATCTGGAATGGAGCCTTCTTTCTGGGTCTTTGGTTTTTTTTCTTTTTATCTGGATTATATTTGCTAAACTTTATTTAGAAATTTTACATTAATATTCAGAAGTGAGGTTGGTTTATTTTCTTTTTTCTATGCCATCGTTGTTGGGCTTGGTATCAGTATTATTCTAAATTTAAAAAAAAGAATGTGACAAAATTTCTCTCTTTCTTCCTTCTCTGGACTACTATAAATAGAAATTTTTTTTTAAAGATTTTATTTATTTATTTGACAGACAGAGATCACAAGTAGGCAGAGAGGCAGGCAGAGAGAGGAGGAAGCAGGCTCCCTGCTGAGCAGAGAGCCCGATGTGGGGCTCGATCCCAGGACCCTGGGATCATGACTTGAGCCGAAGGCAGTGGCTTTAACCCACTGAGCCCCTAAATAGAATTTTTAAAGGCTTGGGAGATTTCACTTGCAAATTATCTGGATGTGGCTTTTTTAGAGAGGTAGTCCTTGGGCTATTTTAAAAAACCCTATTCTTACAGGTCTAAGTTTTCTATCCTTTTTGGGGTCCACTTTGGTAATTTACATATTCCTAGGAAATCATTGATTCTATTCAGATTTTCAAACTTATTTGTGGAGAGAAGTAGAAAGCACTCATATTTATAATTTTCTGTAGTTATAGTTGTTTATAAGTGAAATATTGGAAACAATCCCAAATGTCTATCAATGGGAAATCAATTAAATAAATCATGGCATGTACATGAAATGGAATATTATGTAGCCAATAAAAATTACATTGGAAAATAATACTTATTGACATAGGTTAGGCTTAACAGTGTATTACTGAGTTATCAATTATATGAATAACATCACATTAATTTTGAAAAAGCTCATATGCACATATATGCTCATGAAAGTTTAGAAGGTGATACATCAAAATATTAACATTGGTAACTTCCACTGGGGGGATCCAGGATGATTTTAATATATGATATTCTTTCTTTATTGAAAGAATATTAAATGCCTTAGACAAAGTAACAACGCTGTTTTTTCCATTTTGGAAAAAAGGAAACAGTTTTCACTGAATTTACTGCATAGCTAGGACCTCCGTGATGTGTTTGGCTAAGTTAATTCTTGTGCTGTTCTGATTTGTGATTCAGGCTCTAAACACATTTTTATAGTTAATTGTCATCTTGGGGGTTAAGAAATTCTAAAAGTACATTTTAGTTCTCACATTATCTTTCAGTGGATCAATTAAAATGCAGAACTTGGATTAAAGTGTGCCCTAATGCATATCAAAGAACTCCCTAAGGATTTATATAGGAAGACCCAAATGAAAGAGTTTATGTGACTTTGAGAACTAGTAGTCATCTGGATTATTGGACCGAGAATGGGGAAAGTTAATTTGGAGGAGAGTACTTGTTAAATTCCCCAAAGAACTGTTACTTGGAAGATATTCACTTCTTTTTTCCTTCCTTAATAACGGCTCCGTCTGCCTCTGACACCCTCCTTCTCCTCCCCCACGTCACCACATGGCCACCAGCTTCTCAAGGCTGTGTCTGCTCCTCTGAGCACCCCTTCTTACTTACCCTTCATCATCCCTGGGACTCCAGAAGCCTGGCCGTGGGCCAGCCGGCACTGCATTTTCAGCTCCGAGGTCTAAAGCCACCGGAATTGGGAATTCCATTAACAACTCTAGCAAACTGTGAACTTCCATGTTGCTGAGGAACAGGTACTTGGTAAGGGAGCAGCTGTGTGTCACAGACACAGCTTTTGTGTCCGATTTCACAGACTTCCCCATCAGAGAAGGCACAGTTGGTAGACCCTGTTGTTTGCCTTCTCTGTGTGCCACCGTGGCCAGGACCCCTTGACATGGGTCCCCCTCTGAGCGAGCCTCAGAAGTGAGCGCTGGAAGCAAGGAGGAGAGCTCCTAATGCCCAGGGCTTCTGTGGCTCCCTCTTCTGATTTAGGGAGGGATTTATGGAAACATCAGTCCCCCATGTCCATCAGCTCTCTTGAGAAGACAGTGTCAGTCTCTGGTTTGTGCTTCCTATTATTTTAGTAGGACTTTTTTCATTTTCAGAAAAGATGCAAGTTTGTATGTGGGAGCCTAAAGAAATTAAATTTTTAAAAATTCAGCCAAGCCAGAAGCAAAGTGAAGGAATCTCTTCAACTGTGTTGTCATCGACAATCAATCCAGAGCCCAGGTCTGATGTTAGATATGCTGTAGCCCTTGTGACCAAGACCATCGGGGGTCTGGGAGAAGAGCAAACACAGGTCCATCATGAACTATGATGTAATGGTGAACTCCTACGTATTATGTGAGAAGAATGAATAAATGCTATGAGTTCTCACTGGAAGGAGGATGATTCTGGAGAAGAGGTGATGTGTGCTCTTCCCTTCGTGTAGTTTGCTTGCCGTGTAAGAGTGTGGTGAGGACTGGTTTATAGTGGAGGTAGACCAGTTGGAGGGTTCTGGGGGGAAAAAAAAATCTGTCTTCTAAGACAAAATCCAAACTCCTAACCATGGCCTCTGAAGCCAGCAGGGTTTTTGGCCTTTTTGGCTTCTTTACAGGTTACATTTGCCATCATTCTCTCCCAACCAACAGGCTAAGCTTTTATCAACCTCAAGCCTTTTGCACATGCTTCTCCTGTTACTTATAATACTGGCCAACCACCTTAAACTTTTTTTTTATTGTGGTAAAATACGCGCGATAAAAAATTGACCATTTCCACCATTGATAAGTATACCATTCAGTGACATTAAGTAAATTCACAGTGTTGCCCAACCATCACTGTTATCTATCTCCAGAATGTTTTCATCATTCCAAACAGAAACTCTGTACCCATTAAACAATAACTCCTCCCTCCTATGTCTCCCAGCCCCTGGTAACCTCTGTTCTACTTTCGTCACTGTAAATTTGTGTTCTAGGTACCTCATATATGTAGACTTGTACGATATTTGTCTTTTTATGTCTGGTTTATTTCGTTTCACGTAATGTCTTCAGGGTTCATCCATGTTGTAGCAGGTGTCAGACCTTCATTCTTATTTAAGGCTGAGTAATATTCCATTCTGTGTATACACCACATTTTCCTTATTCACTTGTTTGTTCACGGAGTCTCCCTGTTCTTGGCATAGCAAGGGCCTTCTTGTCTTTCAAGTTTCAGCTTCAGTGTCACCTCTGATAGCATTCTCTCTCTTAGTCCCCAGTATGCAAGCACATTATTTATGACCATTTTTGTGGTTTATGTCACTCCTTTTGGACTGTGAATCTAAGAGCCTTGTGACCATGGAGTCTTGTTCAGCATGATCTCTCTAGCACCTGGTACAGGGCCCAGCATACCTAAGAGCATAACTAAGTCCCGTGGGAGCACCCGAATCCTCTTCCAAAGGTGGCACAGACCATGGCGGGCATCGAGTTGGCTCCCAGACTGCTGTCCAGCCTATCCTGGGCTGAGCCTTGCTGAAACCCGGGCCTCCTCTTTGGTTTCAGTTCTCAAGCTTCATGTCTTTTCCTGATGCTATGTCTTCTGACTTTGTCTTCCATATCTTCACGTGTGCTTCTCACTTGGCGTGACCTCTCAGTGCAAGCCAGGCCGTGGACTGACTCCTGGTTTTCCCCATATCCACACAAGTGGCCCTCCAAAGAGAGCGGTCCAGCACTGTGGGCTGCTGGCAGAGGCAGAGTTTCTCCTTTGAGTTGGTGAATGAAGATGGGACATGGTTTCTAAAGTCTACGAATAGTAGAGCCTGATTTCTCCAAAGGTGGTCAGCACTTTAAGGTGGACAAGGTTTTCTGTAAACATTATCTCATCTGATCTCTAGAAATGCCTTCTGAGGTGGTTCTCAGAACTCATTTCACATATATTCTATTTACAATGCATAGGGGGTGTTCTTTCCCATTCTCACCAGAGAGAAAGTGACTTACCTTGTGTCACTAGCTTATGTATCAATATGAGAACCCAAAGCACTTTCTTGAAGGCAGAGTCCATGTTAGAAGCAACCCTTGTGAGTGCTAGAGGTGGGAGGCGACAAGGAAAGGCTTCAGGGCCTGGGAGTCCACGGTGTGGGCTGGGACCCGCCCTGAAGAATATGTATTATTGTGGAGACAACTCTTCATCTTTTGAGGTTCTTGTAGTAGAGCCCCATCTCATCTCTGCCAAGTTGAGAGTATTTGACAAAGTTTTTATGTAAGTTGGACCACAAATTAGGGCATTCAGGTGAGGGGCGGTGGAGAAGTTTTGTTGCACTGCTCTCTCTGGATTTTTGGTCAGGCTATGGAGAAGGTTCACATGGAGGCCTAGCAGGAAAGAGTGCTCTGATTGACTCGTGGTGCCTGCCGTGGGGCAGGGTGGACACAGTGGCAGTCACGTATCTTGTGTTTATCTTCTGTGTTCCAGGTAATTGTTTGAAATGGATTTTGGGCACCTCACCACATACTGATCTTTTCAAACATTTAGGAAGACTGCATTGATTTCCTGCCTGCACTCAACAAATCTCTTGTGTTATCCTTTTGCAGTGTAAATGCCACTAAAATATATCCCTTACAAATGTTCGGAGTCACTGGAGTGTGCAGAATCAACCATGATACTGGTTATGAGACTGCCACGGGGTGGGGAAGTGGGAACCTTAGAATCGGAAAGACTTGTGTGAGTTTTGGGCAAACTACTCGGGAGTTCCAGAACTAGCTCTAAACTTCTCTCAACTCGTTTCCTTCTGTAGAAGGGGATAAGATTGTTTCCATCCTGTAGAACTGCTATGAAGATTTAATGAGAAGCAATGGTAGAAAGCACTGGGTGGTGCCAGTTACATAGTCACCATTGTAATGAGAGCGTCATGATCTAGCGGGGAGTGGCAGGTAGTGTCTCTTACCAAAATGTCAGATCTTTGTGAAACTTCCCACCATAGAAGGGAAAGGTCTAAAATTCTCCAGCTTTCACATTACCCAATTTATTAGTTTTCAGTTCAAGTATTCTGCCTACAAGTAGAGCATTAAAATGAAGAGTTTTAATGTTACTTTTGGTAAAAAAGAAAGATTCATGTGCGGTTCAAAGCGTCAACAGCCATTATCACCTCTACAAATGAAAGATCCTTACAGGAGAGACGTTGAAAACTCTTTTTTTCTTTCCAGCACTCACGCTTTCACCTACCCTGTCACCCCTGCAGTTTCTGGAGTCTTCAGATTCTAGCTGTTTTCATACCAGATGCTATTTGTTGACAATAAGTGTTGTTACGTGAAATGGAATTTTTTTTTTCTTCTTCCAAGTGAGCTTTCTCTATGAATATGATCTGAAGGAAATGCATTGTTCATCAAAGCTAAAGTTCATGGAAGACTTGGGAATACAAAATAGATCAAAAAGTTGTTATTATTATTGTTTTCTGCTGCCTTAAGGGTGAGTGGACTTTTTGGCACTAATGAGCTCATTAGCTTAGTCATCGCAGTTAATAAGCTCTCCTTGAGAATGTGCTTCATGGCATCGTACAACCCTCCCATTTTCCTTTGATGATCGTAATAACATTTTCTAAGTGCAAGTTGCCACATACCGAGATGCTAGATTCCAACCCCCCACATCGATGATACGTGGATTTCAGAGCTCAGATGATCCTGGAAGGAGGCTCTAACTACATGTGGCCAAATTACGAACATGGCATAAAAGACGTGAAACTCCGTCGTAAGGTTACATTTATTCAGCCCCATTCCTTAGGCCGTATTTCTTACCGGTACACGTCACAAAGATTAATATTCATAGGAATATTAATAACTCACATGACTGCAGGGGGTAGTCTAAAAATATGGGATGTAGGTATAGCCCATGGAGAGCTTACCATGAAGGGAGGGAGAGGGACATTTTTCCAAATGAAGATGAAGACAGTAAAGGTCTAAGTGCTGAATTATCTGATCCAGAACACGAGTATAGTGGAGACTCTGGTGTTAATCTGCCTGACCATTTGGACCCTTCCAACCTGCCCCACCCCACCGATTTCTAGGTGATCTGTAATTCTGCTTTGACTCTAAGGCACAACAGGGACATTTCTGTTATTGTTGTGTAAATGAAATGACTTTAAAATGACTTTAATATGATTTTCTTCAGTTTTCATACTTGTTTCTGCTCCTCTGCCAGAGCTTTCCAGCTAGTAGTTTATTTCTCTGGAAAGACTTTTCTTGAGTCAATATCAGCCTGTGGAATAGGTCTATCATTCATTCCCCTGGCAGTTGGCAAGATGTCTGCCTCAATTTATGGACGTTATTGGTCTTTTTTTTTTTTTTTTTCCTTTCTCAGCTTGGTATTTATTGCTCTCTAAAACAGTCTTAGATGAAGCCTTATATTACTATGTTATTTCTGAAATCAATCACATTATTGTGCTGATGTTTCTAATGAGAAACTGCCAATGGGGATGATACCAGTGATACAGCCCGTTGATTAGGTGTTATAAATTGCCGATACCTTTCATCAAACAGTTTTCCTTCTGGAATGTTTTCTTGGGTTGACTATTAAAGCTAGTAGTGTAGATAAACATTTTTACCTTCAAGATATGAAATGGAATTACAGTATGAATGTGGTCCTTGAAACAGGCACAGCACAGTACCCTCCACACCCCATTTTGAAGTTGATTATTTGAATGAAATCAAAGATAGTGGGATGGTAAGGAAAAATTCCCCACCATGGGGGTGCCTGGGTGGCTTAGACAGTTAAGCATCTGATTCTTGTTTTTCACTTAGTTCATGCTTCCAGGGTGGTGAGATCTAGCTCCACATCAGGCTCTGTGCTTGTGCTCGGGTGGAGTCAGAGGGGAGTCTGCTCCTCTGCCTCTCCCCCTACTTATACGCTTATGCTCTCTCTCCCAAATAAATCAATCTTAAAAAAAATTCCCAGCATGTTCATAATTAGTCGACTGTATTGCTGACGCATCTCCAAACGTTGTTCCTTCATAATATAATTAGCCAGAGAAATGTGTTTAAATGAACACCCCTAATGCATATCTAATGCAGATTTGTGCTCCTTATTTTTTTTCTTTCTTTTGGTTATAAACTGTTTTTAAATGGCTTAGTTCCTTGTGATAGTGAGAACTTTGGGCATTTCGTGGAGGACCATATTTTTCTTACTACCTATTGCAGCCTCCATTGGATTGATTTTGGAGTCTTTCTTAATGGTAGCCATCTGCTTTCTTGGGTACCACTTAGTCTGAGTAGAAGTGGCAGAGGTTGCCATCTCTCTAAAGCATGATGGGAATATCTGTGACAGGACCATATGCCAGGCCAGACCCAAGCCAGAACCCTGTTATGGCATTAGACATCAGTACTAAGAAGGCTCCAGGGTATCACACAGATGTAGGGTTAAGTCTGTTTCCAGCAGCTATCTTGCTCTGGGAAAGCTGTGGGAGACAAGATTTGGAAGAGGGAGTTTAAGAACTCTTCCATCTGATTTGAATGCTTCATTATGCAACCTTTTCTCCTGAGATTTTAGCTAACTTCTCAGCTCAGTCCTATTCAGGGCCTAGACTTGACCCCTTCACTGTGAGGCTCCCTAGATTTAATGGACCTGGACTTTGGGGTCATACATCCCATGGCTTGAGTACTGGCTCTGTCTTCTATTGGTGGTGGACTTTGGAACATGACTTAAGCTCTTAGGAGCTCTGAGGGGCTCTTAAGCTCCATATTCATATCTTTAAACTTTGTGAGGAAGAAACCATGTACCTTGCAAGGTTTTCTTTGATGAATAAATGAGATAGTATATATTTAATAGACATGTTTAGTAGGACTTTGATGAATGCTATTATGATTAAAATGATTGAGGTTCGGGGTGCCTGGGTGGCTCAGTGGGTTAAAGCCTATGCCTTTGGCTCAGGTCATGATCTCAGGGTCCTGGGATCGAGCTCCACATCGGGCTCTCTGCTCAGTGGGGAGCCTGCTTCTTCCTCTCTCACTGTCTGCCTCTCTGCCTACTTGTAATCTCTGTATGTCAAATAAATAAATAAATAAATAAATCTTTTTAAAAAAATTAATTTCTTTTCAGCGTAACAGAATTCATTGTTTATGCACCACACCCAGTGCTCCATGCCGTATGTGTCCTCCATAATACCCACCACCTGGCTCCCCCATAAATAAATAAATCTTAAAAAAATAAAATAAAATGATTGAGGTTTGAGCAACATTCCCAGAATTCCCTGGTACAACACTGATACTAGTTTTTATGAGTCTTTTATTCCACTTTCATCTACATGGCATATGGTAGGTGTGAGTTCCCTCTGTTGGATAACAAATGTAAAGGTAATGTGTACCTGTCTTGTTATTTATACTTACAATTTCCTGATGCCTCTTTCTTTCCTCAGGGGCTGTTACTCATATCAAAGGAACATTTGTTACATCTCAAACAATGATAAAGTAGTGGCAAGCTATCGATGAACAATTATTTATTGTATTTACTATGCAAAATGTATTATTTTAAGTAGGCTTTGTGGGAATGCAGGAGATGATCAAATAAAGATTCTGTTCTTTCCAGACTGACCATATATTTGGGAAGACATAATATTTTCAGAGAAAGACATTAAGCCCTCAAGCATGTGATGATAAATGGTAGCTATTCCTACTAGTATTTAATTTAGGTTCTGAGCTGAGCGTGTGCATAAAACTCAAACTTGGAAGCTTGTAGAAATGTGGATGCCAAGAACCCAACTCCGTGCTACTGATTCGGAAGACTTATCTCTGGGTAAGGGGAGGCTGTGCTTTCCAAGTTCCCTAGGCAGTTCAGATGTACAACTGCTGTTTAGAACCATGTGTTTAATCCAAGTCATGCTAGAATCCACTCTATCTCTCACCAAGGGACTATCCATCTTGAGTAGCTATGGTACGGGAACTCACCAAGTCATGGTTGCCCACCACTGGACAACTCCCTGAGTCTCTGAACTATAGTCCCCAGAGACTGAGCTACTGATCTCTCATCAACTCCCAAATTAATATTTTTGGTATGAATTTTTAAAAATCTTATATTTTTACATGCCTTCCACTATTCTTAGTCACGTCCAAAGTTGGAAGCCAACATAGGTATCTTCTGTACTCTTATACGTTTAGAATCTGTGCTTCTCTCTTAACCCAATGATCTATCACTAGGTTCCTTCCCAAACCTCTCCAATGTGCTGTTTAGAATTCCAGCTTCAAGGTCCATAAACCTACATAAACCCTTACACTCAATCTCTTCACTGCTGTTCCCTCTATTTCCTGCTATAGCTAAACCCTGGTTTTAACTAGAAGATATTTTAGATGTCAACAGTGACTGGGCAGCCTTATGAAACATTAACCACCTGTTCGGTTGGTTGCCCAGGTACACACAAATATACTCACGTCTTGTTTTGGGCCGGTTGATACGTCTAAAGGTTTGGTGCTGGGAAAAACATGATGAGGGCTAAGAAGCCTTGTGTCTGGTAAACATGTATGAAAAGGGAATAAATCCCTATGCGCAAGTATGGGACTTTTGAGGTGGGCAGGGTTGGAGGATTTATGAAATGACCATCTTGTTCTGGTCCCATAACTCTGATGATGTGAATCTACACTGACCAGAGACTAACTCTTCTTTTAAAATCCCAGAGCCCGGGCGCCTGGGTGGCTCAGTTGGTTAAGTGTCTGCCTTTGGCTCAGGTCATGATCTCAAGGGTCCTGGGATCAAGCCCCACGTCAGGCTCCCTGCTTAGTGGAGAGCCTGCTTCTCCCTCTCTCTCTGCTTCTCCCCCTGCTTGTGTTCTTTCTCTCCATCAAACAAATCAGTAAAAATCTTTCAAAAAAAAAAAAAATAAAAATCACAGACCCAGGAGACTGGGCCGGGTGGGTTGAGCTGTTATATTGATGTTCTCATGAAAACTTCAATTCAACAGATGAAAGCCTGCTCTGGGAAAGAACTCTGGGGTTCTACAACAAACCAAACATCCACAGTGGGGCAGAGCCATGTGCAGTCCCATTAAATCCACCAGTTCTGTATCAGAAGCTCATTTAAGTGAAGCTACCTGTTTCTAAGGCCAAGAATGGTTGTTGGGGAGTTGGGAACAGATCATACCATTTTCTCTATCTTGAGTTCTTTGTCTCAATAAATGCACTTACATTTTTTTTTAAAGATTTTTTTTTCCCATTTATTTGACAGACAGATCACAAGTAGGCAGAGAGGCAGGCAGAGAGAGAGAGGAGGAGGAAGCAGGCTCCCTGCTGAGCAGAGAGCCCGATGCGGGACTTGATCCCAGGACCCTGAGATCATGACCTGAGCTGAAGGCAGAGGATTCAACCACTGAGCCACCCAGGCGCCCACATTTTATTTTCTTTTAAAGATTTATTTATTTGAAAGAGAGAAAGAGCACAAGCAGAAGGGGCGGAGGGTGGGAGAAATTCAAGCAGACTCCAACACAGGGCTTGATATCAAGACCCTGAGATCAGGACCTGAGCTGGCACCAAGGGTCAGAGGCACTTTACCCTTATATTTGAAAAGCCTGCATGTCAAGACTGTGTGATTTTCTTGGCTTTCTATTGACTGGGGAGAAAACTAAACATTAGAGTGAACAGCAGAAATTATATATATATTTTTCTCTGTATTTGGGTATAACTGGGACTCTTGGCTGTATTTGCAATGACTATGGCCTCCTTATTTTAGATTTATTATGCTTTCTTGAATAAAATTGTGTGTATGAACTTCCCACGACTTCGTGAGGAATTTGGCATGTTCCTTTCTTCCCTTTGCCTCATTGCTCAGAGTTTTTGAAATAATTTGAAATTTTATTTTCAAATTATTCCTTTTTTACACTGTTCAACTTTTTATTGTAGAATCCTTTACTCCTAGTTATATCAAGCTCTGCAGCCACATTTTAAAAATTTTTTAAAATTTTGTCAGGAAGAGAGAACACAAGCAGGGGAGTGGCAGGCAGAGGGAGAAGCAGGCTCCCCACTGAGCAAGGAGCCTGATACAGGACTCGATCTGAGAACCCTGGGATTATGACCTGAGCCTAAGGCAGACGCTTAACTGACTGAGCCACCCAGGCGTCCCACCAGTCACATTTAAATGATTATGGAAACTTAACCTACACATCATTTACATTTCATTGCTTGCTAGTGTTTCTTCTAAAACCTGCCCTCCCCTTCTTTTAGGATATTAATTCTGGTTCATTTTATTGTTGTTGTTGGGCTGGAGGTTTTTTGCTTTTTTTTTTTTTAAAGATTTTATTTATTTATTTGTGAGAGAGAGAGGAGCTAGAGTGAGCACAGGCAGACAGAGTGGCAGGCAGAGGCAGAGGGAGAAGCAGGCTCCCTGCCAAGCAAGGAGCCCGATGTGGGACTCGATCCCAGGACACCGGGATCATGACCTGAGCTGAAGGCAGCTGCTCAACGAACTGAGCCACCCAGGAGTCCTTTTTTTTTTTTTTTTTTTAACAGAAAAGATAAACGTGTGGATTTTCAAAAATTGCAAAATATTTGAAGATGACTTTCTTCTATTCTTACATGAAGTAAAGTTTGGCTGAGTCTGAAATGGTAGCATCATAATCCATTTCTTTTAGATAGTTTCTGTAAATATTCAAGTGTGCTCTAGTAGAGCTGCAGAGAAGAAATTTCAAATCAGTTTTATAATTCTAGGCTTGTCTCCTTCTATGCAGCTGATTTTTTTCCTTTATAGAAACATAAAGTGAATGTTTAGACTATATATATATATACTTTCCCTATTAATTTGCTTTAAAAGTTCAAAGATTTTGTATCTATTTCATTCAATAATCAGTTGGCAACAAAACAATAATTATGTTATCATCTACTTAGGAGTTTGTGATCTCATGATACATAGGAAAAATTACCTGAAAATCTTAATATTTAAAAGAACCTCAGATGGATTGTTTCATTGACCAAAGAATTCTCCGTAACGTAAATAATCTTACAATTGGAATATTTTCTACGTGTACACGTTTGTAAGTTTCACTGAATTGGGGCATGTCTATTTTTTCTACTTCCGAACAATCTTCTTTTTTTTTTTTTTTTTAAAGACTTTATTTGTTTGAGAGAGAGAGAATGAGAGAGAGAGCATGAGAAGGGGGAGGGTCAGAGGGAGAAGCAGACTCCCTGACAAGCAGTGAGCCCGATGTGGGACTCGATCCCGGGACTCCAGGATTATGACCTGAGCCGAAGGCAGTTGCTTAACCAACTGAGCCACCCAGGCATCCCCCGAACAATCTTCTGTATCTGCAGCTGGATTATTTGATGGGGTTCATGTTTTCTCTTTCACATATGAGGGGGCTCTATTGCGGCAAAATGTTTTTTTCCTAAAATGTGAACTATAGGGCTAGAAGCTGGGGGTCTAACTAGTGCTGTGCTTCTTCCCTTTGCAGAGGTCAAGTGCGGCCGTCCTCCTGAAGTGCGCCATGCAGTGCTGGTGGGGAATCACAGCTCCAGCCCGGGCAGTGTGGCTCACTATGTCTGTCAAGAGGGCTTTGAGAGCGCTGGGGGAAAGATCACTTCTGTCTGCACAGAGAAAGGCACTTGGAGGAAAAGTGCTTTGACATGCACAGGTATAGACTTCTGTTCTGTGGGGCTTCTGTTTCCTGGAAGCAAACAGCCCATAGGAGCTGGGGACCGCCAGCTGTCCCACCGCTTCCTCTGTGTACTGTGCCTGGCTGTGGCATTTACCTGAGTGAGCACTTGGCTTTAGGTGTGTTGGCTGAATCCTGAAGATTTAGAGGGTGGATTGGAAAAATAAACTTGGGCATCGTCTTCTGCAACTCACCTGAAATCACAGTGATTCCCGTCTCCTCTATGTGGCTGGCTGAGAAATGTTTCTCCATGAACCGTTTTCTCCGGGAGCATACTGGAAAGTCCAACTTAGCCCATGTTGGCAGCTTTTCAAAGAAAAGGTGGTGTAATGGGTAAAGAGGTTTTTTAATGTTTGTTTTTAAATTTTTAATTGTGGTCAAACACACACAACATGAAGTCTACCGCCTTAACCATTTTAAAGTATCAAGTGTATTCACGCTGTTGGGAAACCCATCTCCAGACTCTTTTCATATTGCAAAACTGAAACTCGATACCCATTAACCAGTAACTCCCCACTTCCTCCTCCCTATGGCACCACCATTTTACTTTTCTGTGGATTTGACGAATTTAGATACCTCATATAAGTAGAATCAGGCAGCGTTTGTCCTTCTGTCACTGGCTTATTTCCCTTAGCATGATGTTCTGCAGGTTCATCCGTGATTTTGCAAATGGCGGGGTTTCCTTCTTTTTAAAGGCTGAATAACGTTCCGTCGTGTGTATTTGCCACATTTTGTTGATCCATTCATCACTGACGGACACTTGTGTTGCGTCCACCTTCCGGCCATTGTGAACAGTGCTGGTGTGAGGATGGGCATGCAGATATCTCTTTGAGAGCCTGCTTTCATTGCTTTTGGGTATATGCCCCAAATGGGGCTCCTGGTGAAAAGGGGTTCTGAGATATCAGTTCAAAGTCCGGCAGTGTCATCTGTGGGCTGTGTGTCATCGGGTAAGGTGTGATTTGCTCAGATCCTTGGTTTCTTTGTCTATAAGAGGGGGAAAATAAAGTCTCCTTTTCCTATTTCAAGAGTTATTGGGAGGGAATCGAATGAGACCATTTATGGGGAACACTTTGAAAAGTCTAAAGCACCTTGTACCTGTTAGGTCTTTTACTGAAATTATTGGCCTGTCTTGAAGAAGGTCTTCTCATGAGTCACAAGTAAGCACTTCCTCATGTTTCAGTTCATAGCACTGCTTCCAAGAGACAAGGTGGGAGAAGGCAGTGACTCTGTTTGTGAGGGTTAGGCACGGGGTGTGACAAACGGTTGCTCTGAGGAATGTGTTTCTAGATGTTGACGTGCTTGGCTCTAGTGACAGATCTCTGAAGAGTGAAATCTCAAGGTAGCTTTGGGCTGGGTCTCTGGTTTGACCTGCAGCAAAACTGTGGTAGCATGTCTTGGGTCTTGCCGGTCAGAGCTTTCCATAGGAAAGTCTAGCCAGAGCAAGTGAAACATGGGGACTGCTAGTGATTATTTATCCATGGAGCAACGGTTCCTAACCATGCGGGGCATAGGAATTTGGTGAAATCTATCAAATTGATTTAATAAGTATCCATTTAGCATACACTATGGTTGAGGTACTTTGCTGGACACTACCTTCTTGGAATGTATGGGGCAACAGGGTAAACAGACTTATCTCCAAAGAAATGCACATATGTGAAATGTCTTACAGACTCAGGATGTTCATGGACTTCCCTGAAACAGGTGAAGAATTCAGTGCTGCTACTGGAGGCATCTATGCCATGCAGTTCCCACCTTGGGTCGTCTCTGCCTCAGACGGAAGAGGATGTAGGCCAGAGACTGTGAGCATAGAAACAAAGAAGGGTAGACGTGGGTGGGAACCCAGTGATCAAGTTCAACCTGTTCTTAGGGAGTTCTCGTTGACTTAACCCTACCTGCAGAGAGAAGCGAGGGCAGTCCTGTAACTAACCAAGGACTCCAGAGTCCCAGTCTCATTAGGGAAATTGAGAGGAGCTCATGCCATATTGGACCAGACTGATGGCCATTCCACTCTATTAGTGTATCTCAGTAGCGCTTCTAAGAATTGTTTGGAGGCAATGAGGCAGCTGTCTCATGGGATGCCGAGTTAAACATTTGGGGGAAGTGTTCCTGGCCCTGAGATCCCTATGGAGTCCCTTGATTAGAGAGCCGGGCATAGCTTCTGGACTCTCTGCCGTTGGCTTCGTGGCTCAGGCGGCTCTGCCTCCCCCGTTCAGAGTTCAGTGGGGGTACAGGGATTAGTCACTACATGAAAAACCAGTGGATCCGCATGGGGCATAGTAAGCTATTAATTAGCTGATGCTTGTAGAGCACTTTGAAGAACAAACACATTATGTAACTGCTAATTATAATTACCGTCCTCAGCCTGCCACCTTTCACAAAGTCTGTGGCTCCAGCGGCAGCTGTTTCCCTGGGTTTATGCAAGCTTTGATTTAAGGAGAGAAAAGGCATTTTCCCTGAGAGCTGGGATCTTTCTGGGAGGAGGCCTCTATGCCCCCAATCAAGATTGGCAGCTAAATTCAATTTCCACAGATAAAGGCAGTGATTTACGTGCTGATTAATTCACGGTGCCGCGCACACGGTCTGGGTGGGTAGGTAGGGGAGAGGCTTCTGGAAATGTAGCGCGAGATGCTGATTTCCACGGCTCTTGCCCAGCTGAATCCTCTTCTGACTCGTCTCTGTTTTTCATCCATTTCTGCACGCCTCTCCTGCACCAGCTCCCTCTGTGTACTTTGTGTTCACCTTCTTTGATGTCCTTCTGGATTTTCCTCCCATCGCCTGCTTCTCTGCCTAGCCTCTGAATGCCTTCTACCTCTGCTCTCTGTTTTCATTCTGTTTACCCCTCTCTTTATACTTGAGTGTTGAGTTCCAAATTCGGTGGAATAATCTGTCTTCACTTCACCTGGGTTGTTTTTAGTTAAAAATATTTTCGGAGGCCTTGCCTCTTTGGATGAGCAGCATGGATCTGTGTATGTTTTTAATGGAGTGTGAACGCTGGCAAAGTGGTGGGACTATTTTTTTTTTCCCCTTCTTTTTCTTTAAGGCCAGTTTGAACTGGAACCTCCAGACAGCTGACAATTAGGAAACCATTTTAGTGTCTGGAAAAACCCCAGGTGGAAGCTTGATGTTTAGTGGGTTGGTTTACCTCAAGATCAAAGAGGCTGATTCATTCTTGATAAGACTGTCCCTGGCTTTCCTTCTGCTCGGGTCGTTTGGCTTCTCCTGTTTAGAATCTGAGTTAATAATTATAAGGTTGACGCTCAGTCAAGCTGCGCTCTTAGAAGGGTAACATCACTATGGAAACACAGACTGTGTATTGGCTGTGATGCTTTCTGAGCCCCCCCCCTCCAACCCAACTCAGGTCCTGAGTCCAAGTGCCTCCAGGCCTCCCGTTAGCCTCTGCCCCTCAGTTGTGTTGTTGATCTTCCTTTTCAGCCTAGTGACTGCTCACTTGCAGTGGTAATGCAATTCAGATGGAAAACAAAGGTCAGCTGGAATAAATGGACACATTGATATAAATAGCCACATGGCTGGGATTTGTTTGAATATGTGTATAATGTTTGGACTGTCAAGCATGATAGCTACCTTTGGCTGGGTACCAACTTGCATGCCCAGGGCTCTGCTAGGGGTCTTCGTGCTTCGTTTCATTTTGTCCTCAGGGAAACCCTGTAAAATAAGTATTGGTATTTTTCATTTCATAGGTGAGTAATCTGGGACTCGTAGAAGTTAGGCAACATTCACAGGGTCCTTCAGTAACTAGTAAATGGCAGAGGTGGGACTTGAACTTCAGTCTGGACACCTGGAAAGCCCACAATCTCTGTCCTACCAGTGTTTCCCAAGCTTGAGTCATGTGTTACACCCTGATGATTTTGCTGTAACGAAAGCATTATTTTTTTTTTAATAGGTTTCTTTAAAAACCTTATATTTTAAATTTCAAATCATAATTTAAATGTATTGATCAAAGACACTTTGTAGGGTATGTGATATTACAATTTGGATGAACTGTGTGTATTTTTTCTAATATACACAAAAGTCAGTATAAGCAAACATACATCACTTTATTCATGGGCCACAAGAAAGTCATCCTAAGGTGTATAATGCATTTTAGGAAAGCGTTCCTCTAAGTCCTGCTACTTCTACCTACTGTACGTGACTCTGAAGACTGAAAAACGGGAAAGGACAGATAGTAGAACTCTTATGGCCAAGCATACACTTATTCAAAGTAGTCACTTCGATTTCAGGGGTGCTGCCATTATCAAAATGTATCTGTTTTGTAATCTGTGTTTGGGAATTGCCTTTGGAAGTAGTTTGTGAATCATAGTAGATGATCAGTAATTTGGAAATCAGGTACTGTTTTTGACGAGAAATAACACTGAGCTTGACTATCTGCTTGGATCACCTGAACTTATTCTCAATGATCTTTTACTGTTTCCAAAAATAGAGAGGGTTATAGGTTATATATAAGTTTTTTGAGAAGGTTATAAAGTTGGAAACCAAGAGTCTGCTGAGTCAGTCCCTGTCCACAGTGGGACTCCTAAGTGTGGTATATGCCCACTGCCTCTGTCTCCCTCCTCCCTGCTTCTCTTCCCAGCCTACAGTCAGCCACCCAGAGCCTTCACTCCACTGTAGCTCTCTCCCCAAGCTCTCTAGTGACCACCTGTCAACTTCCTGTTCTAGTTTCACTCCTCAGTCCTCTTAACCTTCCCACAACATTTACTATTGTTGATTACCTATCCATACATTCATCCTTCCATTCAGCCAATCAACCAAATAATAAATATTAAAACAAGTATCTAAGGTACTCTCTTAGGTTCTGGGGGTAGAAAGATAAGCCTGGTCTTTGCTGTCATAGAGCTTACATGCAGGAGAGACAGACACTGAGTAACCAATTACAGAATTATTCAGTTGTAGATGTGATAAGTACTGCAGAGAAATAAATGCTGGGTGCTAGTAGAATACTAAAATACATACATAGATACATACACGTACATACATATATGTAACTGGACAAGATCCAGGCCTGCTCTCCCTACCTCCACCCGAAGTCAAGCTTCACAGCTCATCATGGCACTTTGCGCGCTGTCAGGGGACCAGGAACCATGTGAAAGAAGAAAGAGGTAGAGGTTTTCCCTGGTGCTTCTTGGGTCAGAGGTGAGGGGGTTGTGGGGAATTGGTGGGAAGGAAGGGAGATAACTTTGGAGGAAGCAGACACTCCTTCCCATCTCCTTTCCTTGACCTCCAAGTGTCCCACCTCCAGTCAGTCTCCCCGCCTCTCTGCTGCTCTGTGTCCTCTGGGGTTTCTGCTCTGTGTCCTCTGCTCTGTTTCCTCTTGGGGTCCATGTTTTCCACGTTCTGCCGTTGGGCTGCTCTCCGTATCCTCCCTGGATGTTACCCCACACTTAGTATCAACGACCATCCACACCTTGCTGACTTTGGAGATGATTTTTTCACCTGGATAGTCTGTAGATAACTCCTATCTAGCATGTTCTAAACACAGTCCGTTGGTCTTTTTCTCCCAACCCAGGGTGCTTCCTCCTCTGTTTCTCAGGACAAGAGTACAAGGCAATCCATTCGGACTCTCAAGCTCAAAGGCTAGCAGTCATCCAACTTCCCGGCTGTTCCCCATCACTCACCTTCTACTGCTTCTCCTTTAGAGTTGTCTTATGGCTTTCATACCCAGCCCCCAGGCCCCCTCTCCTCCTCCCTGTGAACACCGCGCCACAGTGCCCCCCAGCCCCTCCTGGCCCTGGAGTCCAGCAGTCCTAGTTCTGAATCCTGACTTGACTGGTTGTAACCTTACAACCCGCATGACCTTTGGCTGGTTGTGTAACTTCTCCAAGCCTCAGGTCTAGAAAATGGACATAATAATATCAAGCTCATGGGCTTATTTTAAATTAATTTTTAATATACTTTCCCCCAGTTTTACTGAGAAATAATGACATACATTCCTGCATAAGTTTAAGGCACACAGTGTGATGGTATGACATGTTATGAAATTATTATCCTGGAGCTATTTTGAAGATTAAATAAGCGACGCTTTTAAAGTTCTATACATATTATCGGGTATATAATAATAACTCAGTAAATGTTTGCTGTTGCTTCTTACGACTGCAATTCAGGTAGGATCTGATCTTTAAAGATCTATCAGTGTTTGGCATCTTATAGTCGCTGGGTAAAGAGTATCCTGTTCTTATGATCTCCAGTTCTACTCCAATGTTTACTTTGCAAAATGCCAGAGTTATCTTTCTAAAGGAAAAAAAAAAAAAAGCACCATTATGTTCCTGCTTTTAGCTACCCATTGCTTATAGGAATATGTCTGCTCTTAGCGTTGCAAGTGGGGTCGTTCCCCGTCTGATCCTGTCTTGTCTCCTTCTTAGCACCCAGAATATGCCACAGCCCCTTACAGTTCCACGCATTAGCTCTGCTGTCTGTTTGCTTAGATGTGTCTCCCACTCTTCAGCCTTTCACCCATCAAGGTCATGCCCTCCACAAAGCCGGCTTCCCCAGACCCTCCAGTGAGGGTGGGTGGCTTCTTTCTCTAGACCCCATGGTACTTGTGTGTAACTTTGTTCTACAATTTATCGGGTTCTAATTTCTCTGCTTATATGTTTGCTCCCTCCATTAGACAACATGTTCCTGGGGGAAGGACTTTTGTTCTAATTATTGCCATAGCCCAGTGCCTGGCATGGGAGGATGCTTGGCATTTGGTAATCATTCAGTGAGTGGTGCAGAAAGAGCCCTGGAGTCAGTTCCAAAGAGAACTTCCAGAAATGTGTTCAGTTATCAGTACTATTAGAATTAGGGTATCTCTTTAAGGGAGCAGCATTTATGTGATGTTTACTATCTGATGGGTTTATAAAGAGATCTTTCCAGCTGATTTGTAGACACCTGGAGGGGAAAGCAACTGCATTTTGTTAAACTGCTCCTTGGGATGAGCTATCTGACATCCCTGTAATCAGATCTTGGTCCCATCTGTGCAAGAGAGCATGGCACAGGCAGGAGGCAGATGGCAATTTTGAGATATCATTTGCTGTTGTCATAGTGAATGAGCAAAAAGGAAGGACAAGAAAAGAAACTTTCATGTCTCCTTTCTCATCTCTGTTTGGGTGGCAAAGGGGTCCCCAGTGAGAAGGAAATTTGCTTTACTGGCAGTCAGAGACAAGGTGAGGGGGGTCTCTTTCCGTTTCCTTCTGGACCAGGTGGTGAGTTAGTTTCAGAGGGATGTGTGAGGGAGCAGAGGAGTCCAGGGCTCTAACACCTTTGAAGTGTGATGGGGAAGGGAGGGGCCAGAGTATTTGGGGCTTGTTCAAGCTGATACAACACTGACACCAGCATCATCTTCATGCTCCCCAAGGGGGTGAACAGATAGGATCTTTGCATCTGTTGGGGTACCATGTCCACAACTGGAGTATTTCTTTGATTTCATTTTACCTGTGCTCTGGGAGAATTATTGATGTAGAGACCCGGGAATGCTTTAGATAGCCATAGGTGATCCTCTGGTGTCTCTCAGGAATTGGTCTGTTTTCTCTGTCTGCCTATATTTATTCTCACTGACTGACAGCCCGACCTAGGCTTAGCCAAGACCCAGTAATGCTGCTGATGGATGATTTAGTAAAGATGTAAAATCTCTTTTTTTCTTTACATATTTTATTTATTTATTTATTAGAGAGAGAGAGAGAGAGAACGAGAGAGAGAGCCTGAGAGGGGGGGGGTTCAGAGGGAGAAGCAGACTGCCCACTGAGCAGGGAGCTGGGTGCAGGACCTGATCCCTGGACTCCAGGATCATGACCTGAGCCAAAGGCAGTCGCCCAACAGCTGAGCCACCCAAAGATGTAAAGTCTTGTATGGCAAAGAGATCATCATTAGACCAGGGTCTGTCTAACGGTAGCATTAGTTCTGGCTGCAAGGGAAATGAGTCCGTACTCAGTGCCCGATGTGCAGGCTCTCTTTCCCATATTGGAGGCTGAGGAAGGGAGAGGCAAAGAGAGAGAACTGAGAGGGAGAGCTGAAAGGAGCCATCTTCTGAGATGGAGAATTATTTTTCCTCACCCTCTTGATGGGAATCTTACCTTGGGTTTCCCAGAAAACAGAGCCTGAGGCACAGGGCTTACATTTATTACATGATGGGGAATGACATCCCAGAAAGCAGGGGTAAGGGGTCCTGTGAGTAGAGCCGGGAAGGACAGAGAGTCAATACTGTCCGTTGGAAACTGTGACCTCAGAACCAAGGCCTTAATACGGTTTCCCAATTTGCCAAAGTTATTACATGAAATACACACAGAATATGTATTTATTTGTTTATTTATTTATTATATGATTTATTTATTGATTTGACAGACGGAGATCACAAGTAGGCAGATAAGTAGGGGGAAGCAGGCTCCCCGCTGAGCAGAGAGCCTGATGCAGGGCTCGATCCCAGGACCCCAAGATCATGACCTGAGCTGAAGGCAGAGGCTTAACCCACTGAGCCACCCAGGTGCCCCCACACAGAATATTTTTAAAAAGCCGGACAACTTGGAGATACCAGTGGCTTTCCGATAAGTCAGAATTAAATGGCTTCAGTTAGAGCAGCCCCAGAAATATCTGGGGAGGTTATGGAGAATTTATTTCAATTACTCCGAGCTGCTCCTAAAGAATGGCCCTGTGTGGGGACTGCTGCCCCTTTTTGGGACAGCAGTGACCTGGCAATAAGAGTGTTTTGTCAGCCAGGTGGGATGAAGCCGGAAACAATTCTTTCCGGAGCAGTTGCCCGGAGGAGTCAGGGCGCAGCTGGAGGCCCTCTCTCCATCCCACAGGAGTGGAACGCCAGTGGCATCCAGTGGCCTACCAGGCCAATCACAGCTTGGAGTTCTTAGCCATTCTCAAGCGGGTACCTAGCTTTTCTTCTCATCCAAGTGAGGTAATGGGCCAGGCTCATTCTCGATGGAGATAAATGGGGTGCTTGGCCTGGGGCAGTTTGAATGGCCTGATTTGGTGTCTGAATCAGACCTCTGAACAGTGATTAGCGGAGATACGAGCAGCACCGAGAAACTAAGTCATGCCAAAGGCCGCTGGTGGCATTTTGTGAAGGGACTCTCTTTTTCTGTTTCAGAAATAATTACAGAAATCCGTGCTGTATCAGTGTTTAATAATACATGCGTGAGGTGGCAGGTAAACCCAGGAAGCATCCTCTCCAAGACTGTCTACGTGGTAAGTAAGATGTTCCACGTTTTCCCTCTGGGAGCATGACTTGGAGAGATTTCCTTTCATGAGGGCTTCTCCACCTAATCGTCTGACTGTTCTTTTCAAAAGTGATCAGATTTTTTTTTCAGATATCTGGTTTATTTTATTTTACATTCTGCATTTAATATATGTGTCCTCCGGCGGGGGGGGGTGTGTGTGTGGGGATATGTTTATATTTGGCGTCATCATGACTGCTGGCTCCCCAGCACTCGAACCTCACGCCCCCAGAAGAGGAGAAGCATCTGCTGCTTCAGGGACAGGAGGCAGCGAGTGGTTCTCAGGGTGTGACGGCCTCCATGGACGGCTGGTCCTTTGCGTGCAGCATAACCCTCCCTAGAGGGACTCCTCATTTTATGTCACTTCTTAGGGTTCACTGGTAACTGGGCTGATCTGCCTTGATACCTGATAGCAGAGGCTGACCTCGTTCATCTCCCCTACGAGCACAGTGTGGGATTAAAGGAAATAGTAGGACAATGGGATTCAGTTCTCAGTCTCTCTCCCTTGTTTTCACCAGAGTCACAGTGGGTTCTTTTTTCTCCCCACCCCCCGCCAAAGATATACATAAAGGGACAACGGTTGTACTCTATGGAATCAGTTCATGAGGAGACAGTCAACGTGACCACAGAAAGCAGGACCCCAGAAGTGTGCCTAGATCTGCACCAAGGCACCAACTACACCATGAGCATTTCCACTGCTCCTCCCACACGCTCCGTACCGGCCATCATCGGGTTCCAGACAGCTGGTAGGTGGAGGTGAAGTCTCATTGCCTCCCAGAAAATGCCAAGCACAGGATGTGGGGAGATGTCCTTCAGAGTCCGTTGGGCACAAGAGTTCATGGTTGCTTTCTGAGGTCTGTAGTCAGGAGGGTGCAGTTCTAGCAGGCCTAGTAGGAGAGATTCCTGTCCTGTTGATACCAGGCCAAATGGGCACTGACGGATGGTTTCTCGGCTGGGCCCCTGGTTGAAATGGAAGGTAATAAGGCATTTAAAAGGAGAGAACATTTGGTGACGAGGGAGTCAATTCTCAATTATCCAAGGCACTAGAGGGTTGCCATGTGACTTACCGTTTGCAGGAAACACAGCAATCCTTTCTTCCTCTTGGCTATGGGAGAGGAGAAGCCGGAGAGATGACCAGTGGCTTCACATCTAGAATGGAAACTGACCCCAGGACTGGTTGCGGGTGTGAATCAAGTTGACAGTGGGTGAGTGGATAGGGAGAGGCAGCCCTAGGATGTGGGAAGGGAGATATTAGGTGAAAAAAGAAGTGGACAGGAAGGAGTTTCTAACAGCAGTAATGAAGCTCATTGCACATATGTATCTCATGGATTTTTATAATAATATTGTGACAGTTATAATAATTTTTTCATAATTCTCATTATGGGGCATCAGGGCTAATTAAATACCTTATGAGCAAATCTCGAGAAGCCATTGGTGTCATTTATTATTTTTGGGTGAGTTTAGGTAGTTCTCAACTAGCTATCTGATGTCCCACTTAAAAGGTGCCTCAGCCTCTAGGCATTGGTGCCGCGGAGAACTGGGATGTGACCTGGATTTGGCAGAAATGATGAAATCGTCTGCCAGTCTTAACAATGGAGAGTGAATTACAAAATTACACAAATTAGGTCCCCAGGGTACTTGTATGTAAATAAAACAATATATTTCTTTCTAAGTAAATAATATGTAGGGAAAAGTGTTTTAGAATGAATGTGATAACTGCAGAATCTTGTTCAAAATTAATGGTAAACTCCTATGGATTGATCAGGAATACGCCTTCTTCCTTTTTTTTCTTATAAGTTTTTAATTTCAATTCCTGTACCATTAACATACAGTGTTAAGAGTTTCAGGTGTATGATACAGTGATTCAGCCATTCTCTACGTGACTCAGAGCTTGTCATGATGAGTACACGCGTTAACCCCATCACCTGCTTAACCTACCCCCACCAACCTCCCCTCTGGTGATCATCAGTTTCTTGGTTTGTCTCCCTCTCTCTCTATTTTTCCATTTGCTCATTTGTTTTGTTTCTTAAATCCCACCTATGAAGGAAATCCTATGGTATTTGTCTTTCTCTGACTGACTTATTTCACTTAGCATAATACTCTATATCTCCATCCGTGTCATGGCAAATGGCTAGATTTCATTTTTTTATGGCTGAATAATATTCCTCTGTGTGTGTGTGTGTGTACGCATGCGCGTGTGCGTGCATGTCCACGTGTGTGTGTATGTGTGTATGCCACATCTCTATCCACTCATCAGTTGATGGAAACTTGAGCTACTTCCACAGTTTGGCTGTTGTAAATGATGCTGTTGTAAACATAGGGGTGCATGTATCCCTTTGAATTAGGATTCTTGCATTCTTTGGGTAAATACCCAGTAATGCAATTACTAGGTCTTAGGGTAGTTCCATTTTTAATTTTTTGAGGAACTTCTGTACTGTTCTCCACAGTGGCTGCACCTAGTTTGCATTCCCACAACAGTGTGCACGGAGAGTTCCTTTTTCTCTACATCCTCAACGGCACTGGTTGTTTCTTGTGTTGTTGATCTCAGCCATTCGGACAGGTGTGAGGTGATGACGTCACTGTGGTTTTTTTTTTTTTATTTTATAAAGATTTCATTTTATTTATTTGACAGAGAGAGATATCACAAGTAAGCGGAGAGGCAGACGAGAGAGAGAGGAGGAAGCAGGCTCCCTGCTGAGCAGAGAGCCTGATGTGGGGCTCGATCCCAGGACCCTGGGATCATGACCTGAGCCGAAGGCAGAGGCTTTAACCCACTGAGCCACCCAGGCGCCCCGTCACTGTGGTTTTGATCTGCATTTCCTAATGATGAGTGATGCTGAACACCTTTCAGTGTGTCTGTTGGCCATCTGCATGTCTTCTTTGGAAAAAACGTTCATGTCTTTTGCTCATTTTTTTAATTGAGTTGTTTTGTTTTTTGGGTGTTGGTTGTATCCATTCTTTATATATTTTGGATACTAATGCTTTATCAGAGATACTATTTGCAAGTATCTTCTCCCATTCCGTAAGTTACCTTTTAGTTTTGCTGATTGTTTCCTTTGCTCTGCCAAAGCTTTTCATTTTGATATAGTCCCAGTAGTTTATTTTTGCTTTTGTTTCCCTTGCCTCAGGAAACATATCTAGAGAAATGTTGTTGTGGCTGGTGTTAGAGAAATTACTGTCTGCTCTCTTCTAGGATTTCTATGGTTTCAGATCTCACATTTAGGTCTTTAATCCACTTGCAGTTTATTTTGGTGTGTGGTCAAAGAGAGTGGTCTCTGTTGTTGTACAGTGTTCCCAACACCCTTTGTTGCAGAAACTATCTTTTTCTCATTTCCTATTGTTTTCCTGCTTTGTCGTAGATTAATTAACCATGTAATTGTGGGTTTATTTCTGGGTTTTCTCTTCTGTTCCATTGATCTATATGTCTATTTTTGTGCTAGTACCTTACTGTTTTGATCGCTACAGCTTTGTAATAAAACTTAAAGTCTGGAATCATCATGCCTCCAGTTTTTTCTTTTTCAGAGTTGCTTTGGCTACTCACAGCCTTTTGCAGTCCCATACAAATTTTAGGATGTTTGTTGTAGTTTTCTGAAAAATGCTGTTGGTATTTTGATAGGGGTTCCATTATATCTGTAGATTGCTTTGGGTGGTATGGACATTTTAACAATATGGTGTTCTTCCAATCCACGAGCGTGGAATGTCTCTCCATTTCTTTGTGTTGTCTTCAGTTTCTTTGATCAGTGTTTTATAGTTTCCAGAGTACAAGTCTTTCACCACTGTGGTTGTTTATTCCTAGGTTTTTTTTTTTGTTTTTGGTGCAAATGGGAATGTTTCCTTTTTTTTTTTTCTTTTTTCTTATTTTTAAAGATTTTATTTATTGATTTGACAGACAGAGGTCACAAGTAGGCAGAGAGGCAGGCAGAGAGGGGAGCAGGGAAGCAGGCTCCCTGCTGAGCAGAGAGCCTGATGCGGGGCTTGATCCCAGGACCCTGGGATCATGACCCTAGCCAAAGGCAGAGGGTTAACCCACTGAGCCACCCAGGCGCCCTGGGAGTGTTTTCTTAATTTCTCTTTCTTCTGCTTCATTACTAGTGTATAGAAATGCAACGGATTTCTGTATGATGATTTTGTATCCTGTGACTTTACCAAATTCATTTATCAGTTTTAGTAGTTTTTTGGTGGAGTTTTTAGGATTTTCCATATATAGTGTCATGTCACCTGTAAATAGTACAAGTTTGCTTCTTCCTTACCAATTTGGATGGCTTTTACTTCTTTTTGTTGTCTGATTGCTGAGGCTAGGACTTCCAGTACTATGTTAAACAAAAGTGGTAAGAGCGGACATCCTTGTCTTGTTCTTGACCTTAGGAGAAAAGCTCTCAGTTTTCCCCCATTAAGGATGATGTTAGCTGTGGGTTTTTCATATAAGACATTTATTATGTTGAGGTATGTTCCCTTTAGACTTTTGTTGAAGGTTTTTATCATGACTGGATGTTGTATTTGTCAAATGCTTTTTCTGTATCTATTGAAATGATCATATGGTTCTTATCCTTTCTTGTATCATGTTGATTGATTGGTGAACATTGAGCCACCCTTGCATCCTGGGAATAAATCCCACTTGATCGTGGTGAATGATTTTCTTAGTATATTGTTGGATTCAGTTTCCTAGTACTTTGTTGAGGATTTTGCATCCATGTTCATCAGAGATTTGGCCTGTAGTTCTCTTTCTTTTGTGGTGTCTTTATCTTGCTGTGGTATCAGGATGATACTGGCCTCATAGAATGAAATTGGAAGTCTTCCTTCTTCTATTTTTTGGAATTTTGAGAGAATGGATTTAAATTCTTTAAATGTTTGGTAGAATTTGGCCCTGAAGCCATCTTGTCCTGGACTTCTGTTTGTTGGGAGTTTTTTTATTTATTTTTATTTTTTATTTTTTTAAAAGATTTTATTTATTTATTTGTTAGAGAGAGAGAGAGCATGAGCACAGGCAGACAGAGTGGTAGGCAGAGGCAGAGGGAGAAGCAGGCTCCCCACTGAGCAAGGAGCCCGATGCAGGACTCGATCCCAGGACGCCGGGATCATGATCTGAGCCGAAGGCAGCCGCCCAACCAACTGAGCCACCAGGTGTCCCTGTTGGGAGTTTTTTGATTACTGATTCAATTTCTTGGCTGGTTATTGGTCTGTTCACATTTTCTTTCTTCCTATTTCGTTTTGGTAGATTATATGTTTCTAAGAATTTATCCGTTTTTTTCTAGATTGTACATTTTGTTGGCATATAATTTTTCATAATATTCTCTTCCAACTGTTTCTTGTTATTTCTGTAGGTGTTTCTTGTTATTTCTCCTCTCTTATTTGTGATTTTGTTTGAGTCCTTTCTCTTTCTCTCTCTCTTTCTTTTTTTCCTGAGTCTGTCTAGAAGTTTATCAAATTTTCTTGATCTTTTCAAAGAACTGGTTCCTACTTTCATTAATCTGTTCTCTTGTTTTTTGGTTTTTTGGTTCTATTGTTTGTTTATAATTTATTTGTACTCTAATCTTTATTATTTCCTTCCTTTTGCTGGGTTTAGCTTTTATTTGTTGTTCCTTTTTTTTTTTTTTTTTTTTGTTCCTTTAGGTGTAAGGTTAGGTTTTTTGGTGAGATTTATTTGGTTCTTGAGGTAGGTCTGTACTGCTCTAAACTTGCCTCTTAGAATCATTTTTGTTGGGGCGCCCTGGTGGCTCAGTCTGTTAAGCATCTGCCTTTGGCTCAGGTCATGATCTCAGGGCCTTAGAATGAGCCCTGCATCACGCCCTGCTTCGAGCCCTCCATCGAGCCCTCCATCGTGCTCTCTCCTCAACGGGGAGTCTCCCTCTCACTTCTCCCTCTCACTTTCCCCTCTGTGCTCTCTCTCTCTCAAATAAATAAATAAGTAAAATCTTAAAAAAAGGGGCGCCTGGGTGGCTCAGTGGGTTAGGCTGCTGCCTTCGGCTCAGGTCATGATCTCAGGGTCCTGGGATCGAGCCCCGCATCGGGCTCTCTGCTCAGCGGGGAGCCTGCTTCCTCCTCTCTCTCTGCCTGCCTCTCTGCCTGCTTGTGATCTCTCTCTGTCAAATAAATAAATAAAATCTTTAAAAAAAAAATCTTAAAAAAAAGAATCATTTTTGCTGCACCCCAAAGATACTGGATTGTTGTGTTTTCATTTTCGTTTATTTTCACGTAATTCTTTACTTCTTCTTTGATTTCTTTGTTGACCTATTCATTGTTTAGTAGCATGTTATTTAACCTACATTGTATTTGTGGTCTTTCCAAATTTTTTCTTATGACTGACTTCTAGTTTCAAAGTGTTATGGTCAGAAAAGATGCATAGTATGACTTCGATCTTTTTGAATTTGTTGAGACTTGTTTCATGGCATAATATGTGGTCTGTTCTGGCAAATGTTCTTTGTGCACTTGCAAAGAATGTGTACTCTGTTGTTTTAAGATGGAGTGTTCTGAATATATCTGTTAAATACATCTGTTCCAGTGTGTCATTCAAAGCCACTGTTTCTTTGTTGATTTTCTCCACAGATGATCTGTCCATCCATGTAAGGGGGATGGTGAAGTCCCCTACTGTTATTGTGTTGCTATCGATTAGTTCCTTTATGTTTATTAGTAATTGCTTTTGGTATTGGGTGCTCCCATGTTGGGTACATAAATATATTTATAATTGTTTCTTTGTCTTGTTGGATTGTCCCTTTTATTATTATGTAGTGTCCTTCTTTGTCTCTTACTACATTCCTTTTTTTAAAAGTCAGTTTTGTCCTGGGGCACCTGGGTGGCTCAGTCAGTTGAGCATCTGACTCTTGATTTCAGCCCACGTCGTGATCTCGTGGGATAGAGCCCTGCGTTGGGCTCCACGCTCAGCGGTGAGTCTGCTTGGGATTCTCTCTCCTCTATCTGTCCCCCTGCTCATGTGCTCTCTCTCTCTCTCTCAAATAAATAAATAAATCTTAAAAAATAGTCTATTCTGTCATATATAAGTATGCTATCTCAGCTTTCTTTTGACATCCATTTGCATGATAGATGTTTTTCTCTCCTCTCACTTTCTGTCAGTCTGGAGTGAGTTTCTCGTAGGCAGCATATACATATGTCTTTTTTTTTTTTAGATTTATTTATTTGACAGACAGAGATCACAAGTAGACAGAGAGGCAGGCAGAGAGAGAGGAAGGGAAGCAGGTTCCCCTCTGAGCAGAGAGCCCAATGCGGGGCTCGATCCGGGATCATGACCTGAGCCGAAGGCAGAGGCTTTAACCCGCTGATCCACCCAGGGGCCCCAATATATCTGTGTTTTTAATCCATTCTGACATCCTGTCTGTTGATTGCAGTTTAGTCCATTTACATTCAAAGTAACTGAGAGAGATGTATTTGTTGTCGTATTGTTACTTGTTTGTGGTTCATTGCGTAGTTTTTCTGGGGGAATATGTCTTTTTAAAAGACTTTAAACTCCTGTGTCATTATTCAGTCAGAATGACCCCTTGCTGTTCAGGGTCAGCGATTTTTACTAAGATCCAGTTACCTCTGCAGGGTAATCTCCTCTCCCCGGGAAAAGGATGGTGGTCAGACAGACCTGGTTTTGCATCTTAACTCTGCATTGAAGAGTTAGGGGACCGTGGCTGAGTTGTTAAATGTCTCCAGAGCTCTTTCCTCTCTCTGAAATTTTAAGTGGAATTGGATTAAATTTGGAAGTTAATTTAGTGAGAAGTGGGATTTATGTGGAGCCATTCCAACTGGGAACAAAGCACGTTTCTGCATTTACCCAGTATGTACTTAAGTTTTATCTGTTCTATTTTTATACGCACTGGTGTAAGGATTTGCCATTCTCTCCTCTAGAGCCTGTACATTTGGTGATCTGTTATCATTTAAGCTTTACACTAGTTCTCTTAGAATGAATTGGGAAGTTTTCCGTATTTTTTTATGCTCTGGAAAAGTTTGTATCACTTTGGAATTATTGCCTTCCTTTTATTTTATTTTTTAAAGATTTTATTTATTTATTTGACAGAGATCACAAGTAGTCAGAGAACCAGGCAGAGAGAGAGAGGAGGAAGCAGGCTCCCTGCTGAGCAGAGAACCCAATACGGGGCTTGATCCCAGGACCCTGAGATCATAACCTGAGCAGAAAGCAGAGGCTTTAACCCACTGAGCCACCCAGGTGCCCCTATTGCCTTCCTTTTAAAGTTGGACACATTTGCTCGTAGGATCATTAAGTTTCACCCTTTTTTGGGAAATAATTCTTTGATAAGTTTGCTGATTTCTGTGATTTTCTTTTGATCTATTTATGTTTCCTACACTTTCTTCAGGCAATTTTTATAGCTTATATTTTCCTAAAAAAAAGTGTTCATTTGGTTGGGATTTTAAATATATTGGCAAAATATGGAATATTTGTTTACAACTGCTCTGGGGTTACAGGTTATGTAATCCCAGGTTATTCTGATTCCTAAGTTTGGTTTTCTCACTCTTTTAAAAAATTGGCTTAGCTTGAGTTTTCTGTTTTATTACTGTTTTTTTCCCCAAAGAATAAACTCTTGGGTTTTTAAGTGTTTTTTTTTTTTCCTACCTCATTAATTTCTCCCCTTAGTTTTATTACTTTTTTCCCCTTGATTCTCTTAAGTTGGTTATATTGTTTTATTACTAAATTCTTGAGTTGAATACATAATTCAACTCATTTACATTCTTTCCTTTTTGATAATAAAAGTCTTTAATACTTTTGGACTTGAGCATTGGCAGAATTCCTTAAGCATTGATACATTCTCTCTTTATCCCTTCTTTCAAGTCATTGAAATAATTGTCCTTCTGATTTTCTCTTTGATTGAAGAATTATTTATGTGTTAATATTTGTTCTCTTTATGTTTGCTTTCAAAGCATTACACAATTGCTATTTGATTTCCCCATTGATTGAAGGATTAATTACAGTGAATTATGCAAATGGTAGATTTTCTTTTTTTTTTAACATTTAACTTTTTTGTTATTTCTAGTTTTATTACATTTTGGTATTTTTGAGGGGAACTTATTATCATTTCCCTTGGAGATTATTATTTGGGAAAGTTTTGTGATAATAAATCTGTACATTTGCTTGTGAGTAGAGTGAGATCTAGTCTTCAGTCAACTCTATTAATAAAGGTATTCCAGACTTCTGTTTTTTGTTGTTGGTAGTGGTTTGTAGATGCTCGGATTACCATTTTGCTCAATTTCTCTCAGAAATTCTAATTGTTTGGATTCACACATTTTTAAGTTACGATATTTATGTTCATGACTGATGTCTTACTTGTAAATTCTAGCTTTAAAAAAAAAGATTTTATTTATTTATTTGACAGAAAGAGAGAACACAAGTAGGCAGAGAAGCAGGTGGAGAGAGAGGAGGAAGCTGGTTCCCTGCTGAGCAGAGAGCCCAGTGCGGGACTCAATCCCAGCACCCTGAGACCATGACCTGAGCTAAAGGCAGAGGCCCAACCCACTGAGCTACCCAGGTGCCCCTGATCTAACTTTCATTAATAACAAATGGCTCACTTTATCCTGTTTACAATTTTTTACCTTGAATTATAATTTGGAAACAATCTTGGTTTTCTTGATTTCTTTGTACATCTATTTGCATAATATGCCTTTGCCCACTTTTGTTCTTTTTTAAATAAAAAAAATGCATTTCAGTGTAGTTAACATGCAGTGCTGCATTAGTTTCAGGTGTAGAATAGAGTGATTCAGCAGGTGCATATATCACTGAGTGTGCATCTCGAGTAGTGTACTTTTCATCCCCTTCACCTGTTTCCCCCACCAACACTTTTGTTCTTAAAATCTATCTCAATAACATTGCTGTAGTACTCTAGGAGGCAGCATATGTTGTGAAGAATTCTGAGAAAAGTTTTGTTTTTAAGTAGATGAACAATTTACATTTAGCGTTCTTTGTAATATGATTTTCCTTTCTTCTGTCCTCTTGTTTTCTCCTAATGTTTCTTCACTATGTCCATTGTTTTCTACCTCCTAGCGACACAGATTTTCTTTTTTGGTGATACAAACAGTACAGATATTTTAATTTTATATTACACATTAAAAAACAAACAAAATCTATTTGAATGTGTGTTTCTCTGATTACTGGTGTTCAGACTGAAATAATGTTAACTTCTTCCTGAATAAGATAAGGAAGTCAGCATTCTCTACTTCCTTTTTTTCTTTTCCCTGTTGCTTCCTTTATGTTTTTGGCTTAATACAGCATTTTATTGCCAGCGTCTTATTTTAAATTATTTTTTAACTTGTATTGCATTTTAAATAATTCATTTTTATATTGATTTACAGCAATATTTGCAACACTTATTTAAACAGGTATATGTTTTAACAGTTTCAGTGCTTACTACCAGTCCTTTCATACCAAAGTTTCTCTATTTTTTTCTACATTTCTATTTCACTGCAAAATGCTTTCTATCTTCTTCTTTCCAAGGAATGGGATACTTTCTGAGCCCTTGATTATGTGAGAATGTCTTTTTGCTGTCTTCATGAGTGAATCAGAGCTCAATAGAAGATAAAATTCCTGGTACATACCTTCTGTTGGTAGAATTCTAGAGGCATTTCACGTTGATTATGGGAATTTAAACTTTTGAAAGAGAATTTGAAGATGGTATGATTTTTTAGAAAAAAATCCCATTATAGATAATCTGATTTTTAAGCCTCAATATCACAGAGGCTTTCTTTATGTGTGAAATTCAAGACTAATTATTTATTTTCATGCACATGTCAAGTGTTTATTGTCCACTTGTGTGTTTGACATTATTTGAGGCACTCAGAATTCAATAGTGAATGAGACAGAAAGGACCTTTGCCTCCTGAAAACTAGTCAGGTGTGATATAAATGTTATTGTTTTTCACTAAGTTTTCCTAGTACCGAAGAGGGTTTTTGGATCTTCAGATTTGGGTCCATTTGATGTAATCTGAAATGGTGGGGTTTGGAGCTGATGGTGGTTTTATTAAAGCACGGGGACAGAAGGAGCTGCACTGGGGTTGCCACGGGTGACCGAAGTTGGTTGGGGGTTAGGGGAAGCACAAGCCTCCAAGGTGTTTTGGAAACAAGGTTTCCAGGATCCTGAGGGGACTAGTTATTGTTAGGAGAAGGTCATTTATTGCTATCTAGTAAACCCTTAGTCATGAGACCCTTCAGATGTGTATCAGCGGGCCATAGGCTTGGAGGATGATTGCTCACATATTTCCTGGTAAGGTAGAGATAAAAGAAGTTTCCAAAGGAATGTATGTGTTTAAGTAGACTCCCAGGATGGGGGTAGGGTGCAGTTGGGCTATGATTGCCTTTTGCCCCTAGCACAGTGTCAACATCCAGGCAGCTGAGCTCCCAGAGGGAAGGTCACTCTGTCTGTTTCAAGGACTTGTCAGTAGGCTCTAGGCAGCAAGGAAACTTAGTTCTTTCTTTTGCCTTTGTTTCCCACGTCACATTTATACATTTAGAAATAATTACTTTCATAAAATCTCTGATTATTGCTTTTTTTTTTTTTCAATTGGTATTTTGGCTCATCAAATGCTCCTATATGGAATTCCTTGTTTGTCTGCACTGGTCTTCACTTTCTCCCTTCCCTGACTTTTCCCTCTGTCTTCTGTGAGAGTGCAGCAGGTGTATTCTGTACAGACATGTATGCATATATATATCGACCTTTCTGGCCTTCACTATTTCTAATGCATGTTATATTTTGTTGTTGAACTTGCATTTCCTTGTCTCATCTAGTTCCTTTTTTTTTTTTTTTTTAAACTCTATGCCCAGTGTGGGGCTTGAACTCACAATCCCAGGATCAAGAGTCACATGCTCTATGGACTAAGCCAGCCAGTGACCCCTCACCTAGTTCCCTTTTTATTTCTGCTTCTCTCAACCAGTTTCCTCTCTTGCAGCCTCTTATTAGCTCATTCTTTATCTGTTTTAATCCATCTTTAAAATTTTTTACTGAAAATACAAAAAAAAGTTGCCTAATTTTACTATTACTTTGCCCAATTTTTTTTCAAAAGAATATTCATTCTTTGCCTCTCAAGCATAATCTTTATAGAATCATTTCATAATCATTTCATAGGCTTTTTTTTTTGGCTTCTAGATTAATTATTGTTAGAAGACAAAAGTTTTATCTAGGTTTGATATTTCTCTCCTAATAAAATGGATGGCATTCTCTTTGCTCTTACTTTTTATTGGAAGATATTAGTGTGCTTATCTCAGATTTCATCTTGAAGGATTTACTGCTGATTGGATAACCCAGCATTCTTCTGGAAGCAGCTAGCTGTGAGAAAGCCCACACTGCCCTGAACATAATTTCTGAGCACTTTTTATTTTTTTAAAGTAGGTTCCACACCCAGTGTGGAGACCAAATAGGGCTTGAACTCATGAACCTGAGATCAAGACCTGGGCTGAGATCAAGAGTCAGATGCTTAACTGGCAGACCCACCCAGGCACCCCTATTTCTGAGCACTTTGCTATCTTTTTTTTTTTTTTTTAAAGATTTACTTATTTATTTGAGAGAGAGCATGCCCCTACCCAGGGCGGTGAGGGGGTGGGGAGTGGGGAGGACAGAGGGAGAGACTCTTCAAGCAGACTCTCTGCTGAGCGCAGGGGGGTTGGGGGAGTGGGAGGGTAAGGGACCTGGAGGTGAGGGTAGTGGTGCTGGACCTCACCACCCATGAGATCATGACCAGCTGAAACCAAGCGTCTCACGCTTAACCCACCAAGCTGCCTGTGTGCCCCTGAGCACTCAGCTGTCTTGATTGGTGAAACTTGCTCTGGGCCAGCATCGTGTTGTCCGAACTTCATTATGACACTGTGGTCTGCAGAGGCAGGAGGGAACCAAGTCCCTCCTTCTGCCCACCCAGGCTCTCTGTCAGGTGGAACCTCCAGGTCCCTAGGCCTCCCCATAGAAGTCCTTCCATGATACTGATCTCTAGTAGCTAAGGAGGGACTATTATTATTATTATTATTATTACTGGTAGTAGTAGTCACAGTGATATATACAGTTTTTACCCTGGCTGCCTATCAGCTCTGCCTGGTGCGTTACAACAAAATACAGACGTGTGCTTGTCCCTCAGATCTGCTGTGGCTGGGTGATTCTGGTATGCAGGCAGGAGCAGAAGCGACCAGGCTAAATTGATCCAGATGGAGCATCCCTCACTCATTTGTCCTGTTGCCCTCCTCGCTTCCAGCCCCCACCTCTGTGGGCCCAGCCCTTTCCCACTTCCTTCCCTAAAAGGCTCTGAGACCATGCTCCTTTGCTTGAGGGCACGTTGTACGTTGTAGCCCTCAGCGTCTTTCTTTTGTCTGGTCTCATCCACATGGTGCTGAGTGGAAACGTCTTCATGTTGATGCCTTGTGTATGTCAACCAACCCTTCCTTCCAACACAGATGCAAATTTTGACCCATTTTTACTATTTTCAGTCGCTTCTGTCAGAACTGGGGGTGGGAAGTGGGAACCAGATGCTTTAGTTCACGTTGCCATTGTCCCCTGAGTTCAGATTCTCATGGCTGTGAGCAAGCCGGTCCTACAGAGATGGGAGCTATGCAGATGGTATTTCTGCTTTAGGTTCTGTTTGTGAACAGACATCCTTGCACACGTATATTTGGTGTGCCTCAGAATCATATGCAAACATGTGGCAATTTTTGCTTCTGATTTCTTTATGAAATCTTTCAAAGTTGTGAAGATGAAGGGAATAGAGGTCCCTTAAAGGTCTTCAGATTCTCTCTCATAACCATATTTTTACATTTTCCAATTACAGCCAAGAATATTTTCCCCCGGCTAATTGCCTTGTGTTGCATATGTGAGTGATATGTGATATGCTCTGGAGAGTTTTGATTTTGAATGGAATAATCTGTTGTCCTTATTCCTGCTTAGGGGGTCGAGGCTCACATGGGAGAAACGAAGTTTTCTAGGTAGTAATAAAAAGTTTCTCTCTGATAGACATTTAAACCTTTTCTCATTTGTCGAAAATGGACCGGCTTCTTGGGAAACTTGCTCTTCCTTGAAAATTAGCCTTGGTATTCCTGGACACTCTGTGAGTTTTTTACTCATCAGTAACAAACCTCTTCCTTCTTCATGACTACCTGAAGAAAATAGAACAGTAAAGGAATAAATTAGACTGCAGGGGGAATGGAGTGCCCCCCCCCTTTTTTAAATCCAGGGGTTGAAATAAGTCTCCTTTCTGATTATTTTACTGTCTTCGTTCTTACCTGAGTAGCTCTTGAAACACTGTCTGCTGAGAAGCAAACATCTTGCCTGGCCATCTCCTTTCTGTTCATCTTCTAGGTTGGAAATACCCATGCTGAGAGTTCTGATCGATGGTCTTCGACTTTTATTCACATTTTCCTTACTCCGTGACTTTCTAGGTGTTGACATGCTTACCTTCAGGACATTTCGTGTGTGGACTATCCAAGTGATAGGGTGAACTTTCTTAGAAATATCACAGCTTTATCAGTTTATGGTGATTTAAAAAAGATTTTATTTATTTATTTGAGGGGGGGGCAAGAGAGAGCACGAGCAGGGGGAGAGGGAGAAGCAGGGAACCCGATGCAGGACTCGATCCCAGGACTCTGGGATCATGACCTGAACTGAAGGCGGACTCATAACTGACTGAGCCACCCAGGTGCCCCTAGTTTATGGTGATTTTTAAATATGAATTATTTCATCCAATTCTCTCAGGAACCTGTGATGGAAGAAAAGCAAAGCAGATGACTTGATTTCACAGAGAAGAACTTGAGGATTCAAAGGGCTAAGTGAATTAGCTGAGGTCATGCGGTTAAGTTGTAGAGTCAGGACTTGTAGCCAAATGGGACGCTCTTGCTGTTAAACACCCTGCTGGCTCATGTAAGACTTCAGAGCTTCCATTGTACTTGGCCAAGATATGTTTTGCTAAGACATGCAACCTTTCCGTATGTTTTATCTTTTAGAAGATGATCTCTTAGAAGATGGAGGAATTTTCAATATTTCAGTATTCAGTGAAGCTTGTTTGAAACTGAGCAGGCACCCTAGGAAACTTGGATCAGAACAAATGTACCAAGTAAGAAGATCTCTCATGTTATCTGTCAAAGTATTGCATCACTTAAAAATCTGGGGGCCTCTCCAAGTGAGGATCCAAAGCATTTAAAAACACTAATGGAATGAACTTCTAGACAGTTCGATTTTTGTTTCTAGAGTTGGAAATGAGATGGGGGGCCAAGTAGGGGACGAAATTGAAGAAGGCACACTAGCGAGTGGCTTGCTGTCAGTTTCCCTGTCTGGTATTTCACATGTTATGTATCATACTTTATTTTAGTGCATTTTATACTTACAGCTTATTCTGTCATCAAATTCATACTGGGTTGTAAATTTTTAAGAAACTCATTGCATGACAATTGGTCCTCATTTAACTTGACTTTTTAAAAATCACACCTCTCAAGTAAAATGATTCCTAAATTCAGGTCAGAACTGAGGTTTGTTATTTTGTGTCATTTTTAGCGCCTCTTGGCAGAGTAGACTAAGTATCAATTTCAAGTTCATTCATTCATTCATTAGCCATTTACCAACAGTGTATCATTTATCAGGGACTTTCAGTTCCCACTGGTGTAAATACACAAGTAAGCGGCACTGTGGTGGAATGAGTGCTTTGATAAAAGGTAAATAAATGGGGGGTTGTGTGCACATGTGTATGTCCAGGTGGGGTTTTATTTTGTTTTTTATTTTCTTTTAATTTTAATTTTTTAAAATTTTATTTATTTATTTGAGAGAGGGAGAAAGAGAGAGAGAGAGCATGAGAGGGGAAGGGTCAGAGGGAGAAGCAGACTCCCTGCTGAACAGGGAGCCCAATGTGGGACTCGATCTTGGGGTTCTGGGACTCGATCCTGGGATTCCAGGATCATGACCTGAGCCGAAGGCAGTTGCTTAACCAACTGAGCCACCCAGGTGGCCCTGTTTTGTTTTTTTAAACAAGAAGCAAAGACAGTGCTAAATCACAGAAAATGAGTGGGATTCAACTAGATAAAAGATGTGGAGTGAAGGTGGAGAAGGGCACTGGGGACAAGCAGAGAAGCATCTTGGATATTAGGGAACACAGTTCTCTTAGGGAACTAAAAAAGCAAGGGAGAATAGGAAGAGATGAGGCTAAAACCTGAGCCGTGACTAGATCATGAAGAGCCCTGTGAATTTTGAGTTTGGATCTTATTTTGATGTCTCTGTGGAGCCAGTGGAGGATTTTAAGCAGATGAACCAAATATTCACATTTTCTTGTTTAGAAGGAACACAGGGGCTAGAGACATATTCAAGTCCCCAAATAAAGTTAAGATTATTACTGATATAAGATATAGGTGAATTTAAAAAATGAATATAGAAATAAATGGTCCTGGGACAGTTGGTTAGCTACCTGGTTAAGAAAATAAATGATTCTGGGTGCCTGGGTGGCTCAGTCATTAAGCATCTGCCTTTGACTCAGGTCATGATCCCGGGGTCCTGGGATCGAGCCCCATATTGGGGTCTCTGCTCAGCAGAGAACGTTCTTCTCCCTCTCCCCTTGCTTGTGTCCCCTCTCTCACTGTGTCTCTCTCTGTCAAATAAATAAATAATATTTTTTTAAAAAAGGAAAAGAAATGATTCTTTGCATTTATACTAAAATTATTAAAGAGTTAAGTTTGAAAAAAAAAGTTGTTTATTAATATGTTAAAGATTCATTTAAGTAACATGGAAAGCACTCTCAACAAGTCCATTGGAAAATGTGAACATTCAAGGGCAGTTTTCCAAAGAGGATATATATATATCCTATATATATATATATATATATGATGCCAAAACACATATGAACACATTTTATGCCTCACTTGTAAGAAAAAGAAAAAAAAATTAAACCACAAGATACAATGATTCTTCTATAAGTACAGAGTACTGTTTTTGTTTTTGTTTGTTTGGTGTTTGTTTGTTTATTTATTTATTTATTTATTCATTTATTTATTTTTGAGAGCGAGTGAGCATGCGTGCAAGGTTGGGCAAGGGCAGAGGAAGAGGGAGAGAAAGGGACTCTTAAGCAGACACCATGCCCAGCATGGAGCCTGACTCAGGACTTGATCTCACGACCCTAAGATGATGACCTGAGCCTAAATCAAGAGTCGGACACTTAACCAACTGAGCCACCCAGATATCCCCAGCATAGAGTACTGTTACACCCAGCTGCTGGCCAGTTAAACGGGCATGACTTTTCTGGAATAGTTATTTCTTATTTGTTAGCCTCAGTAAATTTTTGGAAATGAGCTATAATTAATCAAGCAGACCTATACAGAAAGACCAAGCAGTTCTCTGAAGCTCTGTTTATAGTAGGGGAAGTTGGAAACGATGTAAATGTTCATGTGGGGATTTGGCTACGTAAACAATCCCACGTTCATCTGCTAGAACCTTCTGCAGATGCAGAGTATGTTCTGCCTCACAGTGAATTGCAGTTGCTGCTGTTGACCAGGATTCCTGTGGAAATGGTCTCTGTTTCTCCTATTACTTCGCCCTTTGTCTGTTTCTCCTTCCTAGGATTCCCTTCCTCTGCCGATCCCTTAAATCTGATTACCATTCTCTTGTCATTCTGTACCCTTCTTTGGGCCATGTTATCCAATCTCTTTACTTCCTTCACTGTCTCTATGCTGTTAAGTCCTAAATCTTTTTCCCCAGACCTCATCTGTTTTATAAGTTCTAGGCCCACACTCCCCGATTAACTTTTTGTGTTCTTTTTTGCGCTGTCTTCACGTACGTGATTCTCCTGCCAGCAATGCCCTTCTTTCCCTTGCCCTACTGGGCTGACTCCTGTTTATCTGCAAGGCCCAGGTCACTCATCTCCCCTGGTGGGCAGGTTTCAGTGACCTCCTTTCCTGAACGCTGTTCCTGCCGTCTGAATTGCTTGTCCTGTCCGCGACTCACCTGGTTAATGCTCATTTCTCCTTGGGTCCAAATTTAGATAAGGCAGCTTTTCCTGACCCCCAAAGAGGAGGGTTCAGTGTCCCTCCTGAGTCAGTCCCCTACTGCCTCACGTACTCTAGGACTTACCCCTGGGTATTTTGTTTGCCTGGATACTCATCTGTGAGTTCCTTAATGTTAGGGCTTGTACTTTGCCATTGTATACCCAACACTGTATACTCTGTATATCTTTTTACAGAATGAATTCATGACAGAGAAAAAAACCTTCACAATATATTTTTAAATAAAACAACTTTACTATAAAATTGTGCATACAGTATGGTTTAAAATATGTGATCAGAAAGTTATATTTTGTTTGTAGACTAAACCACGTGGAGTTTAGTCTGAGACTGAGCCTGCCTAGTTGTGAGGTTTTTTCCAGCAGATGGCAGCAGCCTAAATGTAGACCTGATGAAGCCAAATATCTGGGTGGACCCAGTGTGTTTCCAGTTTTCTAGAATGGGTGAACTGAGAACAGAGGGGCAAGGGCATGCAGGGTGTCAGGCAAGAGAATAATTGAAGTGATAGGGTACCTGGGAGAGCTGGGGAAGACCGGGATGGAGGTGGTAGAATACAGGTAGAAGATCTCGAGTGAGGATGCCTTTGGGGGGTTTCTTGAGAGAGATCGGATGTAATGGATGAGTGGTCCAGTGGGATAGGAGATTGTGAGATCTTGGAGCAGCTCTGAGGATGGCATAGCCTGGGATGTGGCTGTGGCTATGAGTAGCTAAAGTGGAGCGGAAGAGCTTCATAGCATTGAGCTCAGGATCTCTGAGGCCAAGTTTCGATGGCGTGTCCATAAAGACCTTCAGGTTACCCAAGAGAATGCTAGGAACTGGGGGAGAGTGGAAACTCCCAGTGAGCCGGGTCTTGGATGACTGTGGAAGAACGGCAGTGATGGGAAGGGATGGAGGGCAGCCATAGCCAGTGACATGAGCATCAAAGCAAACGCTAAACACCAAGATGTCTAGCGGTAGCACATGGATCGGCTCGGGGTTGATCATATTACTTCCGGGACCTTTACATGTTTTTTCCCTCGTAAGTCCCTACATTATACCTGCATCTTGGGTTGGCAGTGGATAGAGTGTTATAGGTTAACACCATGCATGATGGATCCATGGGCCAAAAACTCAAAAACTCTCTTATCAGAGCTCTACTAGGAAGGACCAAGTGAAGTACCCTTGTACAGTTGCTTTGAAAGCACAATTGGGAAGAGTCCTCATGAAGTTCAAAAATTCTGTTCTGTGAGGTGTATCAATGGATTCTTTTTGAATGAAAAGAAGATAATTTTGGGGCACCTGGGTGGCTCAGTCGGTTAAGCCTCTGCCTTCGGCTCAGGTCATGATCTCAGGGTCCTGGGATCGAGTCCCGCATCGGGCTCTCTGCTCAGCAGGGAGCCTGCTTCCCTCTCTCTCTCTGCCTGCTTCTCTGTCTACCTGTGATCTCTCTCTGTCAAATAAATAAATAAAATCTTAAACAAAAAAAAAAAAGAATTTTGCCCAGTGGCTCCAGTGCTATCTTCGTTACCTGGGAGGGCATCATTATCTTAGAATAGCCTACATTTTGTTCATTTGAGATGCCATTATACATTTTCAGCTTTGTCCTGTAGCTGGTGGAGGGGCAGGGGACGTTGAACAGGACAGGGAGGGTAGGTTGTAAAGTCCATCCCCAAGTTAGCTTGGTGTTGTATTAGAAGTAATTCCAATAGAATGAACCTTCTTGCTTTATTTCTGTTTTGCTTATAATCTAGATATCTGCAAGCCAACAGAAAATTTAATGCAATGCTTTCTTTTCATCTCACGACAGTTTCAAGTTCTGGGTCAAAGGTGGTACCTGAATAATTTTTATCATGCAACATCATTTAACTTCACAACAAGGGAGCGAACTCCGGTGGTATGTTTAGACCTGTACCCAGCAACTGATTACACAGTGAATGTCACTCTCCTGGGATCTTCTGAGCAGCAGTCAGTGCAAATAACGATGACAACCGCACCAGCAGGTGGGTGTACGTGTCTCTTTTGTGTCTCAGGACACGTGAAATAATGTGCATTGCACAACGTGGGGGAATATGAAAACTGCTCATCTGGGAGTCAGGAGACTTGTGTTCCAGTTCTAATGACACCCAACTTTTCTCTGGGTTTCACGGTGCCTGAATCTTACCATCTATTCCCTTCCGCACAGGGGTTCTAGCTCATAGTGGGTAGGCGCCAAGAATGGACCCTTTTATTTAGGGCTCCCTGCTAGTGATGGATTGAAAATACTGTCAGGCCTCCTATCTCTTACTCCGGTTTAAGATCGCTGAGCCCCCAGGGTAGTCGTTATGGACAACCAGAACCAAATTCCTGGACATCAGTGATGTGAGCCTCACTGTGGTGTCACTGGCGAGACAAAGAGGCCTTATGACTGGACCATGTTTGAGCACATGAACCTGACATAGAGAACAGTGGCCTCATGAAGGTCAGGCTTCCTAGAAAGGGCATGTGGCCTTGTGAGGAAGCCAGATAGAGGCCAGCTGTATGAACTCTATAGCTCTCGTTAGTAGGAAGGGACACAGAATTTTTTTATTCTTGAGTCCTTTGGGTTTAGCAGGCAAATTTACAGGCAACCAAGTAGAGAGGCTGCCCCCTCTGAAGGAAGGCAGTTGAATAGATTAGGTCCTGCTCCTGTCTTCCTGATGCTTCCTCCCATATTCATCATTGTTCTGAGAAAAGAAAAAAGCAGAATTATGTGATGGTTGCCCAACACTGTGAACTTAAGAAATGTCACTAAAGAATACACTCAAAAGTGGTTAATTTTATGTTGTGTGACCTTCAACTCCATTTTTAAAAAACAGCCAATGAATTAGCTATGTTCTTCTTGGCTCCCAGGCCTCAGTTACCTCCTGACTGATCTTTACATGACATAATACAAGTAAATTGTTTAGAATAGCTCCCAGCACGTAATAATGATGATGGTGATGATACCTATGTTTATTGAGTACTAAGTATGTGCCGGGCACTCTTCAAAGTGCCCTCTTTGGGTTAGTATCCAAAATATATATATAAAAAAACTTATAAAACTCAACACCCAAAAACCAAATAAACCAATTAAACAATGGGCAGAAGGCATGAACAGACATTTTTCCAAAGAAGACATGCAGATGGCCAACAGACACATTGAAAGATGTACCACATCACTCATCATCAGGAAATGCAGATCAAAACCACAGTGACACACCACCTCATTACTGTCAGAATGGCAAAAATCAACAACACAAGAAACAACAGGTGTTGGGGCCCCTGGGTGGCTCAGTGGGTTAAACCTCTGCCTTCAGCTCAGGTCATGATCTCAGGGTCCTGGGATCGAGTCCCACGTCGGGCTCCCTGCTTAGCGAGGAGCCTGCTTCCCCCTCTCTCTCTGCCTGCCTCTCTGCCTACTTGTGATCTCTCACTGTCAAATAAATAAATAAAATCTTAAAAAAAAAAAAAGAAACAGCAGGTGTTGGAGAAGATGTAGAGAAAGGGAAACTCTCTTGCACTGCTGGTGGGAATGCAAACTAGTACAGACAGTTCGGAGAAAAGTTTGGAGGTTTCTCATAAAGTTAAAAATAGAACTACGCAAAAATAAATAAATAAATAAATAAAAATAGAACTACGTTACATCCAGAAATCCCACTACTAGGTATTTACCCAAAGAATGCAAGGACACTAATTCAAAGGGATACATGCACCCTGGTGTTTATAGCATTATTTACAAGAGTCAAATTAGGGAAGTAGACCAAGTGTCCACCGACTGATGAATGGATAAAGAAGGTGTGGAGATTTTATATATATATATATATATATATATATATATATATATATATATACACACGCATATATATACACATACACACACACATATATACATGTACATATACATATATATATATATATATATTTAGAGTGAGCAAAAAAATATAAAACAAAACAGAAACAAAAACAAAACCAATGTGTCCTCTTCGAATCAACTCAGATCCACCAAACCTTCTGAGGAAGGCATTGCTGTTATTCCCATTTTATAGACAAAGATCATGAGATCTTAAATTAAACAATTTATCCAGGATCACATACTTAGTGATTTGAACACGGGCTGATGTGACCCTGGCCCCACAGCCTTCATTCTTAATGTACTTCTGCTGCTTCTCACTAATTATTAGTTATTCCGAAGAAAAAAGCAAAATTATATTCTCAGAACCCAGTGCATAGTTCGTCCTGACCCACCTGACTTTTGCCAACCTTGGACAGTGAGCAAAAACTTCAAACGCCATGGATGCATAAATGCATTCATAGAATAAATGTTTATTTCTTTCCTACTCTGTGTCAAGCAGGTTCTGATAGCTGACATCATGGTAGCAATAAAGCAGTCCCAGCTGACATGGTGCTGGAGTTGTTGGGGGGTCGTGGTGGAGAGAGATAAACAAGTAGGGAAATAAATCCCATGTTGTGTGGCAAAGAAAGCATGGCAAAGGGAGTGACAACTGGTGGTCAGGGAAGGCCTCTATTTAAATATATATTATATATATATTATATTTAGGCCTCTCTCTGTATATAAAATATATATATATGAGATATATAAAATATATTTATTTATATTTTATTTAAATTCATTTAATTAACATATACTGTAGTATTAGTTTCAGAGATAGAACTTAGTGATTCATCAGTTGCATGTAACACCCAGCGCTCATTCCATCATGTGCCCTCCTTAATGCCTGTCATCTAGTTACCCGTGCCCCTGAACCCCCTCCCCTTCAGCAACCCTCAGTTTGTTTCCTAGGGTTAAGAGCCTCTTATGGTTTGTCTCCCTTCTGATTTCATCTTACTTTATTTTATTCTCCTTTCCCTGACGATCCTCTGTTTTATTTCTTCAATTCCATATATCAGTGAGATCATATGATAATTCTTTCTCTGATTGACTTATTTTGCTTAGCCTAATACCCTTTAGTTCTTTCCACATCGTTGCAAGTTATTTCTTTTTTGATGGCTGAGTAATATACCTCTGTGTGTGTGTGTGTACACCATATTTTCTTTATCTACTCATCTGTTGATGGACATCTGAGCTCTTTCCATAATTTGGCTATTTTGGACATAGCTGCTATAAACATTGGGGTGCAGGTGCCCCTTTAGGTCACCATGTTTGTATCTTTTGGGTAATACCTACTAGTGCAATTGCTGGGCCATAGGGTAGCTCTAATTTTAACTTTTTGAAGAACCTCCATACTATTTTCCAGAGTAGCTGCACCAGCTTGCTTTCCCACCAACTGTGTAAATGGGTTCCCCTTCCTCTGTATCCTCAACAACATCTGTTGTTTCCTGACTTGTTAATTTAGCCATTCTAACTGGTGTGAGGTTGCTTCTCATTGTGGTTTTTATTTGCACTTCCCTGATGATGAGTGATGTTGAGCATTTTTTCATGTGTCTTTTGACCATTTGTATGTCTTCTTTGGAGGAATGTCTGTTCATGTCTCCTGGAAGGCCTCTCTTAGAAAGTGACATTTGGGCACAGATCTGGAGGAAGTGAGGGAATAAGCCATGCACAAGGAGGACACCAAGTGACATGGTCTTGAGAGAGGCATGTCCTTGGCATGTTCTAGGAACGTCAAGGAAATTAGGATGGCTAGAGCAAAGTGAGCTGGAGAAAGTGGTAGGACATGGGGTCTAAACTGTAGCTTGAGTATCAATCAGGGTCCCATGGTGTCAAATTTAGAAAGTAAGTCCATTGTTATCTTCTCCTTTACAACCTGGATCCTGAATTACCAATGCTAAGTATAATCTGGCATGTGATATTTCAGCCTCTCTAGATTACCAAGCTACTTGGTGTCCACCACCTGTGAATTTGAACTAAGTTTGGGAAGTGATCTCTTCTCATAAGGTTACTGGGATCTTGCCATACGTTTTGCAGGGAGGGAAATTTTCTTCCCTTGAAAATTTTAGGACTTTGCCATGGTGGCTCTGGGTCTTTCTTGGTGCCTGTCCCAAGGATTTAGAACCTTTCCGTTTTCACTTCTCCTTCAAGCCCTGTTCCTATCCACCGGTCACCATGGCTGAAGATCTTCGTCTCTAGTGGATGAGCCTCTTTGCTGTGGGCAGGAGGCCCCATGTTATAGTGAGAGGAGTAGTAGTAGGAAAGTCTTCAAGAGAATTGCACTGTCTTACATGCCTCCTTCACTGTCCCAATTTTCTGCTTTTTTCTCTCAATTTCACTGTCCCCAGAAAGATCCCAAGAATTGTTTTAGTTCTGAGCTTCTGGAATTCTTATCTGAATGCCTTGTCTCTGAGTGCCACTTCCTGCTTAGGAGTTTTCACATTTGATTCCTGGAGAAATAACCTCGGTGGATCCTTAAGCTTCACTGAGTTTCTGGAACTGGTGCTTTCGCTGACTGAGTGACGTCCAGGAAGTGCCTTAGGTTAGTGGATTTCCACCCAAGCCCCACCTTTCCTTAGAATTGACTTTTAAGACTCAGCTGCCTGGGCTGCTTTGTTGGGCACTGCAACATCCCTTCTGGCCACCATATCCGTTTCTGCATCGGGTAAGCCTCCAGGGCCCAGCTCCCTCTGATGATTCCCACTGGAAGCTTTGCACCTGCCGTCCCCCTCATTTCTGTTCCTTTTCTATCCCCAGGTCTGGCCAATTCCTTTTGCTAGGTATTAGGACTTTCCTGCCCTATATTTGGTTTTTGTTTTCACACTTAGATTTTTGTTCTCCTAACATTGTACTTTGGATTCAGCCAGGGGAGTCTCCGTGGGGAAAGAATGATGCCAGAGAGTTCTGGATCTGCTGCCATCCTCCAGTGTTTAAAGAAATCTTGCCCACGTTTCATTTCATTAGAAGGTGTATGTTTCTATTCAGTTCAACCTCTAACCCAGGGGGAGGTCTAATCAATTGTCATTCTCCTCGGCTCCTCCTTCAGGCACCTCTGTTTTTCTGTTCCTTCTTCCTCAAGTTCTAACTCCCTGCATTTCCCAGGCAGGTTTCCTTCAAGCCAGGGCTGTACCTGCTACAAGAACAGTGTCACCTGAAACTAATTTAATGGCGCTTGAAGAATTCTCCTCTGATTTTTCTAGCCATTCTCTTCTTAAATGTGTCCACATTTTCTGGAACTGTGTAGCATGACAACTGCAGTTACAGAGGGCTGCCCCATTAATGTTGACTCTGGTGTCCCTATTTAAAACTTTTAGGGGTGCCTGGGTGGCTCAGTGGGTTAAAGCCTCTGCCTTTGGCTCAGGTCATGATCCCAGGGTCCTGGGATCGAGCCCTGCATCGGGCTCTCCGCTCAGCGGGGAACCTGCTTCTCCCTCTCCCTCTGCCTGCCTCTCTGTCTACTTGTGATTGTTGTCTGTCAAATAAATAAATAAAATCTTAAAAAAAAAACTTTTAGAAGACCTTGCTTGAGAGAATGATACCTGGATCTGGGCACCTGTTGCGGGAAGTGTCCTCTTAGTCTGTCCTCCATAATAGTCCTGTTACTCTTTTCTTTGATGATTTTGAGCCACTTTCCCCGAACCTAGTAAATATCCCTATCTTTCAGGGGCTCTTTAGAGTAATTACATTTGGATGTATTTTCTTTTCCTTATCATATTTTTTTTTCTAGCTAGGCCAATAGGATTTCAAATTTTCTTCTCCTTGATGTGATTTCCTTCACTCTATTTCATTCTCTCCTAGTCTTGCCCTATGTGCCGGTCCCAGGAAGCAAGAATCTGCATCTTGTTTGGGCAGTGACCTATGATATATGAACTCTACCCCCTAGGAGATGTGACCAAGGAGTGGGAGTCTCCTCCCTGTCAGATCACATATACTGTTCCTTCCTTGAGGATTAGTGAATAGGGAGTGGAGAGAGGCCGCAATCGTGTTTTCCTTTGTGAAAATGGGAAGACAGGTAAATAACAACCTTTAACACATTTGAGCAAGGTAATTGGCTTCTGCAGTATTAGAGGGTTGAATGGGAAAGTTCTCCTCTAGTTCTAGGAGTCTATGTCAGGAAAACAGTTCTGGGTTTCTTCAAATCCATTTATTTCAACATCAAATTTCTTGACCAGTTTATTTACCATCATCATTTCATCTATCCAATTTTGTATTCTTATTGAGATATAAAACTTATTCATAGGGTAGGAGTTTCATTATTATTTATGTCAAACATTTTTCTTGATTAATAGTTTCTTTTTATTTGTTTATGGTGTTTTTGACATATAAAAGTTTTAGATTCTATGTAGTCAATACTATTGATCTTTTCCTTTGTGATTTATTATATTAATACTAAGTGTAGAATTTTTAAAACACAAGAGTACTTATTTATGTCCCATCTCTTTTTAAAGTGACCTGCATGGGTATAGCAAATAAAATAAGTTAGATATGTAAGCTAAAGAAGAATGAGGAGCATCTGGATGACTCAGGAGTTTAAGTATCTGCCTTTGGGTCAGGTCATGAACCCAGGGTCTTGGGATCGAGCCCCACATTGGGCTCCCTGCTCAAGGGAAGCCTGCTTCTCCCTCTGCCTGTTGCTCCCCCTACTGTGCTTGCTCGCTCTCTCTGACAAATAAATAAATAAAAATCTTAAAAAAGAAAGAATAAAAAGAAAAAAAAACCTTTAAAAAATAAAGAAGAATGAAACAAAGTCAGGGACATAAAAAAAGATGCAGAAGTAAGGTTAAGAATAATCCATATTCTTATAACTTATTTATCTTTCCATTAGTGGCTCACAAATTTAGGTTTCATTTTCTACCCATCCAGTCAGAAAGGGTGCCATGACATTGCCTTAAGGTTATAACAAAGTGGTGTTTCTCAGGGGAAGTACTTATCAACAATGTGATTAGATAGGAATTTTTTTATTCCAGGGAGAATTCATAGGTAGTACAATGTATGAGCAGCATTTTATGAGGATTTTTTAAAAAAGATTTTATTTATTTATTTGACAGACAGAGATCACAAGTAGGCAGAGAGGCAGGCAGAGAGAGAGAGGGAAGCAGGCTCCCTGCTGAGCAGAGAGCCCGATGCTGGGGTCGATCCCAGGACCCTGAGATCATGACCTGAGCCAAAGGCAGAGGCTTAACCCACTGAGCCACCCAGTTGCCCCATTTTATGGGGATTTTATGAGGCTTATTGCCCCTGAGCGTGACTCATTACATTACAGGAAAGTGTGCGGTGGATAAGGAAAGATGCCTTAAAAATGCCTGTCCTCTGTTGATCTGGCTTGATTCAAGGGTAGGATTAAATTATTGTGGATTATTTGGAGGAATGACTGGTGTCCATGTTTCCTAAATATTGGTTCTCTCAATTCAGGTCTTATAAATGGTAGGTGTCACTGGGGTTGAGATTGTTCTCTCTACCCAGTACCCAGGGAGCAGCTGTTCTGTGTTGAATGCAAGGACCTGTGCCTCAATAGAAGGCTGCCCACCTCTGTTAGAAGGTTCAGCCTATGGAGCTGAATCAAGGGAATCGTTTGGATTTTCCCTGCACAGGGGCGCCTGGGTGGCTCAGTCAGTTAAGCGTCTGCCTTCAGCTCAGGTCATGATCCCAGGGTCCTGGGATCGAGCCCCACACCAGGCTCCTTGCTCAGTGGGGAATCCTGCTTCTCCCTCTGCCTGCTGCTCCCCCTGCTTGTTCATGCTCTCTCTCTCTCTCTCTCTCTCTCTCTCTCTGGGATATAAATAAATAAAATCTTCAAAAATGAAAAAAAAAAAAGTAAATTTGTCCTGCACAGAATGAGTGATTGAAACCCCCGCCAATTTCTCTCCATATAATATGATCCCATACTTTTAGCAAGCAAGTTTTATGGGAGTTGTAATGAGATACCAAATTTGTCTTAAGAAAAATCTCAACAAAGTAACAGTAAAACTCCCAACTTTGAACACTGTTATATCCTCTTGTTCCTTCTAAGATAAACTGTTTGCAAAATGTACATCACGGACAACTAAAGGATAGTACAAAGATACCACTGTTTATAGAACAGTTATAAAAATAGTGACTTTGTGTTTAAAACAGTTGATTCTTAGCCATTCTTTCTGACATTGTTTCCCTTGCCAAGTCAACTGTCTATTTAGACTGCTCCTAATTAGGATTTTAAAAACTCTGTCACTTAGGAATAAGAGATTTCTTGTTTCTCTGTTCTCTGTAAGCAGAGGATTACATGCATTTACTTCTAAAGTAGTGTTGGTACATTTTTAAAAAAAGATTTTATCTATTTATTTGACACAGAGAGATCACAAGTAGGCAGAGAGGCAGGCAGAGAGAGAAGGGGAAGCAAGCTCTCCGCCGAGCAGAGAGCCCGATACGGGGCTTGATCCCAGGACCCTGGGATCATGACCTGAGCCGAAGGCAGAGGCTTTAACCTACTGAGCCACCCAGGTGCCCCGGTACATTTTTTTTAAAAAATAATTCGGGGGAAACAGAGTAGTCTTCCCTCCATCACCTGGTGGAAAGCTGTGACCGTCACAGTGGTTTATGTTGCAAGTCTTCTGACAGCACGCCTGATTTGAGGTCTGTGTTGACCTTAGAAAACTTCCACCCCCCAACTGATTCCTGTTTACAGAATTGAAGTTCAAAGAAAAGATAATAAAAAGACCATAAAAATTTTAACATTGTTTCTGACCGTTTCCTACAATCTGATAAATATCGTAACAGTATTCTGTGGTCGAGGAGTTATGTCTGAAGTCTTTCTGCTTCTTTTATAAGCCAACAGTCTGAGACACTCACACTTAGAACTGGTCAAGCCCCAAAATGGCGTTTATTTGGCATGGGATATCCAAGCATTTGCAATATGTCCAAATGAGGTGGGGATGGGCAGTAAATTGTTGTTTCTTTTTAAGGTAACACAATGACATGGTAGGTCCAGCTAGGCAGTATGATACCCATAGAGTAGATAAAGATGAATAAGTTATTTAGAATTGGAACCCTTCACTAAATGGGTCCTAAATGGTTTTGGAGGCAGTGGATTCATGTTGTTACTCTTTTTGGAACTACCCCATATTCCAGTCATGTCTACACAGAGAGACTCCAAGACTGCCATCTCGTAGGCTGAAATCAGAGAAAAGATCACATAACTCCTTAGTCTAAAATATCCATTAATACAGTGCAAAGGAAAGCCAACTACAATATATTCTTTTAAATTTCTTTTCCTTGTAATTTTTAAATTTTGATATGATTTCAAATTTCTCTCTCTGTTTTTCTTTCTCTTGATCCTCTCCCCATTTTCTCTCTTTCCCTGAAATAAATCCCACTTGGTTATAGTGTGTTTGTTTCTTCTCTGGAGTTAGATTCTCTTCACTAATACTTTCTTTAGTATTTTTACGTCAATATTCATAAGTGATATTAGTTTATAGTTTTATCTCTTTATCAGATTGTATCATCTTTATTGTATCATCTTTATCAGATTTAGGCATTAATATTTTTCTTGTTTCATAAAAAGATTTTGAAAGGTTTCCTTCTTTATTAAGCCCTTCATTGTTTTAAAGGTTTTATTCATTATTACAATTCACATAGCATTTGGACTATCTGGTCTTCAATGGTTAGGTAGAATTTCCCCACAAAACAGCCCAGGCATGGGGGCTTTTCTGGTGGGGAAGTTCCTTGATAACTTTCTCAGGTTTTTTTTTCCCCTGTGGAAAATGATCTGTTAACTTTTAAAGTCTAATGGGGTCAGTTTAGCAAACCGTTTTCTTAGGAATTACCCATTTTCTCTGTGTATTTAAATTTATTTGCAGAGTGGCCTGTGAAATACTTATATTTAACTTTTTAAATTTTCTTCTGTTTCAGTGATTATTTCTCCTTTTACTTGTATTTTCTTCCTTTTTTCTAGATGAAGTTAGCTAGGAGGTCATCTATTTTATTAGTATTTTCAAAAAGCCATGGTTTTATTCTGTTAATTGGACCTCCTGTTATCTTCCCCCTCCACATCAAGGATTAGCCAGCTATCGCCAGTGGGCCACATCTGGCCCATTGCCTGTTTCTATAATAAACTTTTATTGGACACTAAAGGCTAAGTCGTTTGTTTACATAATGTCTGTGGCTACTTTTGTGCTACAAAGACAGAGTCGAATAGTGTGACAGAACAGGCTGAAAAGGTTTTTACTAAAATAGTTACTTTCTGACCCTCTACAGAAGAAAGTCTGTGACCCTTGCTCAACTATATCATTAATTTCTGCTTCCATATTTATTATATTCTGGATAAGCTTTCTCAGGTTTACAGTGGGCCCTTTCAGCACTTATATTTGATCTTTTTATTTCTGTAGACTTAACCTGGATTATAGTTTTTTTTTTTTTTTTTAAAGATTTTATTTATTTATTTGTCAGGGAGAGAGGGAGAGAGGGAGAGAGAGTGAGCACAGGCAGACAGAATGGCAGGCAGAGGCAGAGGGAGAAGCAGGCTCCCTGACGAGCAAGGAGCCCGATGTGGGACTCGATCCCAGGACGCTGGGATCACGACCTGAGCCGAAGGCAGCTGCTTAACCAACTGAGCCACCCAGGCGTCCCTGGATTATAGTTTTAAATATTAATTCGGTTTTGGTGTTTTTCTTCTTTAGAGACTGTAATTATACATATGTTGGATCTTTGCTTATATTCCTTTTCAGCCACTTGATTTTTGCTCCCCTTTTCTTCTTTTTAATATCATTTTTATTCTTTTTGGTTGTTTTCCTGTATTTCTTCAATTTTGCTCAATTTTTTATTCTAATCTATCCTTCTTTGGGTACTATGACATTTTGACTTTATTTCTGATATGAATTTGTCTTTTCCTTTTGTTTGTTTCCTGAACTCAGTCACTTTTGTTTCATTTCCTGCCTGCTTTGTGTCCATTTATGTTCTTAGTTTTTGAATTTCTGACTCAAGGTGTTTTCCTCATACCCCACCATGCTTATTTGAGGATATTTATTTCAGTTTATTGTGTTACAGAGTTACTGGTGTGTGTGTGTGTGTGTGTTTAATTTTTGTTTAGGTATTATTAAAAAATGTAGAGTTTTTCACAAAGTGAGATGTTTTGATTATCATCTTGGCTGGCTTTCTTTCCCTCTTTTTTTTTTTCTTTTCTCTTTCTTTCTTTCTATCTTTCTTTTCAGTGAATACTTCTTTTACATATGAATTCCATAGAATTGATAGTTTAGTAGGTTAATAATATTTCTAGGTTAAGAGTGCCCTCTTCTGTCATTTAATGAAGTACAGTTCTTTTAAAGGATATTTTGATTTTGGGGGAGAGAGGGAATGAATGGTATATTCTTTTATTTTGGGGTTCTCTCTTGCTATGTAGGCTATTGCATTCCCCTCTTGCTTTTTTTCCCCATCAGTACTTAGTCTCCACAGAATACCAGTTCTTTCCATTTAGTCACCTGCTTTCCCAGAAACAATGCCTTTCTCATACGACTACCTTAAGCCTCCTAGACTTTCATCGTTTGCTTGTAGTCAGTACCCTGGTATACCAGATCTTCTTTTCAGTATTTTCATGCTGAAGGTGGAATTTCTCTATCTGGGAGTGAGTCAAGCACATGTTCAGACCCTTTTGTTTCCCTCTTCTCTTTCCCATGCTCTTCTAGCGCCCTCTGACAGTGACTTGTGGGAGGTTGAGAAACAGCTTTGCTAGAACTTGGTATTTATTCTTCCATTAATAGGCAATTTAAAATTTCTTATATTCTCTGTCTTCTGGTTATGACAGCACTGGTTTTATGTTGATGCATTTGTCCTTGTTGATCTGAAGAGTGTTGCGGGAAATACTCTTGAGAGATTTGGATTTAACCCACCACCACCATCCTCGAACAAATTGCAGCGCTAATCCGGAATAACTCAAGTGCTAACTTTTCTACTCCTGTATCTTTGCACATGCTATGTCCTCTACCTGGAATCCCCTCCCCATTTTTCTTCAGTTCTTAATATTCCCTTCATCCCTTCTTCCACAGTCTGTCCAACTGAAAATAGATTTTCTTTTTTTTTTTTTAGATTTTATTTATTTATTTGACAGAGAGAGAGAGAGAGATCACAAGTAGGCAGAGAGGCAGACAGAGAGAGGGGGAAGCAGGCTCCCCGCCGAGCAGAGAGCCCGATGCGGGGCTCGATCCCAGGACCCTGGGATCATGACCCGAGCCGAAGGCAGAGGCCTAACCCACTGAGCCACCCAGGTGCCCCTGAAAATAGATTTTCTTTCTGAATTCTTATACCCTGCTTCAGGACAAAGTGTGGAAACAATAATAGCTTGGCACAGTTACTCTGGAGTCAGGCTATCTAACTCAAATCTCAGATCTCTTGTTATCTGTGTGCCTTTGGGCAAATTACTTAACCTTTATGTGACTAAGTTGCTTTAACTGTAAAATGGGAATAACAATGCCTGTGTCAGGGGTTTCTTGCAAAACTAAGTGGGTTATAGGGAACCAGCACAATATCCAAGGCACAATTAGCATCTACAAAATGTTAAATGTTATCTAAATTTACTTTATTACGGATGTTATATATGCCCTTGTATTTTTGTCATACTGACAGAAGGTGTAACTCCTTTTCTAGATTAAATACATTGTAAGGGGGACGCCTGGGTGGCTCAGTTGGTTAAGCAGCTGCCTTCGGCTCAGGTCATGATCCCAGCATCCTGGGATCGAGTCCCACATCGGGCTCCTTGCTCATCAGGGAGCCTGCTTCTCCCTCTGCCTCTGCCTGCCATTCTGTCTGCCTGTGCTTGCTCTCTCTCCCTCTCTCTCTCTGACAAATAAATAAATAAAATCTTTTAAATACAGTGTAAGGGCTGAACCATGCCTTATACAGAGCACTTGTATTTCATTGAGTTAATATGCTCTCAGTCGCTCAGTTTCCTCCTTATTGCTGCTTGTTTACATTGAAACAACCAGGAGTGCTGTGCCTGCCATTGCCCGGGACATGAAGGGGGCTGAGATGAGCGAGACATGAGTGAGGCATCAGTCTCTCCTCTCAAGGAGCTCTCGGTTCAGTGGGGCGATAGGATCAATAATAATACAGCGTATAAGTGTAATTGCCATACGTGAAGGGGCAGTGGGAGCCCAGAGGAAGTAATGATTGGCTTTGGACAGACTTGCTCCAGACATGAGTGAAGCAGAAACAAAATTTCAAATAACTCCATGAACCAAGAGCCGGCTCTTTTCTTCTCGGAGGCATTCTCGCAAGTCTGGTTTTTCAGCTTCAGGCTTCTGGATGAGATGGGCCTTCTGGGTGGGGAAAGGAGAGAAAGAGAAGGTAGAGTGACCTTCTAAAAATGAGCCGGGGAAGGCATATCTGTATGAGGGACAGAGCGTGTACTTTTTGTAGCGAAGGGTCAGAGAGCAGGGTAGGAACGGATTTAGGACTAGCTCTGTCGGGGATCCTTTTCTCCCCAGCGAACGCATCAGGGGTTCGAGCTACCTGTGGTTCAAACCATAACCCCCCAGTAAAGGGGGAGGGGAAGAGACTTAGGGTGAGAGTCGCTCTCCCACCAAAAGGGAACTGAATTTAACCAGTGAGATGGTTTTATTTAATCGCTCTAACACATTCTCAGTAGGCGTGGTGTCACCCTTAGGTGAAATCACCCACAAGGGGGCAAAAATTGGTCCTTGAGGGGCAAGAAAATATTCCTTTTATATATAGATAAACATATAGTACACAAGAAACATAGAACATATTGGGGGTATTGACATTTTATAAAAGGTGAGGGACTGGGGGGAAATGTTTTAAAAGTCTTCTTGTGGGACTGTAATGATAAAAGGTTGAGAAACTCTGTTGTAACTTTGTAATAGGTACCAGTACCTATTATGGCCTCTTCCAATATTTTTAATACAGTTTTTTTCTTGCTGTTCTCATTAATCTTTTCAAAGAAGCTTAGCAGTAATTGCTTTCTGTTCTGTGAGTGTGACAAGCTGATTCCTGCATCTGGGATGTTGACCTTGGAGCTCCCTCTTAGCCCTTTTCCTCCATTCTTGGTGACTCACTCACACTCCTCAGTTCTCTGCTCGCAAACCATCTCTGCGGGGAGCTTTCCCTGGCCATGCTTTCTATCCCCCTGCAATGCTTTCGTTCAGTCTTTCCCAGCCCACGAGATTATATTTTTTATTTATTTGTTTACTTACTTATTTTCTGCCTTTTTCACGAGGATGAGTTCCCTGACATTCAGTGACTTTTTTTTTTTTTAAAGATTTTATTTATTTATTTGACAGAGAGAGATCACAAGTAGGCAGAGAACCAGGCAGAGAGAGAGGGGGAAGCAGGCTCCCTGCTGAACAGAGAGCCCAATACGGGGCTCAATCCCAGGACCCTGAGATCATGACCTGAGCCGAAGGCAGAGGCTTTAACCCACTGAGCCACCCAGGTGCCCCCATTCAGGGACTTTTTTCCTCCGCACTTTGTTCTTAGCCCCTAAAGCATGCTGGTGCATGGTAAGCACTTCCTTAGTCACTGAATGAACATGTAAACTTAACGTGTTCCAGAAAGGTTCACTTTTGAGTCTTTCCATTCATGGATGTGGCATTTCTCTATTGTTTTCTTTTCTGTCTTTTAGAAAAAAATATCTTCATAAGTCTTGGATATTTCTAGTTTGATTTCTTTCTATTCTCTTTCTATTCTACTTATTTGAAGTTTGTGTGTGGTTTCTTCTCTCGTGGATAGGGAACTTTTCATTTCATTTCATTTTTTAAAAGTTCTAATTTTAATTTTAGTTAGTTACAGGTTTACAATATAGTGATCCAGCAATTCTATACGTCACCCAGGGCTCATCACGACAAGTGCGCGCCTTAATCCCATCACCTATTTCCCTCATGCCCCCCCCCCACTCCCCCCTGGTAACAATCCATTTTTTTTTTGTTGTTAAGAATCTGTTTTTTTGGGCGCCTGGGTGACTCAGTGCTTTCGGCTCAGGTCATGACCTCCAGCTCGGGGCATCCCCCCCCCCATCAGGCTCTCTGCTCGGCAGGGAGCCTGCCCCCCCCCCCCGCCCCCCACCTGCCTCTCTGCCTACTTGTGATCTCTGTCTGTCAAATAAATAAATAAAATCTTTTAAAAAAAGAATCTGTTTCTTGATTTGTTTCTCTCTTTCTTTTCCCTTTGCTCATTTGTTCGGTTTCTTAAATTCCACATATGAGTGAAATCTTATGGCATTTGTCTTTCTATGACTGGCTTATTTTGCTTAGCATAATACACTCTAGCTCCATCCATGTCTTGCCAATGGCAAGATTTCATTCACTTTTTTAAAAGATTTTATTTATTTATTTGATGGAGAGAGACACAGCAAGAGAGGGAACACAAGCAGGGGGAGCAGGAGAGGGAGAAGCAGGCTTCCCGCTGAGCAGAGAGCCCAATGAAGGGCTTGATCCCAGGACCCTGGAATCATGACCCGAGCTGAAGGCAGTTGCTTAACGACTGAGCCACCCAGGCGCCCCAAGATTTCATTCATTTTTATGGCCAAGTAATAATCCATTGTGTATATACACCACATCTTCTTTATCCATTCATCAATGGATGGACAGTTGGCCTGCTTCCATAATTTAGCTGTTGTAGGTAATGCTACTATAAACATAGGGGTGCACGCATCCCCTTGACTTAGTGTTTTTGTTTTCTTTTGGTAAATACCCAGTAGTGTGATTGCTGGATCATAAGGTAGTTTTTTAACTTTTGAGGAAACTTCATACCGTTTTCCACAGTGGCTGCGCCCCTGCGCATTCCCAACAACAGTGCATGAGTGTTCCTTTTTCTTCATATCCTCCCCCAAAACAAAACTGTTGTTTCTTGTGTTGCTGATTTTAGCTCTTCTGACAGATGTGATGTGATGTTTCGTTGTGGTTCTGATTTGCATTTCCCTGATGTAAGTGATGACGAGCATCTTTTCATGTGTCTGTTGGCCGCCTGCATGTCTTCTTTGTGGAAATATCTGTTCATGTCCTCTGCCCATTTTTAAATTGGATTATTTGGTTTTGGGGTGTTGGGTTTTATAAGTTCTTTTTATATTTTGGATACTAACCCTTTACTGGATATGTCATTTGCAACTATTTTCTCCCATTCTGTAAGTTGCCTTTTAGTTTTGTTGTTTCCTTCGCTGTGAAGCAGCTTTTTATTTTGATGTAGTCCCAGTAGTTTATTTTTTGCCTTTTCTCTCTTGCCTCAGGAGACATATTTAGAAAAAAGTTGCAACAGCCAATGTCAAAAAGGTTGCTGCCTGTGTTCTCCTCTAGGATTTTTTTTTAAACGTATTTTTTTAAATATTTTATTTATTTATTTGACAGAGAGAGATCACAAGTAGGCAGAGAGGCAGACAGAGAGAGAGGAGAAAGCAGGCTCCCTGCCAAGCAGAGAGCCCGATGTGGGACTCAATCCCAGGACCCTGAGATCATGACCTGAGCCGAAGGCAGAGGCTTATTAACCCACTGAGCCACCTAGGCGCCCCTCTCCTCTAGGATTTTGATGGTTTCATGTCTCACATTTAGGTCTTCCATTCCCTTTGAATTTTATTCATTTTTAATTTTATAAAATTTTAAATATTTTTATAAAAAATTTTTTTACATTTTTTATTTTTATTTTTATTTATTTTTATTATTGTTGTAGTACAGTAGTCCTGTTTCTTTCTTATGCATGTTGCTATCCAATTTTTCCAATACAATTTGTTGAAGAGACTGTCCTTTTCCCATTGTAGATTCTTTCCTCCTTTGTCAAAGATGAATTGACCATAAAATTGTGGGTTTAATTCTGGGTATTCTATTCTGTTCCATTGATCCCTGCATCCATTTTTGGCCAATATCATAGAAGTCTGGAATTGTGATGTCTCCAGCTTTGCTTTTCTTTTTCAAGATTGCTTTGGCTATTTGGGGTCTTTTGTGGTTCCATGCAAATTTTAGAATTGTTTGTCCTAGTTCTGTGAAAACTGCTGTTGGCATTTTGCTGGGGTTCCATTAAATGTGTAGATCCTTTGGGTAGAATAGACATTTTGATGATATTTGTTCTTCTAATCCATGAGCATGGAATGTCTTTCCATTTCTTTGTGTCAACTTACATTTTTTTTTAAGAGATTTTATTTATTTATTTGACAGACAACGATCACAAGTAGGCAGAGAGGCAGGCAGAGGGAGAGGGGGGAAGGAGCTCCCTGCTGAACAGAGAGCCCGATACGGGGCTCGATCCCAGGACCCTGAGATCATGACCTGAGCCGAAGGCAGAGGCTTTAACCCACTGAGCCACCCAGGTGCCCCAGCTTATATTTTTTTTCATCAGTATTTTCTAGTTTTCAGAGTACAAGTCTTTCACCTCTTTGGTTAGGTTTATTCCTAGGTATCTAGTTATTTTTGGTGCAATTATCAATGGGATAGTTTTCTTAATTTCTCTTTCTGCTGCTTCATTATTGGTGTATAGGAACGTAACTGATTTCCGTACATTGATTTTGTATCCTGCAACTTTACTTAGTTCGTTGATCTGTTCTAACAGTTTTATTGGTGGAGTCTTTAAGGTTTTCTATATATAGTATTATGCCATCTGCAAATAGTGAAAGTTTTACTTCTTCCTTACCAGTTTGGATGCCTTAATATTTCTTTTTGTTGTCTGATTGCTGTGGCTAGGATTCCCAGTACTGTATTGAATAAAAGTGTTGAGAGTGGGCATCTTTGTCTTGTTCCTAACCTCAGGGGAAAGGCTCTCAGTGTTTCCCCATTAAGGATGATGTTAGCTGTGGGTTTTTCATATAAGGCCTTTACTATGTTGAGGTATGTTCCCTCTAGACCTTTGTTGAGGATTTTTGTCACGAAAGGACATATTTGTCAAATACTTTTTCTGCATCTATTGAAGTGATCATATGATTCTTATTCTTTCTCTTATTGATGTGATGTATCACATTAATTCATATTTGACTATTGAACCATGCTTGCATGTTGGGAATAAATCCCCCTTGATTGTGGTGAATGACTATTTTAATGTATTCTTGGATTCAGTTTCCTAGTGTTCTGTTGAGGATTTTGCATCTATGTTCATCAGAGATATTGGCCTATAGTTGTCTTTCTTTTGTGGTGTCATTATCCAGTTTTGGTATCAGGATGGTACTGTCCTCATAGAATGAATTTGGAAGTTTTCCTTCCTTTTCTACTTTTTGGAAGAGTTTGAGAAGAATAGGTATTAATTAATTTGTCTTTAAGTGTTTGGTAGAATTTGCCTATGAAGCCAGCCAGTCCTGGATTTTCATTTGTTGGGAGCTTTTTGATTACTGATTTAATTTCTTGGCTGGTTGTTGGTCTGTTCAAATTTTGGTTTTATTCCTGTTTTAAGTTGTGGTAGTTTACATATTTTTAGGGATTCATCTATTTTTTCTAGGTTGTCCAATTTATTGGCGTATAGTTTTTCATAAATTTCTCTTCCACCTGTTTGTATTTCTGTGGTGTTGGTTGTTACTTCTCCTCTCTCATTTGTGATTTTATTTATTTAAGTCATTTCTCCTTTTTTTTGCCTTGATAAATCTGGCTAGAGGTTTATCAATTTCGTTTTGTTTTGTTTTGTCTCAGAGAACCAGCTCCTAGTTTCATTGATCTGTTCTATTGTGGGTTTTTTTTGTTGTTGTTGTTTTTCTATCATTTATTTCTGCTCTCATCTTTATTTTAAAAATTTTTTAAGAGAGAGAGAGTGAGAGAATTAGAGAGCAAGAGAAAAAGAGAGAGAGAGCATGCATGGGCAGGGCGGGGAGGCAGAGGAAGAGGGAGATAGAGAATCTTAAGCAGGATCCATACTGAGCATGGAATCTGACATGGGGCTTAATCTCAGAACCCTGAGATCATGACCTGAGCCAAAATCAAAAGAGTCAGACACTTAACCAACTGGGCTACCTAAGTGCCCTGTGCTCTCATCTTTATTTCCTTCTTTCTGCTGGTTTTAGGTTTTGTTTGTTGTTCTTTTTCTAGCTCCTTTAGGTGTAAGGTTAGTTTGTTTATGTGAGGTTTTTCTTGTAGGTCTGTATTGCTATACATTTCCCACTTAGAAATGCTTTGGCTGCATCCCAAGGTTTTGGATCTTTGTGTTTTCATTTTCATTTGTTTCCATGTGCTTTTTATTTCTTCCTTTATTTCCTTGTTGACCCATTCATTGTTTAGTACCATTTTATTTAACCTCTATTCATTTGTGGTCTTTCCAGATTTTTTCTTATGTTTGATTATAGTTTCATAGTGTTGTGATCAGAAAAGATGCATGGTATCACTTCAGTGTTTTTGAATTCATTGAGGCTGGTTATGTGGCCTAATATGCCATCTATTCTGGAGAATGTTCACTTGCAAAGAATGTGTACTCTGTTGTTTCAGGATGGACTGTTCTGAATATATCTGTTACATCCTTCTCTTCCAGTGTGTCAATCAAAGCCACTGTTTCCTTGTTGATTTTCTATTTAGATGATCTGTCTGTTGATGTAAGTGGACTGTTAAAGTCCTTTACTGTTACTGTTACTATTACTATTATTATTACTGATTAGCTCCTTTATGTCTGTTAGTAACTGTTTCATGTATTTGGGTGCTCCCGTGTTGGGTGCATAAATATTTACAGTTGTTATATCTTCTTGTTTGTCCCCTTTATTATTATATAGTTTCTTTCTTTGTCTCTTATTATAGTCTTTGTTTTAAACTCTATTTTGTCTGATTTAAATATTGCTACTCCAGCTTTCTTTTGATATCCATTTGCATGATAGATGTTTCTCCATCCCTTTACTTTCAATCTGTAGGTGTCTTTGTCTGAAATGAATCTCTTGCAGGCAGCATATAGATTTTTAAAAATTCATTCTGTCACCCTATGTCTTTTGATTAGATTGTTTAGTCTATTTACATTCAAAGTAATTATTGAAAGATATGTATTTATTGCCATTTTATTAGTTTTGTTTTGTTTTTGTGTATTACTTTTTTTTTGTACTCCTCTCTCTCTCAGTTTCTCTTATCTCTCTCTTTCTTGGTTTACTGGTTTTCTTTAGTAATATAGTTAGATTTCTTCCTTTTTATTTTTTGCATGTTTATTATGGTTTTTGATATATTATTACCATTAGGTTTGTATATAATGTCTTCTGCACATAGCAGTCTATATTAAGTTGAAGGTTGCTCAAGTTTGAACCCAGTCTTTTCTCCTCTCCCATGTTTTAGATATTTGTTATTATATATTATATTCTTTTATTTAGTGAGTTCTTTGACTCATTTTTTTGATAGAAATATTCATTATTACTGCTTTTGTGTTTCCTACCTTTATACTGTCACTTTTGGTCTCCTTTCCACTCAAAGAATCCCCTTTAATATTTCTTGCAGGGCTGGTTTAGTGGTCACAAGCTCCTTTAGTTTCTGTTTGTCTGGGAAATCCTTTATTTCTCTTTCTATTCTGAATGGTAGGCTTTTGGATACAGTATTTTTTGCCACAGACTTTTCCCATTGAGCACTTTGAATATATTGTGCCACTCCCTTTCAGTCTTCAAAGTTTCTCTTGAAAAATCTTCTGCAGCCTTATGGATTTTCCCTTGTAAGTTACTGTCTTCTTTGTTGTTGTTGCTTTAAAAATTTTTTTATCACTATATTTTGCTATTTAATTACAATCTTTCTTGGTGTGGGTCTGCTTTTGTTGATTTTGATTGGAGTTCTCTGTGCCTTCTGGATCTGGGTATCTGTTTCCTTTGCCAGGTTGGGGAATTTTTCAGTTATTATTTCTTTTCCTTCCTTCCTTCAAGATTATTTATTTGAGAGAGAGAGAGAGTGAGTAAGAGAGCATGAGCAGGGTTGGAGGGAAATGGAGAAGCAGACTCCCCACTGAGCAGGGAGCCTGATGCAGGTCTCAGTTCCAGGACCTTGGGATCATGAGCGAGCTGCAAACTTGACCGACTGAGCCACCCAGGTGCCCCTGGTTATTATTTCTTCAAATAAATTTTCTGTCCCCTTTCTCTCTCTTCTTCTTCTGGGACTCCTATGACACAAATGTCATTATGTATGATAGAATCACTGAGTTCCCTAAGTTTGTTACCATTTTGCATAATTCTTTTTTCTCTCTTGTTCAGCTTGATTACTTCCCATTACTCTGTCTTCTGGGTCACTAATTCATTCCTTTATTTCTTCTATTCTGGCGTTCATGCCATCAAATGTGTTTCTCATTTCATTTATTGAGTCCTTTATCTCTGCTGTATTATTCCTTAACCCTGTCTTAAGGGTCTCACTCTTGTCTTCCACTCTTTTCCCAAGTCCAGTGAGTATCCTTATGATCGTTGCTTCAAACTCTCAATCAGGCATATTACTTATATTTGTTTTTGCTTAGATCTCTGGCTGTGGCCTTGTCCTGTCCTTCCATTTGGGATAAATTTCTCTTTCTCATCATTTTTTCTGCCTGTCTGTGTCTGTTTCTGTCTGTTAAGAAAGTCAGCTATATCTTTTTATTTTTATTTTTTATTAATTATTTTTATTAACATATAATGTATTATTTGCCCCAGGGGTACAGGTCTGTGAATCATCAGGCTTACACATTTCATAGCATACTCACCATATCACATACCCTCCCCAATGTCCATAACCCAACCACCCTCTCCATACCTGCCCTCCCCCCAGCAACCCTCAGTTTATTTTGTGAGATTAAGAGTCTCTTATGGTGGGCACCTGGGTGGCTCAGTGGCTTAAGCCTCTGCCTTCAGCTCAGGTCATGATCTCAGGGTCCTGGGATCGAGGCCCGCATTGGGCTCTCTGCTCAGCAAGGAGCCTGCTTCCTCCTCTCTCTCTGCCTGCCTCTCTGCCTGCCTCTCTGCCTACTTGTGATATCTCTCTCTCTCTCTGTCAAATAAATAAAATAAAATCTTTAAAAAAAAAAAAAGAGTCTCTTATGGTTTGTCTCTCTCCTGACCCCACCTTGTTTCATTTTTTCCTTCCTTATCCCCCAAATCCCCTATCCTGCCTCTCAACTTCCTCATATCAGGGAGATCATATGATAATTGTCTTTCTCTGATTGACTTATTTCGCTCAGCATAATACCCTTCAGTTCCATCCACGTTGTTACAAATGACAAGATTTCATTTCTTTTGATGGCTGCATAGTATTCTGTTGATGGACATCTAGTTTCTTTCCATAGTTTGGCTATTGTGGACATTGCTGCTATAAACGTTTGGGTGCACATGCCCCTTTGGATCACTACATTTGTATCTTAGGGTAAATACCCAGTAGTGTTATTGCTGGGTCAGAGGGTAGCTCTATTTTCAACTTTTTGAGGAACCTCCTTACTGTTTTCCAAAGTGGCTGCACCAGCTTGCATTCCCACCAACAGTGTAGGAGGGTTCCCCTTTCTCTGCATCCTCACCAGCATCTGTCATTTCCTGACTTGTTAATTTTAGTCACTCTGACTGGTGTGAGGTGGTATCGCATTGTGGTTTTGATTTGTATTTCCCTGATGCCGAGTGATGTGGAGCACTTTTTCATGTGTCTGTTGGACATCTAGATGTCTTCTTTGCAGAAATGTCTGTTCAGGTCCTCTGCCCATTTCTTGATTATTTATTCTTTGGGTGTTGAGTTTGATAAGTTCTTTATAGATCTTGGATACTAGCCCTTTATCTGATTGTCATTTGTGAATATCTTCTCCCATTCTGTCAGTTGTCTTTTGGTTTTGTTGTCTGTTTCCTTTGCTGTGCAAAAACTTTGGATCTTGATGAAGTCTGAGTAGTTCATTTTTGCCCTTGCTTCCCTTGCTTTTGGCGATGTTTCTAGAAGAAGTTGCTGTGGCTGAGCTTAAAGAGGTTGCTGCCTGTGTTCTCCGGGATTCCTTTCTCACATTGAGGTTTTTCATCCATGTTGAGTCTATTTTTATGTGTGGTGTAAGGAAATGTTTCATTCTTCTGCATGTGGCTGTCCAATTTTCCCAACACTATTTGTTGAAGAGACTGTCTTTTTTCCACTGGACATTCTATCCTGCTTTGTCGAAGATTAGTTGACCATAGAGTTGAGGGTCTATTTCTGGGCTCTCTATTCTGTTTCATTGATCTCTGTGTCTGTTTTTGTGCCAGTACCATACTGTCTTGATGATGACAGCTTTGTAATAGAGCTTGAAGTCCAGAATTGTGATGCCACCAACTTTGAAGAAAGTCAGCTATGTCTTAAACTCTTGAAAGTAGTGACTTTATGAAGAAGATGACTTTGAGTGCTCTACAGTGCATTGTGTCCCTGTTCACTTCAGGAGAGTAGCCAACGTGTGTTGCTGTGTGTGTAGCCTGTTGTTCTGTCTGAGTTACTTTTCCTTTCAGCATGGTTGTCTGCACGGACTCTGCCCACTGTGGGCTGTGTTTGTTCTCTGTGGTGTTAGTGGGACCTAGGCAAGGTAGGCATGCCTGTCAGGGAACTTGAGAGCAGGTGGTGGTGTTAGCAAAATTTGCACTGGGTCGCTAGTCCTCTGCCAGATTCCCTGAAGTGCTGCGGTAGCTGGGGGGTGTGAACTGGTGCTTCTGGGGGCACGAGGCTGGGTGCAGCCTGTGGAGGCCTCCATGCACCTGCTGGCCGGGTGTGGTGCACCGCAGTAGTTGGGTGCTTCAAGGTGGCTGGGTGCTGCACTTTTTTGTTGTATTTTATGTGTTGTTTTAGTTTCCTATCGCTAGTTTAATAAATAAGTGCAAATTCAGTGGCTCAAAACAACATGAATTTATTATACTTCTAGAGGTCAGAAATCTGAAACAGTTCTACCGTGTTAAAACTACAGACCTGTGTTCATTCTGGAGGCTGGAGAAGAGAATCCATTTCTTTGTCCTTTCCAGTTTCTAGATCTCACCTACATTCTTTGTCTTGTGGCCCCATCCTCCATTTTTTGAAGCTCCTTGGCTTAACTGCTTCTTTTGTCCTTAAATCACTCTCTAACTCTGATCTTTTTCTCTCTCTCTTATAAGGACTATGTTAGGTTCATCTAGATAATTCCAATAATCTCCCTATATCATAATCACATCACATTGTGAATTCTTTCTGTCATGTAAGGTAACATGGTCACAGATGGATGTGGACATTTTGGGAGGGGTGTTTTCAGCCTACCATACTTGTTCTTGCAGCTACATCAAAAACTACTAGTTTTTCTATTTTCTTATATTCAGATATGCTTTGCCAAAGTCCCGTTATTTGTACTTGTTTTAAGATTGTTTTCAAACTCCTTCATATTTGTTTTTCAGTGGATTCTGTTAGCATTACTGGCATCATTTGTTCCCTTTCTTCCTAGTATTTATAGCTCATTTTGTTCTTGCCTCTTTCCATGTTGTCTAGAATCTTCTAGCTAATGCTAAATAAATAGCTATGAGAACATGCATCCTTGTATTGTTCTTAACTTTACTAGAAACTGCCTCATTGTTTTACTACCCAGGATGGTGCCTTCTGATAAAACACTCTTTTAAGTTAAGACATTTCTATCCAGTTAAATCCCGACTAAGATTTTTAGTCAAGAATCTATACTAAATGTATTAACCATTACACTTGTAAGAGTAACCATATGGCTTTTCCCTTTTAATCTATTAATAACTTTTCTAATAATATTCCTGGAATAAATCTTCCTTGGTCACAGGGTATTGTTCTTTGAATGTACTGCTGACTTCTATCTGCTAATATTTTATTTTAGATTTTTGCATTTATGTTAATAATTGAGTTTGACATAGTGTGTTTCATAATTGCTTGTGCCATCGTTGTGCAGTTTTGGCATTGTTGAGGGTTATCTAGTCATCATGAATAAATTGGAAAGCCTTCCACCTTTTTTGGTGGTCTGGAACTGTTTAGTTAATTAATTTTCCATTGCCCATCCCCTGGAACTGTTTAAGTAGTATTGAGGTTTTTGTTTTTTGTTTTTGTTGTTTTTTTTTAAAGATTTTATTTATTTATTTATTTGAGAGATAGAGCACGCACGTGTGCACACGAGGGAGAGAAAGAGAGAGCACAAGTGCGTGAGAGTGCATTTGCAGGGGGAGGGGCAGAGAGAGAGGGAGAAGCAGACTTCCTGCTGAGCAGGGATCCTGGCACAGGGCTCCATACCAGGACCCCAGTATCATGACCTGAGCTGAAGCTAATGCTTAACTGACTGAGCCACCCAGGTGCCCCAAGATTATTGGTTTTGAAAGTTTCATAAACATTTATACCCAATGGTGACATTGCGTTATTTTGAATCACATGTACTTTCTTACCTACTCTGTCTTACAGCATTTGAAGTACAACTTGTGACCTGTGGAACAGGTTTCCTCTGGGCAAATCTGTCCAGTCCATAAAGAAGGGGCACATCTACCAACATGGCTTCATTCATAGAAACCTGTCAGGCCAGGGGCTTACACAATAAAGGCTTGGCTCCCATTAGACTTCTTTCCTCATGTGCATTGGGAGTTGTATTTATTATTTATTAATCATTGCAGTGTTGCTATGAAAATTCTTTTTTTTTTAAGATTATTTATTTGAGAGAGAGAAAACTTGAGTGGGGGGAGGAGCAGAGGGAGAGAATCTCCCCACTCAGTGGGGAGTCTGATGTGGGGCTCGATCTTATGACCCTGAGATCATGACCTGAGCCAAAACCAAGAGTTGGATGCTCAATTGACTGAGCCCCTTCAGGCTCCCCTGCTCTGAAGCTTCTTAGCAAATCTTTTTTAGTTCTTCAAAGAGCACTTCTCAATTCTCTACTCAAGTGTTGCTCCCAGCTCAGAATTCGAAATTGGTACTTATTTATATAAATGAGGTTGTCCAAGGCTGTGTTGCAGTTTTAGGCTAGTAAACCAGGGTGCTGGATTTAAGTAATTTTTTTTAAGATTTTATTTATTTATTTGACAGACAGAGATCACAAGTAGGCAGAGAGTCAGGCAGAGGGAGAGGAGGAAGCAGGCTCCCTGCTGAGCAGAAAGCCCGATACAGGGCTTGATCCCAGGACCCTGGGACCATGACCTGAGCCGAAGGCAGAGGCCTTAACCCACTGAGCCACCCAGGCACCCCTTAGGCACCCCTTAAGTAATTTTTAAGAGGGATCCTCTGATTGGGTATCCTTTGATTTTAAATCTTTTCTCAGGACTGAGTTTACATAAATATAAAAGTGCTGCGACCACTCATTTCTAAATTAAAATACTGCTGAAATCATCCTATGTATATGATTTGATTAAAAGGTAGTATTTTGCTGGGGGGTGCCTGGTTGGCACAGTTGGTTAAGCGTCCAACTCTTGGTTTTTGGCTCAGGTCGTAATCTCAAGGTTTTGGGATCGAGCCCTTCTTTGGGCTCCACACTCAGTGTGGAGTCTACTTAAAAAGATTCTTTTGCCCTTTCTCTCTGCACCCCCCCCCAATGCTCTTTCTCTCTCTCTCTCTCAAATAAATAAATAAGTCTTTAAAAAAAGATAGTAATTTTTAAAAGATTTTATTTTTTAAATAATCCCTACACCCAGCATTTGGCTCTGACTCACAACCCCAAAATCAAGAGTTGCGTGCGCTGTGGAAGGTAGTATTTTTGTATCGAGTGTAAGTTGATTTCTCATTCTTTCCCCCCTGCAGTAAAACAGATCATCGGTAACGTTTCAGTATTTAACGAAACCTGCTTGAGATGGAGAAGTACGAAGACCGCTGATACAGAGGAGATGTATTTAGTAAGTGACTGAACGTTACTCTATGTGTAGATGTTGTCTAGTGTAGGAGGTTTAAAAAAATATCAGCAAACCTAAAAATCTACTTATATATAGTTGTTATTATCAATGGCAGATTTATGGTAAGAATTGTGAGCCAAAGCAAGAAAATGGGCACTTCTACTACGTATTTAAAGAATGAGACCTTGGGGATTGCTGAGTAAGATGTGAGAGTTTCTTTGTCCATGTGGCGTGATGTGCACGAACGAATGTCCACCCAGTGTCTGTGGAAGGAACTTGTGGCTTTTGCCTGGGTGTGCCTCTTCAGGCCAGTGTCTCTGACCAGGGTCTGGGCATGTTGTCTAGAGAGTCAGGGGAACTTTCGAAGCTATTGTTGTTGTGAGTAAGAAAGGTGGAAACCATGGGATGAGCTGCTGCTAGAAGAAATTAAGTGGGCAGAGAAGTATCTCTATTGGGCCAGGTGCTGGGGGGTTACAGGAGCGTGTGGAGAATGTCAGAAGGGGGCAGGCACATCTGTGTAGTTCATGTGCATTTTAACTTTTAAAAATATGTATTGCTTTATATGAAGCATTAAGTGCTGCTTCGTCTATAAATAGCTCCATTTTGATGCAGTTTGGTACCACATTAAGCTGTCGAAAGTTGCTTCTGATCCTGAAGACACTGTTGCTTGCCTGGGTCCAGGTCAGGTGTTGTAAAATGAATAGTGAAATTGGAAGGCGTGTGGCCGTCAAATGGCAAATACTCTGTTCCCAAAATAAAAAATGTGTTGTTCAAAAAAATCCCCGAAACACGAAGGGGGCAGGCAGAGGAGCACAACCCTGCCGGGCTTTCGCCAGGCCAGATAGGCGTACCCTCACTCAGGTCGTGCTTTGGAGAAGCCTTAGTTCAGATTCCACATTTTCTTCCTAGGAGAATGTTCTGTGGCCTTGCCCCTGCCAACAGACTTCTCCGTGTTGTGTGTGGTACATGTGAGAACCAAGAACGGGAACACAGTTAGCACTGGGGCCTCGGCCTTTTGTACATTTTGATTTCAAAATATTTTTATTGTACTCACCTATTGTAATGGCGGTGTTTCGGGGGTGACGCCTGAGAGATCGGCTTAGTGTTCTGTTTCACTTTCTGAAGGAACTTTGGAGTCGAAGGCACAATGGCTCTTGAAAAAGGGTAAGCACCCAGGCATTTGGAGCCTTCCAAACTCACCATTCACCTAGTGAACCTCTCTGTTTCAGTTCCACATTCGGGGCCAGAGATGGTATCAGAAGAAATTTGCCCAGGAAATGACCTTGAATATGACTGCCCGCAGCCAGGCTCCTGAGATGTGCTTGGACCTGCGTCCAGGCACCAATTACAGCATCAGCATCCAGGCTTGGTCTTCTCAACTTCCCGCGGTCCTCCCCCTGACAACCCACATAGCAGGTAAATCGGGCATGGCAGCATTCGGATGAATGAAGTCACCACAGAGCTGTAGGTGGGCCCGGAGGAAGAGGAACCCTATTGCTTCCCACTGTTGTAGCACACACCTGAAGAGTGAGGGGATGAAAGAAAGGGTCCTGTGGTCGTGCCTGTCATGTTTTCTTTCTTAGAAAGGTAGTCAAGACAAAATACTAACGCGAGTTAAATCTGGCTAGCGTGTATGTGAATGCTGGTTACATTCCTTCGGGATATTTAAAATAGTTAACATACTCGAGACCTAAAAAGAATTTTTCCTCATGACTGCTTCTCAGTTATGTGTAATCGTCATTTTGTCGTGAGTGCCTCAGGAGTCCGTTATTCTCAGGGAACAGTGCTTGGCAGCCCCACTTGGGTCCCCTCTAAATTTCACTTTTCACTCATTTTCTCATTGTCGCTCCTCAAATCTGGGGTGCTCCCCCTGCCACTTCCCCCACACTCTGTGCTGAAACGCAGAGTATTAGCTTCTTGTTTCTGACTTCACGGAGCATTTGGAAGTAATCAGGTGGGGACGTGATCCTTCTTTCAGCATCCCCTTTACAGTAAAACTTCTTAAAAGAAGTGTCTGTTCTGTAGGTCCCACATCCTGACTTCCTGTTTTCCCTTTAACTGGTTCCAATCTGAAGGCAGTTGTCCCGTCCACACTGCTTTACTGAAAGTGTCTCCATCTTACAAAATCCACGGGACCGTTTTGTTTGTATCTGATTCCCCTCCCCTGTCCCCAGCATCTGACATCTTCTCATTCTTGAAACACTCTTGGCTTTGGGGTCCCCCTGCCTTGCTGGCTCCTCCTTCTCAGTCTTTCTTGCTGGCTCTATCCTCTTTAATCGACGTCCTCTCTGCCTGCTTCTGTTCCTTTTTCATTATCTACCCCTTCTGCCCATACGTTTCCTGGCTATTGCCATATGCTGAAGATTCCCCAGTATGTATCCTAGTCCCAGACTCTCCCCTGAGTGCCACATTCATATATCCAGTCACCTTTTAAACATCTCTGAGTCATCTCTTGCACGCCCAATAGACAAGTCCAGGAGGATTCTGATTTCTCAACTCCTCTCACCTCCATGAGCCATTTTCCAGCCAGGCTTCTCTGTCTTGGGTTATTGGCATTCCTATTCACTTGTTGCTCAGGCCAAAAGATTCTACCCCTCCCCACTGACTTCAAAAGATTCTACCCCTCCCCACTGACTTCAAAAGATTCTACCCCTCCCCACTGACTTCTGATCTGTCAATAAGCACCACTGACTTCTTTCTAAAATATATTCTGTATCCAAATACTTCTTTCCCCCTTCCCCTTCCCCACAGAGCAACCTTATCCAAGCCAGCCACCTCTTGCTTGGACCTTTGCAGTAGTCTTTCTGCTTTCATGGGTGCCCATTAGTCTCCCCCTCTCCCCAACCAAGGTATGGTGAAGACAATAACTCAGGAGTCAGAGTGATTTAAAAAAAAAAAAAAAAAAGAATGCCTAGGAGAACATGTCATCCCCAGCTGAAGACTGTCCAATGAGTTTGCATTAGTGTTAGAATAGATCTTAGGTTCCTGACCCCCACCCGCCTCACTGACTTCATCTCCTCTACTCTTCCCCCTTTCTCACTAAGCATCTGCTGCCTTCCTGCCCTCCTTGATGTTCCTTAGATGGGTCAAACCTGTTCGTGCATCCACGCCTTTCCATCTACTGTTTACTCTTCCTGGGGTGCTCTCTGCTTGTGGCTTCTTTATAACCAACCATCCAGGTCTCTGCTCAGATGTCATTACCTTAGAGTGGCTCTCCCTGCCTGTCCTTGCTCCAGTAACCTCCATCTCCACCCCATCCCTCTCTAGCCACGGGTCCTGTTTGAGATTCATCACAGAACTTGTTGTTGGAACTTGCATTTTTTAATGTAGTTGTTTATTTTCTTTCTCTCTTCCTAAAATGGCTCCTCAGAGGCAGAGATGTAAAGACAGTGCTGGCACGTAGTGCAAGCCCTGAGTGGCCACTGGGTGCTGTTGGTGCTGAGGGGATGCCTGGTTAGTGAAGAAAGGCTTTCAAACAAAAGGAATTCCCAACACTGGGGCTGGAAAGAGAAGTAATATTCGGCTGGGCATTCCTTCTTCTGGTGACTTCTTCAAATGAAAAGCTGTTTAGTTTCCTGTTCTTTGGTCCTTGTTGTGTTTTGGATGGTTTGCTGTTTCAAATTAGTATATCAGGTTTTTTGAGTTGGGGAGGAGAGTTTCTTCTGAGAACACACTTAACCTCTACCTTGTTTCCTAGGCGCAGTATAGTCCCAGTAGCGCAAACGCCCTGTGCCCATGGCCACCAGGGGACACTGTTGAGCTATTTAAGTCTGTTGAGACCCTTAGCTAAACTCGGAGACAACGCCTGCATATTTTTCAACTCTACACTACTTTAAAGAATTTGAAATTTTTTAAAAAGTGCGAAAATTCAAGTTGTTATCTTCTAAAGGGTAAAAACCAACCAACCAACCAACCAACCAACCAAAAAAACCCACCCAAGCCCTCTCATAAAAGGGGAGAAAAGAGAGCCTTTCTTGTTGATATGAAGAGAGGTATGCCTGATTGCCTAAGATATGGCTTGGTTTCAGTAAAACTGTGAACTTTTGAATTTTACCAGAAATGTGAGGCAAGGGATTTGGGTTTGGAAAACGCAGCAGCTGATTTCCCAGAAGAAAAGTGAGTGGAATTTCCCTCCTGCATGTCTTATATTAAACTAAATCTTACTGATGGGAACAGGATGAAGATAAGTGCTTTAAATACGTGGCTGACCTCAGAGGAGGGCACAGGTTCTAGGCATGTTGAAGGACAGAGGCAAGTGTCCCAGTGAGAATGGGGTCAGAGGCGTGGGTGAGACCAGATCCTCTGGCAGAGTCTCTGCCTCGGGGGTGACAGGCTTCCTCAGGTAGAGCCCCATGAGCCGAATTCTTCAGAAGAGCCCTACCGTTTATACTCCCTCCAGAGCAGGGTGAAGAGCAAACTTCCACCCTCAGAAGAGCTTTCACACATTGGCTCTGCTATTTTCTGGCCAAGTCAGAAAGCTGTGGGCAAAACTGTCTTCCCATAGGGAGCAAGAGACAACCAGGGAGGGGAAAGTGCATAGAGAGAGAGAGACAAAGCAAATGTGTGCAGAAATGTCAGCTAAACCACTGGGGCACACAACACGGTGATCATTTGAGGTTGAATATTTATTATAGAACCGAGACTGCCAGGGGCGCCTGGTGGCTCAGTGGGTTGAGCGTCTGCCTTCGGCTCAGGTTATGATCCCAGGGTCCTGGCATTGAGTCCCGCATCGGACTCCGTGCTCAGAGGGGCAGTCTGACTCTCCCTCCCCCTCTGCCCCTTGTTCATGCTCTCTCACCTTTGCTCACTCTCTCTCTCGAATAAATAAAATAAAAATAAAGATTAAAAAAAGAGAGAATCAAGAATGCCAAAGGAGAAGAGGGAAGAAAAAAAAAGTCAAGGAAACCAGTCCTTGCTGAGTTTGCCCTCAGTACCAAGCCTGGCAACCTATATGGGAAATTTCCTGTCTCTGCCCGTATTCATGAGAAGGAAAAGAGAAGGTGCTTTTTCAGATGTTCGGCAGAGATGTTCAAAAACATGCACGTGTGTCCCGAGCATTATCAGACTGTCCCCCTCATGGAGACAGCTCCAGTCGGGGGAGCTTCGATTCAGCTTGCAGAACTGGGAACCACAGCCCCTCTTCTGATGGCCCTCCCCCGCCCCTGCTCACTGTTGGGAGCCCCCAGGAAGGACTGTGCGGGACCAAGTCTGCTGCGTTCTTCTGCAGGAGGAGTTCTTCTTTTTCTGTTGTTGGCGACCCACAGCCCATCCAAAGATGGGGCGCTCCTGTGTCCTCTGACAACCCTGTCTGCTTAGGCTGGCTCCGAGATACCACATGTATTCCTGCTGGGCCCCATGGTTCCCAGGGCCTGAAGCTGCGGTAGAGGTCAGGACAGGCCCTGGCCTTGATCCCAGCGCTGTCCCTCTTTGTCCAGACTCTCTCAAAGTCTTTCATGATCATAGGTGTTTTGACATGTGGGTATCCAGTGTTAGATAAGGCCAGAAGAGAGGCACACATGCCCTTCATTACCTCAGTGGGTCACCTATTACTCTCATCCCCAGTGATCTCCTGAAGTACTTTTTAGCTACAAATCAAACCCCAAATCCCCAAGTGAATCTCTGTGTGGGCATGTATCTCCCAGCTCCCTCACTGAAGGCATCTATATCCGGGCCTAGGCCCCGTGAGGACATAGATGATACACCACAGGGGAAAACAGGCTGCACACTGTTATTCTCTTGTATTAGTGTTAGTTTTTACAAAATATGAATGGGAATTTTTTTTTTTTTTTTTACACTGTAACCCTAAAAACCGGAGTTTCTGTGTGTGATAGGACTGTGGGACGGGCATGCTGTGACATAACAATTTAATTCAGCAAATATTTATTGACTCATTATGCACAAAGACCTGTGCAGAATGTGTGCAGAATGTGTGCAGAAATAGCTAAACCACTGGGGCACACATCATGGTGATCATTTGAGGTTGAATATTTATTATAGAATCGAAGGGATATAAAGATGGAAAGAAGATTGTTCCTTCTCCCTGGAAGGCTGAGTCTCATAACTTCATCGGTGGGGGAGATGTGGCCCGCCGTGTGATGGCTGATGACTTATGGTGTGGCCACCATTTTTCCTTCTGCTGTCCATTTCAGCTGCTCAGCTTAGCGTGTGGCATGGTCTGTCTGGGGAGGTGCCAAGGATTAGGAGGTGCCATCACAGTATCTTCATGTGTATTTATTTGTGTGGCTGAATTCCTTACATTTACTTGAAGTTTATAGAAAGTCGGGACTTTTATTAGTTTGGGTGCAGATATAATTTTCTATTTTTGGTTCTCTCTGTTCCTTTTGGTATATTTTAGAGGATTTTAGCACATTTTCATTTATTTCCTTTCTCTTACTGATTTTAATAGTTATTTCCTTTCTCTTATTGATTTTAATAGTTTGCCTACATGAATGATATTAATCTTTTCTTACACATATTATAATCCCCCAGGCTATTTTCTGTTTAGTTTTCTTGTCAATATTCTTTTTAACAATTAGACATTTTAAGTTTTCATGTAATCAATTCTGTTAGTGCTTTTTCGGTTTCTGCCTCTGCTTATGCCAAGAAAAGCCTTCTCTGCCCTGAAATTAGATCAATTCTTATTCTTTAATATTTTCTAATGCTGCTGCTGTTTCTTTTTTTGTTAGGTCTGCACCCAGTGTGGGGTTTGAACTCACGACCCCGAGATCAGGAGTCGTACACTCTACCGAATGAGCCAGCCAGGCGCCCCCCGTAATGCTTCTTAATAGTTTGCCTTTTCACCTTTAAACTTAGACCCATTCGGAATTCATCTTGACATATGGTATAAAGCTAAATTTACATGGTAAATTTTTTCCCCTAAAAAATAAACCAGTTTCCTGCCACGTTTGGAAAGACTGTCCATGTCATACACTATATTCTCATTTATCTGTTTGGGTCTCTTTCTAGATTGTCTAGCTTCTTCCATTGCTTCGCCTGCCCTAGGCCTGCAGCTTACTATTTCAGTTATTGTAATTTTATACTATAATATTTTGTAGGGCGCCTTCTCCTTCATTGTTTTGCTCCCGACCCTGCAGGATTTTCTCACATGGCAGCCCCTTTATTTTTCCTTTGTCATTTGCTTCTAGTCGAGGATGGATATTGTCTACACCTAGGGATTGTAATGAAGGGCTCTCTTCTGGGTCTTTCCCCACCTCACATACCCGGGGGAAAAATTATGCTCTTGGGCTCAGACAAGACCATCTCTGGCGGTAGGTCCCTGATCTGGTTTAAGTCAGTAATGAGTCTCATGGAGAGGAGAGCACATTGACCCAGGACGCCAGTCTGGGGGATGGGGAACAGCACCCTGGAAAACATGGCTAGAAATTGAGGTTATTTAACCTTGAAATGTGGCTAAGAACTAGCCTGATGAAGGTCAGGTTTTGACATTAGGGAGAAAAAGTCACCGGTTTAAAAGACGAGGTGGGGAAGGTCTCAGAGCAGAAAGCAGTCTGGAAGTCACATGGTGAGGGGATCAGCAGGAAGGCAGAAACCAGCCAGGGGGCAGGAGAGGCCTTCCTGCTCCCTCCGTGGACCTGCCTCCTGCAAGCCTGTTGAGCACTTTGTCCTGCTTTGACCAAGGGTGATGAGCAACAGGGTGGTTTTAAAAGCTTAGCCAAGGGGCGCCTGGGTGGCTCAGTGGGTTAAGCCTCTGCATTCGGCTCAGGTCATGATCTCAGGGTCCTGGGATCGAGCCCCGCATCAGGCTCTCTGCTCAATGGGGAGCCCACTTCCCCCCCTCTCTCAGCCTGCCTCTCTGCCTACTTGTGATCGCTGTCTGTCAAAAAAATAAATAAAGTCTTTAAAAAAAAAATAAAAAAAAAGAAAAGGTTAGCCAAGAGATTAGAAGAACTAGAATTAGTAATCTCAAAGAGTAAACAAAGGAACAGTTTAAAAGAGCCAGAGGAAGGTTCTCACACACAAAGTGAACAGTAACTCTCCCTCGGGGCTGAAAACAGGAAGTGTGTGATTAAAAACCACTTACTCTATAGTGACAGCAAAACTTCACAAACGAAAGGGCATTTCCATGTTCCCGTGAAGCCCTGAGGGCAGAACTTCGCAAACGAGAAGGGGCACATTCCCTTGGGGGGACCTGCCTGGGGCTTTTCAAACCTCACCCCCCTTTCCCCATCACCCCTGCAGGAAGCTAGCGGCTGTCTTCCTCAGGGGTGTCAGATCCAGAATCTCTTGGAAACAGCATCAACTTTTCACACCTTTTGTGAGACCTTGGCTGTAAGTAGGGACCGTTTCAGGCCACCTCCGAGGGTCCCCGGCAGTCCCACAAGCTTATGGAAACCAGAATTTATGTGACCATATCTGGGTGACTTTGGAAGAAATGCTAGACTTGGCAGTGTCTGATACAAGTGACTCGGGGCTCTCAAGTCTTCCATTTGGTACTAGATGCCTGGGCTTCCGAGGAGTCAGCCCAGCTCCCTTGTCTCTGCTCTGGTGCATTTATGTGGTCCCCCTGGGCAGCTGTGGCCTCTGCTACTGATGACTGACTCTGTGTCACTCCGTGTCTCTCCCAGTTTGCTCCTGTCTGTACCTGTATTCTCACTGCCTGTTCGATGATTCCAGGAGCACAGCAGACTTAGTGATGTCTAGATGTGAGCTGCTGCTTTTTTATATTATTATTATTTTTTTTTTAAGATTTTATTTATTTATTTGACAAAGATCACAAGTAGGCAGAGAGGCAGGCGGAGGGAGAGAGAGAAGGAGGCTCTCTGCTGAGCAGGGAGCCCGATGCAGGGCTCGATCCCAGGACCCTGGGATCATGACCCGAGCCAAAGGCAGAGGCTTTAACCCACTGAGCCACCCAGACGCCCCTAGAAGTGAGCTGCTTCTGACCTTCTACCCCCAGACCTTGGTGAATGACGTCATGACCCATGCAGCCACCGAAACCAAAGCCCACATTCTTCCCCCTTCCTTGTCTTCCACCACGATCTGTTCTCTCTCCCCTCCGAGTGTCTTTTCCATCTGCCGCCTCTTCTCCATTCTCAGTCCCTCCCTTGCTTCACACCTCGGGCACTGCATACCTAGATTTTTGGGCAGCATGAACTTTGGTTCTTTTCCAGTTCATCCTCCAACCAGCTGTCTAAATTGTACTTCTAAAATCCATATCTGCTAAGACTCTGTAAGTGACTTCCTGTTTCCAGGACCTCTGGAAACCTCCCCACACCTCCCCCTGCTTGGCTGCTTGCCTCTCCCAGGCTGAGACTCCACCTTTCAGCTCCCCTGAACCACGCGGTAGGTAGGACCTTGGTTCTGCCTGTGCCCTCTCTCCTGCCGCCTGCCCCTCGGCGCATGCAATTCTCCATTCGATGCTCTGCCCGACCCCTGCCCTTGGTCAGGTGTTCCTCTGCACCCCGACAGTGCCCTGTGTATGACTTCATCATAGCTCTAAGTGCCGTGTGCTTATGCAACTATCTCCACTGCGAGACTTTGAACTCCTGGAAAGCAGAAACCATGTCTTCCACCGCTGTTTCTCCCGGCCTCCTATGGTGTATGCTGTATAACGGTAGCTAACAAATGGGTTGGTTGGTGATGTGTGATTAACATATTTAATTGAGCTTTTTTATGGAATAGTAATTGACATGCAAATTGTATTAGTTTTAGGCATATGACATGATAATTTGATATTCATATACATGATGAAATGGTCACCACGGTAAATCCAGTCACCATCTGTCACCATAGACAGCCGTTCAAATATTATTGGCTGTTTTCCCTATGCTGTACACTACATCCCCATGTCTTATTTATTTTATAACCAGAAGATTTTAACTCTTAATCGCTTTCTCTTATTTTGTCGACCCTGAAACCCCTACCCTCTGGCAACCATCATATTTGATTGTCTTTAAAAAACTATCTGGGACGCCTGGGTGGCTCAGTCAGTGAAGCGTCTGCCTTCAGCTCGGGTCATGATCCCAGCGTCCTGGGATCAAGTCCCAAATTGGGTTCCCTGCTCTGCAGGGAGCCTGCTTCTCCTCTCTGCCTGCCACTCCCCTTGGTTGTGCTCTCTCTCTGACAAATAAATAAATAAAATCTTTAAGAAAAATTTTTTAAATAAAAAACTAGGCAGTTAGGGGCACCTGGGTGGCTCAGTGTCTCAGCTTAAGTGTCTGACTCTTGATTTCAGCTCAAGTCATGATCTCAGGCTCCTGAGATCAAGCCTTGTGTGGGGCTCTACACTGGGCATGAAGCCTGCTTAAGATTTTCTTTTCCTCATCCTCTGTCCCACCCCTCCCCAAAACCCCACAAATTATGTAGGAAGGTATAAGTTTTTATTTATCATAATATGGATTGGGAATTTCTACCCCAAGTCTATTTTCTTAATTATTTTTATTTTTTAAAGATTTTTATTTATTTGAGAGAGGGAGAGAGAGAGAATGAGTTGGGGGGAGGGGCAGAGGGAGCCTACGAAGAGCTCTATCCCAGGACTCTGGGATCATGACCTGAGCTGCCCAGATGCTTAACCAATTGAGCCACCCAGGTGCCGCCCCCCAAGGTTATTTCCAAATTGGGTAAATGAAGTCTTGAGTATTTATCTTGGTCTCCTAGTCCTTAATTTCACTGTAGTAGATTTTAAGACCAGTGTTGTAGGGGGAAGGGGCTCATATTTTAAATATTAAAAATTTTTTTAAAATTTTAAAAATTTTAATATTTAAAATTTTTTAAAATTAAAAAAATTTAATTTAAATTCAATTAACATTTAATGTATTATTAGTTTCAGAGATAGAGCTCAGCAATTCATCAGTCTTCTATAATACCTGGGGGGGGGGCATTCCTATTTTATTCTTTGTCTTTTTCTCTTCCTTTCTCCCTCTATAAATCTCATTCACTTGATAGCAGTGTTGAGAAGATTATATGAGATGAGGCCTGTGCAGGACACAGCTAGTGCATTTGGTGAGTGCCCAGTGCACCTGAGCTGAGGTGCCCACAAGGCAGAATGGCACACCATGTGTTCATACTATGAACGTAACTACCGGTTAGATTCTTGAACACTGGCGTCAGCTGATACAGTCCCCTCTCAGTAGAAGGTCTATTTGGGATATCTGGTTGCTGGGGAGAACAAAATAAGGATAGAATGTTCTGTGACTGGAAAGGATCTAGAAGTTAGAAATGCAGGTCTTGCCCGCCAAATAGGAACCTGTCCAGCACGTTAACTGTCAGCCCCACTGTGTGCGCCCTCTGTCAGCACTGGGGCATCACTTAAAAAAAAAAAACCACAAACCATTGTGTAACATATATAACATAAAATGTACCATTCAGCCATTTTCTGGCACAGAGATTATTGGCATCAAGTCCCTTCACAATGTTGTAAACCCTCACCACTGTCAATTTCTCGAACCTTGTCGTCACTCCAAACGGAAACTGTTGATCATTAAGCAACAAACTCCCCCTTGCCTACCCACCCCTCAGTCCTCAGCAGCCTCTAACCTACTTCTGGGTCTGTGAGTTTGTTCCAGATGTTGCACAGGAGAGGGATCATCCTTCAGAGTCTGGCTCATTTCACGTAGCATGTTTTCAGGACTCGTCCGTGTGGTAGCAGGTGTCCGAAAACACTCATCGCTTCTTACATTCAAACTTCCCTTGCGATGGTCCTGTGAGGACCACTTTCGTCATGCTTCCACTCATTCCAATCACACCCTTTTCCTCTTTCCGATTTGTTTTCAGAGCCTCCCCCTCCGGAAGTAGACTTTGTCACAGTGCATGGAGGGCCTCTACCCCGTCTGAAACTGAGGAAAGCCAAGGAGAAAAATGGACCTATCAGGTAGGTAGTGGCCCCTTTCCTGTGGTGGCCTGGATGTTCTCACGGAGAGTCTTGGAAGCTTTGGTTTGATGGAGGAGGGGGCTTCTGAGGTGCTGCACTTGAATGGTTGGGGCAGGGCAATCAGGGACTCTTGTCTGTGATTCCTTGGACACAGACTGGGCCTTTAGTTCCAACCAGCATCCTTCCAAATGAATAGGGAGACTCTTAAGGGGCCAGAGATAGGCATTCGGACAGCTTAGCTCGACAAATGAAATCCCTTCCTTTCTTTGGTCACTGGCCGGACAAGCACTGATTGCACGTGATGTGTAAGGCGTTAATCCTTTACACTCACCTCGGTGTCTCTCGGTGATGGTGGACCAGGAGCAGCATTTCATTTAAAGATGATTTTTGTGTAGTGGATCTGAAAGGCTCATTCGGATAATTCTCTTAATTCGTCTACACATTGAGTTATTGGGCAAGACACTATGTAGCTAATGACTGTTTCTGGGATTCCAGATGGTATTAGGATAGAATTAATTCACCTGAATTGGAGAACTACATTGCGTTCCATTAAGCATTTTATTTACAGGGTCATGCCTGGATTAGAAAAGCAGAATTATTCCTTTTTTTTTTTTAGAAAGGAAGATAGAGGTTCCTCTGGAACCTCTCAGGAGGTTCACAGGAATAACTGCTCACAGGAATAAGGCAAGGACATGGCAATAACCTTGCCATCCTTGACCTAACCTTCATTGCCTTATGTCATTCTTGACCTGTTAGTCTAATGACCCTTTAGTATATTCAAGCAGATACTATAAAATTATAAAAAAGAAAGTCTGGGTATATTATCTATTTGTCTCTTTTTTATTTGTTTGTTTAATTTTAAGTAGGCTCCATGCGTGGTGTGGAGCCCAGTGTGGGGTTTGAACTCACTCAACTGACTAGGTCACCTAGGCGCCTCTGTGTATCTCTTGATAGTGAAACTTGGCTTTTCCTGTCTTTCCATTAGTTTAAGTTCACTAAGTTCTCAAAGGTTTTTCCAGGCATGGATATTGCCTACGTTGTTCTATTCCTTGGTTCCTGATGAGTTACTGGAAGGCCCTGCCATTCTGTTGCTATGAGGAGAACAGAAGTTATGATATCACTGCCCGAGAGACTTTGCAAGAGCAAATGTAATATGTAGGCCAAATAATTATGTAAGGCCAAAAAAAAAAAAAAAAAAAAAGAAGCTAGATGATAGTCTATCCTTGTGGCTAATGTGCCCTCCAGTGCCTCCAAAACAGGAAGTGGAGATCTGTGAGTCATTCCAGGGAGGGTGGCGGTGAGAAAGAGGGGAGAAGTCTTTCCAGAACAGTCATCCAAACAGCCACAACTGCTTCCCTAACGTCATCGGGGTTAATTACCAACAGGCAGATGGAGCAGTTTCCTCCTCCCTGACTACCTGGTTTGAGCTGGGGGAGCAGCTTTGCCAGTGAGGGAGAGGCCCGAGTCTGCTTTCTACATTGTTCGGGGAGGGGGGCAGGGGTGTGGGGCACATGGTGGAACAGGGCCCTGGGACCAAAGCCCCCCCCTCCTTAGCTTGGTGATCTCGGGTGAATGATGCATTCTGTTCCTGGGCTCTCGTCATGCTAGTGTCTCCCACAATTGCCAACTTATAGAAATAACCTGGGGTGCCTTATCAGCAGTACAAATTCTCAGACTCAGCTCCTGGAGATTTCGATTCATTAGGTCTGGAATGGGGGCTGGAAATCTGTGTCATTATCAAGCAGCATAGGTGGTTATGATCATGCTGACTGGGGAGACTGCTTTATGCCCCATGAATGGTGCCTCTAATGTCCAGAACCAAAGGTGAGGCTTGAAGTTGCCCTTGAACGCCACCATCCACAAGGCAAGATGGATTGGAAGAGGAGTTTGAAGACAGCATGGAGCTTCCACACCATTTACTCCCTTACCTGCAGCCATGATTCCTAGGGATGTCTTCAAGTCTCCAGGGAAGCGTATCGTCACAAGCATTCCCTTGTAGGTGGTGGATGCTTTGGAGATGTTTACTGGTGGTGGCAGCAGCAGCTCCCCGCCCTGCAGGCTTGACCTTTTACTTTTTGTGGAAAGCTCTTTCCTGGAAAGTGAGCCCAGACTTGGTGGAAATCAGGGCCCCGAAGACACATAGGATGTTTGGGATGGAGACTTTCCAAGTCAAGGACATACTGCCATGGAGGGCTCCCTTTTCTTAACCTAGTGACTCATGGTCTTTTAGGAAGCAGGAGATGGGGCATTAAGAATGTGGAATAGGAAGTTGTATACTTACTAGTAAAATAGATTATGTGGCCTCATGGTTTGGAAATGACCCTAATCATCTTTGGTACTCATGCATGTTTTTCCTCTTTACGGAAACATCAACTCAAGAAACATTAGTGGGGAGTTGGCCTCAGCCAAAGACCTGGGTAAGGGTTTGCAAGGGTACAGGAGTAAGTCCCTTAGATCCCTGATGTCAGGCCTGATAGAGAAAGCAGATGTTTAGGCACGTGCTCTCCTGGAGGCAGGACAGAAGGACGGAAGGAAGGGGATGAAAAAGGAGGCATGATTCGTACTTGGTGTTTTTATTCTTACACCTCCTTTCACTGACAGGGTTTGTGTTTGGTAGAATCAACAACAAAACACAGAAGGATACTTGCTGGCTGGTGTGCTTCTCTGTCCATGTTCAAGGGACAGTTTCACAATGTACACATGACATCTTACCTTTCTGGCTATTTCAGGACATGGTCGGACTAGATTAACGCACAGTGACTTGGCGCTTCTTGCTTCTCATTTATTTCACATGAACTTTGGTATCTGGGCCCTGGAAGGAATGCAGGTCACATGAGTTCCATTTCAGGTTACCATGTGATTGAGCCTTTCTGCAGGCTTAGTACATTAACGCTTGTAGGCAGGCAGCCTCCTTGTGACTGCTAAACCCTTTCCACAGCTGGGCTTTTTTTTTTTTTTTTTGCCCATGTGGAAACCGCTGTTGAGAGGAGGTGTACAGCGTGCCCTCTCTGGGTAGCTGTACGTGGAGCAGCCCCTCCTGTCTAAAGAGGGTTTACCTGGCATCTATCTGTGGCGGAACCTGACGACTCACATCGCGTCGTGTGGCATTAGCACTGGAGATCCAGACTGGAGTTCCCTAAGTGTTGGCACTCCCAGACTGTAAATCCGCACCCCCCCAACCCCCAGGGGCAGGGACTTTTTCTTGTCTGGTGATGTGTCTCCAGTGCCCGCAAAAGTGTTTTGCTCATAGCAGGTGCTCAGTAAATGTGAATAATTGAATGAATGACTCTCCCAAGCAAGGGTTTGATAGACGTTTTCTTTTTTCTTTTTCTTTCCTTTTTTTCAGTTCATATCAGGTGTTAGTGCTTCCCCTGACGCTCCAAAGCACCTTTTTTTGTGATTCTGAAGGGGCTGCCTCATTCTTTAGCAACACTTCTGATGCTGAAGGGTATGTGGCTGCAGAACTACTGGCCAAAGATGTTCCAGATGACGCCATGGAGATGTCTATTGGAGACAGGCTGTACTACGGGAAATACTATAATGCACCTTTGAAAAAAGGGAATGATTACTGCATCATACTGCGAATCACAAGTGAATGGAATAAGGTACACCTCTTTAAAAACTCATGAATTCTCTATTTTCTTCTTCCTGTGAAATGTAGACGTTTGAACATTTGTTTCCCCAGTATTTGAGATGGACACCGCATGTACCAAACAGAAAAATGTGTTGAATACTTTGCCTGCATAAATTATGGGCTGGTGAGACCTTTAAGGAGGTTGATGGTCTGAAGTGTCACTTCCCTGTGCTGCTGCCAGGCTGCTGCCTCCCTGCACCCTCTCGGAAGCAGGAAGGAGAGGCTTCTCCTTGAACGTCAGTGCTGCCCTATTTTCTGCTTTCTTGACTGCTTTGGCCACACCCACCTCTCCTCATCCTTAGAAAGCCTACCTTATTCCAGGGGTGGTTCTTTCATGAGACCAGAACTATGGAGTCATTGCATCGTGAGGAAAGATAGTGAGCTGGACAAGCAGGATAGCAAGAGCTGAATCAGTGAGTCGGGTGAAAGATCTAGAAGAACCATTGTGATGGTTGCCCCAGGAGAACTCAAAGTATGATATAAATTCATATAGACTGGGAATGGAAACTAGAAGAAAATTATATTAATAGAAACATCACTTGACTGATGAATTGAAGCCATCTTGAGTGTAAGGTTCCTTCCTTCCTTCCTTCCTTTTTCCCTTCCTTCTTTCCTTCCCAACCCAGGGCTTGAACTCACAACCCTGAAGTCAAGAGCTGAGCTGAGATCAACAGTCAGATGCTTAATTGACTGACCCAGCCAGGTGTCCCCATACCATATTTAAAACTGACACATACTCTGTTAAGTTCTGTGTAGGACACCAGTCTAATGCGCCATTATCATGCTTGATGGTAAACCAGCGGTTACTTTTAAGAATATGTACTAGTAAAAAAAGAAAAGAATATGTACAAGTAGCAAAGAGATTTGGTAGTATTTTGTGACAATAACGTAGGAATTAAGAATTGGCAGGCTAAAGCCCAGAATATATTTCCCTGAACTTGTTTAAAAGGTGTTTATGACTCAAACAGGGCCTTCTCGCTTAGCTAGAGATCCTGCCTTGGCATTTCTAGCCGCAGATCTAGCACTAGCTGTACAACATTAGTACATTAGTACAGTGTAGAGAGTGCTCAGAGAGCTGCCGTCCCAGATTGGGGCTTTGGTCTAAGAGGTACACGAGGACACATGGGCTGCCATAACAAAATACCATAGGCTGGGTGGCTTAAACCACAGAAATGTATTTGTCACAGCTTTGGAAGATGAGAAGTCTAAAATTAAGGTGCCAGCTGACGTGGTTCCTTGGTAAGGCCCTCTTCTTGGCTTTCAGACAGCGGCCATCTTGCTGTGTCCTCACATGATAGAAAGCGTGCAGTCCAGCTCTGGTCAGTCTTCTTCATCTTATGTGGACACTGATCCCATCACGGAGTCCCTGCCCTCATGACCTCAGCTGAACCTCATTACTTTCCAAAGGCCCTACTCCCAAGTACCATCATACTGGGGGCTGGGTCTTCAGTATATGAACTTTGGGTGACCCAAACATCCAATCCATAACACAGATAATTGAGAGGTTAGGATAAGAATCCTAGTTTATGGGAAACTTTTCTGTGATGTCATGGATACCTCTTTTTCATATAGCTTAGCAGAACATGTGCTTGGTCTTTGGGAGGCTAAGGAGGCGAAGGGGTTGTGAAAAAATTTATATTGGGACTTGCAGTTTTGAATTGCATTTACTTCCCCTATGGGTTTCCAATCTATTAGTATTACAGTCATATTAAAATTAGTAGTGAACTAATTATTTTTCTTTTTTGAAGAGTTTTATGGAGCTACAATTCATACACCATATTAATCAGCCATTTGAAGTATATAATTTATAGCATAAGGAGTATCATTAATGATATGGTGATAGTGATATAATGGGACAGATGGTAGTTACCTTGGTGGTGAACATAGCATCTTTTATAAACTTGTCAAATGACTAAGTGGTACACCTGAAACTAATGTAATGTTGCATGTCAACTATACCCATATAAAAAATTTTTTTAATAAAATGGTTAAGATGGTGAAAAAAAAATGAAGTATACAATTTAGTGGTTTTTAGTGTATTCACAAAATGGCACAACCATTACCACCATTTAATTCCAGAGCATCTAGTAGTGGTTTATTTTCAATTTTTATTTTTAATGGTGGTAAAATGCGTATAACAAGATTTACCATAGAAACAGTTTTTAGGTGTACAGTTTATTAGCGTTAAGTCCATTCGTGTTGTTGTGCATGCCGTCTCCAGAACCCCTTTCATATTGCCAAACTGAAACACTGTAGCCATTGAACAGGGACTCTCTTCTCCCTGCCTCCCCCAAACCCTGGCAACTACTCTTCTAATTTCTGTCTCTGGGAATTCGACTACTCCGGGTACCTCATATAAGTAGAATCATACATTATTTGTCTTATTTCATTTAGCCTCATGTCCTCAAAGTTCACCCATGGTGTAGCATTGTGTCAGAATTTCTTCCCTTTTTAATATTCTACTCTGTGTGTACACACCATTTTGTTTAGCCATTCATCTGTGGTTGGACACTTGGGTTGCTTCCGTCTTCAGACTATTTTGAATAAGGCTGCAATGAACATGGGTGTACAAATATCTCTGTGAGTCCCCACTCTCAATTCTTTGGGGCATTTACACTTGGAATCGTTGGATCATGCGATCATTCTCTTTGGTTTTTGTTTTGTTTTTGTTTTTTTTGAAGAACTGCCACACTAGTTTCCAGAGCAGCGGTACCATTTTACATTCTCACCGACAGTACACAAGGATTCTATTTTCTCCACATCTTCCCCAAGACCCGCTGTTTTCTGTGTTGATAATGGGCCTTCTAATGGATGTGAGATGGTATCTCTTTGTGGTCTTGGCTTCTGTTTCTCTAATGACTAGCAATGTTGAGTGTCTTTTCTTGTGCTTTTGACAACTTGTATATCCTCTTTGGGAAAATGGTTATTCAAATCCTCTGCCCATTTTGGAATTGAGTTATTTATTTCTTTGTTGCTAGGTGTTAGGAATTCTCTATATATTCTGGATATTAATCCCTAAAGAGATTTGCAGTGTGCAGATATTTTCTCCCATTCCGTGGGTTGCCTTTTTTACTCTGTCAATAAATGTCCTTTGATGTACAAAAGTTCCTTATTTTTTTTTAACATTCCAACATCTTTGTTTTTTAATTCCAGTGTAATTAACATATAGTGTTACATTAGTTTCAAGTGTACAATATAGTGATTTAACAATTCCGTATATTACTCAGTGCTCATTGTGATACGTGTCCTCTTAATTCACTTCATTTATTTCAGTCATCTCCCCACTCACCTCCCCTCTGGCAACCACCAGTTTATTCTCTATATTTAAGAGTCTGGTTTGTTATTGTTGTTTCTTTTTTAAAATTTATATCTTAAATACCACACATGAGTGAAATCATATGGTCTTTGTCTTTCTCTGATTCATTTCACTTAGTCTTATATCTTCTAGGTCCATTAATGTCATTGCAAATGGTAAGATGTCATTCCTTTTTATGGCTCAGTAATATTCCATTGTGTATATAGACACCACATCTTCTCTATCCATTCATCTATCCATGGACACTTGAATTGCTTCCATATCTTGGCTATTGTAGATAATGCTGCAGTAAAGATAGAGGTGTGTGTATCTTTCCAATTTAGTGTTTTCCTCTTCTTTGGATAAACACCCAGTAATGACATTACTAGTTAGTTCTATTTATAATTTTTTGAAGACCCTGCCTACTGTTCTCCACAGTGGCCGCACTGATTTGCATCCCACTAACAGTGCACGGACATTGTTTTTGCTTCACATCCTCAGAAGTTTTTAATTTTGATGAAGTCCAGTTTGTCTTTTTTTCCTTTTGCTACTCATGCCTTTGATGTCCTATCCAAGAAATCATGGCTAAATCCAATTTGCTGATGCCTTTTCTCCACGTTTTCTTCTGTTCTGAGTCTTATATTTGGATCTGATCCATTTTGAGTTAGTTTTTGTGTGTGGTATTAGGTCGGGGTCCCCCTTCATCCTTTTGGACGTGGATATCTAGTTTTCCCAGCACAATTTATTGAAAAGATTTCCTTTTCTCATTGAATGTTCTTGGCCACCCTTGTCAAAAATTATTTGACACATGCAGGTGTTGATCCCTGGACTCCATTCTACTATATTGGTCTATATGTCTGTCTTAATGCCAGCACCACCTGGTTTTGATTACTTCAGCTTTGTAGTAAAATTTGACACCACGAACTTTGTTTTTCTGATTCTCCCAGTTTGTCTTTCCTTCTGTGTATCTGTCCCAGGAAATAGCATCACCATGCTCCCAGTTGCTAAGACAGAAATCAAGGAATCATTCTTGTCTTCTCCCTCTTTATCTTCTTGTCTAGTGCACATCAAATTTTGTCAATTCTATCACCTTCATAACTGTGTAAAATTATCCTTTCTTCTTCTTCCTTAACCATGTTTAACCTTTGGCATCTCTTGCCTGAACATCAACTTTCTTTCTTTCTTTTTTTTTTTTTTTTTGAACATCAATTTTCTAATTCATCTTCCTGTCTCTTATTCTGTCTCTTCACTCCATACAACTGCCAGAATGAGGGTCTTAAAAGGTAAATCTGGTTACGACACTCTATTTTAATGCACTTCCTTCTTCACCTGGCCCACCAGTTTCTCTCTTCAGTACAGTCAGTTCCGTAGTGCCTGCCCAACTACTTGAGGTCCCTTTCACTGGTTATTCTTGCCTATGATTTTCCACTAGATGCCCTTGAGGCACTTGGCACCCAGGCAAAATTTAGTCACATTCAAGAGCTTCCGGCCATTTCAAGCTTTCCCCAGCATTTTTCAGGGTAAATCTATTTTTTTTTTCAATGTTAATAAAACCAGATTACCCAAGGTGTTCACTGGAAAGAGAATCTCCTTTTAAAGTTGGAGAGATCTTTCCTGACCCCTGCTATTTAGTTTCCTCCGGGGAACATTTTGCTGAGTAATCCCAGTGTTCCTAACAGACAAGTATGCATAGAAGAACTGGGGGAGAAGGAAAGAAGGTATCTCATTTCAGCGAGTCTGTAGGTGTTGGCCAGATAAGTATCCTCTGAACAGGTAAAGTATTATTTACGAAGCCTTCCCATAGCCTTGCCTATCGCGGGCATCACTGTCACAGTCACGTGGATGGGACCTCACATGGATGGGACATCATGGATGGGACTTGGGAGGGGACCTCAGAATCTTTTTCAACACCCTTGGTAGGCAGTCAGTGACAGTTGCTCAGAGCTGGCAAGGAGAATGAAACTCATGGCCATTTCTGTTGTTTACCCATAGTGTATGCTTTCTGAGATCTGTTGAAAAGCTGCAGAATTGATCCCTAAAGTCACTTCTGTCACTGCTACCCACACTAATCCCTCCAATGCTTAGTCACCACATGGCTCAATTATAAGATGTTAGAGCTAGAGGAGGATATTTTAATCCAAACTAAGACAGAAAAAAACCCACTAAACTTTCCGGGCTGCAGTGTATTATTTGAACTGATGTTCTGTGCTGCCTCGTTAAATGTGTCGCTGTGTTTCTCTTTATAGGTGAGAAGATGCTCCTGTGCGGTTTGGGCTCAAGTGAAAGGTAAAGCCATTTTCTGCCTAAGCATCCTGTCCTTCCTTCTCTCCAGTCTGCAGCATCAAGTTTATGTTAATGAGATTTCTTTTTAAGTTGTCACAGGTGACAGAAACCCATCTCATACTAGTTTAAGCAAAAAATCCATAGCTGAAAAGGATGGGGGGTGGGGAGCTTATGGACCTGGCCCCAGAGGGACGTCACCAGGATTCCAGGAACTGACACTTGGGACTTGACTATGAGTGGGACACTCTGCCTTTGTCTGCTCTCAGCTTCCGAGTTGCCTTTGTTTTCTTCTACAGTAAGCCATGTGAGGGAGAGGGACGGCCACCAGCTGCCCAGTTTAGCAACTTCAGTGGGAACAGAAGGTTTTTCAATTCAGGGAAAAAATCTTTCCTCCTAGATTAAGTGACCGTCTGTGGGATGACGAGTACCCCTCCTAGGGTACTCTAGAGGCACTATGAACAGCCTACCTTGGATTCGGGGCTTACTCATATGGCTGGTTGAGGGCAAATCAGTGTGATTGACAGCCTCCCCAGGATTGCATCGAGAGGTGGACACGATCCCCATCAGGAAAAGAGGCACAGAAAAACATGTTGGCAGACCAGTTCAAAGAGCCACAACAGTCCACTACTCTGAGCCTTTTAGCTGCTTAGCATGGGCACACCCATACATGTATAATTTTCTTTAAAAGGTTTTATTTATTTATTTGAAGAGTGGGAAGGAGTGAGAGAGAGAGGGTGCAGGGGTGGAGAGGGGTGGAGGGAGATGGAGAGAGAGTCCTAAGCAGACTCCATGCTGAGCTGGGAGCCTGTCGTGGGTCTCCATCCCACACCCCCGAGATCAAGACCCCAGATGAAACCAAGAGTTGGGTGCCCAACCAACTGCACCACCCAGGCTGCCCCACATTTAGGAAAAACACCCCCCATTATGGGAGAATTATCCTCTGAACAACCAAAAGTGGAACTCAGTTGGAAGACAACTCAAAGGTGGGTCTGTTACTGCATCCAGCTCCGTGACCAGGATTGCTGGGGGTGTCCAGTCCTCTTGATCCAATGCAGGTGGACTTCTCATGATCCGCTAGCAATCGGTAACTAAGTGCCAGACGTAAGCATTCTCAAACCACAGTCCGTAATGTGAAAGGGGGGACTGGATAAGCACACCAGTTAGCAAGGAAGAAAGATAGTGCGGTGCAGTGAACAGGGGGCCCAGAACAAGGACCACATCCTGTTGGATGGGAAGAGCAAGCATCCCCTGGCTGGTGGTAAAGTGAGTCACTTGGTTACTTAGTTGGGCCGCCTCAGTTTTTTCCTGGGAAAGTGCCCTATCCCTTTCCTCCAAAGCTGTCTGTGCATAAGATGCAGCAGGGAGGAGGTCAATCGAGTGCTTCTTCCTCGCCTGGGCAGTTGTCCAGCAGGGAGGAGAACTGCCTCAGGGATTGAGCAATCGTGGCTTGGTGTTTGCCAGACGTGGGATTTCCCTGGCAGTACATTTCTTTCAACCAACAGGCAACCAGCCAGTGGATTCGATTCCCAGGAATTCCATGAGTTTGTAGCTAATACCAGAAATCTTGTCAAGTTTATGACCTTTGCATCTGGACCTTTTCTTTGTGGTTTATGAGTCCTGGCAACAGCCTGAGGAATTTTGCTCTTAGCTTGGAGTATCAGTTTAACCCGTTACATCCTGCCCCTTACCTCAGTGCAGCGTGAAACAATAGGCTGCTGTGGTGAGGAAGTGCCCACATAACCCTGCTTCCAGAAGGATTCCAACAAAGGGCACTTTACAATGGGGGATCTGTTACCTTGTCAGTAGAGGGTGCTCAGCAGGAAATGATTGGGAGGGACCTAGAGAATTAGGCTTCCTTCATTTGTCTGCTTGTCTTCTAATCTTATTTCCCATCTTTTTATCTCTACTCACACCAACTTCAATAAGAGCAGAGGAGGTGGCTTTCCTATTGGGCAAGGCACATTACCTGACCATCAGCCATCTTGGATTGTGGTTGCCAGGCGGCGAGGGTCTCCCCCATCCCCCCCTCTACTTTCTTGAGATATAACTTATGTAACATTGAGTTTAATGTGTACAGTGTGATGATTTGATTTGTATTGAAAAATCAGTACCAAAATAAGGTTAGTTAATATCTCCATCACCTCACATAATTATTGTGTATATATTTGTGTGTGTGTGTGAACATTTAAGATCTATTCTCTTAGGAACTTTCAGTCTTATAATACAGTATTGTTAAGTATAGTTACCATGTTGAATATTAGATCCCCAGTACTTGTTCATTTTGTAACTAGAAGTTTGTACCCCTTGGCCAACATCTCCCCATTTCTCTCCACCCCCCCAGACCCTGGCAACTACCATTCTACTCTCTATTTCTATATAGAGTTCAGCCTTTTGAGATTCCATGTATAACTATGATCATATATAGTATTTGCCTCTCTCTGTCTGACTTATTTTACTTAGCATAATTGGTGAGGGTCTCCCTTCACAGAGGTGAGTGCTGTTACACTAATGTGTGCAGATAGGCCAAGCTTCCTGTCTTGGAATTTAAGTGAAGGCCACAAGAAACAACCACTTGTTCCAATATTTGGACATTTTTCAGCCAATGCATTCCCTAAGGCTCTAAGGGTGGGAATGCAGTTTCTACACAGAAAGAGGTGCTTTTATCAGAAGAATGGAATGTACAAGCCTCCTGGACAGGCACAGAAAGAGCTTCCAGAATCCACTGGTTTCAGGAGCTGTTTGATATGATTAGAAAACACTCTAACTGGTGGAAGAAATTGCCAAAGAGCTGGCTACTGTGATAAAATTAACAGGAAGGATTTTGCTTTGGACACATCTAAGTGGCTTATGGTAGTGCCTTCTTTACCCTCCTCAGCCCAAGAACCAGTGTTGAAAGAGAGCTCAAACCTTTGCATTCAAACTATTGGAAGGCTCTAGAGATAATGGAGAAGCCCACTTTTTTTTAAAATGCTGAAGGCAATTCTGACATACATATCCACCTGTTGTGCACTCACCTCTGGTAGTCCCCCTTTGCAGAAATGTTGGAGACTGCCATCTCAGAAAGTAGTTTGGAGAGAACTAGGATCCAGATTAGTCCTGAACTTGTTCCAGTTCATCCATGCCAAGCACCTGCCCCATTCTCACCTTTGCCCAGTGGCGAATTCTGTTATTTACCTTATGTAGATTGCCCCCAGCAGATCTTTGTGATGACTACCAGGGAACCAGCAGTTGGTTTGAGGGGAAAGGCAAAGGCCTGGACTTCCTTGCTTGAGCCTTGCTACTCCTCAGCCAAGTGTCTTTGAAATTATATTTAACTTGGCTGGTTCTCAGCTGCCTCTTACCTAGATCTCTCAGATCCCTTCTAGCCACAAAGTACTGACTCTGATTTCTTGAGTCACAAGGGAAGGTCATTTGATGTATGTGAGATGATCACAAACTGTTCTCACAGAACACTCTTCCGTCATAGGGGTCAAACCCCTGACTCATTAGTGACTGCTCCCCTTTCCCTTTCAGCCCACATTTTACACCTAGGGTATGCCCATCTCATGTCTGGGTTCACCCCCTGAGCACAGGCCTTTATATCTGTAGCACAGACAGCTGGAAGAGCCTCCTTTCTTCTCTCCCACCATGGTGTTCAGGGCTCCTTCTTTACTCCAGCCTACATGTCTGACTCATATTTCTAAATTGCAGCATTGATTTGGTTATTTCTCCTGATGGTTCTTCCCAAAGTTCTCTGTTACATTTTAGATTGGCTTCTAAGGCCTCAGTCTGACACCAGTATACCCTTCTAGTTGCCTCTCATCTTCTCCATTCAAAGTGATGTGTCCGATCTTCTCTGGTTATGGTCTTTTCTTACTTTCCTCAATGTCTTTGTTCATACATTACCTATTTATTTCTACCCAGATTGCCCTATAACCTTCCTGTAATCTCTGTTTATTAGCTTATTATAATCCCACCTGTTTGTCAAGGTTAAAATCAAATGCAGTGTCCTCTCTGAAGCCTTTTATATTTCCTCCAGAGAGAGGATCTCTCCAAGAGAGATCCTGGGGCAGGATCTCTCTTTCTCCCTCCCTCTCTCTAGACATTCTGCTATATTCTAGGGCAACTGGTGCACTTGTCTTTTCTCAGTAGATTTCATACCGCTGAGGGAGAGCACTTGAAGAACGGGACCCGTGCCTGGCACACATCAGTGCCTAATCAGAATTTAATGAATTGAGTTGGAGTATTACTGGTCAACCAGCAGTAGGGTCGGATGAAAAATGAAGCACAGTAAGTGCAATATTTAAGTGAGGCAGAGAAGATGTACATCAAGATATAGCCTAGTGTGTATGTGTTTGTGTAGGCTATGCACCGGTATGCACCCACACATACACAAACATGCACACGCATACTTTAAATCTTCATCTTTGTGGTTGGGAGAATTACAATGTGGCCTCACAAATTCCTGGCCACTGGTATACACCCACCTCCTCTCAGTTACTCATTCAAAAGCTATTGTAAGTGTTGCTGAGAAAGGATTCAAAGATGTAATTAAGGTCCCAAGGAGGGAGATTGTCCAGATGCATCTGTCCCTCACATGAGCCCTTTAAATCTGGATCTAGAGTTCAGAAACAGGAGATTGGAGATTCAAAGGGCGAGATGAGTCTGACATAAATAAGGGTTTCTCCTGCTGTTTTCAAAGGTGGAAGGAACCACATGGCAGACATGTGGTTGGCCAGTCGGAGCTGAGTGGCCGATGGCTGGCCACCAAGTAAGAATATGGGGACCTCAGTCCTGCAACTGCAAAGGATTTGGAAGCAGATTCTTCCCCCAGAGGCTCCAGAGGGGAATGCAGCCCACTTGACATACTGATTTTAGCCTTGGAAGATGCTGAACAGAGGACCCACTCACAACGTGCCAGAACTGCTGGCCCACAGAACTACGAGGTTATGAGTGGGGACTAGCTGCTAAGTTTATGGTGATTTGTTAGGCTGCAGTAGAAAATGAATTCAAAAATGTTGCTGATTCATGAGGTGTTCTGTATCTCTAAATTAATTTCCTACTTTGATCTCCTTTGTCATCTCCCACTCTGCATAGAACTCAAGTGAGGAGACCTCAGGCTAGCAGAGAGGAATTTAACACACTAACTAAACATCGTGGTGCAAATTCTTTGTACCTTTTGGAGAACAGGATTATTGCTTTCAGGAAATGACCCTGCTCATATAAATTCATGAAAAAATGTCCATAGCTACAGGACGTTCTCAAGCTGTCCAGAAGCTTGAGAGTGGGCATGGAGTCTTTCTAACGTTCTCTTCAGCACCTGTGATATTTGCATTAGTGGAAGAGTTCAAAGCGAAGCCCGGAGAAGCCCTGTCACGCCTCATGAACCCTGTACCTCCTCTGGGAGCCACCCTGAAGAGAGTGGCAGCATTTAACCTAATGGATTTACTCTCTCCAAGAATGAGTCACTGCGAATCTGATTTAATACATGATTCACTCAAGTTTCCAAAAGAATATTCTACAAGTGACTCAGAAGAAAAATAAGCATGAATTTATGGCATGAAACCATGAGAAGGAGGGTAACCAGAAGATGGCAAAGCTTGAAAAAAATGTAATTTGAATTGGCCAGCTATAAATTTTCTCAGTGAGGAATTAACTGGGAAAGTCCCTAAAGAAATCTTGTGTGGCTACCCTGTGAGGGCTCTCGGTTGCACTGACTCTGATTTTCAAAGAGCACATACACAGAGTAGACCAAGAGACCTATACCAGCAAGAATCATACCTGGAGCCAAAAATCCCTGGAGCCATGTTATGCAGAATTAAAAAAAAAAGATTTTCCAATATTTACATTCATAGTAAGGGATAGTTGTGTGGGCCCATTGTTTCAGGTGAATGTGTCCTGCTGGTGGATGGTCAAGAGAAAGTCAGGTCCATCAACTCCTACTTTGCTTCTGTCTTGTTGGTTTGTGAGGGGACATTTTAAAAGCAGAAGAGCGGGGCGCCTGGGTGGCTCAGTGGGTTAAAGCCTCTGCCTTTGGCTCAGGTCGTGATCTCAGGGTCCTGGGATCGAGCCCCGCATCGGGCTCTCCGCTCAGCGGGGAGCCTGCTTCCTCCTCTCTCTCTGCCTGCCTCTCTGCCTACCTGTGATCTCTGTCTGTCAAATAAATAAATAAAATCTTAAAAAAAAATAAAAAAATAAAAAAATAAAAGCAGGAGAAGAGCTAACTGATTCACATAAATTAAAGCCTTCTGACCCAGATGAAGCACATTCTAGCAGGTTCTTAAATGTGCAAGTGAGATGGAGAACCATAGCAGGTGATCTTTAGGAAAACTTGAAGAGCAAACTCAAGTCGAACAGAGATGAGCAGAGAACAGGGAACTTCATATGAGGAAGACAGAGCTCGCAATGTATAGTTGATGATAACTTGAAGTCAAGGCCAGGCAAGATCTTTTAGCAAGTGGCTCTGTGGTAGAAACAGCAGCAGATCCCATGATTGGAGCATTAGGGTTTCTGCATTAGTAAATACACTTAGACAATTGGTACCTGCTTGAGATAAATATATTTTTTTAAAGATTTTATTTATTTATTTGACAGACAGAGATCACAAGTAGGCAGAAGGCAGAGAGGCAGGCAGAGAGAGGAGGAAGCAGGCTCTCCGCCAAGCAGAGAGTCCGATGCAGGGATCGATCCCAGGACCCTGAGATCATGACCTGAGCCGAAGGCAGAGGCTTTAACCCACTGAGCCACCCAGGTGCCCCTTGAGATAAATATTTTAGATAAGGATTCACTTACCCTTTGTTCTAACTCCTTTAGGTTTCCATTTAAGTCTTTAATCTCTCTGGATTTTATTTACATTTATATATAGTATTTTATTTATATTTACTTATATATTTATTTATATGTATATAGATTTAAATATAGTATAAGCTCTAATGATCAAAATCACTGTATTCTTTTTTTTTAATTACTGTGTTCTAAACGGTCAGCCAGTTTTCTCAACACGAATTCTGAATAACATATCATTTCCCCCAATGACTTGAACGAGTAACAAAAACCAATAATGAACCATAGCTAACATTTGCCAGTTGCCTACTGTGTTTCGGGCACAGTCTTAACATGACTTATCTCATGCATTTCTCATAATAACCCTATAAGGGGGTACTATTATTATCATTCCCATGTTACTGGATCAATCCTCAGTGGGGAAATCGAGACCCAGAGTGGCTGAAAAACTTGTCCAGAGTCCATAGTTAGGGTGTTCAAATACAGACTTGGATAACCTGACTTGGAAATTATTTGATACACATGGGTTTGTTTCTATACTCTTCTGTACCCTTGTATTCATTCTTCTGCTGACCCTGCACTGTTTTAATAGGTAGCCATTCAAGTCACTCCCCAAATTTTTTTCTCTGCTGCTTTGTGGTTTAACCACAGCTCCTTCTTCCCATTCTTTAGTATGTTTTTTTTAAAATATCAAAGCCTTTTTCTTCTGGAAAAGGTAGCCAAATGATATCAGCCATGTTTTGTCTGGAAGGTCTCTCTCTTGACAAGGTAATGGGTTTTGCAGAGCCTTTTAGCAAGAAATGTATTCTGTGGCCGCTTTTGCTGGAGCCACTATCCTGTGAGAGAATAGAACCACACTGCTCTTAACCTGGTTGTGGAGATTGTACCCGTCCATACAACTCTGCAATGGCGGGAAGTTTTAAAGCGGCAGTGTCCAATATGGCAGCAACCAGCCACGTGGGGCTATTGGGCGCTTGAAATGCGTACTTGAAATTGAGCACTTGAGATGATATGGTTGAGAAACAGAATTTTTAATTTAATTGGAACTGATTTAGATCTCTTTTTTTTTTAATTAAAAAAAATTTTTTTTTTGACAGAGAAAGAGATCACAAGTAGGCAGAGAAGCCAGCAGAGAGAGAGGGAAGCAGGCTCCCTGCGAGCAGAGGGCCGGATGCAGGGCTCGATCCCAGAACCCTGGGATCATGACCTGAGCCAAAGGCAGAGGCTTAACCCACTGAGCCACCCAGGTGCCCCTGGAACTAATTTAGGTTTCAACAGCCACACTGCGGCCAGTGGCTACGGTATTGGAGAGCGCAGATTTGGTGATGAGAGAGTCAGGGAGGAGGGACTTTTCTCGGATGAGCCTCGCTTGCTGCTGGGGAAGCGAGTCTTCTATGTTTTGAGGCTCTCACGTCCAGGGGCTGCTATTTTTCCCCTCAGGCCCCTACTTGTTACTTAGCAGACCTTTATTTTTGCTGGTTTTCAGCTCTTCCCAGGCAGCACTGGATGGCCCAGAGGACAGACTAAGCATATGCTTGGGGCATCAGTAAAAGGAAGGTAACGAAAAGGGAAATAATTTGATATCCCAACAGTGACAACCATAGCAAATCATCTGGCAGAATTTGGACTTAGTTGCACTTTCTTACATTTCTTCCATGGCGAGGTGGTGTTTCTCTTTTTTAATTCTGTTTATGCACCATCAGCCCCCAAGATCTTTCCAACATCTGCCGCACCATTGCATGCGGACTTTTGTTCTTTTAAAGAAGAACTTGAACTGCTACAGTCCGAGGCCCCACCATCATCAGCCAGTGCCCCAAAGAGCAAGGCTTGTACCCTGGACTTCTGAGGGGGAGCGTGGCCTGCTCTGCTGTAGACAGAACTGGATTCAGATCTGTACTGGGAAAGCATGGTGTTGTGGTTAAAAAGCCAAGATGCTGGAGCCAAACAGCTCAGGTTTGGATCCTGACTCTTGTACATTAGCTGTGTGCTCTTGGACAAGTTGCTGAACCATGCCATGCCTCAGTCTCTCATCTGTAAAATGGGAATAATAATAGTACTCAGTGTCTTATTATGACGCTAGGCACTATTATTGCAATATGTTTATTAATTGTAATACGTTTATTAACTGTAATATGTTTATTAATACTATTATAGTACTCCGTAGGTGGTCAGGAGAAGTCATTAGGACAGTGTTTGGCATATCGTAAGTGCTCAGTCAGTTCTTTGCAAATTAAAATGAGCCCTTTGGTGTAGAACAGGATGCTCTGATTCAGTCACTGGGCCCATAACGGGCCACTCAAGTGTGGGTGTTCTTCAGTGTGTAGCAAAGGATCTCCCTGCAGTTGACACGTGATAAACCCCAAATAGAACATATGTATGTCTTTCAGAGAACTTCTACATTAATTTTCTTTAAAAAAAAAAAGACTTTATTAATTTATTAGAGAAAGAGAGAGAGTGTGCAGGCACGTGCATAAGCCAGAGTAGAGGGAGAAGCAGACTCCTCACTGAGCAGGGAGCCTGATGTGGGGCTTGATCCCAGGACCCTGGGACCATGACCTGAGCCAAAGACAGATGCTTAACCAACTGAGCCACCCAGGTGCCCTACATTTATTTTCTTACTTTAGCCTCATGACAACCTGCTGGGCTGAGCAGGAAGGTACTATCCTTGTTGGTGTGTCAGGAAAACGACAGATGACCCCATCCATCAGACAGACTCATTTGCTATATTTAACCGTGGGAGCCACCTGTTATTTTTAGAGCAAAATTCCATATGATATCAGAGTTGCTTCTTCCTCAGTGCAAAGGAGAACTGCCCAGAAAAACTCTCAGGTGCAGCTGACAGAGAGAAGACAAATACAACCAACACAGTCTGCTGTATTTGTATGCACAGGAAGAAGAGCTTTTTTTTTAATCCTCTGTGACTTGAATGTGGCCTGGTTTTTCCATTTTCTTTTCAGAAATACCCTGGGACTGTGTTTTCCCTAGGCCTACACCATAGGGGCCGACTCAGGGGGTGCAGAGGCACTCTGGGCCTTCTTGGGATGGCTTGTGAAATGGGGCCAAGCTCTGGGTTAACACGGAGTGAGCACAGGTGCCCACGTGCCTCCCAGGAGGGCTGTGACTGCGTGCTGTGGGCTCAGTGTGTGGTTTTGTCCTACAGATTCGTCGTTCATGCCGCAGCAGATGGTGGCCGTCGGGCTGGGCTCCATGGCTGTTGTGATTGTTCTCGCATTCCTCTCCTTCTCAGCCGTGTGGTATGTGAGACTGTCATTTTTGAGAAGTGAGTGGAATGGGGGAAGGATGGGGTCGGAGTCTTGAAGAACAGCTGGGCTTGAGGAGGGTCAGAGGGGCGGTGGGTGGAGGTGGTCAGGGGCTCCGCACTCGTCAGGTAAGAGGCTTGAGTAGCTCTGTGCCTCAGGGCGGGGAGGGGGTGCCCTTCTGGTGCAGAAAAGGAGCAGGGCCAGCGATGGCTGTGAGGGCTACTCACGGAGTGGTGGCTCGTCCCCCACGCTGCTTCCCATGAGGGTACAAGAGCTGCACGTACAGATGCACCAAGGGAAAACCCAAGTGTGTCATTGGACCCCTTTCCTCCTCCACGTCTAGATTGCAGACGGGTGCTACGTGCGGAGGAAGCAGTGCCGCTGGGGCAGGTGCTAGGACAACTTCTCAGGTGCCTGCCTACACAGAGGCCCTGTGGGGCTTCCATCCGGGTGTGTGTGGTTCTGCAACTTTTTCCATTCCCAGCTTGGCCCCATTTCTGGATTCAAGATGGCAAATATCTCTGTGGAACCCCCCAAGTGGAGGAAGCTCGGAAATCGCTGACGTCTTCTCTGCTCGCTACACAACCAGTTCTGTGTCTGTGAACTTGAGACCCTTGATAGACAATGTAGTATTGACCACAGGCTATGGGTCATGTGGGCTGGATGTCTGAGTGCTTCCCGAGAGTCAGCTCTTCTGGACGTTGAATGCAGGACAGTCTCTGCACCTTTATAGCATCCCTGGACTAATTTGGAATCCATCTTTTTACAACGAGCAGTGAGATGGACTTAAGTTTGGGCTAGAATTTGCCTTTATGAAGGAGGTCATTGAAAAGGATAGAGATCGTTGACAGAGGCAACCTGTCAAGCATTTCAGAAGCAACCCCTTTCCTACAATTAATTGACATACTAACAGAAAGTATGCTAACCTGGCCTCTCCAGCAAGTTCCCTGCGACGGCTGTGAGGCAGAAGAGCTTTGATACAGAACCATGGGTCTTACAGGTGTTCAAAAGTCATAAGTTATCATTCCAATAAAAATATTCTGTTAATTTCAGCCATTCTTCTCTTCCACACCAAAGTTTATAGCAGTCTTGCCTGACTTTTTTTTATTACTCTCTCTTGAAAATGCCCTGCGTCTTCCTTTAGATCGGGTGCTCGTGTAGTAACAGTGGGCTGAAACATTGTCAAGCCCATGGCCATCGTCCACGTGTTTACAGGGAAGGGGAAAGACTGTGCCTGATGGGACCTTCCCCTTGACCTCCAGCCTCAGTAACTATGACTGTTACTGAGCCATGACACTTGAATCATGTGCCACATGACATGAACTATGACACATTAGATATATGCGGTCTACACATTAGATAAAGCGGTCCAGGGCCCCGTTGACTTGCTGAATTTGCAGATGGAACACGTTAGATTGGACTTTTAAACCCTGAGTCAGTGTTCTTTAGCTTTCTTCCCTAACTGATGGTGTAACTCCAGGGCTCAGGAAGAAATGAATGGAGCAGAGGCATGTGACTTTCCTAAGCAGCAATGGTATTCTCCCTCTTCTCCCTCTTTTTTGAGGCCTGGAAGATAACAAGCACGGGAGAGACAGGCAGGGGACAGTTCTAGTATACAACCTCAGGGTACAGTGTATATGAATGCGGCCCTGAAATTGTGCAGGGTTGCAGTCCTGCAGAAGAGAGACAGTGCTCCTGATGGGGTGGGCTGCTGTGTTCTCACTCCGTTAGCTCACTGGGCGTTGGTGAGGGTCAGATCCAGGTGGTCTGGGCTGGTGGGCAGAGGAGGAAACCAGAGGAACAGTAGAAACAGGTGGAAACTGTCTGCGGAGCCGCTGTGCCCGGGGAGACCTGGCTCTAAGTAGATGCCCTCAGCTGGGAAGAGTCAGAGAGAGGGAAGCCGTATCCTGATGCTCGGGTGTTCAGGAACAGCCGGCAGCCCCAGCAGCTTTGGCAGTGTTCGGAATAATTGTCCTTTGTCCTCTGAGGTACTACCTTGGACTATAACCTAGACTCAACATTTATTTATTTATTTTTATTAATTTTTAAATTTTTTATTAACATATAATGTATTATTAGCCCTAGAGGTACAGGTCTGTGAATCGCCAGGTTTACACACTTCACAGCACTCACCATAGCACATACCCTCCCCAATGTCCATAACCCCCACCCCCCTCTCCCAAACCCCCTCCCCTCAGCAGCCCTCAGTTTGTTTTGTGAGATTAAGAGTCTCTTATGGTTTGTCTCCCTCCCGATCCCATCTTGTTTCATTTATTTTTTTCCTACCCTCCAAACCCCCCACGTTGCATCTCCACTTCCTTTTATCAGGGAGATCATATGATAGTTGTCTTTCTCCGATTGACTTATTTCGCTAAGCATAATACCCTCTAGTTCCATCCATGTTGTCGCAAATGGCAAGATTTCATTTCTTTTGATGACTGCATAGTATTCCATTGTGTATATATACCACATCTTCTTTATAGGATCAGCATTTAGAACCTTCCCTGCTCTCATCTTCAGTGGCTTACAGAGTAGAGCTCTCAAAAGACTACTATAAATAGCTTTCTACTTTTAATTTTTAAAGTATTTTATTTATTTATTTGACAGAGAGAGAGAGAGAGCACAAGTAGGCAGAGAGGCAGGCAGAGAGAGAGGAGGAAGCAGGCTCCCTGCTGAGCAGAGAGCCTGATGCAGGGCTCGATCTCAGGACCCTGAGATCATGACCTGAGCCAAAGGCAGAGGCTTTAACCCACTGAGCCACCCAGGCACCCCTCTGCTTTTAATTTTTATGTGCAGCTATTCAAGCTCATACTATTTTCACAGCCTTTGAATGAAATTTGGACTCATTACAAATTATTGTGGTTAGTGTAGGGTAAGGTCTCTGATGAGTGAGGATTTTCCTGAAAGCCTCCTCTATCCAAAAAGAGAATCTGAACTCCCATTATTGCTATTATTATTGTTGTTGTTGTTGTTTACTGGACCTGTAAACACCATATGTTTCTGCAGCCTCTTAATTTCCAGCTGTAGAATTAGCTGCCAAAGAAGTTCCTGTGGTCCCCAGGGGAGCTTAGCAAAATTGTCATTGAGAGGAAGAAATCCCACTTGCCTAGTAGCAAAAGCTTCTAGTTAAAATAACTGACTAAGTATTTAGTAAAATATTAGGTAAAATGTACTTCTGCATACAGTGCAGAAGTGTGGAACAGTTTATGGAAGAATACTAAAATAACAAAAACATGAACTTTTTCATTGCCTTTGAACATTTCCAAAGACAGCCTCGGGTTGCTCAGTAGTGTTGCTTAACAAAAGCAGGGCCTGAGCGTTGGCAAGAAGATGTACCATCTTTCCACAGTTCTGTTTTCTCATAAACGTGAGGTGAGGGCCGCCAGAAGTTCTCTAAATTCACCTGGTGGCTTTGTCACAAGACTGTTCATTTTTTCCCAAGCAGACTCATGGATAAGGTGGGGAGGGCATCTCAGGAGAGCAAAGGTGGGTCTTCCTGGGAGAACGCAGGGTCTGTTTGTGGAAGGACTGGCCGGGCAGCCCTCGGAGTTGGGTTTGAGGGCCTCTAAATAAGGTGAGGTCCAAGCAGGGGGTGGAGGAAGGGTCTCTCCCTTAGTTACCGTCTTGGGGACAGCATGTCCAGGTGAGCACTGAGGCCCAGCTGTGAGCTCCTTTCTAGATGAGAAATCAAAACTGAGGGTTGCCCCCCTAGGGAGCAGACTGTTCCCTGGCTGATCTGTGGGTGTGCACACCCGTAATCTTGATTTCTCTCCACTGGAGTTTTTGTTTATGCACATTTTTCCATTCCCTCCTCACAACAGTTGTGTATGGTGGGAAGGTCAGGGATTAACATTTCCCCCACTTTAGAATGGAGAAATGGGTTCAGACAATTATGTGACCTGAATTGTGTGGTTAGATTTTCCGACTGCAAGTCTGGTCCTCATTCCCGGGGTTGGACAGGCCTTGAGCTAACCTTTGAACAGCATTTTTGGTTTTGGGGAAAGTCAGGTCTGTGTGTGTGTGTGTGTGTGTATTTTAAACCATTGTCCTTAACTGCTGTAACATAGGGCTTTTTATATCTATCTTTTTTCACTATAAGGTATCGCACCCCCCCCATCACTTCTGGAAGGAAACACAAACCACCAGACAGATGGAGGTTAATTAGGGGAAACAGGTGAAAGTCTGTCTCTGACTCAAGTCGTAGCTGGGCACCTAACCAAGACCAGAGCAGACGTGATTATCTTACAATTCCACATTAGCTTGGAATCAAGTTAATATTTAAATTGATTTTAAAGGAAGTAAAAAAGAATTCTCAGTGCTCCCTTTTTATTGCTGATCTCACATTCAGATTTTCTAAACCGCCTATTTTTCCATTCTATGCATCTAAGAGAAAAACCAGTATCAGTAATAGTCGTCAATCAGCCAGTGTGTTGGGGCCTCTCGCCTGCCACAACCGTTGTGCTTGAGCTGAAGTACATGATTTGGGAGAGGAAAGAGGGTGTGGCTTTTTCTGCCCCCAGGTTTGTGTGCAGGTGATACACTGAAGCAAAAAAGTTAAAAAACAAACAAAGCAGTATGCTGATTGTTTGAGAGAGAGAGAAAAAGAATGAATGAATCATTTTGGTGATGAGTATGTATACATGTGTACCCATATCCGTACTTTCTGGGCACAACTCAGGGTTACCAAAATGGGGTCAACTACACATGTTGTTTTGTAGACTATTGCTTCTTTCCTTCCTGGGCGCATATATATATATATATATGTGTGTGTGTGTGTGTGTGTATATGTATATATATATATAGATAGACAGATAGATAGATAGATAGATATTTATTTATTTAATGTCGATAGTGACTACATTAAAAGTTTGTGCCATAGCTTATTTAACCAATACTCTTCTGCGCATGGTGCATTTACCATGTTTCCAAACCTTATACAGTTCGTATAATTGTATGTAATTATCATTTAGGCTACATTCCTAGGAGTGAAATTGAAACTGATAGATATTTTGTGTTTACTACATATCGTCAGAGGAATCTCAATGAAAAGTTTATACCAGTTGACATTCTCACCAACCGAAAGCCTCAACACCGCTGGGCACTGTTGATGTATTTCAGTTTGATTAATCTGATGGCAGAAAAATGATGACTTGGTGGTGTTTTACTTGCATTTTGCATGTGGATTGGTCATTTGTAATTCTGTCTTGGTGAATTGCCTTTTTTTCTCAAGTACCGGGCTTGTCTTTTATTGATATGAAAAGCCTTTTGTATCATAATAATTTTTTTCCCTGGCTATCATATATTTTGTAAACAAATTTTCTAGTTTATCATCTCCCTTTTGACCTTGTTTATGTCAAGCATTACCACACATCTCCCTTTTGACCTTGTTTATGTCAAGCATTACCACACACCAAAGCATGCCTTTGGTGCCATGCTTAGAGGGACCTTCCAATCTCAAGGTAATAAATCTAATTCAGCAGTTTAATGGAAAAAAAACATTTAAATTTTTAATCCATCTGAAATTTATTTTAGTATAAGGAATGAGGTGGGGGGTGGATCTTTTTTTATTATTAAGTTGCTAAATGGTTTAGCCATTTGTCCTATTAATATTCATTGACTTTTCCCTCAGTGATTTGAATTATATACTGAATCATAGAACATTCCCCTTTGTTCTGCTGATCTATTTCTGTGCCAATACCACCTGCTAGAACTTTTTTTTAAGATTTTATTTATTTATTTGACAGACAAAGATCACAAGTAGGCAGAGAGGCAGGCAGAGAGGGGGAGGGGGAAGCAGGCTCCCCACTGAGCAGAGAGCCCCATGCAGGACTCGATCCCAGAACCCTGAGATCATGACCTGAGCTGAAGGCAGAGGCTCTAACCCACTGAGCCATCCAGGCGCCCCCAACCTGCTAGAACTTTTAAATAGGGCTTTTTTCATACCAGATAAAAGTAAGTTACAACTCTTTCTGTGAATTCTCAGATTATTCTCAGCTTTTATTATGTATTTATTCATGGATACATCTTTATTGTACATAAACTAAAGAATTATTTGGTCAGTTTCTCCCCCTTCAAATCTTTACATTTTTTGAGGGGGAGAGAGATGTGTTAAATGGAGAATGCTCCCATCCCACAACATAGTATATATCTCCATTTAATTTTTGTATATCCCTCTCTAGAGTATTCTAGTTTTTTAACTTACAAGGTAGTTTATGCTTATTTTTATGTATGTCTAGGTATTTTATATTTTGTTATCCTGGACTCTTGTGTCATTACCTCAGCTCCTGCCCCTTTAAGTGCATCCCACCCACTCTCACTGCTGGCATTACTGGAGGTCTCTTGCCCTGGAAGTCTGTCCTTTTTCAGGAAAAGTCACATCAAGGTGGTTCCTCCAATATGATTACTTTCCCAGGTGACTGCTGGATTTGTGGAAACTCACAGATCCTTGCCATGCCAAATGGAGGACTGTATGCTCTCACAGCTGACTCCAGCCACAGACCAGTTTTCTTCCTCATTTGACCCCGTGTCCTCCCATTAGTGAACGTGTAGCTCGCTCCCAGGGTGGTGTCCACTTTTCTGTCCTGCTCTCTGGCCTGACAGCCTCAGCTTCTTGACCCTTGAGTTTCTTATCCTTGGAATCAGTTACCAGGCCAGTGTGTCTTCCAAAGCTTTAGGGTACGCAAATCAGATTCTCTGAATGTGGGGCTCCCTTGAACTTTCTCTTTTCAGGCTTTCCCCGAGGAAGGTCCCTTTCCCCCCTGCCACTATGGTGGGGGGATAGAAAATGCTCAGCACACCAGTGGCTTTCTCCAAAGAACTCCTTTATTTTGACCTTTTCCATTTAAATCACTTTATATCCTGGTTATTGGGCTAAGGGTCGCAAGACTGTGGAAAAATGGATATGGGAAAATTTTAGAATATGGAAGTACCTGCAACCTATTATTTTCAGGGTTTTGGAACTTTGGTCAAAACAAAAAGAACAGTTAGGGGTCAACGGCTATGAAAATATAGCTCACAGAAAAAGAAATGCAAATGGCCCTTAAATATTTAAAAAAAAAAAAGATGCTCAACCTCACTTTTTTAAAGATTTTATTTATTTATTCAACAGAGAGAGAGAGATCACAAGTAGGGAGAGAGGCAGGCAGATAGAGAGGAGGACCAGGCTCCCCGCTAAGCAGAGAGCCCGGTGCGGGTCTTGATCCCAGGACCCTGAGATCATGACCTGAGCCAAAGGCAGAGGTTTAACCCACTGAGCCACGCAGGCACCCCAGTTCAACCTCTCTTTTAAGAAAATTGCAAGTTAGCAAGATATCTTTTCTCACCTATCAATCTGAGGGAAATCCAAAATTTTAACAACACACTCTTTTGAGGCTGTGGGAAAGCAGGCACTCAAACACTGTTAGTGAGGGTACAGGATGGTATGACCTCTGTGGAAAGGAGGAGAACCTGACAACACTTACATTGCCTTTGTCCAGGTGCCTTTGTCCCACAACCCCATCAGTCCCACTTCCTATGGGCTTACCTGCACACTTTCAGAATGACACAGGCACAGAGTTATTCACTATGACATTGTTTATCATTGCAAAAGCTGAGAAACAACCCCCATGTCTCTCAGGAGGAAACCAGTTAAATGAACTATGATACTTCCTCATAACACAGTGGAATACCATGCAGTCCTGAAAAAGGTATGAAGAAGAACACTGTGCACTGACATGGAGAGGTTTCTGAGATGTTTTGTGTATATGGTATTCTAGCTTATGCGTAAGACAGAGGGTGAATGAAAATATGTATTCAGTCTTATAAAGAAACACTGGAATAATAATGAATTAGTGCAAATGGTTTCAAATAGGGCAACGGAGAATGGGGTGGGGTGGACAGGGCGAAGGGGAGTCTTTTGAGTGTTTATCTTCTCATTTTGTTTTGGTTTTAAAAATGTGAGTATATTACTACTCAACAACATAAAAATAAAGTTTCATAAGAAAAAGTATTCTTTTTCATTTCTAGTTACACATTTGTCAAATCAAAACCTGACAAAGACAGGTTATGACTGTGGCTTTCTTCTCAACCTAATCCAAGACACTGCAGATTTGGGTAGGATTGGTTTAACTTCTTATTCCAAAATTGGTAGAGCATCTTGTGCTGTCTTTTACAATTTCTGAAAATTCTACGCGGGAGTAGAAGTGCCCGTGTTACATCCGTGGGATCAAATCTAGCACCAAGTTTCTCTTTCTTCTGAACTGGGTCAGTGGGTGGATGGTCTCACTCTCCTGTGTGGGGTCCCTGTTCCGCCCCCACTGACACACCTGTAGATCTTGGCTCCTTTCCATGGCTTCCACTCAGAGTCTCACTGAGGACTGCAGATGTTTAAAGATGTTTAGAGAGTGGGATCACTTTCCAGTTGGTGACATAACCAACCACCAGGAAGCTGGTGGTTAACAACCACATACATTTATTAGTTTATAGTTCCCCAAGTCTGTCGTGAGTCTCTCTGAGCTGGTAGCATATGGGCAGTACTGTGATGCTTCTGCAAGCTCTTGGAAGAATATATTTCTTTGCCTTTTCCAGCTCCTAGAGGCTGCCCACATTCTGTAGCTGTGGGCTTTCCTTCATCTTCAAAGCCGACCGTGTGGCATCCTCACATCGCTCTCTGACTCTGGCTGTGCACCCTGTCTTTCACTTGTAAGGATGCTTGTGATTACCTTGGGCCTTCCTGGAAAATCCAGGATAATCTCCCTACCTCAAGTTTTGTAATCACATCTAGAATGTTTCCTTTGCTGTGGAAGAGAACATAGCTATAGCTTCTGGTGCATGGACATCTTTGGTGACCCTTATTCTGCCCACTACGGAGAGTATTATATTTTAGATATGCAAATTACAAATGGATTATTAGTTATCCTTGTTCGTCAAGGTTCTCTTCCCTTCCCATCTTCGTTCTTTATCAGACTTCCTAAATTTCTGAAATACAGAACAATATAGCTATGTCCTTTTTTTTTTTTAATCTATGCTGTAAGCATCCACCTTTACCCAAATAGTTTACCAAAGTTTTTTTGTTGTTGTTGTTGCTGTTACCAAAGTATTATTTTATTTCCTTTTTAAGATTTATTTATTTATTTTAGAGACACCATGTCGGGGGAGGGGCAAAGGGGCAGGGAGAGAGCGAATCCTCAAGCAGACTCCCTGCTGAGCATGGAACCCAATGTGTAGCTCGATCTCACGACCCTGAGATCATGACTGGAGCCAAAATCAAGAGTTGGCTTAACCGACCGAGCCATCCGAGTGCCTCACCAAGGTATTATTTTAAACAAAAATATTTTCCTCCATAATTCTGTTACCAGCCATTAACTTCAACTTTATGTATATTTGGCCTTCTGAAAATTTCACAAATCTTATTGAGTGTATTTTTCCTTGTTGCACAGTTGTGATGGAGTGATTTTTCTTAAAAGTTTTTTGGGAATCTCTGGGCATGTGATTTTGGGGGACAACCAGAAACTAGAAAATGAACTATCTGTAAGAGAAGTATAGCAAACACTCCATATGCTTGTAGCCATGTATTAGTCTTCTATTTGCTAGGCAACAAATGACCACAAATGTAGGGGCTTCAAACAGTCCACGTTTATCCTGCCACACTTTCTATGGGTCAGGATCCGGGTATAGTCTAGTTGGATTCTCTGCTCAGGGTACGACAAGTCTGCAGTCAAGGTGCATTTTCATCTGGAGGTTCGACTGAGGAAAATTTCTCTTCCATGCTTGTTTAGATGGTTGGCAGTGTTCATTTCCTTGTGGTTGTATGGTAGAGGGTCCCAACATTTTGCTGGCTCATGGCTGGTGGCTCAGGTCCTAGATGCCACCTACAGTTCCTACTGCCGTCGTCTGCCTCGTGGGCTTCCTGAACACAACTGCCTGATTCTCCAAGCCAGCAAGGACAATCTAGGACGGCTGGAAGGACAGAGTCCCTCTTTGAAAGGGCTTTCATCTAAGTCGGGCCCACCCGGGACAATCTCTCTCCCTTTTAACTATCTAAAAATCAACTAGTTGGGAAACTTAATTACATCTGCAAAATCCTTTCATCTTCGCTCTATTATGTTGTTAGAAGGAAGTCCCATCAGGAGGATGAGGCCAGGAGGGGAAGGAGGGTGGGCGTGCGGGTGGGGTTGGGGGAGGGGAAGGTTATATAGGCTGTGGACACTAGGGGGCAGGGATTGCGGGCCATCTTAGAATTCTGCCTACCACAAGTTGCTAAAGAAAAAAAAAACTCAATTGTGAACTTTAAACTTCACCACAGTATTTACTGGGTCCTTCTGATGGGGCTATTTTGTTTTTATAACAAAACCCTAGGGTGGGACTCCTGGATGGCTCAGTTGCTCAAGCCGCTGCCTTCGGCTCAGGTCATGATCCCAAGGTCCTAGGGTGGAGTCCCTCAGCAGGAAGCCTGTTTCTCTCCCTGCCTCTGCCTGCCACTCTGCCTGCTTGTGCTCTCTCTCTCTCTCTCTCTCTCTCTCTGAGAAATAAATAAATAAATAAAATCTTAAAAAAAAAAAAAAAAAACCGAGGATAAAATTTTGTTCTCTCTAGGGAGAGGTGCCAGGGCCACTGGGAGTAAATATGACCAACAACCCAGAGATTTTAGAAAGGCAGCTGGGTCTGTAAGCCTGCTTTCTCATTTTTTTTTTTTTAATTTTCAGCATAACAGTATTCCTTGTTTTTGCACCACACCCAGTGCTCCATGCAATCCGTGCCCTCTCTAATACCCACCACCTGGTTCCCCCAACCTCCCACCCACCCCCCCACCACTTCAAACCCCTGCTTTCTCATTTTTGACTGAATGACATTCACTTGAGTGAGGCACTGAGCTTTGGGGGAGGGAAAAGGTACCATTTCCCCGGGTGCATAGGCCTGTGTCCTATATCCTAGCCTTTGGGTTAGCAGGATTCGAGGTTTGTGAACTTAGCCTGAAAATGTCTATCTCTGCCAAGCTTGAGAGAGGTAGTGTGTGGCCCTGGAGGGTTAGCTCTCTCCTATAGTCCCTGGAGGTGGCCATCCTGAGACTTGGTGGGCTGGACAGGGTAAGGCAACATTGACCAGACTCAGGGCTTCCAGAGGGTGGAGAGAGCTCCCTGGATCAGAGCTGGAGAGCACAAAGGTCATCCCCAGCCCCCAGGACCCTCCCTGGCCAAGGACTTGGTAGTAGGTGCATATAGCTGAGGGGAAAGCAGTCACAACTCTCAGCCACCAGCTGTGACTTACAGTGAAGAGTGGACCCAAGAATTTAAAAGAGGCCTGAGTTCCAAGAGCTAAGGGAACTTGGCATTTTGCGGGGGGTGATCGCTGTGGCTTGGGGTCTCACAGAGATGAGCACCAGGTGAATCCAGGGCCCTGGTGGTTTGAGGGGCTCTGCTGTGCTGGTGATGGCCAGGGACACGGGAGGATCTCCAACATGCTGCCTTCTAGTTAAGAAAGGGCAATGCCCAGGACAGGGGCATTGTTATCACAGAGCCTAGGAAGGGGCAGTGGCTGGGCAGTGCAAGTCCTGAGCTGAACAAGGAAGGCTATGTCCCGGTCCTGGGCCAGAGGATGTAACTGTCCACAGTGTGCATAGGAGATGGCACACGGGGCTGTCAGGCTCCAAGAATCCAGCCTGTCTCCAGCTTGTGGCCAAGAGTGCAAAGCAGCTGAGTCTGACTTGGCCGCCTGTGATCTGCGTTCACCAACATTCTTACTGGATTTCTCCTGGAAAATGAATGCATAGCCATCTGGTCTGACTCTCAGTCTGAGTTTGGTGCATCTGAAACAATTTGCTGGATTAAATGGGGACTGAAGGAACTCCACAAAGGCAAAAGGACCAGCCCCCAGGCTGATCTCACAAGACTACCTCTCCATCTCCAGCTGTAACACACCTCTGGTGTCAGTGGCTTTCCTCTCTTTCCCCTCATTTCTGCAGCCCTGTCTCTGGCTTCCTCTCCCTCTACCTGCAGGCTGCTGCTGCTGACCCTCATGGAGAGGCCACTCGGGTGGGGCTGGAGTTAGGTGCTGAGCTGGAACCCATAGTGGAGAGACAGCTGGGAAAGCCGGTGAGCCTCAGTGAGTGTCAACCATAGACAGATCAGGACTTATAACTGAAATCAAAGGAAGTGACCCATTTCTGGAGGGAAACAGGCAGTCTGCCTTCCTGAAAGGATGCACGAAACCGAATAGCCTTGTGGAGTTGACGGACAGCTTTGGGGGGGTGGCCTGGAGTTGGTCTGTATTGATCGCACCGCACACTTAGCTTTCTAAGGTTGACCGGACAGCTCACCGTCCTCGACCTCTGCCTGCAGGTGGATTGCCACCTGGCCCCTCATTCCCCGGTTTCCCAAGAACACAGGATTCATAGAACCTCTCAGCTGCCACTGCAAGTTAGCCTGCATTTTAGGAAACTGACGAAGTTTCCAAATGGACTTTTCTTGCTGTAGGACTTCTGCTTGGCATGATTGCTCGCTTGGCCAACCACCATACTGCCTGCTGATAAACCAGAAGTAAAAGAGGGTGTTTGAACTGAGCAACAGGAAAAAGAACTTATTTTGAGCAGATACTTTCTGAGTGAAATGAAAGCCCGACACCCAAGTCTGAAGCGGAGGGTGACCAGCTATACTCACATGCACGCGTTTCAGCAGGGAGCCTCCAACACTCTCTGAGCTCGGGGAATTCCCATCTAATCCCGAGGAGGCTCCTTGGGAACACCACTCGGAGGGTGGTGATAGGTCATTAGAGTTGTTTACATCTATTTTTGTAGGGTTTAGAGTGAATGCTTATAGCGAAAGGAAACTTTTTTTTTTAAACCATAACACAAAGGGATGAGGTTTGATGCATAGTGAAAGAAACCATAGCTTAAGCTAGTCTGTCTTACTATATTTTTGGAAATGCTCCAAATAGGCCACATACTCTAAGATTCTAAGTGTATAGAAGATGATGGTGATGATGACTCCCAGGAATAAACTTATTGAATCACCACAGGTTTTTGTTTGTTTGTTTGTTTGGTTGCTTGATTTTTAACTGCTGATTTTCCAAATGTCATTGTCCGATTGGTTTGGAGTGTTCTGGGCCCACCCGTGAGCCCACCTTTACAGCCTGTGAGACATTCGGAGCTGTGTGTTATTGGCAGTCCTCCCTGCTGAGTATAAAGCTTGGGGGGCCATTTCAAATTACTAGTGAAGGATGGATTATTAGGGAAGGTTGGGAATAAATGTCTAATCATTTGGGCAAAACTTGTTTGCAATAAGCATGGTTAATAAAAGAGTGAAGAGGCCTACTATGTGAAAGTCTTATCCATCAATAAGAAAAACTGTAAGCTCTTCCCGCAAGGGGAAAAATGATCAGACAGTGCCCAACAAGTCTGCCGATGTTTTTCTCTGAAAGTCATACCTGTATTTTAGTTTTTCCTGCACTACCGAAAATGGAGCAACCCATGAAGAACCTGAGAACATTGGAGTTGGGAGCTGGGTGACCATCAGACAGCTGACCAGTGTTTTCCCTATCTAAAGGTGAGGTGTGATTGTCATCCTGGCTCACACAGTGTGTGTCTTCAACCTCTCTATTCCCAGATATTATTATTATTATTTTGCCTACCACTAGTCTTCCCTAATTGATGGCTTTCAATTGATCATATCTCTCTGAGTCCTATTTCTTCAACCCAAAGGAGGGCTTAATGTGTGTCCCCCATATGGAGTGTGCCTGGGAAGCTTCCCCTTAGAGTTTCAAAGGAATGAGACTGGAAGTGTAAAATTCAGTCCCATCTGTTGTTAATTTATCATTCATTCTCAGCAAATTGGATGTTAGCCCAACTGAAACAAACTGATTTTTTTTCCCCTTTCATTTTGACCCTGAATTTCCCCTGTGATTGAGAGATCAATCCAACCTTCATTTCACAACACCCAGCGGATATCTGACTGAGTGCCACCCGGGATGGAGTTCCTACACTACACAGTGGGTCAGAGTGACAAGCAGAATGATGGGGAGCAAAGCAGGAGGCCAGCAAGTCCATTACTTGGGTGGATTTGGGGCTGGACCTTGGAGGATTGGGAGGGTTTCGTCAGGCAGAGAAGACCAGGGGGGAAAATTCCAGTAACGGGGGCAGGGGTATAAGAATGTGAACAGAGTCATGAAATTTCAGTAAGAGAGATGTTAAAGATCACAAAGGAGGAACTAGAGAGGAAAGTCCAATGTAAGGGAGACATTATGAAAGAAAACATGGAGGAGGTAATGGAGCACTGGACTGGCTGGTGTTGGAGGGTGCAAGGAGGTGGGTAGAGGAAGGGGAAGGTTTGCTTATTAAGCCTTTCAAAATAACATTTAGAAAGAAGAAAGAATCAGCTAGACAAATTGTGACTTTCATGTGACTTTTCCCCAAAAGCAAACCAGATGTTTATGGTTTTCCCCAAAACAAATCAGATTAGTCACTTGTGGTGCAATTAGTGTTTAAAAGAGTCTTTAGAATTTCCCTTTGGGAGTTGCCTTCAGAATGTGTTAATGACCTATCGCAGAGCATCAACTAGTTTTGCTACCTTATAATTTTCTCCGTCCCTGTGTGCCTCCATATAGGATGAAAACGTCCTATATGCATATAAGATAGAGATCATTAAAACTTAACCAGGTGCGCATTCCTTTTATAAATTGGAGAATGTGGCAAATGGCTTTACCTATTTCCAAAAATCAGATACAGTCTAAAAAGGATTTCACTTGTGCATTCAGAATACCAAAAACAACGTGCTGTGGGCTCTGATGGCAAGCCCCGAAGAGAGACTCCAACAGTATTTTGAGCAACCATGCACTGGAGTCAGTGTTGGCCTCCGCACTGTAAACGCAGGGACCGTGTTGTAGGATTATATATATTCTGTGGAATTTTTGTCACCGTGAATAGACAAGTCGTTGTGTGACAGTTTATGGTTCACAGTGACCTACAGTGCAGTCAGTCATAATCAGAACTCTCTTGCTAAATCACCCGTGAAGACGGACAAAACTGGGGATGGAAGGGGATTTCCTAGCAGCATCAAAGACGCAGACTGACAACCTCATGGCGGAATCAGCTCATTGCACCCTCTGGCTTTGTTTCACAAACACAGAGCCGTTGTGCAAAGGGAAGAGAGACCTTCCCATGAATTGAACCAGGAAATAGGCAGCCATGCATGCTTCTCTATATACTGATTCCACTGTGGAGGGCAGGCAGAACCGCCCCCTCCTCTACCACATCCCTGGGCAGTATTCTAGATTTAGAAAGAACATAAAGCTTAGAAAGAGCTGAGCAGTATGCTAGGAAGGAACAGGCTACAAGGACGCAGGTGTGATTCCTCAGTAAACTGCCCAAGGTGGTACATGTATGTGTGTGTGTGTGTGTGTGTGTGTGTGTGTGTGTGTGTGTTGCATGTGAACATATATATATGGGGGGTGTGTGTATGTATGGTGTGTTGCATGTGTGCATATGTTGGGGGGATGTGTGTGTGAAGGGCACTGGAAGAATCCTGGTAGGAGTGATGGTAGGAACTGCCGCTGGTCATACTTCCTCCCTTTTTCTTCAGAGGTCAGTAGAGTCAGGAGAAAAAATTATATCAGCTCTAGAAACTATATTTTTTGCTGTTTGTCTTTTTTCTTTGTTCATTTTGTTTCTTAAATTCCACTTATGAGTGAAATCTTGTGGTATTTGTCTTTTTCTGACTTATTTTGCTTAGCAGAATACCCTATAGCTCCAGCCATGTCATTGCAAATGGCAAGAGTTCATTCCTTTTTTAGGGCTGAGTAATATTCCATGTAGAAATATCCTACATCTTCTTTATCCATTCATCTATGGGTAAACACTCGGGCTACTTCCATATCTTGACTGTTGTAAATAATATCACTATAAACATGGGGTTATATGTATCTTTTCGAATTATTATTTTTGTTTTATTTCTTTTGATGAACCTACTTTTTTTTTTTTTAACTTGGAAGGAGGGATGATTTATTCTTAATTGCCCAACTCTTTTTGTTAGAGTAGCAGCAGATTGCCTGTCATCTGTATTACACATATTTTCCTACATTATTCCTTTGTCTTTCAGCTTTATTTATAAGCTTTTGTTTGTTTGGCTATTGGAAAGTTCTCGTTGTTCACAGTCGAGGTTATCAATCTTTTGTGATTGCCGGTTTTCATGATGTGCTCAGAAAGACCTTCCACCCAAGATTATAGAAGTACTTGTAGAGTCTTTAAAAAAAAAAAAAAAAAAAAAAGGAAGAAGAAGAAGTACTTGTAGAGTCTTTCTTCTAGGTCTTACATAATTTTAGTTTTTACTTTAAACTATTTGTTGTATTTGGAATTTACTCTGAGTAATGAGTGAAATAAGAGCCTACATTTTATTTAAAATATTTCTCACCAAACCTGTGTTTATCTCTCCTGCTATTCATTGCAGTGATAATAGCACAATTATTTATGTGTTTATCTTTTCCCAATCACAGATTTGAAATATCACCTTTTTACTCTGCAGTTGGGACACTTTTTAAAATGCTCCCTCCCACAAATATAATGTTGGGATTTTGACCAGAAATAAAATGATTTCCTGGATTATTTTGAAAGAATTTATGTTTTTACAACCATACTGAAGATTTATTCATAGCATATACCTTTTCACTTAGTTACCTATTATTTTATATTTCTTGGGAACTTTCTGCTTTTTCATATAATTCAAATTTATTTGTGTGATTTCATGTTTTTGTATTTTTACAAATGGATTGATTTGGGGTTATATTTTAATGCACTGTGAAAGTTGTGATTTTTGAATGTTAATATATCATGAGAACTTTTTGGACTTTTCAATAATTATCTGCTGAATCTTAGACTTTGTATTATCTGTAAATAATGATAATTTGTCTTCTTTATTCCAACATTTAAACCTCTTATTTTGTTCACTTGTCTAATTGGAGTATCTATCACATAAGAACAATGTCGTAGACATTATCACCAAGGATGATATTGGCTTTTGGTTTAAGATATGTCTTGAGAGTGCCTGGTTGGCTCAGTTGGTTGAGCAACTGCCTTCGGCTCAGGTCATGATCCTGGAGTCCCAGGGTTGAGTCCTGCATCAGGGTTCCTACTCAGTAGGGGGTCTGCTTCTCCCTCTGACCTTCCCCTTCTCATGCTTGCTCTCTCTCATTCTCTCTCTCAAATAAATAAATAAATAAAATCTTAAAAAAATATATGCCTTAATAGGCATGCCTGGGTGGGTCAGTCGGTTAAGCGTCTCCCTTCAGCTCGGGTCATGATTTCAGGATCCTTGGATCGAGCCCCATATTGGGCTCCCTGCTTAGCAGAGAGTCTGCTTCTCCCTCTGCCTGCCTCTCCCTCTACTTGTGCTCTATCTGGCAAATAAATAAATAAATAAATAAAGTCTTAAAAAAAAAGAGAGAGAGAGGTGCCTGGGTGGCTCAGTCCTTTAAGCTGCTGCCTGCCTTTGGCTCAGGTCATGACTGCAGGGTCCTGGGATCAAGCCTCACATCAGGCTGCCTGCTCAACGGAGAGCCTGCTTCTCCCTCTCCCTCTGCCTGCTGCTCTGCCTACTTGTACTCTCTATCTTTGTGTCAAAAAAAAAAAAAAAAGATATGCCTTGCTATTAAGGAAGTCTTTCACTGAATCCCATTTCACAAAGAGCATTTATCAGGAGTGGACACTAAATGTTAAGAATTGTTGATATCTACCATAGGATCATATGCTTTCCCCCTCTTTGGTCAATATTAACTTAGATTTCCTAATATTTAGCTACCTTTGCATGATTGGAATACACACTCATAGTCATGGTGTATTGCTGTTTAAATCTATTCCTAGATTCTATTTGTTAATACTTTATTTAGAACCTTTTATTTTTTTTAAATTTTTAAAGATTTATTTATCCATTTGAGAGACAGAATGAGAGAGTACGAGCAGATGGGGCAGAGGGAGAGGCAGAGAGAATCCGAAGCAGACTGCACTGAGCATGAAGCCCCCATGCTGGACCCGATCCTACAACCCCGAGATCACAACCTGAGCCGAAACCAAGAGTTGGACGCTTAATCAATGGTGTCACCCAGGCACCCCTAGAACCTTTTAAAAATCAATTTTGATATCTCTAGTTTTGTCTTGTGAAGTATATTGGTATTTGTTCATTGGCAGGAATTCCTTCTTTCTTTAACCTAGAACATTTTAAGTAACCTAGGAATCTCTTTCCATCTAGTTTTCCAATTATGTCAGCCTGGATTATTCCATTTTCTCTGTGATTGTGAAGTAGCCTTTGCCCCTAGACATTGCCCCAGTGTGAAAGGAAACCATGAAGAAACAGTGTGCTTGGCCGCACAGTCCCTCTTGCAACACCACATACCTTAGCAATCATTGGTGGACCAATGGGCTCTATGGGGGAGTGTTTCTTATTCTTCCAGAAGCTTGTCCATGCCTCCAGAACTCATACTGGTGGGAACCTTTGGAATTTCCTTCACTTGAGACCTGCAACACTGCATTGAGTCATGAGCTGAGACTGGTGTTGGGTCATGGGATTCTCAATTTGTTCCACATGGAACCTATCTGACTGTATTCTTCAGAGGGAGCTGATATGCTGATGGGAGATGGTTATGTTTCCAAGGGACTCTAGAAAATTTAAAAATAAACCAATAGCTTGTACTCTGTTTACTTAGTGTATTTTTAGTTTTTCGCTGGAGAGAGGGCACTAGAGTAGCTAAGAGACAGGAGAGCTACTTCAAAAGGAGAGTGGTCCCAGCTGAGGGACCAGAATCAAGAATTAAGATTCAGAATAGTGCATCTCTAAGTGATACCATGTGTCCTTTATTCAGGCCAGAACATTTCAGCTATTTCTGTATGATCTTTGCATATCAGAAAATGACAGGGACACTTCTAAATCTCTTAGTTTATAAACATAATATGACTAGAGGAATGATGGTAATCATTTGAATGCTTACCCTATGCTGGGCAGGGAGCTAAGCCCTTTGTAAACAAATTATGTTGTAGGTGTCTAACTGTCTTCATCATCATCAACATCATCCCTATTTTAAAGATGACAAAACTGAGATTTAGACTGGTTAAATCATTATCCAGGGTCACCTAAGTACCTAGCAGAGCTGGGATTCCAACCAAGGGCCTTGTACTCTCAATCTTGAGCTAAGAAATTATTTTAAATACAAAGTTCTGTAAGTGCGGACATTTGTCTCATCTGAGAGGAGTTTCTGTATGATAAACTCCACTTCCTGGTTCCTAGCTAAGGGATCACAAAAAAACGACCCCTAGGAATAAAAATCAAACACTGGCAAATACTTCTTTTCGCTTCTGAAATGTCAAGGTGACACCCTAGTGTTCTCTTTTCCAAATGTGAATACAATTCATTTTGTTTCCCAGTAAATATCTTTTTAGTTTTGCAAACTTCGACCTTAGGGTGGGTGTGAGTATGTGTTTGTTTTAGGTGCTCGTATGTCAAAACAGTTTGTAGTACAGTTAATTTTTAAATTCCTCTTGGCCGTTGGTTTAAACAGCATTCCAGCCACTGGAGAGTAGACAAAGAAATGAGGTCACCTCCTAGGAAACTCCTAAATGAACGACTCTTTTCTTGCTCTTAGTAATTAAATTCTCACATTCAACTTCATCTCAGGAGTAGCTTCTCTTTCATTTCCTGTGATATTTTAACCTATTTTTCCCCGCTGAACAGTGGCCAAAACACTCCATATGCAAACACTCTTGTGCCTTTCTGAGTCTTGCTTATGTTAAAAATACTCTGGTAAGCACCTCAATTCAAGGTACCCCTAGCATTCTCCTTGAAGGACATCCCAAATGAAGCGGGGTGCAGAGAATACGTCCTGTCACACGAAGGGGTGTTGGTTGCCTGTCTCTAATATTTTTTCACTCTGGACCTTGCCAAGGCTCACATGTATAGTTTCAGAAAACAGCATTGCATTGTTGGCTGATTTGGAAGCTCCAGATCTGTGGCTGATAATCTTTTTTTTTTTTCTTTTAACATCTTAATTTAATTTTATTTTTTTCATGTTCCAAGATTCATTGTTTATGCACCACACCCAGTGCTCCATCTAATACATACCCTCCTGAATACCCATCACCAGGCTCACCCATTTTCCCCACTCCCCAATAACCCTCAGTTTTTTCTCAGAATCCACAGTCTCTCACCTTTCGTCTCCCCCTCCAATTTCCCCCAACTCACTTTTCCTCTCCTCCTCCTAATGTCCTCCGTGTTATTCCTTATGATCCACAAGTAAGTGAAACCATATGATAATTGACTCTCTCTGCTTGACTTATTTCACTCAGCATAATCTCCTCCGGTCCTGTCCATGTTGATACAAAAGTCGGTATTCATCCTTTCTGAGGCCAAGTAACATTCCATTGTATATATGGACCACATCTTCTTTACTCATTCATCTGTTGAAGAGCATCTTGGCTCTTTCCACACAGTCTTTGCTATAACCTGAAATCAGCTGAGAAGCTTTAAAAAATACTCATGCTTAGGGGCACCTGGGTGGCTCAGTCGGTGAAGCGCCTGCCTTTGGCTCAGGTCATGACCCCAGAGTCCTGGGATCGAGTCCCACATCAGGCTCACTGCTCAGCAGGGAGTCTGCTTCTCCCTCTCCCTCTGCCTGCCACTCATTCTTGTGCTTGTTCTCTTGCGTGTTCTCTCTCTTAGATAAATAAATAAAAATCTTTAAAATAAAATACTCATGCTCAGGTCTCACATGACTGATTTAATTAGCCTAGAGTACCACCTGGGCATTACCCTTTTTTTTTTTTTTAAATATTTTATTTATTTATTTGACAGACAGAGATCACAAGTAGCTGGAGAGGCAGGCAGAGAGAGAGGAGGAAGCAGGCTCCCCGCTGAGTGGAGAGCCAGATGCAGGGCTCCATCCCAGGACCCCGGGATCATGACCTGAGCCGAAGGCAGAGGCTTTAACCCACTGAGCCACCCAGGCACCCCATTACCCTTTTTTTTTTTTAAGCTCCTCTGCGAACTCTACTGCACATGCCCCCCCCAGGGCAGGAGCGCAGAGTTGGCTGGTTTCTTGTTTGGAGCAGAAAAAAAGGGAACCGGCAAATACTAGGTAAAACCATTGCTGCTACCTTAGTTATCAGGAAACAGAGTCGCTGTGATGCCTCAGAGTCCAGTGCCTTCCATTGGTCTCCTCCCCCAGTGTCTGTCCTCAGAATTGTACTTTACAGAGAAAAAATGAACTTCATCTGTTTTTACCAATAGGGAGAACGCAGTTGGTATTATCTATCTATTTATAACTGAAGTATAGTTGACATGCAATGTTATATTAGTTTCAGGTGTACAGCATTGGGATGCGACATTCTTATGCATTACTACTCACCACACTAAGCATAGTTACCGTCTGTCACCATACAAAATTATTACAATATTGTTGACTTTACTCTCCATGCTGTTCTTTTCACCCCCATTACTTATTTTGTAATGGGAAGTTTGTACCTCTTAATCTCCTTCACTTGTTTTTTATTTTTACCTGTGTTTCTAAATATAGTGTTTAATGTTGACTTGAGAGTATGGGAAACCTTAATGGTAATACATATGATACAGAGTCTGAAACTAAGTCACACCATTTTATGATAATCACGGTATTTTAGTTCTTGTGGGAAGAAGTTTATGGATGTTTATAACTCTGGTAGATGTGTATCCCCTTCCACTGACACCTTCCTTCAGGGTCACAAACGTGCAAATCTACCCTGGGCTTGAAAATATTTCTCTCTTGGGGCACCTGGGTGGCTCAGTGGGTTAAGCCTCTGCCTTTGGCTCAGGTCATGATCTCAGAGTCCTGGGATCGAGCCTTACATTGGGCTCTCTACTCAGCAGGGAGCCTGCTTTCCTTTCTTTCTCTCTGCCTGTCTCTCTGCCTAGTTGTGATCTCTGTCTGTTAAATAAATAAATAAAATCTTTTTTTAAAAAAGTCTAAAAAATTTTAAAAAATAAAACATTTCTTTCTTTTTTTTGCTCCTCTTTCAATACACTGTACCGCCTTCTCGCATCCTCTCACGGCCGAATTCTTCAAGAGCACAATCTATACTTTCTACTCTTTCCCAAACATCGCTAAATCTAGCGTCCATCTCCTATCTCCATGGAAACTGTACTCACAAGAGTGATCGAGGTTTAGGGACACAAGTCCAATTCTGGTTGCTTCTCACTCTTCATTTTTCTTGACCTGTAGTTACTTAGCACCTTTTAAATTTTATTTTTATTATTTATTTTGAGACGGGGGAGAGGGAGAGCATGCATGCAAGAGCAAGGAGGGGGGCGGAGGGGGAGAGAGAGAATCTCAAGCAGACTCCCTGCTGAGCATGAATCTGACAGGGGGCTCGATCCTACGACTCTGAGATCATGATCTGAGCTGAAACCAAGAGTCAGATGTTCAACCGACTGAGCCCCCCAGGTGCCCCTATTTAACACCTTTTTAAGTTCTATGATGCAATGGTGATCAAAACACTATGAACTTGACACAAAAATCTATACATAGATCAGAGAAACATAATTGATCCAGAAATAACCTTGGATACATTGGGGTAGTTAATATAAGAAAAAGGTGGACATCGGATTAAGTGGGAAAAGAATCCGTCTATTTCATTAGTGACCTGGCTGTGCATCATAAGGGATATGGGGTTGGACCTGTTCCTCATGTGTCACATACAAAAAGTATATCTCAGATGGGTTGAAGTTTTAAATGTGAAAAAAAGAAAATTGAGGAGAACATATGCATACACTGGGATAAGGGGAGAATTCTTTTTTTTTTTTTTAAAGATTTTATTTCTTTATTTAACAGAGAGAGATCACAAGTAGGCAGAGAGGCAGGCAGAAGAAGAGGAGGAAGCAGGCTCCCTGTTGAGCAGAAAGCCCGATGTGGGGCTTGAACCCAGGACCTGGGATCATGACCTGAGCCGAAGGCAGCGTCTTAACCCACTGAGCCACCCAGGCGCCCCCAAGGGGAGAATTCTTAAACAAATCAGAAAACCCAGAATCTATAAAGGAAACATAGGTATGGTTGGCTACATTAAAATATATTTTTGTATCTTGAAAAACACCAAAATCAAAGTCAAAAGACTCCCAGCTAGTAAGATATGTAATAGAGATTTAATGTTCTAATATGCAAGGAGATCCTACAGATTGATAAGAAAAAACCAAGTCAAATTTTAAATGGATAAGGACATCACTAGGCAATATATAGAAAAGGAAATGCAAATGCCCAATAAATATGGAAGACAGCGTAATATAAATTAAGGCAATTAGGACATACCACTTCCATGGACATTGGCAGAACACCAGGCACTGATGAGGCGGTAGGAATAGGAGTTGGCGTGGTCTTTAGAAATGCAATCCAGGGGGCGCCTGGGTGGCTCAGTGGGTTAAAGCCTCTGCCTTCGGCTCAGGTCATGATCTCAGGGTCCTGGGATCGAGCCCGGCATTGGGCTCTCTGCTCAGCAGGAAGCCTGCTTCCTCCTCTCTCTCTGCCTGCCTCTCTGCCTACTTGTGATCTCTGTCAAATAAATAAATAAAATCTTTAAAAAAAAAAAAAAGAAATGCATTCCAGGTATATCCATTACAAGGAAAAACATTTATATTTGGCCTTGAAATCTCACATTTGGTAATCCACCTCCAGGAAATAAGGACACTGGCATGTAAGTATATGTGTACAAAGATCTTTGCTGCATCCTCGCTTCCCTTATACGTAAGAGAAGAGAGGCGTGGGGTGTGTCCCTTAGAATCAGGGGGCTGGGCCCCGAAACAGATCTTACAAATGCCCTTCTGAATCCGTCCTCACATTATTACTTATTATTCAGTTCCTCTTTTTCCTGCTTTTCTTCCTTCCAGTGCAGGTTTGTCTTGTCACATAATGATAGAAACATTTTAAACTATCTTATTTTTATTCTATTTTTGTCATATTTTCCTTAGTTTTCAGCAGTTTGTACTTTTCCCTATTCAATACGTAAAAGATAATGGCTGTTATAATTCAATCATAAATGATATGCCTTGTCTCCATTTTGTTCTTTTTTCTTGAATTCTGTCTTACCTAGAATAATGACAGTCTGTCTTTACGATGAACTTGCCTCATATTTCTTTGTTTTTTCTTCTGTGTCATTTTTTTATGTTTCTCGAGGTTTGGGATGTCACTGATCACACTTCAATTCTACGTACTGTGTTCTCTAAGATTTCTAGACGCGTTCTTGAAGCTGTGATTCTCTATTTGTCCACGATGGTATTTAAGTAGGGGGATTTGTTTTTCTTATGGAACATGAGGAATTCAGAAAACATCTGTTTCCTCCTGTTCTTGACAGAGCACTTGAAATGCTGCAATTCTGGACACATCTGGTGTGGAGTGGTGTCCTCATTTTTATACAATGCAGGTGTTTCTTGTTAACCTACAAGCTGGAAGGAGTCAGGAAATTCAGATATTTAGCTTCATGCTCTCTCATTCCAGGGAGGACCATCTCTCCTGCTGTTGGTGTCGGTGTCGGGTCTCTCCCTGCCGGCAGTCGGTCCGGTAGATCGGGGGCTCTGCCAAAGGAGGTGGGAGAAGAAAGGGTTGGGGGGGGGCGTGAGTGCAGGGCTCTCTCCCCCAAGGCTTGCATCCTGACGTCATCACTTGCTGGTTGGGTAGCCTTGGATGATTAACTTATATTTAGTTCCCTCATCTGGAAGAAAAAGTTAGGGGGATGATAATAGAATTCCAAAAGGTTGTTTGGAGGATTAAATGATATCATCCATATTCCCGTCACACACTAAATGCTCGTGAAATGCCAGCTACTGTTAGTATTTTTATCATCATCATCATCATCATCATCATCAGCCATGAAGAGGACTGATGAACTTTCGGGATAATTTCTGCCAACGCTCAACAAAGTAGCGTAACAATGGTTTGCTCTCTCCTTCTCTAGAACTTTCTGTTCACAATTTTTCCTGCAGACCAAACACATGCTGGCTCATAAGGGGAAAATCACAGATCTATTAATAAGGAGTAAATTTACTGTCACAGAATAGAAACCGAGACTTTCTTCAGTTGACTCATTCCTCTTACATAACATAAGGGGCAAGTCCTTGCCACCTCCAGAAAGAAGGTCAAGTCAGTTAAGCAAAGGGCTTTGTAGCTCTGTGGAATGAGAGGACTTTTTTTTTTTTTAAAGATGTTTATCTTTGAGTAAGCTCTAAACCCAACGTGGGGCTTGAACTCCCAACCCTGAGATCGAGTCACATGCTTCACCAACTGAGCCAGCCAGGTGCCCCTGAGAGGGCTATTTTAGAAAATATTTCTTTCTCTAGAGCTGCGGGGAAATTTAGGCAAAATGTGGCCAAACACCCGAGAGTGAGTTTCATTAATTTATCCATCTTACAAGGCTTGGTTGAGTCTTTCTTGCATGATGTGTTTGTGGCCATAAAAAATGATGTCTTTGAGGCACCTGGCTGGCTCAGTCAAAAGAACATGTGACTCTTGATCAAAGGGTCATGAGTTCGAGCTCTACATTGGGTGCAGAGATCACTTAAATAAATAAACTTTTAAAAAAAAAGTGATCTTGTTGTCAGAGGTTGATGGGTGCAGAGATAAGGAGCAAGAAATCAACTGGATGATGGTCTCTATTTTCCTCTTGAGCGAATAAGTGGGCAAAAGACACCTGTCTCCCATGGACATTTGACAAGGCAATTTCCCAGCACAAGCCCTTTGCATTTCTCAGGTTCTAGTGTTCACCCAATCCCTCCCCTCTGAGGATGCCTTTTCCTATCTCAAATTGCCTTGCGTAGAGAACATTCTCTTCCAGTAAGCCTGGCCATCCTAGTGGGGAGCAGGTGGCGTGGGAACCATGCTTGAAGCCAGTGCCATGACTACAGGGGCCTGAGATAAGCCAAGGGTACAACAATGACATGAATAGCAGGCACTGTTGAGTGTGTGCTTTCAGCTCAGGAGGAATGAGGCCTTTTGAGGCTGGGGGATTGGAGACGAGTTCACAACTAAAGTGGCACATGTTCTCCCATACTAGGAATCATGGCTCACGTTCCCCAGAGCTTAAGCAATTCACCCAGAGCAGAAGCAAAACAGGCTTTTGTGGGGAACGTGGAAACTGGCTGGTAGGTGTTCTCCATACCACAGATATGGGGGGAGTCCTCCCGGAGTGGCAGCTGGTAGGGAACAGTGGTTTGTCAAAGTGATTAGCAAAGTGGCTGACGAGCCAACACCGTGAGTCACCTTCATTGGAACCTGGTGTCCCAGGGGAGGCTGAATCATGTACTTTCCCTCTTTGTCACCAGAACCTCGACCTCCCTTTGGAGGTTTTCCAAGGACACCCGAACGCCAGGACCCATTGAGGTGTGAAGGGAAAGTCTGGACTTGTAAGTTTGGGATGTCAGGCCTGAACTTGCTCTGGGGCTAGAAAGTTCTGGTTCGAAGCAGGAAAATTGATTGAATAAAGTGGTTTTCTTTGTTTCCTTTGTATATGACTCAGCATTCTGTCAGGTGCCCAGTAATTGGCAGGCCATCTCCCTTCCTGACTTTTCCCCCTTTCTCCTGAGGGATTTGAGCATCTTATATTAGGGAAAGGAGCTGAGAGTGGCTTGGAGGGCTAGAGTTTCTAGTAGTGAAAGAGCAAAGATTTTTGCCCAGGAGAAGGAACAGATGTCTGCCATTTGGCAAGTACAGTTTCCCCCACCATCCAAAAGTAGAGCCTTCCAATGAAAACTTTTCCGAAGCCAAAGTGGAGTAAGGTGAAGAAGCATTACCGGGAATTTATACGAAAACATTTTTGAGCATTCCTAGACACCCAAAATAACTGCTCTCAGGCTTTTCTGGTACCGTTTATTCTGTGGCCCAGAACAAACGGAGAGCGAGCCCAGGTGTGCACAGATACCGCTCAGAGCTCTGGTGGCCCCATGTAGAGAGGCTGCGTGAACTTCCCAGGGAAGGAGCTTGGGGGCGCCCCTCACTGCCCAGAGGACCCAGGCCGCCTCTATGCAGGCTTCCTGCAACACGGACACTGAACGCTATTTTTGCTTTTTTCCCTTTTTTCATGAAATTAAAAATTCCCGTTGTGGAGAAAACAGGTACTAATGTAGGTCTTTCATAAAAGCCAAGTGGCCTAATGTAAACTTTTGAAAAACGGGGGATACCTGTCACGGTGTTGTGTGGTCCATCCTCCCTAGAATTTCAGGAAGACGACAAGCCGTCCAGAGGCAGCAATTCCCCTTGGAAGGTCTTCCTGGACTAGCCGGTATTAGGGCTCTCAGCCCTGGCAAAGGGCCACCCAACTTCAAGGATCTATGTAAGTTTGGCCTATGGGGATCTTGGTGGAAACCATGTTGATAAGCAGGTGGGCCCATGGGTCAAATCTGGCCCCCCATCTGTTTTTTTGACCTGTTAGCTAGAGTGGTTTCCTATTACTGTCTACAGCTGGTTTCAAGCAATAATGGCACGGTTGAGTAGTTGTGATAGAGACCCATCTGGCCTGCAAAACCTGAAATATTTACTATCTGGTCTTCTACGGAGAAAAAGGTTGCTGGTCCTTGATCACCAGAGATGCCTCCTGAATGTTTGGCTTCCCATCCCAACTCCTGATTATTAACTGTTGGATTGGCGATGGCAGTGGGAGGTGGGGGGAGAAGAGAACCCTCTCAATCTTTTTTTTCTTTTCTTTTTTTAAATTGATATATAATGTATTACTTGCTTCAGGGTTACAGATCTGTGATTCATCAGTCTTACACAATTCACAGTGCTCACCATAGCACACACCAGTGTCCATCACCCAGCCACCCTATCCCTCCCACTCTTCTCCCCTCCAGCAACCCTCAGTTTGTTTCCTGAGATTAAAAGTCTCTTATGGTTTGTCTCTCTCTGGTTTCGTCTTGTTTCATTATTCTTTCCCTTCCCCTAGGATCCTCTGTCTTGTTTCTCAAATTCCTCATATCAGTGAGATCATATGATAATTGTCTTTCTCTGATTGACTCATTTCACTCAGCATAATACCCTTTATTTAGTTCCATCCACGTCATTGCAAATGGCAAAATTTCGTTTCTCTTGATGGCTGCATAATATTCCATTGTGTATATATACAACACTTCTTTCTTTTTCCATTCATCTGTTGATGGACATCTGGGTTCTTTCCGTAGTTTGGCTATTGTGGACATTGTTGCTATAAACATTGGGGTGCACATGCCCCTTCGGATCACTACGTTTGTATCTTCAGAAAACGCTCTCAATCTTTGATGTTAAATTAAATCCCGCCAGTGGGATGGAACAGGGGGCTCAGTGTCATACGTACCCTAATTTTATGGAAAGTAAACAGAGCAATGTTCTCATTCTTGTGCATATTCAGGTTGGAGTTAAAATCATTCCTAACATGCTTCAGCTTCTAGGCCTTCTGTTTGACAATCATGGCTTTTGTCTTCCCGAACCTGTTCTGGAAGTAACATCCTTAGGCCCCTCTATCTCTGCATATCCCAGGCTGACCATTAGGTCCCATCTTCAATGTCTGCCCTCCTCTCCACCCCTGGAAGTCTCACTTTGTTTCTTCAACTTGCAAGTTCGCCTAACAAGATTTTTTGAAACGGATTTGCTTCCAGATATCCTGGCTTGTTTTTCCTCAGACAGTTGGACCATACCTCCCAAATTAAAAAGTTTAGATGTGGGGTTTCCATTCTCTCAATCCTTACTGGATTTTTAAAAAATATTTTATTTATTCATTTGGGACAGAGTGGGGCACAAGCAGAGGGGAGTGGCAGAGGGAAAGGAAGAAACAGGCTCTCTGCTGAGCAGGGAGCCCAACACAGGGCTCAATCCCCGGACCCTGGGATCATGATCTGAGCCAAAGGCAGACACTTAACTGACTGAGCCACCCAGGCGCCCCTCCCTAATGGATTCTTTTTTTGTTGTTGTTTTAAGATTGTATTTATTTATTTGAGAGACAGAGATGAGAAGCAGGCTCCCTGCTGAGCAGAGAGCCCGATGCGGGGCTCGATCCCAGGACCCCGAGAACATGACCTGAGCCGAAGGCAGAGGCTTAACCCACTGAGCCACCCCGGCACCCCTCCCTACTGGATTCTAATGCACATTCCCATTCTCGTAATTTGTGTACATTCCTTGTTCATTTCCTGAGTGCAGAACTGAGTCTTAGGCAGCTAAGCCAGACTGAACAAGAGTCAGTTTGATGCAGGTTCAAGTTCTGACTCGTCCACTAGGCTGTAAAACCACGGGCATATCATTAACATCGTATGGCTTTAGTTTCATCATCTGAGATGTTCTAGTAATCCCTTCTGTGCCTCCAGAGATGTGGAGATTAAATAAGATAGTGCTATCAAAGTGCTTTTGAGGAATCCGTGATCTCAGCACCCTTCGCTGTCCATCTCAGAGCCTAGAGCGCCAGAGGTGAAGTCACGTGCGGAACTGTGACATTCACCCTGGAGGGCAGGATAAGGCCCGGGCTTGGGAAACTGGCACTTGACACCAACATTTCCTTCTTCTTCGGGGGCTTGTGACTCATCCTGAGAATCAGTAGCTGACCCGACCCCCAGCTCAAGCTTCACAAGCACATCGTAATCGCATGATCCTCACTGGGCTGGGGACACCCAGGAGGAGAGGAGGGAAGAACTTGAACTGGACCAGGGTGAGGTGGGGGCCTGTGGAGGCTCCAAAGTAGAGGTGGTTGAGTAGAGCCCCCAAATGCCCAGGCTGGAGGGCTGCAGGCTGGCGGGCCACCCACCCTCGGCCTGGTCACCAGGGCCACCGCCAATCACGTGTCTTTGCAGCAGATGTGACAGTTTCTTCTCCGCTCCCATTGGGCCTGGGATTTTGTGTAATCTCCTTGGAAAGGGAGCCAACCATCCCAGGGAGGACAAACAAATCTCAGGATGTACATCCTGCAGAGACGGGATAATTAATGATTCAAAATCCTCCAGATTATTTATTTGAAATAACCAAGATACGGTTTACACTCCTTCCTGTGAAACATGCTCTGAGCCCTTACTTTGATCTTTTCCTTTGTGCGTTTAGTCGGTCAGCTCCCCAGAGCCTGCTCCGTCGGAGGGGCGTTGCCGCTGTCAAACAGGGTGGGAATTAGAGTTTGAGAAGCAAGAATCCTGTTTTCTGGCTCTTGCTCTCATCCACATGTTCCCACTCATTGCTATCCCTTTACGCAATGAAAGACACTCACATGGAGGCTTTGTCAGCCTCTCGGGCAGCTGTGAGGGTGCCCCTGAGGGAGGTGTGTGGATGGGAGCCAGGCAGGCTCTGCACCCACCCCTTGTCTGAGACGACTTATGGGAAGTCATTCTGATGGGAGGACAGATGGGTCCAGGGAGGAGCCTTCCACCTGCTGTTTTCTGTGGCCACACTGTCACCACCAGGCATCTCCCAGCTTCCAGATAGGTTTGACAGACCATGTGTCTGGTGGTCTTCCACCCAGACTCTCATGGCTGTGGTGGCGCCATCCTCAGGAGAACTTTGGTCTGACCCCGACCTCTGCCTTCTGAGGGACCATGGTATGTGGTTGTCCCCTCTTTTGCTCGTCAAATCTCTCCTTTATGGAAGACTCCCCAACCGCATTAAAACATGCTCTTTTCTTCCATGCCCCAACACAAAACCCCAAAACAACCCTCCACAGACCCCATGCCCCTTTTTAGAAGTAACCCACTTTCTCTTTTCTCCTTGGTAACCAGAGTTCTTGACATTGAGAACCCTCGTGTCTGCCCCCCCTCGCCTCCATTCCACACACAGCCCACAGCAATCTGGCCTCCCTGGGACCTGCTCTCCCGAAGCTAGCCTGTTCACCTCAGCTTCTTGGAGCTCTGTTGACTCCCCTCCTTTTCTTGAAACCTGTTTTCACTGGCCTCTGTGACATCTCACAGTCCCGAATTTTTCTTTTACATCTCTCATCACTTTTTCATAGCCTCCTTGTCAAAGACGCCTCTAGCCAGTCTCTTCCGTTGGAGCTCTTTAGAGCTCTGTCCTAGACGCTCTTCCCAGCCAATACTCATTCCTCAAGAATGAGGCTTCACATAGCATCAGAGAGGGGTGCCTGGCTGGCTCAGTGGGTTAAACATCTACCTTCAGCTCAGGTCGTGATCCTGGGGTCCTGGGATCAGGATTGAGCCCCGTGTCAGGCCTTCTGCTCGGTGGGGAGTCTGCTTTTTCCTGTGCGCCCCCCCTTTGCACTCTCATGTATACTCTCTCATGTGTACGCTTTTGGTCTCTTAAATAAATAAATAAAATCTTTTTTTTTTTAAGATTTTATTTATTTGACAGAGAGAGAGAGAGAGATCACAAGCAGGCAGAGAGGCAGGCAGAGAGAGAGGGGGAAGCAGGCTCCCCACTGAGCAGAGAGCCTGAGGCAGGACTCGATCCCAGGATCCTGAGATCATGACCTGAGCCGAAGGCAGAGGCTTAACCCACTGAGCCACCCAGGCACCCCTAAATAAAATCTTTTTTAAAAGATCATCAGAGTGGGGTCATGGACATTGGGGAAGGTATGTGCTATGGTGAGTGCTGTGAAGTGTGTAAACCTGGCTATTCACAGACCTGTACCCCTGGGGTTAATAATACATTTTATGTTAATTTAAAAAAATTAAAAAAAAAAAAAAGCATCAGAGAGCTTGCAGCAGAATGGCCCTGCCACAGTGTTGGAGTTGTTGGTTTTGATGTGCACAATCAGGCTGGAGAAAAGGGAAGATGGGGTTTCAACCCATAGAATCGCTGAAAAAGCAGCCCAGTTAAGTTATTTCCTCATCTGAGAAAGTCACTCATGGGGTCGGTCAAGGTGAGCTGGACTGCATGCAGTCAGTGAGCCTGGGGATCCCTGATCAGCCTGCGGGCCTCCCGGGCCAGGACCCCTCGGTTTGATAGCTTAGCCTTAGCTCTCACAGATACATTATCTGTATGATTCCGTCTATATGAAACATCCAGAAGAGGTCAATCCATAGAGACAGAAAGTAGATGGGTGATTGCCAGCTGCTAGGGGGAGGAGAGAATGAGGAGTAGCTGCTTAATGGGTTTGAGGTTTCCTTTTGGGGTGACAAAAATATTCTGCAGCGCGACAGTGGTGGAGGTTGCACAAAACTGTAGATGTACTCTGTGTTGCTCATGGTATAAAAAGCCTGGGATTTTCTCTGGAAGAGGAACCAGTGCTACTGAGCCAAGCCAAGTAGCTCACTGATGGGTTCAGCGTCAGCTGTGAGTAGTAGAGAAGGAGCCGTAAAGTGGAAATGACTCTTCCCACCAAAATGACTGAAAACCACACAGTCCTCTCAGATCGTGTACAGAATGTGCTATTTCTAAAGATAACCAGAGGGTTTCTAAGCTATCTTAGTTATCAGTAAACTACAGGTGTGTGTTGTAATGGTAGAATACAAGTTGAAAACTAAATTATATGGGTTCCCCCCCCACCTTCAAATCTATTTTTCTGTGACTATGATGAAGTCAGGTTGGATGTGTTGGTGGAACATTCTGGTAGCCTGAACTGAAGCTGGGGAAGGAGGCTGACTTGGAATGTTTAAGGCTTAGAGCTGGCAGAACCCTGTAACCAGTTGGATAGTCTAGAATTACCCTTGGCCAGTGACGTAAGTGAACACTACTATATGGGGGTTTTTCCTAGGATGTTGTCTTAGTGTATTTCTCACAACAACCCTATGAGGGGACCCAGTGGAACCAGGGTTTGAACCAAGTGTGTCTCCCCGTGAAGTCCGCTAAATCCTACTGTGTCTGTGAGGCTGTGTGAGCCCGTGAGTCAGACAGCGGGGGATTGGCTGTGGGAGGGAGCTGCTCATGCCCCAGGGCTTCCTCTGACCACCGTGGAGCCCACATCTGTGATTTCTCTTGCTGTGCCTGCAGCCTGGCGTGGCTTTGGGAGACAAGGCTGACACACTCACCTTGTGACCTTCCACAGCTTTGACAGTTTATCTCTCCTGCTGATAACAAAATGAGGCGGAACCGTGCTGCTGAGTGAAAGCTCTAGAGTTGGCGGGCTTGTCAAGTTTCTCCTCACACTTGCCATCCCCACTTCATTTCCTGCCTTGTAAACAGGCAGGATGAGAGCAGGTGATAACTAGAGAACTCCGCTGTGCTCAGCGTATCCTGTTATTGTGAATTTGAAGTCCTGTTTTGGCATTGACTGTCCTATTTCCCCCTCCTTTTTTCTGGCTGACTTGGAAGATCACGAACCTTGGAGCCAGTGCTGAATTCAAATTCCAGTCCTGACTCCAAACTTCAGTTTCCATTTTGCCTGAAAATAAATAGAAATATTGAACTCAGAGTACTTTTTTGTTGTTGTTGTTGTTCATTTGTTTGTTTGTTTTTAAGTAGGGTCCATGCCCAGGGCGGAGCCTAATGCAGGGCTTGAACTCATGACCCCAAGATCAAGACCTGAGCCGAGATCAAGAGCCTGATGCTTAACCAACTGAGCCAAGCGGGCACCCCTCAGAGCCATTTTTGAGGGCTACATGAGATCATGGAAAAGGACTCAGCACTTCTCCTGACTTTTAGTAGGCATTCAAGAAATCATCTTTCTTCTCTTCCTTACACCCCCTTGCCCCCCCATTCCACCCCCAATTGTTTTAATTTTAGCACAAAACCCCGACTAAGCATTCAACTGTTGAGTGGCCTCCATAAGTTGTGGTGCTCAGACTGGAGGGAGTAGGGTAAGCAGGGTAGGTTTGGGAAGTCATGAAGAATACAGTTCATCTGGAAATGGGGGAGGCAGGACCCCATCTCTCCCTCACTGATTGGAGCAGGAAGGCTGAGGAGATCTAAAGCATGTTCTGTCTTTTCTCTCCCCTCTTCCAGAGTACCCTCCCTGCCCAGAAGTCTCAGTTTGGGCCTCAGTTAGTACAAGTTACTGTACAGGCTTGTCCCACTCTTTCCCTCCCTCTGCTGTCAAGACTGAGGGCAGCTAGGGCCCAGACTTGAGAGAAGTGATAAAACATGGACTTAGTTCCTGGGGCAACAAAACCCCTGAATTTGGTTGTTCCTTTCCCTCAACAGGGTTAGCTTTCCTTGCAGTGCCCTGATGTCTCCATCTTCCCCCTTCACACACACACACATATCTATTCCCAGACATCAGCTTCCAGAAAGTATGTGGGTCAAGTCAGCCTCACCCCAGTCCTGCCACAGCGAATTAGGACATGGTTACCAAGAAATGCCCAGTAGAGCAGCCCCAGTAGAGTCAACAGATGACTTCATTAACCTGAGTAAAGGAAGTAAGCTTGGTATTGAATTACAATATTTCTCTACTTCTTCCTTTCCTTCCTTCTATACCAGGCACTTGAGCAGGTAAACCCAGAATAATAATAGCAGCCAGCATATATAAATGTATGACATGTTTTCCGAATGATTCTGAATTATTTATTTAGGTGTGTTAACTTAATAGTGACAACTCTACAAGTTAGGAACTGTTGTTACTCCCATTTTACGGATGAAGAAACAGAGGCATGGAAAGGTTAAGTCCCTTGTCCAAGGTCATACAATTAGTGATAAATGAAGACTCACACCCAGGAAATTTAATTCTACATCCTGGGCTTTTAGCATTACACGAAGGCAGAATAGGATATAACATGACTTTAAGTCAAGTGCTAGGTCTGAATTTTGGGTCATGACACAGAGTCAATAGTTAATGGGATGCAATCAGTATCTTTTGAATGTAACTAGTTATTTGCATTTCCTTATAATCAGAGTATGTGGGCTGGGGTATATATCAGTGTAGCCATCTTTGAAAAATATAATTTGCCCCAACATAGTTGAGGATGTTATAAAAATTAGGACCTTTATATAAAATATTAAAATTTATTCTACTAATAAAAAGTAAAACCCACAAAATTTCTTTCTTATTGTAGGTTCTACTTATATACCTTCAAAGCATTACCTACCTAGAGGGTTGGGGTGACTCCAAAGCCATTGTCCTTACGTAAGAAGAAATTTAAAAGACCACATTAAAAGCTTCGGCTTTTAAATGTACATGTTCTCCCAAGTAAAGGACATATTCCAATCCCTTACCTGATACTTAAAAACCAAGAGGGGAAAATTACTTTCAACCATAAGGTTCAGAGAGAGAAGCCAAAGCCTTTGGATTTCCCCACGTCGAGGTGTGGTTGCCATAATGAGTGAACAGGACCATGGGTGGGCCCCACACTGTCTCAGATTTTGCTGGGTGAGGCCAGCACTCTCTGAACATGACTGTCACCTTCTTCTGGATATTGCTGCCTGGTAACCTGCCAAGAGCTTTCCTGGTGATGTTTCTGTGCAACATACCGACGCTTCTTATGGTATAGGCTCTGTTATGACCAGGACCCAAACAAAAGCGGGGGCTCCAAAGTGATTTTTCCCCTTTGAGAGAAGGATGATTGAGCACATATCTTTGCCTCTGGACTGGAGAAACAGACTGATTAACTGGCATGGATGTGGGAATGTGCAACTTAACGCCATCATCAGAAAAGAATCTGTTCTAACCACAAAGATGGCGAAAGTCAATTTGAAAACAGTGCGGTGCGGTTGCAAGAAGAATGTAATAGTATCAGTTGCTTACTGAGCACTCTGTACAGGGTATTTTATTTAATTTTGACCAGGAGCCCTAAAACTGGGCGTTAAAATGATCTCTATTTATGGGTGGAGCAGTGGAAGCTTTGAAGGTTGAGATAACATGCCCACAGTCACAAGGACGGTCAGTGGGGGAGCTGAATTGCAATCCAGACCCTCTAACTCCAACGTTCACATCCTTCGCTGCGAAGCAATCCTCTGGGTCCTCCACAAGGCTGTTACTTTTCTGCAGCCTGGTTGAGTTAATGGTATCACCTCTCCATTGGTCCCCAAGTTATCTTTCAAGAGGTTCCCCCCATTTCCCTCACATCCACTATTTGTTTAACCTGTTTAACCTGTGGACTTAGGCTCTCTCACGTGCCAGACAGTGTGGACAGAAGGGGGAACAAGGCTATAAGGACTCGCCTGAGTTAAGCTGATCTTCTCTGGGGCTTTAAAATTTGGAACCAGACAGAGTAATTATCTGTCTCATTCTGGTGGTGAAAGAGGGAGATGCCAGGCTGGGGAGCCTCTTGCAGTCATGTCTCCTGTTGTGTGGAAAAATCTGGAGGAAAGTAAACTGACATTCGGAGAGAATCGGAAGTGAAAAATGGTGCTGGCAGGGTGTTCAAGATTCTGTTTCTGGCTGTTTGTTTGTTTGTTTTTGAAGATTTTATTTATTTATTTGACATAGAGAGAGATCACAAGTAGGCAGAGAGGCAGGCAGAGAGAGAGAGAGAGAGAGAGAAAAGGAAGCAGGCTCCCTGCTGAGCAGAGAGCCTGATGTGGGACTCCATCCCAGGACCCAGGACTCCATCATCATGACCTGAGCCGAAGGCAGAGGCTTAACCCACTGAGCCACCAGGCGCCCTCTGGCTCTTCTTGAGACCAGTTGTACCCTGCTCTCAGGGCCCTCCCATTAGCCTTTGGATGATTTTCACTTTCTCCCTCAGATCGTTAGAGTTGTGTTTCTGTTTCTTGCAAATAACCCATTCTTGAATGATACAAACCAAAACAAAAAGACACGCACAGTCTCATCCCCAGAGATAAGCTAGTTTCACACTGTGGCGTGTATTCTTATAATAGTTCCTCTTAGAGCATCTGCCCAGCTCACCAAGAGTCTCTTCCTGGCCATGGCCCCTGATCCACAAGACCTCTCATTGCCATGTCGACATCACTTGGCTATATCCACTTGGCCATAGTTTATTTATTTTTTTTTAGTTTATTTATTTTTGTAATTTTATTTTATTTTTTTTTCAGTGTTCCAAGATTCATTGTTTATGCACCACACCCAGTGCTCCATGCAATATATGCCCTCCTTAATTTCCTCCCCATCACCCACTCCAAAACCCTCAGTTTTTCTCTCAGAGTCCACAGTCTCTCATGGTTCATCTCCCCCTCCAATTTCCCCCAACTCACTTTTCCTCTCCAACTCCCAATGTCCTCCGTGTTATTCCTTATGCTCCATATAATAATTGACTCTCTCTGCTTGACTTATTTCACTCAGCATAATCAGCATAATCTCTTCCTGTCCCATCCATGTTGATACAAAGGTTTGGTATTCATCCTTTCTGATGGAGGCATAATACTCAGTGTATATATGGACCATATTTTCTTTATCCACTCGTCTGTTGAAGGGCATCTTGGTTCTTTCCACAGTTTAGCAACTGTGGCCATTGCTGCTATGAACATTGGGTACAGATGGCCCTTCTTTTCACTACATCTCTATCTTTGGGGTAAATACCCAGTAGTGCAATTGCAGGGTCATAGGGTAGCTCTATTTTTAATTTCTTAAGGACTCTCCACACTGTTTTCCAAAGTTTGGCCATAGTATATTAATCCTATGGTTACTGAAATAGACAGTAGTATACATCTTAGTAGTCCAGATGAAAAATTTTAAGAGTTTCTGGCTGCCTTAACTTGGGTCAGGAATGATGGTTTGGCCATAGTTTATTAATCCAAATTGTCGTTCCTGCCCCAAGTTGGGCCAGCCAGACACTCTCTCTTAAAATTTTTCATCTGGACTATTAAGATATATACTACTGTCTATTTCAGGAATTTCTGTCTTCCAAGTGCAGCCTCTGATCTTGCTACTCACGACACCAGACTTGAGGCCTCTTTGCAAGCCTTCCTAAAGAAAATCCATTTAACAAAACATTAATGATCAATGTGGATTCTACTTAATATTTGCTAGAAGAGACAGAGGAGTGGGTTTCCATCACACACCAACTTACAAACCAATCAATAAGCCCCCAGTGCCAGCGGGGCTGAGCCACCTGCGGTGGCCTTATCTGCTCTGTGTTTTTCCACATGGGTCTGAGTCCTGGTGGGATTTTAAACTATTTGTTTCATAGTTAAAAGACAGTTCTCTAGATCTGTACTTCCACTTAAGCTCTCACCCAAAGGCCTTGGTGATCAAGAAATGTGGGTGCCCAAGAGGAGGAGCTAGGGTCCAGGTTGCCCTTGTTAATATCCTTGTGGGATTATTGAGCTCTGGAAGTATGCTACTCCCGCCCCCCGCCCTTTGGCTGGGACAGCTGGACCTTCTGGTTTAAAAAGGGTCTTTAACCTCACTGTAGCCTACTGGCAGCTCCAAGTAGATCCGAGGAGACCAAGGAAGACAATTGCATTTGAAAGTTGAATGTCGTGACTGTCCTAGAACAGATTCAAGGCATGTGTTGTCTTATCTCATGCAGTGAAACCCCTCTCCCTGCGTTACCATCCTATCAAGCATTGTTCTTCGCAAAGTTCTTCTGCAGAGGCTACCTTATTTCCTCTAACAATTCTGTGAGGTAAGTGATTATGTCCAATTTACAGGAAAGACAAAATCAGAAATCATACAACGAAAAATAGGAAAGATGGGACTAGATAAGAAACTGAACAGATTAGCCTGGGGCAAATTTGTTTAGCTTCTTCCCATGGAACATTTATGATCTATACCCTCCCCCCATTGCTTTCTCCCATAACAAAGTCTTCAGTTCAGTATTTTCCAGGTCAAACACTGGGCTCTACGCCCTTTAGTCTCCAGGTTCTCCCAGCTTATTTTAGGCTTTCTTGCAAGGCTCTCAGTGGGGCTGTGGGTCAGCTTGAATAGAGACAAGGTCAACACTACTTGAAAGGAGTAGTTTGTGCCCTGAGGTTTGTAGTGTAACCTTGAATTTCTTGGCATTGTTAGAGAAAGGGCAGAAAAGTCTTGCAAGCCTGAAGGGCCAACAGCCTTGTTCTGAGGAAATCTCATTGCTTCAGGGCTGTTGAAATGAGGAGTGAGGTCTCAGGGTGTGATGAGGTCTGGTAGGTGGCAGGGAGCTTGACACAGTGAGATTTGTGTATTTCATTGAGCTCTTCGCAATAATTAGCACACAGAAATTTATGGTATTTGTTGATGATTTCTCAATCTTCATGTCACTAAATAAATCCTTTTAAAACTAGGGATAAATCTTATTATTTGTGTTGCCTTAGTATTATTTTTATTTTTATTTTTATTTTATTTTATTTATTTTTTTTAAAGATTTTATTTATTTATTTGACAGAGAGAGAGATCACAAGTAGGCAGAGAGGCAGGCAGAGAGAGAGAGGGAAGCAGGCTCTCTGTCGAGCAAAGAGCCCGATGTGGGGCTCGATCCCAGGATCCAGAGATCATGACCTGAGCTGAAGGCAGAGGCCCAACCCACTGAGCCACCCAGGTGCCCTTTATTTTTAAATAACTAAATAACCCAAAGAAACAGCTCTTGGATTTACTTATCTGTTCTGTCCAATTTCGTTTCCAATGTATTTCCACCTTTATCTTTATTATTTTGATCATCTTAATTTCTTTCCAGTGAGTTTTATTTAAATCTTTCATTAAAATGTTAATGTGTTATTGTTATTCTTTGTTTGGTTAACAAAAAAAAAAAGCATTATTAAATGGAAGCATCTCATTGGTTTTTTTTTTTTTTAAACAAGAAAATATTTTAATTTAATAGCAGAATCACCATCCATACATAACAAGGTACTGGGTGGCATTTTTCCTTTTGTTTTGGAACTGTGGCTGAAACTGAGGGCAAGGGGAGCTAACCAAGCACCACATATTCTAAGTTCAAAAGCTTCTGGAAGTTGGGGTCAGACGCCTCAGATGGCTCTATGACACATGGAGGAATAAATCTGGCCCTGCCACTCACCTCAGTCTCCCAACCCCAGGTCAGTATAAGAGGAGGCCTGAGAAGCACAAGGAGGTTGACACCTCTTTGTGAAAAGAGTGCTCCTAAGTAGAGGCTCTTCTCACACTCCTCTGGGGAGGAAGGAGACACTGACTCTTTCAATGGCAAGGTGGTTTCAAAATAATCACTTTTAAAGATCAAGAATGGTGGGGCGCCTGCGTGGCTCAGTGGGTTGAAGCCTCTGCCTTTGGCTCAGATTGTGATCCCAGGGTTCTAGAATCGATCCCCGAGTCGGGCTCTCTGCTCAGTGGAGAGCCTGCTTCTCTCTCTCTCTCTCTCTCTGCCTGCCTCTCTGCCTACTGTGATCTCTGTCAAATAAATAAATAAAATCTTTAAAAAAAAAAAGATCAAGAATGGCATTGATAATGGAGGATTGGCATTTTATTCCCTGCTTGGCTGTATGCTTACCAGTAGAGAAGCCTACCTTCTCAACATCTTGTGTGGTAGAAATTTTCCACAGGAAGAGTGAGCACTGACTGAGGAAGGTCGCTGGGCTTTAGCCTTCTTTCTGGTCCCCTACCAACAGGGCCATCACCCAGACAAGGAATCCCAGGAGATGGGAGCTGTCCCATGGGGGATAGGGAAAGGTGGAAGAGGTCACACTCGTCACAGAACAAGCAGGGGAACAACTTTTTTAGGGCTTTCAAAAGACCTACCCTGCAAAAGTGCTAGCATTTTGGATGGTGTCTTCGATTCCTGGGGTTGCCTTAACAAAGTCCTACAACTTGTGTGGCTCAGACAACAGGAATTCATTATCTCACGGTCCTGGAGGCCAGAAGGCCAATATCAAGGTGTCCCCAGGTTGGTTGCTTTGTGGGCTGTGAGACAGAATCTTCTCCATGCCCCTCTCTTAATTGCAGGTGATTTGCTGGCAAATTGTTTAATTCCTTGGTTTGTAGACGCGTCACTCCTGTATCTGTCTTCACTTTTATGTGACGTCCTCCCTGTCTTCACATCCTCTTCCCTCTGTGCAGGTCTGTCTCTGTGTCCAAATGTCCCTTCTTTATAAGGACACTCATCATGTTGGATTAGAGACTGCCCTAATGATCTTTTAACTTGATTACCTCTCTAAAGGCCTTTTTTTTTTCTTCCAAGACTTTATTTAAATTCAGGTTAGTTAACCAATAGTGTAGTATTCATTTCAGGAATAGAATTTCATGTCATCACTTACATACAACAACCAGTGCTCATCACGACTTGTGCCCTCCTTAATGCCCATCACCCACTTAGCCCATACCTACCCACCTCCTTCCAGCAACCCTCAGTTTGTTTCTTATAGTTAAGAGTCTCTTATGGTTTGCCTCTCTCTCTGTTTTTATCTTGTTTTATTTTTCTTTCCCTTCCCTTTAAATTCCATATATGAGTGAAGTCATGTGGTATTTGTCTTTCTCTGACTGACTTATTTTGCTTAATCTAATGTACTTTAGTTCCATCCATGTCATTGCAAATGGCAAGATTTCATTCTTTTTGATGGCTGAAGGATATTCT